>NC_086454.1:27739821-28364196 GCF_028390025.1 Pseudophryne corroboree | reverse complement strand
TAAGGGTGGGTGGGAGGGCCCAAGGACAATTCCATCTTGCACCTCTTTTTTCTTTCATTTTTCTTTGCGTCATGTGCTGTTTGGGGGGTGTTTTTTGGTAGGGCCATCCTGCGTGACACTGCAGTGCCACTCCTAGATGGGCCAGGTGTTTGTGTCGGCCACTAGGGTCGCTTAGCTTACTCACACAGCTACCTCATTGCGCCTCTTTTTTTCTTTGCGTCATGTGCTGTTTGGGGAGTGTTTTTTGGAAGGGCCATCCTGCGTGACACTGCAGTGCCACTCCTAGATGGGCCAGGTGTTTGTGTCGGCCACTAGGGTCGCTTAGCTTACTCACACAGCTACCTCATTGCGCCTCTTTTTTTCTTTGCGTCATGTGCTGTTTGGGGGGTGTTTTTTGGAAGGGCCATCCTGCGTGACACTGCAGTGCCACTCCTAGATGGGCCAGGTGTTTGTGTCGGCCACTAGGGTCGCTTATCTTAGTCACACAGCTACCTCATTGCGCCTCTTTTTTTTTCTTCTTTGCGTCATGTGCTGCTGTTTGGGGAGTGTTTTTTGGAAGGGCCATCCTGCGTGACACTGCAGTGCCACTCCTAGATGGGCCAGGTGTTTGTGTCGGCCACTAGGGTCGCTTAGCTTACTCACACAGCTACCTCATTGCGCCTCTTTTTTTCTTTGCGTCATGTGCTGTTTGGGGAGTGTTTTTTGGAAGGGCCATCCTGCGTGACACTGCAGTGCCACTCCTAGATGGGCCAGGTGTTTGTGTCGGCCACTAGGGTCGCTTAGCTTACTCACACAGCTACCTCATTGCGCCTCTTTTTTTCTTTGCGTCATGTGCTGTTTGGGGGGTGTTTTTTGGAAGGGCCATCCTGCGTGACACTGCAGTGCCACTCCTAGATGGGCCAGGTGTTTGTGTCGGCCACTAGGGTCGCTTATCTTAGTCACACAGCTACCTCATTGCGCCTCTTTTTTTTCTTCTTTGCGTCATGTGCTGCTGTTTGGGGAGTGTTTTTTGGAAGGGCCATCCTGCGTGACACTGCAGTGCCACTCCTAGATGGGCCAGGTGTTTGTGTCGGCCACTAGGGTCGCTTAGCTTACTCACACAGCTACCTCATTGCGCCTCTTTTTTTCTTTGCGTCATGTGCTGTTTGGGGAGTGTTTTTTGGAAGGGCCATCCTGCGTGACACTGCAGTGCCACTCCTAGATGGGCCAGGTGTTTGTGTCGGCCACTAGGGTCGCTTAGCTTACTCACACAGCTACCTCATTGCGCCTCTTTTTTTCTTTGCGTCATGTGCTGTTTGGGGAGTGTTTTTTGGAAGGGCCATCCTGCGTGACACTGCAGTGCCACTCCTAGATGGGCCAGGTGTTTGTGTCGGCCACTAGGGTCGCTTAGCTTACTCACACAGCTACCTCATTGCGCCTCTTTTTTTCTTTGCGTCATGTGCTGTTTGGGGAGTGTTTTTTGGAAGGGCCATCCTGCGTGACACTGCAGTGCCACTCCTAGATGGGCCAGGTGTTTGTGTCGGCCACTTGGGTCGCTTAGCTTAGCCATCCAGCGACCTCGGTGCAAATTTTAGGACTAAAAATAATATTGTGACGTGTGAGGTGTTCAGAATAGACTGAAAATGAGTGGAAATTATGGTTATTGAGGTTAATAATACTGTGGGATCAAAATGACCCCCAAATTCTATGATTTAAGCTGTTTTTTAGGGTTTTTTGAAAAAAAACACCCGAATCCAAAACACACCCGAATCCGACAAAAAAAAAATCGGTGAGGTTTTGCCAAAACGCGTTCGAACCCAAAACACGGCCGCGGAACCGAACCGAAAACCAAAACACAAAACCCGAAAAATTTCTGGTGCTCATCACTACTAAAAACCCACTTACACTTCCTGTCGTAACCTCCTACATGTGGCAGGCTCTGTGAGAACTGTTTTTTTCTAGTTTTGGGGCCATAAACTCCCCCACTCACTGATAAGAATTAAAAGGCTTTTGGAACTTTCCAATATCTCTTGTCTCCTAACATTCCAGTATGCCACACATGCGCAGAAGTGACATTTTTTTTGCCTGATCGCTGCGCAGCGAACGAAAGCAGCTAGCGAACAACTCGGAATGACCCCCTATGTACTAAGTCTTGGCGAGAGATAAAGTGGAGATAAAGTAACAACCAATCAGCTCATTACTGTAATTTTTCAAACACATCCTGTAACATGGCAGTTAGGCGCTGATTGGCTGGTATCATAGGCGTGCGCAGGGGGGGTGCCTGGTGCGCACAGGCACCCCCTAATGTCTGGCACCCGATCTCACATGCCTGATGCAGCGATCGCCGAGCAGGCTGATTGCTGTCCCCTCTGTGCTGCACCCTGTCAGGACTGCATTATTGACTGGATGCCTGGGTTAATCAAGGGTGCCACTGCCACCGGCTTTCAAACTCCCGGCTCCACCTCCATGTACAAAAACAGCGTGATGTGACGTGATTACGTCATGCTGCTCGCATGCCCACCTCTTTCCTTCTATGCTATGCCAACGCCAGCCACTGCAGCCAGCGTGCAGCCCACCTCTTTCCTTCTATGCTATGCCAACGCCTGCCACTGCAGCCAGCATGCAGCCAGCGTTCCTCTTAGGAAGATAAATTCAATACTGGCAGACGGCCGGCAGCAGCATTGATACGTCACTCGTTTTTCGAGCAGCAGCAGTACTAGTCTGTGACTGTCAGTGTCAGTGAGTGACTAACTTGCTGCAGCTTGCAGGGGAAAGAGAGGGGGAGCCAGACCAGGCTGAGGAGGAGCAGTGTAATTGCAGTGAGTGCCATCAGGGGTGTTTGTTTGGTGCACACCACAATATCTGACAATGCATCTGCATTATTAGGATTGGTACAAGGGTGGATATTATATATTGCGTTGACCGTCAATAGATGGTGCTAGACATGCCCAAAAGGCGGTGCTAGACACACCCCTCCAACAGTGCACCCCCTAATAAAATGTGCTGCGCACGCCAGTGGCTGGTATATGCTTTGTGACTGCTTCTCATCTGGTCTCTGGAAACTCTAGGTTGACCTTAAACTTATAAGAAGGATCCATTCCCTGTCAGACACCTGTGGTATTTACCTAAGAACCCACACTTCCAGTACTACATTGATACATTCTCCTCGCTCCAAAGCTATGATAAACTGCTAGAAATTGCTGGCATTCCCTCTCCTACTTTGCTTATTTTACCCATGTCTAGTATTGCACTTTTTTTTTTTTAAAGGTATATTTGTATTTCAGAGCATAAAATACTATAAAATCACAAACATCCAGATGAGAATGGGTATACATTGTAGAATCAAATGTACATCTGCAGTATACAATAGTAACAGTGCCAAAATCACTCACAATTAGGGCTCGTGGCTTCACGAGTGGGGGCGTGGCCTTACATGTAGGGTGTGTGCCTTTGCTTTAAGAGCCACGATTACAGGCCACGCCCCCGCTTTCGTCACTATGGGGGCATGGCAATCGCTCACTGAGCTGCTGGCCGCGCTCCCTGTCCCTCTCTGTTGAGGAATAGATGCTGTGTGCATGCATCAATTCACCGCTGCTCTGCTCAAGCAGTGAGTGACAGGGGGGGATCTCCCAACTAACCCCCCCCCCCCACACACCATCCCCCACCGCGGGACTGCAACCCGTGGGTGGAACAGTGAAAAACGGGACTGTCCCGCCAAGATCGGGACCGTTGGGAGGTAAGATAATTATACAGTGTAATAACACAATACGCACAAAAAGTTAGAAATAGCTTCTATAGAAGTGTGGTGGGGAAAGAAAAAGGAGAAAGAGAAGAAACGTAGAAGGGGGGAGGGGGGGACCTGCTGTTACAGCGCCCTAAACAGTTAGGTACGTTACAAAGGCCCCTGACATGTAGTATACATGCTACAATAATAGTATACATAGTAGGAGGGGAGTATATAGAAAAAAATGATGTGTTGTATATGGTACTATTATAGATGAAAGAAAAAAGTGCACATAAGCACAGAAAGATGTTCAGAAAAGAAGGGCTGAAAGTCCCCACAGCTCGTGTGAGCTATGGGGGTCATTCCGAGTTGTTTGCTCGTTGCCGATTTTCGCAACGGAGCGATTAAGGCGAAAATGCGCATGCGCATGGTACTAAGTATTTTAGCACAAAACTTAGTAGATTTACTCACGTCCGAACGAAGAATTTTCATAATTGAAGTGATCGGAGAGTGATTGACAGGAAGTGGGTGTTTCTGGGCGGAAACTGTGCGTTTTCTGGGAGTGTGCGGAAAAACGCAGGCGTGCCAGGATAAAACGCAGGAGTGGCTGGAGAAACGGGGGAGTGGCTGGCAGAACACAGGGCGTGTTTCTGACGTCAAACCAGGAACGAAACGGCCTGAGCTGATCGCAGTGTAGGAGTAAGTCTCGAGCTATTCAGAAACTGCTAAGAATTTTCTATTCGCAGTTCTGCTAATCTTTCGTTCGCAATTCTGCTAAGCTAAGATACACTCCCAGAGGGCGGCGGCCTAGCGTGTGCAATGCTGCTAAAAGCAGCTAGCGAGCGAACAACTCGGAATGACCCCCAACGTGTGGGATTTTTAAAGCAATACCACAGATCCCAAATCTGTAGGAATCAACAAGATCTATTAATAAGATATGCAGTAATCTTTTCCATACTCGCTAGATACCAGATTATATTGATAACTAGGCAAAGAGTAGGGGCCTGCACGCGTTTCCAGTGTAGCGCAGCTAGGAATCTGGCGGCATTTAGTAACTGCACTATAGTACTGCTCTTTTCATACAGAATGTCTTGCAGAATAACTTTCTTAGTCCAGCTATAGTTTCAAATCAGTATCCTCCCTGGGCCCTCATTCCGAGTTGATCGCTCGCTAGCTACTTTTTGCAGCCGTGCAAATGCATAGTCGCCGCCCACGGGGGAGTGTATTTTCTCTTTGCAAGTGTGCGAACGCCTGTGCAGCCGAGCAGTACAAAAACATTTTGTGCAAAACAAGACCAGCCTTGAAGTTACTTATCCTGTGCGATGATCCTAGCGACGGAGGTCCCGGAATTGACGTCAGACACCCGCCCTGCAAACGCCTGGACACGCCTGCGTTTTCCCTACCACTCCCAGAAAACGGTCAGTGGACACCCATAAACGCCTTCTTTCTGTCAATCTCCTTGCAATCGATTGTGCGAATGGATTCTTCGCTAGAAGCATTGCACAGCAACGATGCCGTTTGTACCCGTACGACGCGCGTGCGCATTGCGGTGCATATGCATGCACAGTTTTGACGTTTTTTTTTACTGATCGCTGTGCTGCGAAAATCAGCAGCGAGCGATCAACTCGGAATGACCCCCCTGGTCTCCTGACGTTTATCCAAATGCAACACAGTAATGGCCTTCTCTCCAAAGAGTTCTATAAACTCGTACAGACCCGGGCAACGGTCTCCCCTCCATGTAACTGCTGGGATTCAGTCTCTCCACCTTGCCTGCCTAATGAACTTATCTCGACCACTCTAAAAGTGAGTATATAGTGATGATACAACCTCCTTATCTCTGAGAAAAGACGTTCTCTAATAAAAATGAAGTGGAAATAAAATCTCCATTGGTTTCTGAGGGAGAGTGATTAGAATAGGGTTTATTCACATGGGATTTAAAATGTCACTAAGCACATTAGCCACTTAGAGATATTCATTAAACTTGACCTCAGGATGTATCTCACTCCAGAGAATCAGCATATGGTTTCACCTACTCACAGTGTCGGACTGGGGCATGTAGGGCCCACCGGGGGAATGCAGTGGTAGGGGCCTATGTTAGGGGTGTGGCCAGTCTGCAGAGGAGGTGTGGCCTGCTACCTCATTGGTTTGACTAACAATTAGAGAGTGCAACATCTGGGCCCCTTCATAAATATATACAGTAACTTGAGCTGCTGCATACATGATAATGTACCAGATTAATAACAGCAATGCACTGTAGAAAATACACCATAGTCCAGTACAAGGTAACATATGTATAATGTATAATTCAATACACAGTCTGGAACCTGATCCTTAGAACAGAAGGAGGGCCCCCGGGCAGTAGGGCCCACCGGTGGTTTCCCCTGTACCCCTGTGGGCCAGTCCAAGCCTGCCTACTCAGACTAAAGGGCCGATTCTACATCAGAAGCGGTGGTGTATATGCCCGCATCTTTTCATCATCACTACAATCAATACATTTCTGTTATTGGGGGTCATTCCGAGTTGATCGCTCGCTAGCTAGTTTTAGCAGCCGTGCAAACGCTATGCTGCCTCCCACTGGGGAGTGTATTTTAGTTTGGCAGAAGTGCGAACGGTTGTATCGCAGAGCTGCTACAAAATATTTTTGTGTCGTTTCTGAGTAGCTCCAGACCTACTCAGCGCTTGCGATCACTTCAGACTATTCAGTTCCGGATTTGACGTCACAAACCCGCCCAGCCACGCCTGCGTTTTTCCTGGCACGCCTGCATTTTTCCGCACACTCCCTGAAAACGGTCAGTTGCCACCCAGAAACGCCCACTTCCTGTCAATCACTCTGCGGCAAGCAGTGCGACTGAAATGCATCGCTAGACCCTGTGTAAAACGACATCGTTCGTTGTGCCCGTACGTCGTGCGTGCGCATTGCGCTGCATACGCATGTGCAGAGCTGCCGATTTTTAGCCTGATCCCTGCGCTGCGAACAAATTCAGCTAGCGATCAACTCGGAATGACCCCCACTGTGCATGAAATTGCAACTGCGAATTTGTATGCACAAACTCTGGAAACTCTGTGAAAGTAAGCCTCACCCGCTCCTATAGCTACGGTTACTTCCATAATCCATGAAAAAAAAATCCAGACGGAGACAATTGCCTGACCCTATTCCACCTCCACCCCAATTATGAAATGGTTGCAGTGGCATGAATATGTCGCCAGTGATCCGAATGTTCAGCCTGTGCTTTACTGTGCATGCCATTATACTGTATATTACATATAATACTTGAAAGGTTTTGATAAAATTACTTTATGGAAATCATACCAGAAACTAAGTGAAGAGCCACAGTAAGTAAAAGTGTTGAATGCTCGCCTGTTTGCCAGGCTTATTTCCCATACAAGGAGCACATGTGAGTGCGGGGTGACTGTACATGTGTCCTAGACCTGATGGAACAGGGGTGACTGTACATGTGTCCTAGACCTGACGGAACAGGGGTGACTGTACATGTGTCCCAGACCTGATGGAACAGGGGTGACTGTACATGTGTCCTAGACCTGACGGAACAGGGGTGACTGTACATGTGTCCTAGACCTGACGGAACAGGGGTGACTGTACATGTGTCCTAGACCTGACGGAACAGGGGTGACTGTACATGTGTCCTAGACCTGACGGAACAGGGGTGACTGTACATGTGTCCTAGACCTGACGGAACAGGGGTGACTGTACATGTGTCCTAGACCTGACGGAACAGGGGTGACTGTACATGTGTCCTAGACCTGACGGAACAGGGGTGACTGTACATGTGTCCTAGACCTGACGGAACAGGGGTGACTGTACATGTGTCCTAGACCTGACGGAACAGGGGTGACTGTACATGTGTCCTAGACCTGACGGAACAGGGGTGACTGTACATGTGTCCTAGACCTGACGGAACAGGGGTGACTGTACATGTGTCCTAGACCTGACGGAACAGGGGTGACTGTACATGTGTCCTAGACCTGACGGAACAGGGGTGACTGTACATGTGTCCTAGACCTGACGGAACAGGGGTGACTGTACATGTGTCCTAGACCTGACGCAACAGGGGTGACTGTACATGTGTCCCAGACCTGACGGAACAGGGGTGACTGTACATGTGTCCCAGACCTGACGGAACAGGGGTGACTGTACATGTGTCCCAGACCTGACGGAACAGGGGTGACTGTACATGTGTCCTAGGCCTGACGGAACAGGGGTGACTGTACATGTGTCCTAGACCTGACGGAACAGGGGTGACTGTACATGTGTCCTAGACCTGACGGAACAGGGGTGACTGTAACATGTGTCCTAGACCTGACGGAACAGGGGTGACTGTACATATGTCATTGTCCTGACGGAACAGGGGTGACTGTACATGTGTCCTAGACCTGACGGAACAGGGGTGACTGTACATGTGTCCTAGACCTGACGGAACTGGGGTGACTGTACATGTGTCCTAGACCTGATGGAACAGGGGTGACTGTACATGTGTCCTAGACCTGACGGAACAGGGGTGACTGTATATGTGTCTTAGACCTTATAGAACAGGGGTGACTGTACATGTGTCCTAGACCTGACGGAACAGGGGTGACTGTACATGTGTCCTAGACCTGACGGAACAGGGGTGACTGTACATGTGTCCTAGACCTGACGGGACAGGGGTGACTGTACATGTGTCCTAGACCTGACGGAACAGGGGTGACTGTACATGTGTCCTAGACCTGACGGAACAGGGGTGACTGTACATGTGTCCTAGACCTGACGGAACAGGGGTGACTGTACATGTGTCCTAGACCTGACGGAACAGGGGTGACTGTACATGTGTCCTAGACCTGACGGAACAGGGGTGACTGTACATGTGTCCTAGACCTGACGGAACAGGGGTGACTGTACATGTGTCTTAGACCTGATAGAACAGGGGTGACTGTACATGTGTCCTAGACCTGACGGAACAGGGGTGACTGTACATGTGTCCTAGACCTGACGGAACAGGGGTGACTGTACATGTGTCCTAGACCTGACGGAACAGGGGTGACTGTACATGTGTCCTAGACCTGAAGGAACAGGGGTGACTGTACATGTGTCCTAGACCTGACGGAACAGGGGTGACTGTACATGAGTCCTAGACCTGACGGAACAGGGGTGACTGTACATGTGTCCTAGACCTGACGGAACAGGGGTGACTGTACATGTGCCCTAGACCTGATAGAACAGGGGTGACTGTACATGTGTCCTAGACCTGATGGAACAGGGGTGACTGTACATGTGTCCTAGACCTGACGGAACAGGGGTGACTGTACATGTGTCCTAGACCTGACGGAACAGGGGTGACTGTACATGTGTCCTAGACCTGACAAAACAGGGGTGACTGTACATGTGTCCTAGACCTGACGGAACAGGGGTGACTGTACATGTGTCCTAGACCTGACGGAACAGGGGTGACTGTACATGTGTCCTAGACCTGACGGTACAGGGGTGACTGTACATGTGTTCTAGACCTGACGGAACAAGGGTGACTGTACATGTGTCCTAGACATGATAGAACAGGGGTGACTGTACATGTGTCCTAGACCTGACGGAACAGGGGTGACTGTACATGTGTCCTAGACCTGACGGAACAGGGGTGACTGTACATGTGTCCTAGACCTGACGGAACAGGGGTGACTGTACATGTGTCCTAGACCTGACGGAACAGGGGTGACTGTACATGTGCCCTAGACCTGACGGAACAGGGGTGACTGTACATGTGTCCTAGACCTGACGGAACAGGGGTGACTGTACATGTGTCCTAGACCTGACGGAACAGGGGTGACTGTACATGTGTCCTAGACCTGACGGAACAGGGCTGACTGTACATGTGTCCTAGACCTGACGGAACAGGGGTGACTGTACATGTGTCCTAGACCTGATAGAACAGGGGTGACTGTACATGTGTCCTAGACCTGACGGAACAGGGGTGACTGTACATGTGTCCTAGACCTGACGGAACAGGGGTGACTGTACATGTGTCCTAGACCTGATGGAACAGGGGTGACTGTACATGTGTCCTAGACCTGATAGAACAGGGGTGACTGTACATGTGTCCTAGACCTGACGGAACAGGGGTGACTGTACATGTGTCCTAGACCTGATGGAACAGGGGTGACTGTACATGTGTCCTAGACCTGATGGAACAGGGGTGACTGTACATGTGTCCTAGACCTGACGGAACAGGGGTGACTGTACATGTGTCCTAGACCTGACGGAACAGGGGTGACTGTACATGTGTCCTAGACCTGATGGAACAGGGGTGACTGCACATGTGTCCTAGACCTGACGGAACAGGGGTGACTGTACATGTGTCCTAGACCTGACGGAACAGGGGTGACTGTACATGTGTCCTAGACCTGACGGAACAGGGGTGACTGTACATGTGTCCTAGACCTGACAGAACAGGGGTGACTGTACATGTGTCCTAGACCTGATGGAACAGGGGTGACTGTACATGTGTCCTAGGCCTGATAGAACAGGGGTGACTGTACATATGTCATTGTCCTGACGGAACAGGGGTGACTGTACATGTGTCCTAGACCTGATGATACCCATGCCAGTAGGGCCATATGTTGACGGTGCCTGGGGTTGGTGCAAATTGTAGTGGTTCTTTGTACGTTGAATAAACACTTAGCATATCATTAAGCAAACAAATGTATTTACTCCCATTGCAGGAGCACTTTAGTGAGATACTAGATAGAAAGTAAAGAATGTGTGTGTTGTGTAGAGTAGAGGCAGGGATAGCTGATCAAAGTACAGGTAAATGGAGCCCGTCCATGCTTATCTTGATAAAAAAATAATAATACACATTACATTGTGCAATTGCATTTTATGATGCAGAAAAGTCCAATAAAAATACGATGTACTGTAATCAAATAGCCTTCCATGTGATCTGCTTGCCCAGAAAGGTTGTTAGACGGAAGTGATTGCTATCAGTTGTTATTACACAGGTTTAGCGTTATATATGCCCTGCATGTTTGTAAAACACACACAGCCGAGTCACATTATTTTGACCACCTCCTACATGTGACGTCGGCAGTGCGTAGCCCATGAAGTACGTCACATGTTGTGCGATGGCTTGGTGGGTGTATAAATGGATTGAAAAATGGTCAATCACAGGATTCCTGGGATTGGTTTATTTCCTGTGTGACCTCCCCCCTGTACACGTAACTTACCACCATAGTACCTGAGAGGGTGGGTGGGTCACTTCTCCCAGTTCTATGAGGTCCGTGCAGCGGGTGGCACGCGGCTGGCTGTGCAGCTTGCCCTCTGACTTCACGTCATGCTGCACAGGGGGAACCGGGCAACGTCTCAGCCTCCTGAGGACACTCAACGCTGCCCGGCATTAGAAAAACCAAAGGACTGCCTGATCCCGAAATCCCTATTTCTGACACAGCGCAGTTTGTGAGCTGTTCGCGTGCTGCTGCGGTGAAGGTGTATCGTGACTGGGCAAATGGCGCCATTGCGAATAATTGACGTGGAAACTGCGGAGCACCTCACGCCACTGATGTGAGAGGTGAACATCAGCTATGAAGGTACGTGAGGGCCGACGCGCTACAGTGGAGCAGCTCACCGTCACAATGAACCTGGAGGCTACCAGACGTGTGTGTAATATGACAGTTCCGCCTGTCTAGCTGCTGTCCGCGCTGCACATGGCGATTACTCCGGATATTATAGCTGTTGTTCATAATAATTGTGACTCCACCGTGTAGAAGCACAACAGATGAAAGTAATATGGATACTTTACCTTATGCAATTACATAGCCATTAAAAGATACCTGATATTTAAAATCATAGTATTTGAAATACATGGTGAAATAGTGACGTGTATAAAATAAGTGTCAGTTGGCAATTGTCTATTATCCGTGACACAGGTACTATCACAAAATTGTCAAAGTAAGGGTTAAAATAATATGGAGAAAATGTATGTTTTCTCTGGTTCCTCCTATTGTTTGGGGGTTTTTGCTGTTTTTTTTTTTTTTATATCAAGTTTATTGATTGTTTGCTCAAATAGAAAAAGGAAGGGAGAGAAAGAGAAGTACAAAATGTGCTTTTTGTGAACAGAGCAATAATTAAACAGTAAAGAAGATGAAGTACAGGACAAAAATGGTGGTACCAAAAACAACATTACAATAAAAGAAGTAGTGGGCACCACAATCAGAGATAATGTGGAACAAAGCAGAATAGAAGGGGGCATCAAAAGAGGGTGGGGGATGTGGATATTACTACAGGAAAATGAATGGGGAGAGGGATCTCTGGAAGTCCCATCGGTCTGGTGAGACCAGTTATGAGAGGTAAAGAGTAGCTTAATTATCAGATGTAGGTCAGGGTTTAAAGTGGGTCAGTCAGATATTCTACACTAGAAAAAAAGATACGTGGAATACCGCTCGACCAGCGCCTCACTCTACGTCAGTAGAGCCTTAGTCATGCCCGGCTCTCAGATCCATAACATCCTTCAGACGTATTATACAGGAACAGACTCTCAGTGTGGATCACAGGAATTTTACCGGAAAGAGAGATAATGGGCAACCATAGTGTGATATTGTTTAAAAATTTAATACATCACACAAGACAACATGACAATTAAAAACAATCCTAAAATACAAAAACCACACAATGGTGGTGCAGACATTCACTGGTAGGGCTGACACCCTGGGCAACAACAGTAAAAATGGCTGATTACCGGCTAGAAGTAAGAACTGGCTCACGTCAGTTCTACAAGCATGATTGACACAGAGTAAATCACCAGGCTGCAGCAAGGGATTCCCCAGTCCCAGGACTCCTTCAGACACCGGCTCAGTCCACACTCGTCGTTCACATTCAGGAGGTCAGTCCAATTGCTCATTGCTCATTTTTGCTTTGAAATACGCTTTGGTAATCATGTTTAGAAATAGTGAGTTAAAGTCTAAACGATTGTTAGACTGTGAAAGAATGTTTTCAGAGGATATATCTCAGGATCTAACACAGGATCTAACTTCCTCCAGGAAGTGAGTTTTCATCGACTGCTGCAGCCTCCCATTGTCCGTGGAGATCAGGAACAGCATGTGTTAGATCCTGAGATATATCCTCTGAAAACATTCTTTCACAGTCTAACAGGGATCCGGTCTGAAGATCGACAGTGTCTAGGTCGACAATGTTTAGGTCCAGTGGCAAACGCAGGATTTGCATGGGGGGGTTTCCAGAACTGGGCGGAGCCAATCACGGGGGTGGGGACTGAGGTGACCCAGTATATGCTGGGTCCGTAAAACTAGTGTGTCTGTGTGTGTGTATATATATATATATATATATCTACACACACATATATATATATATATCTACACACACACACACACACACACATTATATATATATATATATACACATCCACACACACATACATATACACGGGTGGTCTTCAGTATGCCGGCGGTCGGGCTCCCGGCGACCAGCATACCGGCGCCGGGAGCCTGACCGCCGGCATACCGACACTTATTCTCCCTCGTGGGGGTCCACGACCCCCCTGGAGGGAGAATAGAATAGTGTGGCGCGCGTAGCGTGGCGAGCGCGGCGAGCCCGCAAGGGGCTCATTTGCGCTCACCACACTGTTGGTAAGCCGGCGGCCGGCCTCCCAACGCCGGTATGCTGGTCGCCGGGAGATCGTAGTGAACCCATATACACATATACATAGCATATTAAACATGCATACATATATATATATATATACACACACACACACACACACACACACACACAGTACACATATATATACACATGTATATATATCATATGTGTGTGTGTGTTTATATGTATGTATGTATGTATGTATGTATATACATGTGTATATATGTAGGCACATGGATATATATGTACTATAATTAAAATAAAGTAAACTTTTATTGCACTTGCAAGTGCCACCAGGAAGACAGCAGGCTGCAGAGGACGCTAGACAGTCATTAATAATACTCATGCAGCTAAAAAAAAAAAAAAAAAAAAAATTTTTTTTTTTTTTTTTTTAGTGGAGGGGGGTTTCTGGGTACTCGGAAACCCCCCTGGGTGCGCCACTGAGGTCGACCACTATAGGTCGACAGTCACTAGGTCGACATGGATGGAAGGTCGACAGGGTTTCTAGGTCGACATGTGCTAGGTCGACAGGTCTAAAGGTCGACATGAGTTTTACACATTTTTTTTTTTTTCATACTTAACGATCCACGTGGACTACGATTGGAACGGTAAAGTGTGCTGAGCGAAGCGGTAGCGGAGCGAAGGCACCATGCCCGAAGCATTGCGAGCGAAGCGAGCCATGCGAGGGGACGCGGTGCACTAATATGGGATCCCGGTCACTTTACGAAGAAAACGACACAAAAAATAATAATCCTCATGTCGACCTTTAGACATGTCGACCTAGAAACCCTGTCGACCTTCCATCCATGTCGACCTAGTGACTGTCGACCAATAGTGGTCGACCTAAACATTGTCGACCTAGATACGGTCGATAAAACGAACCACACCCGTCTAACAATCGTTTAGACTTTAACTCACTATTTCTAAACATGATTACCAAAGCGTATTTCAAAGCAAAAATGAGCAATGAGCAATTGGACTGACCTCCTGAATGTGAACGACGAGTGTGGACTGAGCCGGTGTCTGAAGGAGTCCTGGGACTGGGGAATCCCTTGATGCAGCCTGGTGATTTACTCTGTGTCATTCATGCTTGTAGAACTGACGTGAGCCAGTTCTTACTTCTAGCCGGTAATCAGCCATTTTTACTGTTGTTGCCCAGGGTGTCAGCCCTACCAGTGAATGTCTGCACCACCATTGTGTGGTTTTTGTATTTTAGGATTGTTTTTAATTGTCATGTTGTCTTGTGTGATGTATTACATTTTTAAACAATATCACACTATCGTTGCCCATTATCTCTCTTTCCGCTAAAATTCCTGTGATCCACATTGAGAGTCTGTTCCTGTATAATACGTCTGAAGGATGTTATGGATCTGAGAGCCGGGCATGACTAAGGCTCTACTGACGTAGAGTGAGGCGCTGGTCGAGCGGTATTCCACGTATCTTTTTTTCTATTGCATTTTATATTAGAGGTGGGAAAAGCCTCTGGTGGTACATTGTATGACTAGCAGCCTTAATTGCGCACTGTTTGACACTCCAAATTTCTTTTGTTGCATAGATATTCTACACTGTTTTAGGACTGAGAGAGACGGCCTCGTATTATACCAGTGGTATACTCAATAGGACAGATTTGCCATATTTTATTTATTAAGGAGTGAATAACAGGTGGGTCCTGCTGCTTCCAAATAACTGCTATAACGTTTCTCGCTGAGAGGCTGATGTGGCCAATACGTTTCTGAGTATGTCTGGGGGCTTAAGGAATCGGACGAGAGTCCAGAACAGGTTGAAGATTAGCTGGAAGATGGTGTGAGGTTTGGAGGTGATGTGCATCAATGTAGTTATCTAGTCAAAAGCTTTATGCCAACACAACTGAATTTTGGAACCGGTCCATCAAATGTGGGAGAGGGTACCCTGCAATCCACAATCTCGCCAACAAAGCTCAGAGGATGTAGGGTATATAAAATTTAACAGGTATGAGTCAGAATACCAACGAAACATTAGATTAGAGGAGATCTCTTTCAGATTGGAGCTTCTGGGAAGATTTGTATGGACTCGTGTCCAGAACTCAGGTTCAAGTATCTCTCCCAAGTCCATCTCCCAATGACACTCATGCAGGTCTTTATGAGGTTGGCCACATCTCAAGAGAAATAAATAAGTGGCTATAAGGCCTCTAGAGGAGGATATATGAAGACATAAGGATTCAATAGTAGTAGGTTTTATACTGACCACTGAGCCACACAAGTGACGTAATTGCTAGTATTGGTAGATAGCAGTGTGTGGGAGATAAAGTCAACTGCGGAGTTCATAGAACTCAGGGTAACTGCGCCTGAGTACCAGATCTGGCTGGAATTTAATATTATGCCATATCCAGTGACGAAACACTAGTGGGTCCAGGCCTGGACAAAGGCTGACTATCATTCTGCGGGAATTGGTGACTAAAGAGAATGTTGTTAAATAGTAGGTCCAAATAGGGATATGGTGCATAGGGGGAACAAGGTATAGGGTGGGAGCATCTATAGTAGGTTGGGCTAAAATCTATCCAGAGCCTAGAATTGGAGTCAGACAATGACAATCTGAGTCCGGTGGGATGCAAGATAATATTTATGTAGACAGGGTAGGCTAAGGCCACCATCACTGGTGTGTTTATATAAGACCCTGAGACGTACTCTAGGTCTCCTACCAGACCAGATAAAACAGGAGGTGTGTTGTTGCAAATCCCTGAGGACAACAGCCGGGACACTGGCAGGTAAAGTTTGGAATAGGTAGATAAACCTTAAGTAGAGCATTAATTTTAATAGCGGGGACTCTGCCCAACCAGGAGATATATTAACTGTTCCATGTGCAAAGGTCTTTTTTGAGGGAATCTATAAGAGGGGGTAAAGAGTTGGTCATAGCTTTTTGTCAACTAAACCCCAAGATCATCCAGTCTATTCTGTTGTTAGTGAATGAGGACATTTATCGTGAATCTACAGCTGCACATGGCCCAATTTGCACTTGCACAGACAACCGTTGGGTTGTCGCCCATAGTTCCCTTCTACAACTGCATGATTGACAGGCAGTGGCGTTGAGGGGGAGGCCTGCGTTTCTGGAAAAAGGGGGCATGTCGCCCCCGTTTTCTGGGAATGGAAAGCCAAGGGTCAACGTGTCACCACGCAGACTTCCTGGTCTCTCAGACCCCCTTTTCGTTGGCTAGCTGCATCAGTTGAGACCGATGGTCGCAACGTTGGAAGCCAGCTTGAGACGTCAGTCGCAGTGCTGGGATCACAGCTACTTGCAGGAGGCATCTCTTCTACTGAAACGTCTCCTGCATGTTCCTTTACAAGCAGCATTGAATTTCCATCCATCTCTGAATCACCCTGAATGTAGTGTATAGGTAAGAGCTAGGAATCAGATAAGAAGTAATTGCGGTCTATAGACATTACCCTGGCGTTATGTAGCAGCCCATCTTGCGGAGTTTCATTTGTACTGGAAATTAATGTTTAACTGATACAACCTAGTGTGCTTAATTTAATCTTGTTCAGAGAGCAGGAAAAAAAACGACCTCAAGGTCACGTTCCATTACCTGATTAATTTATTAAATCTTATTTTATTTTAATGATTGAAGCTTATTTTATAGACACATTGTTTATATTCTGACAATATTTTTCTTTTTTTAGACAACTAACTGAGTGAATACGGATGATGAGACGGTATCACGTGTGGACACTTCTGTGTGTGTCATGTTTTCTTACATGTGCCGTTCTGCTAATGAGCAGGAGTTCCACTGAAATTGAGTGTCCAGATCAATCGGATCCTTATCTCAAGGTAACAGATGGGATGGACGAATAATCCAATACTTTGCTGTGACGGGCACACACACCATACAATATATCTCACACACTATACATACGTAGAAACGCACACTACAAAATATGTAGCAACACACAGATGTGCACTAACACACACACACAGAACACACAAGGTATCATACAGACTATGGGGGTAATTCAGAGTTGATCGCAGCAGAAAATTTGTTAGCAGTTAGGCAAAACCATGTGCACTGCAGGGGAGGCAGATGTAACATGTGCAGAGAGAGTTAGATTTGGATGGGGTGTGTTCAAACTGTAATCTAAATTGCAGTGTAAAAATAAAGCAGCCAGTATTTACCCTGCACAGAAACAAAATAACCCACCCAAATCTAACTCTCTCTGCAAATGTTATATCTGCCTCCCCTGCAGTGCAAATTATTTTACCCGACTGCTCACTGCTGCGATCAACTCAGAATAACCCCCTATATACACAATTTGAGTGTTTAAATCTCTGGTTTTACAATCCTTATCAAATAATGTTTGCTGAACTTGGTTTTATATATGTCTTCTCCATTTTAAATCCTCCATTTCCTGAAATATTAAAGTGTATAGAATAACCAGAATGTGAAACTTGCATATAAAAGACAGAATTAAAAAAAAAATATCCTATTCACTCTATTGTATAAGTCATGCAAATTGTGTAGCAGTAGGCAGTTGGTTCTGTATAAATACTGTAGTATTTGTGGGTTTCGACAGTACTGATAAAATATTTTTATATACCTTAAACTACTGGAAGTATGGGACAGATTGCAAATTTTATTGTAAGCTATTAGCAGTTCTACCCACATGTACTTTGCGGACGCCTTCCCATTGATGATGCAAAATACTTGCTGTTCTACAGCTAAGTCAATGGTTCCAATGGCTCTATCAACCTCATCTGGATTTGAGATTCCTCCTGTATCAATCGTGACCTTCTATATCTTTTCACACTTTAATTGAATTTCTATAGCAAATTTCAAAGTAGAGTACTGTAGTTCTACTGGAATGTTCTGTACTGTATTTCAAGTGCTGTAAATAACTAAAAATAACTGCATTTTCTATCTAATGATTACTTTTGTATTTACAGAAAGAAGAACATATTTTCCAGGGCGAACATTTGTTTGATGTGAAAAAAGACGCACTGGAGACGCTTAATATTCCCTATACATATCTACTGGGATCCTTATCTAAAAGGAAAAGTTAGTAAATGTAACATTATTCTTTAAAGTCATCATTAGCATAGAGGTTTACAGATCTCTAATGATACTTCTGTGACTTCTATGATCATAATCATAGCTAAGGACATAACTCGATGTTTGTACGCAAATGCAATTGCGATATTCTGGGCTACGCAACTGCTAATGTTAGCAAGTGAAACTGTCGCACGGAGCCATCACAAATTCAATCGCAACTGCATACACAGACTACGGGGGTTATTCAGAGTTGTTAGTAAACAAAAAAAGCACTCTAATGGGCAAAACCATGTTGCACTGCAGGTGGGGATGATGTAACATGTGCAGAGAGAGTTAGGTTTGGGTGGGGTGTGTTCAAATTGAAATCTAAATTGCAGTGTAGAAATAAAGCAGGCAGTATTTACCCTGCACAGAAACAATATAACCCACCAAAATCTAAATCTCTCTGCACGTTACATCTGCCCCACCTGCAGAGCAACATTGTGTTGCCCGATTGCTGTTTTGGTTTGCTAACAACTCTGAATAACCCACTATTTGCAATAATGAGGAACATCAACTTGATAGGGTAACCCCATGGCTACACAGACTGGACACAGCAATAGCAATATAGGCACCATGTTTTTGCGCATATGAGCTCGCAGCTGACGGCAGATACCCACCCCCGAAAACGGTCATTACATACCTGTGTTTTTCCAACTACGCCCCATTAACACCTCTAAACGGTCACTTCCTGTCAATCACTTCTCTATGAAATCCTCATTGCAAGTGAGATCGCAGCAGCACCTTGACGTATATGCGCAGTCTGCTTATAAGTGCTCCATTGCACGAACATCTGCAATTGCGTACAAACAGCATTAGGCCCTAAGAGCATCCATTTCTATTGTGTTGTATTGCAATGCCCATAAACATGGAGTGAATCACTCAACAACAGCCAGCATACAGTAGACTAAATAGACTACAATACATAGGTAGACTGCTTAGGGAAACTGTCGATGAAAACCACATGCAGGTAGATTCCTAAATTCAACATGAAAACTAAACCCTAGTAGAGTACACCGAGAACAATCACACAGTAGATGCACATGGGAAAATACCACCACAAAATTGGATTGCCTAGTTTTGTGTTTCACCTTCCATGAAGGAAGGGCACACAAAGAACCACAAGTATAGACCTTAATTGGGTAGCTGTACAAGAAGCCATCACATAGGTAGACCTCACATGGAGCCACCTTAGTGGTAGACTGCACTGGATGACACCATGTGGGTAGACATAAAAAGCTGTCCCGTCTCCCATACAATGGGGGTCATCGGGGCTCACTCATCGAGGAGACGGGACAGCCTTACACACATATTACTTAAAGGCAAGTTGACTAATAAACTAATGTACTTATTTCTTTAATCCACAAAGGGTTCCTAACCATTGGTATATCTTCCGTGAAGAGAGAGAAAAGTAACTATTTGCTGACCACAATTGAATCGATCTTCCACCATTCCAGCCAGGAGGAGTTGGACCAGTTAATAGTGGTCATATATATGGCCAATACAAAACATACCCAGAACAGAAAAACTGCAGAGGAAATTGAAAGGCAATTTCATTCAGAGATTGCTGCTGGACATCTGATTGTTATAAGCAGTTACATCAATGCGTATCCACCTCTAGATAATCTAAAAAGGAACTACAATGACCCTCCCAACAGAGTGACATTTCGGTCAAAGCAGAACGTGGACTACGCCTTCCTGGTGAACTTCTGTGCCAACATGTCTCAGTACTACCTCATGTTAGAGGACGATGTGACCTGTGCCATGAACTTCCTGACGTCAATTAAAACATACATTCAGAAACACAACGCACCTTGGACTACAGTGACGTTTTCAAACTTAGGATACATTGGTAAGCTTTACCATAGTGAGGACCTCCAAAAACTAGCCCGTTTTTTACTTCTCTTCTATGACGAGATGCCGTGTGACTGGCTTCTAGATCTCTTCTATCAATCCAAAACTCAAAGGGACAAAATTCAATCCAAACCTTCACTCTTCCAACACATAGGATTCTATTCCTCATTCCAGGGAAGTGAGAATAAATTGAAAGACAAAGACTTTGCTGAAACGGTGGAACCATACGGCGATCATCCACCTGCCTCTTGCTTTTCCGATATTAAAGTGTACAAAGACAACACTCCAGATAATGTTTGTTTCGCCGGCCCCAGTTTCTTCTGGGGTTCAGATATAAAAGCCGGCAACTATTTCACCATGACGTTTAACGACGCAATTAACATTGAAAGAATCAGTATAATTACTGGAACTTCTCAACAGCCCACTGATATTCTGAGATCGGGTAACGTAGAGTTAGGAAGACAAAAAGTACAAAGTGAGGGAAAGAAAAGTTGCAAATTATTTTCAAATATCGGCAAGTTTGAAAATGGAACATTTTCACTTGATAGAATAAACAGTGCCGCAGGGAAATCCATTGACTGCCTTAAAATTCAGGTTTCTGCATCTCAAGCAGAATGGCTCATAATACAAAAAGTAGGTATATGGGTCAGGCAGGATACAAACACACAATAATACGTCCTCTGACACTGTGACAGACTCTAGGACGCTTCACTCAAATATATTGAACTGTTTTGTATCATTCCTTTCATGAAACACCACCGTTATTACAGTCATAGTTGTGTGATTGTGCACTCCATGTATTAATCGGAAAGTGAACATCAGCAGACAATAGGCCCCATTCAGAAGTACCTGCAACGTCGATGTCAGACGCAGGAGATATATTTTGCACTGCAATTGATTTAGAGATTATGAGTGACAAGTAGTCAACATTTGGCGAGGTAATAGGGATGGGTGTTCCTTAGTCAGCCATTGTGAATTTCAGAGGCCCCGGGGTCTTGGCCGCTCTGTCTGAAGGCCCATACACACTTGCCGATAAAATGAGCGACGTCGCTCATTTTCCCCCCTTCCTGAGCGGCGTCGCTCATTTTATCGACAAGTGTGTATGCCGCCAGCGACGATCGATGCGTGGCCCTGAAGGTCGGCAATGATCGTTGCTGTCGGCACTGCATGCAAGCTCAATATGGACTGTCGTCCAGGAGCTGCATGCACGGCTGGCGGCTGCGTGGCGTCAATGTGCGATATGAGCGGTCATATCGTTCAGTTTGTACGGGCGACCAATGTGCTTCCGACGTTTCCACTTATGTATGTGGTGTGAGATGCCGGCAGTGAATGTCCCTGTGCACATTGCAGTAGCTGAGCCATATATATATATATATATATTGATAATGTCGATATTATCTTATACCATAAAGCTATACCTTTAAACACACTCTTACCACGGAGCCGCTACGGCCGCTATACTTTAAGATACACGCTACGCACTTTGTACGCTATTTGCGTACAGAGTCCCGTACGTTGTACGGACTTAGCGTACACACGCCGCGCTGGGGTACAAAGTACGCACAGCACGTACACACTCAATTGATAAACTTTAAACCTTGTTAGTAATGCAATGCAGTGATGTTAACCTTAAACCTTACGCAGCGCTGATGGTATAAAGTACCCGCAGTGCGTACACACCTTATCAATACACTCTTAAACCTTATACAGTTAAATACAGTTTAAACCTTAGCAGGGAAATGAGGACACAACACCGATATGTAGTTAACCGCTGGGTTCTAAGGCCACAGTGGATTATTTGAAAGGGGATAACAGTACAAGTTATACACTACAAGGCTAACAAGATAAATCTACAACAGAATAATGGCTACAGTCAATGTACATACGTGAGAATAATCGCGTGCGCTTCCCGGTCCGGTCCTCAGTCATCACGGGTGATGACCTTCAGAGTCTGTGATAGTGACCTGGCCTGCAGCTCGCTCTTTATTCAGTAGATCAAGACATAATACAATAGACACTGTGTGCTCTTCTTCCATTGGTTCGGGGGTGGGACATATCCTGTGCACCGGGGACCATTGGTCAGTTCAAGAAGTGGGCGATGGCTAGGACTTGAGATGTGGTTTCTGTTGTTTACATCTGAGTTCCCGCCCCATGATCAGTTAAACCCATCACATTAATCATACATAAATCTGGTATTATTAATAACTTAATGAGGTAATATATAATAATTTTCTTATTCCCACCAGATTAATGTTTACGTGACTCTGAACAATATGATCCCACACATGATATGATTATCTATTTCAATCCTTAAGATATACCTATATCCACATATTCATATATATATATATATATATATATATACATGCACACACATACTCCTGCTATTACAATTTGTTAGGAATTATATATATTTATTAATATATATATATATATATATATATGAACACCTACATCTCCATGGGTTTTAGACTATGAATGTTAATATCTTAGATTTCTAACTGTCTGGTCTTGTGGTTAGCTTATTGTTAATTGATTTTCTAAACAGCTTCGGTTCCTGGGTATTGTCTATTCGTTTGTTTTTGCCTTCAGGTGAGACAATGACAATCCAGTACTCATTGTTTAAAATAGAAACTTGGCTATCCCAGTAAACAAAGGTGTTTGCCTTCTTCATAGAATTTCAAAGCTTAGTGTAAATAAGGCCATTGTATTTTAGTCTCTGGGAGTTTTAATTTATGTGTGACTGAGCTTCATGCTATTTAGAAGGACTAAGCAGACAGTGTGGGATTTTTACAATATATATATTAGATCTATGATATATCTTTGTGGCTTTTCCATGAGAGTACAAATTCCACTGTTATTACTCGTACCACGCTCTAATGCGCCGGACCGTGGGTGCGACCATACGCAATTTGCGGATATGTGCACGCATGGCGGACATGTGTGTGTGGTTTGTACGTGATGTGTGTACTGCAATATTTTTCGACTTTGACAGTCTACCCTTTGGCAGTCAACAATAACTGCCACTATCTAATCACTAAACAGAAAAATATCAATACAATATCTACAGAAGTTTGGGTAATCGGGAGAGAGGGGTAGGTAGGAAATGTATGACCTAGTGGGATAGTAAAAAGCATGTATGTATGAATCCATGTCTGAGGGGCATGTATCATTGTGCCGTATATGTTTTAGATAAGCTTCGATGTATTGCGAAGTATACATTAAATCCTTCTCATCCCGTATTAAGGGTCTGTAAGTGGGCCAACAAACACTACCGAGCTCTTTTCGGCTTCTTGTTCCAACAAATGGGGTGCACATTTAGTTGATGATACATGGAGGGGGATCATATGTGAGTGCTAATATATGTGGATATCACCTGTCGACTATGTGTGTCACTAACTGAAGGTTGTAGAGATGAAGATAAGACACATATGTACAATACATTCACATAACATTTGCGTAATCATTCTTGGGTGTTGATCGAAGTCTTTTCCGGATGGGTGTATTTTTGCTGAGGGAGAAACATAGGAAAAACGGGTGAAAGAAACGGGCCGTGGAATTCATTTGCAATCCTTATCACAACATCGTTTCTATAGATGGATCGTAAATTAAATCTGCTGCTGTACCAATGGCCCCGCTCCTTAAACTCATCAATTTTGTACTGCGCTTGCGCCGCGTTAAAATTCGAACACACCTAAATATCAAGCCAATAATTATGATGACTCCCAGGATACAAAGGAGAAACTTTCCCACACTCATAATGACATTTTGAGCCCATTCTCCTAAACCTGAGAACCAATTACGTGGGTTCAACCATGAGACCCAGCCGGTCAGTTCATTACTCACAGCAGTCAGGGTAAGGTTGTGTCTCCTTCGGAACTCCCACTTCAACTGCAAGATATCGTCCATCTTTTGATCAATGATCTCAGTTGGGTCATCAGTGCTGTTTGTAATATACGTGCAGCACTTCACACCATATTGAGTTGCCAGTGTGACACAGTACCCTCCCGTCACAGCTGTGATATAATTGAGGACCATCCTGTGCTGGATCAGTTCCATTTTGTAAGCTTGCAACTCCCTACCCGTATACCTGAAGGTGTCGTCATACATCTCAGTGATATTATCTATCAGATTCGCTAGCGCATGGATGTACCTATAATTTATAATTCCTCTGGCAGTACGGGTGATGTCTAATGCGAGAAGGAATTGAATCCCGGTGGATTCATGGATCAAATCAGAGGCTACGTGCTCTGTCCTATCTATGAGGTGTCTCTTAACGATATGTTCATAATGAGTGTGAGTATAAGGAGCTTGAGCACTGCGGTGAACGTCTTTCATCTTATCATGGGTTATGGTCATGACCTCTGGCAACACTCTTCCAATGTAACACAATCCCTCTGAGTTTGGGGCAAGCCACTTATACGCCTTCCTCCCACATATGAAATAAGCATCATCAGGGAGAACATATGGGACAGAATATGACATTACCATATTGCAAACTTTCCAAGTGAAAAACCCAATCCCTAACTCTCTCATCTGTTCAGTACAAGTATCAGGCTGTATGATATGCGCACAGTACCCTGGTGATACTTCTCCAACCCGCATGGTCTTACTTCCTTGAGTATACCTATACCGAAAATACCTTCCACTGTTGGCTATTTGGCGTATAAGTTCAGAGTCTACGGGTATCCTATCAGCTCTGTGCGAAAATGCCATGGTTTGATTATTCCATGTCACCTCCCAGTTTCCCGGCTTTCGGGAATTGGAAATGTTGAAACACACTAAGGATCTATCTACATAATACTGGTGGAGCTTCAAACTAGGGGGCCTAGAAATATTAAATTTCTTGTCCACCGGTCTCCCACCCCGTAATTCGAGTACCTCATCTATTGCTAAAGGGTACGGTACTAATCCTGACTTGCTCTGACCTTGAGGTACTTGTGAGCACACCCAGCATTCTGTCTGGTTTAAGACCTTACCCACTAGTGAGTGGTAGTCACTCAATAGATGACTGTCCATGTTGATATTAAGGCTGGACTGACATCTCTGGATGCACCCATCCTCAACTATGTTTTCACAATTCCTACAAATGCAATTTTCCTCAGCCAATAACCCCTCACAGTGCCTCCTAGTTTCCTGACTACCAGATCGTTTTCTGATACTCGCCTTTGCTCGATGGATGTGTTGCTCTTGGAATTCTACAAATCCGTCCTTGCCATCAGAACCCATTCCAGATCCTTTCTCGACCTCTCTGGTACTCTCACCGAAACAGACTGCTCTGGTCAACAACAGGGTTAACAGGAAAACCCGGAACGCAGTCTCTTGGGGTAAGTCCATCTTGTTAAGGGAAGAGAAAAGGAACAAGAAGGGGGAGGAAAGGAGGGTAGTGGGAGGTGGAGAAAATAAAAAAAGAGGAAAAAGAAACTGGTGCGACAACCGCCTCTGGTCTTGTTCTCCGCGCTCAGGTGCCGTCTCAACAGTACTGCCTCTCAGCCTTCCCGGAACAGACACTCCAGTGATATGATGTTCTCTCCGAGTCAGCGACCTTTCTGTAGGGAACATAATTCTTGCATTACAATGTGTTTAACTGTTGTGTATTATCAGTTGTGTGAAGTAAACCATCCGTGGAAAGTGAAAAAGAGAGAGAAAATAATAAAAAGAAAATTTGTCAGATTTGCGTTCACCATCAGGCTGTCACATCATCATGTCTATCGGTATCTCTGCACAGTCTCCCTTCACCAGTATTTCCACTCTCCACCCTTTGTGCATGGCCAGGCACAGTGATGCTGGTGAGATATACTGGGTTTGGGCAGACCTCTGAACAGACCGAGTAGACATGTGACGTTTGAGCTGTAAATCTGTCGGTGAACGTCAGAGATGAAGAGGAAATTTTGAAGACAAATAACAGAGCTTAACTGGCCGCCCCTGTATCTACAAGGAATGATCTACCAGCTACATCAACTGTGACCTCAGGTTCACTACCAAGGCTAGCAATCAACTTCACTGGCTGCAGACTACAGGCGTGGCCCAACCCCTATTGTATATTGTGACCCTCCTGCAGCGTGCTGGCAGATACAATATGTGAGGGGGGGGGGGGGGTAACTGAGAATTTTCGGAGGCCTGCCAGTCTCTCCTAGGTGGATACCTCCTTGTTTCCCCTGCGTGTGGCTCATAATTTTTCCTATGTGATCCCTGATCCCAATTACGTGTATCATAACTTTGCTCGTGTTCTTGTCTAGGGGGTCTGACTTTTTGTGTGCTGTTACAATTGCTGGCATAATGCCCTTCCCTTTTACACAGATAACAAACTCTTGGCTTACTCCATGAGTCAGAGGCCTGGGGTTTTGGCTGATGGGGCTTTGCTGTAAGAGCCTGTATACTTACTGTCATCAGCCTTTCCCCCTGTTCCTCCCTGTGCCTAATGATGTTCCTATCATGCTCGACAGCGGACTCTCTCAATGCAGCTACCGAGATACCTCTCCAGTTTGGTAGAGAGGTCTGTACCCTGGTTCTTAGTGTGTCTTTTAACCCGTCCATTAATACTGACACAGCTACCTCCCTGTGATGTATATTTTCCTTAATGTCCTCGACCCCAGTGTATCTAGCCATTTCCTGCAGTGCTCGATGGAAATATTCAGATGCCGTTTCACCTTCTTTTTGTCTTATGGAAAAGATTTTATTCCATTTGACAACAATAGGGAAATATACTCCTAATTGCAGATTGATCTGTCGTACGTTCTCCTGAGTGTACTCTTCAGTGAGAGGTACTTCTGCGTCTAATTTACAATCAGTAATGAATTTCACGGGGTCAATATTGGAAGGTAAACATACTCGTAGCACTGTTCGCCAATCTTTGTTTGTGGGTTCGGTGGCATTTCCTAATTCTTTAATAAACCTCTGGCATGCGACTAGATCCTTTCTGGGATCGGGAAATTCAGACATAATTGTCCTCAATTCTGTCCGGGACCAAGGACAATGCATAGCAATGTTCCTGATGGGAGTGACTCCCTGTGCGTCAGTCCTCCCATTGGGGACTGCGATCACCCTGACAGGATTTAGTTCAATTACATCATTCTGAGTTGCTTCTACAATGTGAGGTGCAATTGTCTCTGCATAATGTATGGTACCATACTTACCTGTGGACACGACCTCACCTGTCCCTCCGCTAGGGGCCTTTACTACTGCTCTTACTGGTTGGGCCGTGCCCACCTGGGTGTCTTGTATGGTGGCTGCTAGAGAGAGTGCCGATATTGTGCTGGGCTCATCTTCTTGCTCGTAGTCCTGAGGGAAGTTTAAAATGGGATACAACTTGCACGGGTTAGCATTAGTACATTTATCAACTTTACTCTTATCATATACCAGTATGCCATTGTCTGTAGCCATTTCCTCCCCTTTAATATACGGTGGTGGTGGTGCGGTTGCCATCAGTTTCCTGCTAGGTTTGGAACCGGCTGCGTGAGCTAGTTCCCTCTGCATATCGCCCTCTTGCTGCCATAAATTTAAACAGTTTGTGTGTCTGACCCTTTGCTTTTGGGATTTTATCAGACATATCCTAACCCTTAAATTCTGCAACACCTCTGGTTCAAAACTACCTATCCCAGGAAATGATGCTTTATCCCCCACAGTCATTTGTGTCCATTCATCACAAAAGGTCTCAGTGTGTGGACCATACTTCCCCCACATTACCAACCGAGCTGACCCCCTCAGTCTCAATTCTGTTGTCTGAACCCTGACTGAGGAACGTCCCTGTGTTGTGCATTTGGCTTCCATCGTGGACCCTTTTGACCTGGGAAAACTTCCTAAAATGCTCCAAACACAGTAACGGTGGAAGTCCTCACAGTTCTTCCACTAACTTTTTCTGCTCCAAGTACCACGGATCCGCCCTCTTTAGCAGACATGTGTAGCCAATGCAGGCCCTACTTCGGCCTATATCCTCTGGGCCTTTAGGAGTAACTTATCGTACCCAGTGAATATCTGCCTAAAAGACAATGTTTACACAAATCACGCTTGCATGTGCTCTACACAACGCATATGATGACGAGATTTACGCACAAATATGCAAAACTTCGTATCACGTTGCGCCACGTATTGCTCACACAACTGTGCGGTCCAATCGTACCGCTTATAGACACTTGCTATCTATAAGTTGTAGGATCACTGGAGTCTTCACACTGTGCTCCAAAACAGTCGGAGTGTAATACCAAGAAAACAACAACTTTAAAAAAACTTTATCACACTCCGTTGCACGTATTCACCTAGACCGTGCTCACCAAATTCACCGAGTTCACCGAGTTCACCAAGTTCACCGAGTTCACCAAGCAGGGTTCAATACATTCACACCTTTTTCAGCCCACACTAACACTCTATAGTTTTCTGATCAGAAAAATATCCTTTCCTGTTGACTGATAGCTTCCCCCAGAGGTAATACAGTAAAAAAGGTTTTATTTAAACTAAATCTTGGACACTGAGCAATTTGTGCTATTATCGCATGGCTACAGTTTCGCGCCTAAACTAAAACACTGCTATTGTGTAATTTGTACTTAGCGGCCGTACCCTTTACGCACGTTGCATAAACACGTGACCGTGCGTATGTCTTTACGTTGCGTACGCAGTCCCGTACTTTGTCCGAAACACATGTACAAAGACCGTACGTCCGCAGTAGCACAAATCCCACACTTCTATAAATGTAAGCGATATTACCTATAATCGTTTACTTAACACAACACAGTATCTTCCTGTATAAACCTGTTTAACTAGGCCAGACTGTATTTGTGTTTTTACGTTTTACTCCCTTAATATCTAGTCTATGTTTTAACTAAATAGCAACAAATTTCTCAGCATAGGTCAAAATGAATCTAATAATCACTACTTATGGCAACAATGCAAGCAGGTATACAAAGTACAAAATACAGGTGTATGCGTGTGTTGTGTGCGCATTTGGCGCCAAACAGAAATTTACAGACTTTAAAAATAGCTTTGCGTATTCACTTTACGGGTTCCACCAGCATCCCTACAAACCATGCAGAGCAGACTTCATCTAATCAGCATACAAATAGGGTTTCTAGTGTATCCTGTGACCAGGAAAGGGTTCACGCAGGGTACCTGTCCGCCCTTTTGCTGATAGATAAAGTCTGTTGTAACCTGCTAGGCTGCGGGTATGAGGAAAAACCGGACGATGCTCACAATTGATAATGTCGATATTATCTTACACCATAAAGCTATACCTTTAAACACACTCTTACCACGGAGCCGCTACGGCCGCTATACTTTAAGATACATGCTACGCACTTTGTACGCTATTTGCGTACAGAGTCCCGTACGTTGTACGGACTTAGCGTACACACGCCGCGCTGGGGTACAAAGTACGCACAGCACGTACACACTCAATTGATAAACTTTAAACCCGGTCCGGTCCTCAGTCATCACGGGTGATGACCTTCAGAGTCTGTGATAGTGACCTGGCCTGCAGCTCGCTCTTTATTCAGTAGATCAAGACATAATACAATAGACACTGTGTGCTCTTCTTCCATTGGTTCGGGGGTGGGACATATCCTGTGCACCGGGGACCATTGGTCAGTTCAAGAAGTGGGCGATGGCTAGGACTTGAGATGTGGTTTCTGTTGTTTACATCTGAGTTCCCGCCTCATGATCAGTTAAACCCATCACATTAATCATACATAAATCTGGTATTATTAATAACTTAATGAGGTAATATATAATAATTTTCTTATTCCCACCAGATTAATGTTTACGTGACTCTGAACAATATGATCCCACACATGATATGATTATCTAGTTCAATCCTCAAGATATACCTATATCCACATATTCATATATATATATATATATATACACACACACATACACACACACATACTCCTGCTATTACAATTTGTTAGGAATTATATATATTTATTCATATATATATATATATATATACAGTGATCGCGCTGAGCCTAAAAAAAAGTGGGTCCCAGGGACCCCTCACTTTTAAAAATTGGGGTCCTACCTGTCCTATTCTGGGTCCCATCGGAATGAAGGTTATTATTAATCTTATTAATGATTCAAATATGAGACCCCACAACTTGATTTGGACACTACAAAAGTGTTGCAAGGGGAAGAAGGGGGTGACAGTGCTGCTGGGCTGTGTAGTATACAGAACACTGCTCCAGAGCTGTACCTAGACATTTTGGTGCCCTTTGGCAGAAAGTGAATTGGTGGTCCCCCTCCCATATTGGAAAGTATGGACAGTGCGCACCGAAGGCGCGCATAAAAAATGTAAGGGTCTGGCTTTGTGGGGAAGGGGCTTGGCCACATAATAGTACCAATTCAAATTACACCACAGAGTAGCGCCGCTTATACACATTACACCATGTAGAACCACCTATACACACTGCGCCAGGTAGAGCACATTAATACACATTGCACCAGTTAGAGCACATTATACACATTGCACCAGGTAGAACCGCCTATACACACTGAGCCAGGCAGAGCACATTATACACATTGCACCAGGTAGAGTACATTATACACTTTGCGCCAGGCAGAGCACATTATATATACACATTGCACCAGGTAGAAGCACCTATATACACACTGAGCCAGGTAGAGCACATTATACTCATTGCATCAGGTAGAACCACCTATATACATTGCGCCAGGCAGAGCACGTTATACACATTGCGCCAGGCAGAGCACGTTATACACATTGCGCCAGGTAGAGCACGTTATACACATTGCGCCAGGCAGAGCATGTTATACACATTGCGCTAGGCAGAGTACATTATACACTTTGCGCCAGGCAGAGCATGTTATACACATTGCGACAGGTAGAGAACGTTACACACATTGCGACAGGTAGAGAACGTTATATACATTACGCCAGGTAGAGCACGTTATACACATTGCGCCAGGTAGAGCAGTATATAATGGCCACTGTGGGTGTGCATGTGATGGTCACTCTGTGGGTATGTGTGGGGGGTGTATGTTGCCCACAGTGGAAGAATTTGGTGTGTTTATAATGGACACTGAGGAGGTATGGGCAGAGTGTATGATGGGCACTGCCCCATCCTCCATATCTGCATCATTAGCTGCCGACACTCTCTTCCCTCCCACACACATACGCTCCCTATGTTAGTTGATTATAAGTATAACTTACTTAATCCCCCAGGGAGTGCAGCCGTATGCAGCCAGAGAGACACAGGCTTCCTCAATGATTGCGCTGCGCTGGCTAGTGAGCAGCCACTGTGTGTCATAACACAGCCCGCCCCGGCGCCTGCTCGCAGCTGCTTCTTACTGTAGTTTGGAGCAGAACGGCGAGTACGCTGGCGGACAGGGAGGAGGGACGTCACGTCTCAGCCGCACTTGAATGGGGAGACATTGCCGGCAGCGCGATTGGATGGGGAGAAGCTGCGGGCAGCGCGATTGGACAGGGAGAAGCTGCGGACAGCGCGATTGGACAGGGAGAAACTGCAGGCGGCGATTTAATGGCGAGAGAGGCACTGAAGAACGGTATTGGCAGAGACGCACTGGTCAGTTAGAGACAGCGCGTCCTACAGGACCCGCTCATTTAAAAAAAAACAGTCCCCCTCTGCTTGTAGCACGTAAAAACGCGCCATAGCACGTATTTTGCAATATACACATTCCACCAGGCAGAGCACAGGGGAAGGGGGGAAGTTATTACACACACAGGGGAAGGGGTGTGGGGGGGAGGCAGTTATACACACAGGGGAAGGGGGGAAGTTATTACACACACAGGGGAAGGGGGGAAGTTATTGCACACACAGGGGAAGGGGGGTGGGGGGGAGGCAGTTATACACACAGGGGAAGGGGGGAAGTTATTACACACACAGGGGAAGGGGGGAAGTTATTACACACACAGGGGAAGGGGGGTGGGGGGAGGCAGTTATACACACAGGGGAAGGGGGGAAGTTATTACACACACAGGGGAAGGGGGGAAGTTATTACACACACAGGGGAAGGGGGGTGGGGGGGAGGCAGTTATACTCACACAGGGGAAGGGGGGAAGTTATTACACACACAGGGGAAGGGGGGAAGTTATTACACACACAGGGGAAGGGGGGAAGTTATTACACACACAGGGGAAGGGGGGAAGTTATTACACACACAGGGGAAGGGGGGTGGGGGGGAGGCAGTTATACTCACACAGGGGAAGGGGGGAAGTTATTACACACACAGGGGAAGGGGGAAGGGGGGTGGGGGGGAGGCAGTTATACACACAAGGGAAGGGAGGAGGGGGCAGTTATTATACACACTGGGGAAAAGGGGAGGGGGGCAGTTCTTATATCCCTCCAGTATTACCCTGCTCCTGTGCCCTGTGGAGCTTCAACAGAGTATCGTGGAAGAGGGGAGCGGGTGACAGGGTTTAGATTACAATACAGAGCGGCAGGATAGAGGGAATGAATGGGGCGGGTCTGGTCCTGCAGGAGCTTCCCCCTACTCCTCTCCAGCCCATATGACCCTCATGCTGTAGCACCCGCAGCCGCCTCTTGTCCCGCCACTTACCGCTGGCATCTTCCTGCTTCCTCCGCCGTCTGACTCCTGTAGCTCGCTGGAGGGGCACCGTGGATTTCCTCAGCCCGCCCGCGGAGGTCACAGCCCTAGCTACGGCCCACACACACAGCAGGATGATTCCTGTCATGTGCGGCGCGCGCGGAGCAGACGGTGAGGGGAGGCGGGGCGGGAGAACACACACACACTCTCACAGGGTCTCCTCCCCTTCCAAGTTCCTCCCTCTGCTGCCGTGGAGACGGAATCTGACTGACAGCGCAGGACAGCGCTGCTGGTCAGAGCGCGTCCTGAGGGACCCTGGGTGTTTTTATTTTTGAGTCCCCACAATCAATTATTGGGTAAAATACGCGCCATATCGCGTTTTTGCGATCACTGTTATATATATAATTTTATATATATATATATATGAACACCTACATTTCCATGGGTTTTAGATTATGAATGTTAATATCTTAGATTTCTAACTGTCTGATCTTGTGTTGTGGTTAGCTTATTGTTAATTGATTTTCTAAACAGCTTCGGTTCCTGGGTATTGTCTATTCGTTTGTTTTTGCCTTCAGGTGAGACAATGACAATCCAGTACTCATTGTTTAAAATAGAAACTTGGCTATCCCAGTAAACAAAGGTGTTTGCCTTCTTCATAGAATTTCAAAGCTTAGTGTAAATAAGACCATTGTATTTTAGTCTCTGGGAGTTTTAATTTATGTGTGACTGAGCTTCATGCTATTTAGAAAGACCAAGCAGACAGTGTGGGATTTTTACAATATATATATTAGATCTATGATACATCTTTGTGGCTTTTCCATGAGAGTACAAATTCCACTGTTATTACTCATACCACGCTCTAATGCGCCGGACCGCGGGTGCGACCATACGCAATTTGCAGATATATGCACGCATGGCGGACATGTGGGTGTGGTTTGTACGTGATGTGTGTACTGCAATATTTTTCGACTTTGACAATATGTAGAAACAATAGAAAGTCAGTGCGCTGTTTCCTTTCTCCTCCAGGGATCACAGGGGTACAAGAGATTGTATCTTGTTTGGAGATTACACGTTTTTGTTCCAAAGATTCCTCAATGGAGGGCTGCTCAGTTTGCACACACGCCACTGGGGTAGAGGCATAAGAAATCTGGAATCAATAGAGTTGAAATAAGCGCCTCATAGTGTAATATTTCCCATCAATTTAAATCACAAACAACACTTGAATAGGTATTCTTTGTACCGGATAATTAGATCAATTCGAGCATATCACAAATTGTCTGTCTTGTGCTTCTCATACGATGATCTACAATTAATAGAAAAAAACACCTCATGGTGCAGTAATTTCTAGTTCAATTATATAAGCCACAAAGAGAGATTTCATGCGTACCAAACGGAAGATAATTGTCGTGCATATCACAATCAGGAAATCCCTTCTTTCCACAAGCAGTGCTGCGACAAGTATACTTTATACCAGGTAAGTAAATCGGTGCATGCACGGCTGGCGGCGTCAATGTGCGATATGAGCGGTCATATCGTTCAGTGTGTACAGGTGACCAATGTGCTTCCGACGTTTCCACTTATGTATGTGGTGTGAGATGCCTGCAGTGAATGTCTCTGTGCACATTGCAGTAGCTGAGGCATTCGCATATTTACAGTACCTGCGAGCAACTGTGCGCACCTCTGATCAGGTCCAATGTGCAAGAATTCTGTGTGTGTGTGTGTATATATATATATATATATATATATATATATTGTAACACTGTAAGGGTGCAAGGTGCTGTTTCCTGGGGTATATGGCAGCACGCAGCAGCTGAGGAACAACACAAGTCCAGGTTCTGGTACAACTGGCCCCAACCAGTTTTATTATACAGAAAATAAAACAAACACCTAAAGAAAAATACCTTGCCTGTCCGGCACTAACTAAACACAAGATGTTCCTAACTATCACTAAACAAAAACACAGAGTTCTCCAGTAAGCACTGTATAGCTCACTTGTATCAGGAGCGTGTTTCTCTCACAGAGATCCTGCAGTCTTCCCAGGCAGTCTGCACACCCTAATCAGGCCAGCAGCTCTATAACACTCTTACACAGCTGAAAGCCTGATTAGCCTTCTGTGAGGCCAAAGACCCGAACTGGGCCCAATGTCTGGAACTTGCCCTATCTCTCTTTCAGGGCCTTTACCCAGCTTTTCCAACAAACTGAAAAGGTTCTAACAAAACAAAACATATTCCTAGAAGTTTTCATTTTTCTAATACATGTAAGACAAGAACCTGGGACAAACATACCTGCCCTCAAACACTATCCCAGTGTTCTTGTCACATATCCCCCTCCCCTGTTTCGACCTAGTGGCCGGAATACTTGTAGCCCCCAAAAAGAAGATGCGGGACAATGCATCTGCGTTGGCCAATTGTGTACCCGGTCTATGTTCGACAGTAAACTTAAAATCCTGCAACGCTAGAAACCATCTAGTTACACGAGCATTCTTGCCTCTATTTACATACATCCATTTTAAAGGGGCATGATCTGTCACTAGTCTGAATTGTCTACCCAAGAGGTAATATCTCAAGGTATCTAGTGCCCACTTAATGGCCAAAGCCTCCTTTTCCACAATGGCATACCTTTTTTCATGCTCATTGAGTTTCCTACTCAAATAAATGATAGGGTGTTTGTCCCCATCTCTGGTTTGGGACAGCACAGCGCCTATCCCTACCTCTGAGGCATCTGTCTGTACCACAAATTCTTTTGAAAAATCTGGTGTTATCAATACCGGTTGTGAACACAAAGCCACTTTTAACGCTTGGAACGCTTTTTCTGCATCAGGGTTCCATTTCACCATATTTGACTGCTTCCCTTTGGTAAGGTCTGACAACGGCACCACTGTGGTCGCAAAATTGGGAATAAACCGTCTATAGTACCCAGTTATTCCCAAAAAAGCCCTTACCGGTTTTTTTATTCACTGGACGAGGCCAGTTTTGAATAGCATCAATTTTATTTAATTGGGGCCTAATTAGACCTCTGCCTATGGTGAAGCCCAAGTATTTGACCTCCTCCATTGCGAGGCAGCACTTCTTTGGGAAAGCAGTTAACCCTGCCTCTCTGATTGAGTCCAGTACTGCTTGTACTTTAACCAAATGGGACCCCCAGTCTGTACTGTGAATTACCACATCATCCAAATAGGCAGCTGCATATTTTCTATGGGGCCTCAAAATTTTATCCATCGCCCGTTGAAAGGTTGCTGGAGCCCCATGCAACCCAAAGGGTAACATCTTATACTGGTACAGCCCCTCCGGAACCGAAAAGGCTGTTTTTTCTTTTGCGCTATCAGATAAAGGTATTTGCCAGTAACCTTTGGTCAGGTCCAATGTGGTGAGAAACCTGGCTGTTCCCAGCCTTTCTATAAGCTCATCCACACGGGGCATGGGGTACGCGTCAAACTTGGACACCTCATTTAACTTACGAAAGTCATTACAGAAGCGTATGCTACCGTCGGGCTTCGGGATGAGAACTATGGGACTGGACCACTCACTGTTAGATTCCTCTATGACTCCAAGTTCTAACATGGTTTTAACTTCTTTAGAAACAGCTTCTCGCTGAGCTTCTGGAATCCTATATGGCTTTAAATGAACCCTGACCCCTGGTTCTGTGACAATGTCATGTTTTATTATGGTCGTTCGGCCAGGGAGCTCTGAAAATATCTCCCTATTTTGGATGAGAAATTCTTTAACCTGATTGTTCTGATCAGCTGATAATGTCTCTGACACCTTTACTGCGGGAAGCAACCGAGGTGAAGACACCGAAGGGCAAGGCTCCGCTGACAGAGACAACCTATCTGTCCAGGGTTTGATTAAGTTAACATGGTAGATTTGTTCGGGTTTTCTCTTTCCTGGCTGGTATACTTTGTAATTAACCTCATTCACTTTTTCCCTAATCTCAAATGGACCCTGCCATTTAGCTAGGAATTTGCTTTCCACAGTGGGTACCAAAACAAGAACTCTATCTCCAGGAGCAAATTCCCGTATCTTGGCACTCCGGTTATATACCCTCTGTTGAGCACTTTGGGCCTGTTCCATGTGCTTTCTGACAATAGGTACCACGGCTGCAATCCTATCCTGCATTTGTGTTACATGTTCAATAACGCTTCTATAAGGAGTGGGCTGTCCTTCCCACGTCTCTTTGGCAATGTTCAACAACCCTCTGGGGTGTCTACCATACAACAAATCAAATGGAGAAAACCCCGTAGAGGACTGAGGAACTTCTCTGACGACCATTAACAAGTAGGGCAACAAACAATCCCAGTTTTTCCCATCTCTCTCAACAACCTTTTTTAACATACTTTTTAATGTTTTATTAAACCTTTCCACCAACCCGTCAGTTTGGGGATGGTAGATGGACGTCCTGAGGTAAGTGACCTTAAATAATTTGCACAATTCTTTCATGATCCTTGACATAAATGGAGTACCTTGGTCAGTCAAAATTCTTTTGGTATTCCCACTCTACTAAAAACCTGCACCAGCTCCTTAGCTATCGCCTTGGTTGTGATAGTGCGTAAAGAGACAGCCTCAGGATATCGAGTGGCATAGTCCATAATTACCAGGATATACTGATGGCCCCGAGCAGACTTTAACAAGGGCCCCACGAGATCCATGGCTATTCTGTGAAACGGGACCTCTATAATAGGCATGGGAACTAGTGGGCTCCTGAAATGGGGTCTAGGGGCATGATTCTGGCATTCAGGACAGGAAGAACAATATTCAGACACTTCTTTATAAACCCCTGGCCAAAAGAACCTTTGTAAAACTCTTTCAGTGTTTTTTTCTGCCCCTAAATGTCCTGCGGTAACGTGACTATGAGCTAAATCTAGTACCGTTCTCCGATAAGGCTGGGGAACTACCAGCTGTTCCACCACAACCTCACCCCTTTTGACAATGTGGTACAAGAGCTCATTACAGATGGCCATGTGGGGATACGTAACCCTGTCACCTGGTACCACAGGTCCTCCATTAACAACCTTAACATTCTCTCTAGCCTTTATTAAGGTAGGATCCTTTAACTGTTCAGACGAAAACAGATCCTTCTTTACCTCCAGGTCAGGCATGCTTTCAATTCTAACTACTATGTCTCTGTTCCCAGCAAGAGGGTCTTCACTGGATTCCCCATCTGTCCCTTCCCCAACCAAACTAGCAAAAGGCAAAGGGTCAGAAAGTTCCGAAGACACACGTACATCCATGAAATCATCGGTATTATCAACTGGCTCTTTACTTCTCACATCTGTTGATAAACGTGATTCCCACAGTTTCCAAAAATGAGGAAAATCCCTCCCTATTATGGCCTCATGCACCAAGGTGGGGACCAGTCCTACTTTAACAATTGCTGACCTGACCCACAACAAGTTTCTATATTCACTTCAGCAGTGACATAATGTTGGGTATCCCCATGTATGCAAGTTAACCCAATAGGTATTTGCTGGACCTTTAAGGGGTTCACTAACCCCGCTTTCACGAGGGTAACTAAACTTCCTGAATCTAGCAAGGCCTCTACCCGGTTACCCTCTAAGAACACATCACACATTTGTTTTTCCAGCTCAGGTGAAGGTACCACAGTACAGGCTAATCTAGCAAAGAAAGACATTCTGCGACATTCAAAGGCAGCATCACATTGCATGGGTTCTTGCGTGACTGGGCAATTGGCAATAACATGACCTGGCATACCACACCTAAAACATTTAACCACACGATTATCAACCCGTTTGGGCAGCATAGACCATTCTAGCCCCATTGGCCTGTCTCCAGGGCCAGTGTTTACAGTCTCTCCAGCCTTGCGTTCTCTTAACCGCCGAGCAACATTTTCCCACGGAACAGTCTTACCAGTCTTTACTGAAGGGCGCTGTCGAGGATCTATGGGTTGCTGGGTCGTCATCAGTAGTTCCTCTGCTGCCAAATACCTCTCTACCATGTCCACTAATTGGTCAGCAGTACCCGGGTCTCCATGGCTCACCCACTTGCGCAGGACCATGGGCAAAGGTCTCAAGTAGCGGTCCATGATGACTCTTTCAACCATCTGGGGACCAGTTAATGTCTCTGGCTGTAACCATTTTTTTGTTAGCTGAATAAGGTCGTGCATCTGGGAGCGAGGTGGCTTCTCCATGGCGTACACCCAACGGTGCACCCGTTGTGCTCGTACTGACAGCGTGACTCCCAGGAGGGTCAGGATCTCAGTCTTTAGTTTATCATAGTCCCGAGCCTCAGCAGGGCTTAAATCAAAGTACGCTTTTTGGGGCTCACCTGACAGAAAAGGTGCCAGCAGGCTGGCCCACTGTGCTTTCGGCCAGTTCTCACGCTCGGCAGTCCTTTCAAACATGGTCAGATAGGCCTCCACATCATCAGCCTCTGTCATTTTCTGCAGGAAGTGACTGGCCCGTGATAAAGCTAAATATTTATCGTGTATATAACCCTTTATGAGGTCTAAGAACACTGTACGCTATCTACGTAAGAAGTACCGTAAGGGTACGCAAGTTGCGTATCGATCGCTTAGCCGTGATCGAGACGCTCAGGCGTCACGTTCACTCACGGCCAAGTGATCGCAGGCAGGCAGACTATTGGCTGTTGACTTATCGTAATGATTCGCTATAGCGTAGCAGCGCTCGGGACCACGAGGAGATCACCAGCGATGCAGACGCTCACAACGTTAAACCTTTATATCTATACCTTTAGCAATGAAATACACAGCAAACCTTAATGTAGAGACAAAGTGTAAGTGCAACCTTGTGTAACCTGATTAACTACAAAGCTGCTTGAGTGTCACCGATGCTCAGGGAGTACTTAACACTATAAAGAATACACAGATACCTGGGCTTAGGGTCCGAAACCTATTATGTGTATTATGACTATTATACTTGCAAAAGGAATCACAGTACAAAGCATACACTACAATATAACATAAACCAACTAACCAGATAACTACACAGGAAATACAATACAATACAATTCAAGTCTAATCAAGGAAAAATACGAGAGAAAGAGTAGAGAGGGAGAGAGAGAAATGGCTCACAGTAAGACAATATGATTACGGAGAGAACTTACGCACAAGGGGAACGATCGCATGCGCCTCGATATCCAGCTCCCGATTATCGGCAATGAGAACCGTTGAAGAGAGTGAAGTTGGATATGGTCGGCCTGCTATTTATGCCCCACACACAATACAATTCAATGGTCCCTACAATCTCATTGTTCATTGGACACAGGAATTCGGCTTCGCATTATAACAAAAGGTCATAGGTTGATTCATACAGGTGGGCTGTGACTATTTCCAACTGCTCAGGTGGGAGGGAAACTGGGTTTCCCGCCGCATGGGTAATAAAGTGCAAATAAAGTAAATGTTCATAAACTTCTTATGTCCATAACTATTCGCACGAGCGATTGATCTGCTTCAAACCAACACCGGAATATTTCTAATTAAATATTCTTCCGATGGATACTAAACACCACTGTATTACTCCTATCTGACCCTTCGTATCAAACAAAGAGGGATTCCTCTGTTCATAAACATTCTATATTAACCAAACTTTCAGAATCTATCAAAGGGACCATGATCTATAAAATACATTATTTGTGAAAATGTGTAACGATTGAGTCGCACGCTACGACTACACAAACTTTACCGTAAATACGCATACCGTGCACCAGCGGGTGCACGCAACAGCGGGTATGCGCCTTCACGGGAGAGCGCACGCATGCGCAGCGTGGACCAGTGTGAGGTGCAAATATGGCAGTGTGTATAGAGATATTTTTCTGACTTTGACAGTCCACCCTTTGGCAGTCAATAATAACTGCCACCTTCTAAAACATTTCAAAAGGAGAAAAATATATGTCAGGGGTTAATTCATTTCCATGGTTGGGTGAGGGAGGAGAGAGGAGTAGGTGTGAAGAGGGTATGACCTAGTGTGATAGCAGAAGCATGTGTGTATGAGTCCATGTTTGGGGGGTCATGTATCATCGTGCCGTACGTGTTGTAAATCAAGCTTCGAGGTATTGCGAAGTATACATTTGAATTCCTTCTTATCCCGTGGTACAGGTCTGTGGATGGGCTGTCAAACTTTACCGAGCTCTTTTCGGATTTTGAACAAAATGGGGAGCACATTTTAGTTGATGATACATGAATGGGGGAATATGTGATTGCTGATATCTGTGCCTGTATTCCCTATACTATGTGTGTCATTACCTGAGGGTTGTAGAAATGAAGAAAAGACATAATTACGGTAAATGCGGTGGTATTCTATGTCAGGTTAATGTACATCTGTCGGTTGAAGTTTTGTTCGGTATCAGTTGAAAGTCGTCTTCTTTGCGCTGTTTTGCTCATTAAGCGTGAGCAATAAGCTTTGTCAATGCCATTAGATTTACAAAAAAAATGTTGGGCTAGCGTAATTTTAAGAATTCTAGGGAAACTGGGGATCCATGGCAAAGTTCATCAAGTGTCCATATCTCAAGTGGTCAAAACTTCTTCTTTGGTCTATCCGTTGTCTGTATAGCGTCTCATCAACTTCCTCGTCCAAGGGGGTCTTGTTATCTTGGAGAAAAACCAGAAAAACAGGTGAAAGAAACGGACCGTAGAAATCGCATTTTCATCACATCATTGTTTCTATCGTTGGGTCGTAAATCAAATCCAGGTTAATTACAGTTTCCTCACTCCTCAAACTCATCACTCTTGTACTTTGTTTGCACCTCATTAAAGCCTGCCCGCATCTAAATATCAACCCAATCGATATAACGACACCCAAGATACATAGTAGAAACTTCCCAACATCCATTATGACTCCTTGAGCCCAGTCTCCTAAACCAGAGAACCAATTTCGCGGGTTCAACCATGACACCCAACCAGTCAGCTCATTACCTACAGCAGCAAGAGTGAGATTGTGTTTTCGGCGAAATTCCCACTTTAATTGGAGAATATCGTCCATCTTTTGGTCTATGACCTCTACCGGATCCTCGGTGCTATTTGTGATATACGTGCAACACTTCACGCCGTACTGTGTTGCCAATGTAACACAATATCCGCCTGTCACTGCTGTGAGGTAATTAAGAACCATTCTATGCTGTACCAGTTCTGTTTTATAAGCTTGAAGTTCTCTTCCAGTGTATCTAAACGTGTCATCATACATTTCAGTGATATTATCTAACAAATTGGCGAGTGCGGAAATGTATCTATAATTCATCACTCCTCGAGCGGTGCGAGTGAAATCTAACGCCACCAGAACCTGAATCCCGGTGGATTCATGGATCAGATCAGAGGCCGGATGCTCTAACCTTTCTGACAGTTGTCTTTTAACAAGGTGCTCGTAATGAGTGTGAGTATAAGGAGCTTGGGCACCACGGTGTATGTCTTTCATTTTGTCATGTGTTACAGTCATTACTTCAGGCAATACTTTTCCAATCTAACACAATCCTTCAGAGTTTGGGGCAAGCCACTTGTACGCCTTTCTCCCGCATATGAAATATGCATCATCGGGGAGAACATATGGGACGGAGAAAGACATTACCATATTACACACCTTCCAGGTGAAATCTCCTAGCCCTAATTCTTCCATCTGCTTAATGCACGTATCAGGTTGTACGATATGTGCACAGTATCCTGGTGATACTTCTCCAACTCTAGTAATCCTATTTCCTAAGGTGTATCTATACCGGAAAGATTTTCCTCTACTGGCTATGTGGCGTACAAGCTCTGTATCTGTAGGCATTCTATCTGCTCTATGTGAAAAGGTCATGGTGTGGTTACTCCATAATACTTCCCAATTTCCCGGCTTTCTGGGATTGGAGATGTTAAAACATAATAGGGACCTATCCACGTGGTATTGGTGGAGCTTCAAACTAGGAGGGCTGGAGATATTAAACCTCCTGTCCACCGGTCTCCCACCCTTTAGCTCAAGTACCTCCCCTATCGTTAAAGGAAATGGTACTAGCCCTGATTTGCTATGACCTTGAGGTACTTAAGAGCATACCCAACAATCTGTTTTATTTAACACATTACCCACTAAGGAGTGATAGTCACTCAATGGATGCTGGTCCATATGGATATTAAAACTGGATTGGCATTTCTTAATGCACCCATCCTTGATGACATTGTTACAGAGCCTACAGATACAGTTTTCTTTTTAAACTAACAATCCTTCAAAACGTTTGCAAATAACAAGGTTGTTAGATCGTGCCCGGTACTCGCCTTTGCTTGGTGATTGGGTTGCTATTGGAAATTTACACCTCCGTCTCAGTCATTAGAACCTTTCTGGATCCTTTCTCGACCTCACTGGTACTTTCACCGAAACAGACTGCTCTGGTCAACATCATGGTCAACAGGAAAATCCAGATCACAGTCTCTTGGGGCAAGTCCATCTTACAGGAGGAGAAAAGAAGAAATTTGTAATGGGGGTATAAGAAAACAGTTTGTGGGGGAGAGAACTTGTTACGATAATAAGTTCTCTCGTCTTGTTGTTCTTCTTGTTCTGCTGTCCTCTCAAAAGGTGCTGTCTCTTCAGTCTTCCAACTGAACATTCTGGTGATGCAATATTCCTTCCTAACCAGCGATCTTTCTGTAAGGAGCAAAAATCTGGCATTACCATTGGTCCAACTGAGGGGTGACATACCATCTTTAAACCATGAAAACATGAATGAGAAGAGAGAGAGAGTCAAAAAAAAACAAAAGAGAGAGAGAACACTTCATGTGCATATATATATTACATAACTCAACAACAAACAACAATAGGAAACGAGAAGCAAAGCATTTTTATCAAACATTTTTCAACATTAAGAAAACATTGGTAGCATTATCAAGCTGTCATATCTACGTGTCTAATGGTCTCCTTGAGCAGTCCCTCCCCACCAGCACCTGCATTACTCCACTGTTTGTATCTGGCCAGAAATACATTGTGGCGGATAGGTCATGCTGGGGTTTGGTAGACTTCTGCAAGGACCAAGTGGATATGCAATGTGTGAATTCTTACCAATAATCGTCAGAGATGGGGATAGAGAGAGAGAGAAAAACATTTTTTCTTCACAAATACATTTACAACGTTTCACCTGGTCATTCCTGTGTCTTCAGTGAATGACCTCCCAATTTATTAACCGTTACCTCAGGCTTACCATCAGTCCTAATGATCACCTTTCCTGCCTATGTGATCCCTGATTATAATCGTGTGTGTTATAATTTTGCTCATTTCTTGGTCTAGGGGGTCTGACTTTATGTGGGTTATTACAGGTGCTGGCATAATGCCCTTCTCTTCTACAATGGTAACAAATCCTTGGCTTTCTCCATATGCTAGGGGCCTGGGGTTCCGGTCGACTTGATGCATCCTCTAGTGCTTGGATGTTCAGTGTCATCAACCGCTCTCCCTGCGCTTCCCTGGTTCTTTGGATATTTCGGTCATGCTCGATAGCGGACTCTCTTAATGCCGCAACCGAGATACCTCTCCAATGAGGTATTGAGGTTTGTACCCTAATTTTTAGTGTGTCTTTTAAGTTGTTCGTTAATACGGACACAGCTACCTCTCTGTGGTGTACGTTAGTTTCAATGTCATCTATACCAGTGTACCTAGCCATATCCTGCAGAGCCCGGTGAAAATACTCTTCTGCGGATTCACCTTCTTTTTGTTTTATTGTAAAGATTTTATTCCACTTTACTACTGCAGGAAAATATTCTTTCAACTGTAGATTGATTCTTTTTACATTATCTTGGTTATACTCGTTTGTTAGTGGCACTTCCTCATCTAGCTTACAATCAGCGATAAATTTCAATGAATCAACATCGGGGGGTAAACATGCCCTCAAGACTGTCCTCCAATCTTTGTTATTTGGCTCTGCAGTGTGTCCTAGCACTCTAATGTATCTTTGACAAGCAACTAAGTCTTTCCTGGGATCAGGAAATTCAGACAGGATTGTTCTTAATTCTGTTCGGGAAAAGGGGCAGTACATGGCGATGTTCCTGACAGGAGTGATTCCTGAAGAGTCAGTTTCCCCATTTGGTACTGCAATTACCCTAACAGGATTAAGTCCAGTAATGTCATTCTGAATTGATTCTACGATATAAGGTACATTTGTTTGTGCGTGATGTATAATACCATACGTACCTGTGGACACGACCTCACCTGACCCTCCATTAGGGGGTTTGATTACAGTCTTTACCGATTGGGTCGCGTCCACCTGGATGTCTTGTGTGATGGCTTCTGGAAGAGGTGCCGACATCGTTCTGGGTTCATTTTCTTGTTGGTGTTCCTGAGGAAAGTTTAGCATGGGGTGCGACTTGCATGGGTTAATAGTTGTACATTCAACAGTATTACAATTATCTTTATTACATTTATTACACTTATTCTTATTATCTATACTACTGTTGCTAAGAGCGTTTTTATTGTTCACCCTTGTGCTTTTCTCCGCAACCATAATCCCCTCCACTGCCATGTCTCTCCTCTCAAGATGAAAGTTAGGTAAGTAAGTTACATTTCTTTGCATTTCACCCTCCTGTTGCCATAACTGTAAACAATCATAATGCTTGATTCGTCTCTTTGCTGATTTAATGAGACATATCCTTCGCCTTAAATTATGCAACACCTCTGAGTTAAAACTACCTATCCCGGGAAATGGTACCTTATCCCCCGCAGTCATTCGTGTCCATTCATCACAAAAGGTCTCAGTGTGGGGACCATATTTCCCCCACATTACTAACCGAGCAGACCCTCGGGGTCTGCAAGCCTCTGGAGTCTGAATCCTGACCTCCGACCGTCTCTGTGTTGTGCACTTGGCTGCCATTGTGGACCTTTTTAACACAGAAAAACTTCCTAAAATGCACCAAACACAGAACTTCGTTGGAAATCCTTAAAGCTCTTCCACTGAACTTCTTCTGCTCCGGGTATCTCCGTTCCGCCTTCTAGCAGACACGTGTAGCCGTTGCAGGCCCTATCTCTAGAGATTTTCCTGAGAAAATTCCCTTCCTTTTTCTTTTACACAAATCACGCTTGCATGTGCTCCCTACAACACGTATGAGGGCAAAATTTACGCATGGATATACGACCTCATATCACGTTGCGTTATTGGTCACACATACAACCGTGCGGTCCAATCGTACCACTTATAGACACTTGTTGCCCATAAATGGTAGGATCATTGGAGTCTCCCTACTGTACTCCAAAACAGCCAGAGCGTAATACAACGAAAACTTTATCACACTCTGTTGCACGTTTTCACTTCAGGCCGTGCTCATCATGTTCCACACAGATCACAAAGTTCACAAAGCGGGGTTCAATACCGTTTTATCACACAGATCACAAAGTCCACAAAGCGGGATTCAATACACTCATACCGTTTTCAACCCACTATCATTCTTATAGTTTTCTGATCAGAAAAATCATTTCCCGTAGTCTGATAGCTCTCCCCAGAGGTATTACAGTAAAGTAAGGTATTTAAACTAAGTTTTGGAAAGCTGAAATCAATTTATGCTATTTATCGCCTTGCGCTATTTACCGCGTTGCGCTATTTATCGCCTTGCGTTATTTATCGCGTTGTGCTATTTATCGCCTGTTGTTTGAGTTACGTGGGCGTACCCAGACGCTCCGTTGCGTAATATACGCTGCGTGCGTCGGCCTTTGGATTGCGTACACAAGTCTTTGTTAGAGACACGTGTACGCAAAGCAAAGATCCACCGTAACACAATTTATACTTTTATCAATGTAGATGATCCTTGATCATCTACCACACACCACACTGACTTCGCCTTATCTCCCAGGCAAAAACTGTGTGTTTGTCTACACTTTAACTATATTACCTTTACTCAAACTATTGAAATAGCGGCAAATTTCTCTCAGCACTTTTATCAACTATAAAACTAGCAGACAGGAGAGTGATATACGAAAATACACAGATGAAAAAGAAATGCAGATATATATGTGCGTGCGTGTGTACGCAAGACAGAAAAATAAACAGTTTTAAAAGACTATCGTTTTGTTCTTACCTCCGGTTCCCGGGTTCCTTCAGCACTCTTTACCTAAGCGAAGCAGACGCTTATCCCGTCAGCACTACGAGAGATACAACCTCCCGCCCTTTGCTGATGGATAATGTCTGCTGATCTACCTAGTGCAGATATGTGAAGGACTGGACGGCCCCCAATTGATAAAGCTAAATATTTATCGTGTATATAACCCTTTATGAGGTCTAAGAACACTGTACGCTATCTACGTAAGAAGTACCGTAAGGGTACGCAAGTTGCGTATCGATCGCTTAGCCGTGATCGAGACGCTCAGGCGTCACGTTCACTCACGGCCAAGTGATCGCAGGCAGGCAGACTATTGGCTGTTGACTTATCGTAATGATTCGCTATAGCGTAGCAGCGCTCGGGACCACGAGGAGATCACCAGCGATGCAGACGCTCACAACGTTAAACCTTTATATCTATACCTTTAGCAATGAAATACACAGCAAACCTTAATGTAGAGACAAAGTGTAAGTGCAACCTTGTGTAACCTGATTAACTACAAAGCTGCTTGAGTGTCACCGATGCTCAGGGAGTACTTAACACTATAAAGAATACACAGATACCTGGGCTTAGGGTCCGAAACCTATTATGTGTATTATGACTATTATACTTGCAAAAGGAATCACAGTACAAAGCATACACTACAATATAACATAAACCAACTAACCAGATAACTACACAGGAAATACAATACAATACAATTCAAGTCTAATCAAGGAAAAATACGAGAGAAAGAGTAGAGAGGGAGAGAGAGAAATGGCTCACAGTAAGACAATATGATTACGGAGAGAACTTACGCACAAGGGGAACGATCGCATGCGCCTCGATATCCAGCTCCCGATTATCAGCAATGAGAACCGTTGAAGAGAGTGAAGTTGGATATGGTCGGCCTGCTATTTATGCCCCACACACAATACAATTCAATGGTCCCTACAATCTCATTGTTCATTGGACACAGGAATTCGGCTTCGCATTATAACAAAAGGTCATAGGTTGATTCATACAGGTGGGCTGTGACTATTTCCAACTGCTCAGGTGGGAGGGAAACTGGGTTTCCCGCCGCATGGGTAATAAAGTGCAAATAAAGTAAATGTTCATAAACTTCTTATGTCCATAACTATTCGCACGAGCGATTGATCTGCTTCAAACCAACACCGGAATATTTCTAATTAAATATTCTTCCGATGGATACTAAACACCACTGTATTACTCCTATCTGACCCTTCGTATCAAACAAAGAGGGATTCCTCTGTTCATAAACATTCTATATTAACCAAACTTTCAGAATCTATCAAAGGGACCATGATCTATAAAATACATTATTTGTGAAAATGTGTAACGATTGAGTCGCACGCTACGACTACACAAACTTTACCGTAAATACGCATACCGTGCACCAGCGGGTGCACGCAACAGCGGGTATGCGCCTTCACGGGAGAGCGCACGCATGCGCAGCGTGGACCAGTGTGAGGTGCAAATATGGCAGTGTGTATAGAGATATTTTTCTGACTTTGACACCCGTATAGAACTAGAGCTGGTCGGAGCACTGACGGCCACATCTCCAATCCGGGCTGCAAGGCTCTGCACCACTTTTGTTAAGGCCTCTCTATCCTGACGCTGTTGCCTGTAAAGTTCGTCAACGGCTGCCTGCTGTTGTCTCCTATTTTCCTCCATTGCCACCTGCTGCTGTCTCCTATTTTCCTCCATTGCCACCTGCTTCTGTCTCCTATTTTCCTCCATTGCCACCTGCTGCTGTCTGTTGGCCTCCTGCTGAGCCGCTGTAGCTTGCAGCAAGGCTTTAAACAGTTCCTCCATGTCGACAGATTTTTCAGGTGGCTTTGTAGCTGCTTTCACCCAGGACATATATCAAATCCTCAGGGCGAGTCTCAGTGACTTCACACTGGGCTGTATCTGCATAAACCACCGTTTTCTGCAGGCCTCACAAAGCTGCTGCTTTCACTTATGCGCAGAACGGCATGCTCGCATTCTCCACCATGTTGTAACACTGTAAGGGTGCAAGGTGCCGTTTCCTGGGGTATATGGCAGCACGCAGCAGCTGAGGAACAACACAAGTCCAGGTTCTGGTACAACTGGCCCCAGCCAGTTTTATTATACAGAAAATAAAACAAACACCTAAAGAAAAATACCTTGCCTGTCCGGCACTAACTAAACACAAGATGTTCCTAACTATCACTAAACAAAAACACAGAGTTCTCCAGTAAACACTGTATAGCTTACTTGTATCAGGAGCGTGTTTCTCTCACAGAGATCCTGCAGTCTTCCCAGGCAGTCTGCACACCCTAATCAGGCCAGCAGCTCTATAACACTCTTACACAGCTGAAAGCCTGATTAGCCTTCTGTGAGGCCAAAGACCCGAACTGGGCCCAATGTCTGGAACTTGCCCCATCTCTCTTTCAAGGCCCTTACCCAGCTTTTCCAACCAACTGTAAAGGTTCTAACAAAACAAAACATATTCCTAGAAGTTTTCATTTTTCTAATACATATAAGACAAGAACCTGGGACAAACATACCTGCCCTCAAACACTATCCCAGTGTTCTTGTCACATAATATATATATATATATATATATATATATATATACACACACAGACGTTACTGGACCGGCACTTCCTTGATGTATATTAGCTGCTCCGGTGCCCTCAGCAGAAGATAGCCATGTAGAATACAAAAGCAGCGGCACTCGGAGAACTTGCTCACCTGGACAAAGGGGCGTGTGGCCCCGAAACGTTGGTGTCACGTATTGATGCTTTTATAATACATCTTTGACTTGCTTAAGTTCTCCGAGCGCTGCTGCTTTTGTATTCTACACACACATATAAATATATATATATATATAATTTTTTTTTAACTCTTTTCTTTTAGGGAATAAAAATGATATACATTATGATTTGTTGGGTGACTACACCCAGTGCCAGATTAAAGTCCATATGGGCCTGGAGCTGAGATTTACAAAGGGCCTATTGTGCTCTGGGGTTCAGTATGATTGACCGCCGCAGGAGATGCTGGCAGACACTATACCAACGCCGGAATCCTGATGTGTAAGGTAAGTATGCTCCACCCTCTCCCCTACCCCTAACCCTGCCTTGCTGCAGCCTAACCCTATCCTCCCCTCTTAGTGCCTAAACCTTACCTCCCCCCAGGTAGTGCCTAACCCTAACCTTCACCACCCCCACCGCCTAACCGTAACCCCTCCAGGTGGCAACTAAACCTAATCTCAACCCCCCCTCTGCCAGCACTAGCCCACCTGCTATAATTACGGTCGGGATGTTGGCTGTCGGGATTCCGGCGTCGATCTCCTGACCCTGTTGGGATTCCGCCGTCGGCATTTTGAAGGGTGTCTGGATTCCAGCAGCGGTATGCCGTCTGCCGTGAGCCCGACAGCTGGCATCTTAACTGCATCCCGTGTGCTGCTGTGGCAATGTGACTAGAAATGTGGAGATGTTACCAGTACTGTGAGGGTGGTGTCTGCATAGGGGGTGGCTAGTTTTAGGGGGCTATAGATAGAAGGGAGGACTTGTGAAGCCTTCCATATCATCCACCCCACCGTATACTTCCAAGTTCTGATACAGTTGTGTCTCATGCTCCTGCACCCTCCCAATTTAGCACTGTATCAGTTTGCATCCCATTAGCGCACCACTATTATATTAAATAGCCCACCCTCAAATATATTATAAATACGATTTTAAATAAGGTGATTCACCAGCTAATCTTCTTGTAATAAGGATGTAACCTGAAGCCATTTAGATCTACAAACACCTTTGTGTCTTCTTACAGGGAAAAAGACAGTCTGAGACATGCATACAGGCACTAAAAATATATATGTGCAGTCTGACATAGGAGAAAGATTGACTCAGTGAGACTTAGTTATATTATAAAACAATTTATATTATGTCTCTTAGACAAAACATTTATAACATACAATTCAACAGACAATTAATACATTCTCTCACACATATTAGAATGAATAAGAATTTAAGATTGCGTTCAACATGCAATAAAATTAATTGATATCCCTTTCAAATGGTGATTATAGCAGTCCAAATACTGGCGTCCCAGTATGTTATTATAATAAATTTGTAGCTCCCGCAATGAACTTTTCACAGTCTCAATTTATTTTTATATTTATGTATAACTGGAGAAGAGGTGCAGCCTTTACTCAATGCTCCCGTGCTGGTTCCTGTATATATAAGCAGTCAGGGTCCTTTATAAGTATGGGATACACATGGAGCGGAGGTATACCATTCAGTCACTCTTTAAATAACGGCAGATGACTGTCACCTTTCCCAAAGTAACATTCGTTGGTTTAAACTGTAATTAGCGCTTGTTCATAGACGGTAAGTCTAGCCGCCGCCAGAGTGGCTCCTGGTAACAGGTGTTAGGCCCCACAGCGGGGGTCAGATGGAACTCACCCGACCAATAATGGAGAGGCGTGCGGCAAAGATGGATCCAACGTGCGGCAGGTAGTTGCGGCTAAGGCTGTCACGGCTGTACTGAGCCGGCTGTGCTGAGCCGTGGACTGTGTTCGTGCGGCGGGTATCACCAAATGGATAGCGTAACAGAGAGTGGGCGTCAACGCGTTTCGTCTCCTAGCAACCGGAGACTTCCTCAAGACGAAATAAGTATGTGTATCCCATACTTATAAAGGACCCTGACTGCTTATATATACAGGAACCAGCACGGGAGCATTGAGTAAAGGCTGCACCTCTTCTCCAGTTATACATAAATATAAAAATAAATTGAGACTGTGAAAAGTTCATTGCGGGAGCTACAAATTTATTATAATAACATACTGGGACGCCAGTATTTGGACTGCTATAATCACCATTTGAAAGGGATAGCAATTAATTTTATTGCATGTTGAACGCAATCTTAAATTCTTATTCATTCTAATATGTGTGAGAGAATGTATTAATTGTCTGTTGAATTGTATGTTATAAATGTTTAGTCTAAGAGACATAATATAAATTGTTTTATAATATAACTAAGTCTCACTGAGTCAATCTTTCTCCTATGGCAGACTGCACATATATATTTTTAGATATATTGTTTCAAGCGCAGAGTATCTTTCCTTCTTTTTTAGTTTCCAATTGTTGCAACCTGGCAAGTTGTTTTACTCAGCTGCTGAATCAATCTCTTTTTTAATAAAGAGTATTCTAACTAAGCGCCGATTATCACAATTGGTAACCTCTTGTACCGATTTGTGATTTTTGTTCATGCATACAGGCACGACAGGTATAGATTGGCGGTGCATCCACTTTACAAGTAAACCAGTAACCAGTAGGACTAACACACGGGTTCATGCGTCTGCTAGCTGAAACCAATGGCGTCCATTGATTTTGTGCTGACCGCCGCAACTGTAATAATTAGTATTTGAACTTGCACCAGCCTCATGCTAGGTGCAAGAGATATGTCAGACAAAGACAGGCCCGGTGCCATGGGGAAGGGGGGCGGGGGCAAAGGGGACACCTGTATCGGACCCCAAGGGTCAAAGGGGCCTCGGGAGTAAGGGAAACAAAATATGGGGCTGCAGGGATTATTGGTACCTTTTAAACTGATCCTGCCTGGGTGCCAGTTGACTTAAAAAGTAAATATGAGGCCAGCTGGCGGCAACATTAACCTCTTCACCCCCTTACCCTGTCACTTGGCACGATCCCGGTAGTGCTGATGTCATAATGTCGCCACTGCCACCGAGGAGCAGGCCCTAGCCAGCCCAACCTCCTGCCGCTGGTGCCTTACACAAATGTGTGACTGACTCAGATAGAAGGGGTATTTACAGACTGCAGCAGCCACCCGCAGCCCCACCGCTGTGCTGTCCTTACGGGTGGTCTTCAGTTTGCCGGCTGTCGGGATCCCGGCGCACAGTATACCGGCGCCAGAATCCCGACCGCCGGCATACCAACACTTTTTCTCCCTCTTGGGGGTCCACGACCCCCCTGGAGGGAGAATAAATAGTGTGGCCGCAGCGTGGCGAGCGCAGCAAGCCCGGAAGGGGCTCATTTGTGCTCGCCACGCTGTCGGTATGCTGGTGGTCAGGATCCCGGAGCCGATATGCTGGTCGCCGGGAGCCCGGCATACCATACTACACCCGTCCTTACAGACAAGACTCAAAAGATTTCTGTGGTCAGCTCTGGACAAACACCTTCCCCTTACCCATGACTCACACTCAGCTTTACCTGCAAGTACACAAAACTCCTGTGACACCTACTTATGGAAATGCTGATCATTATCACCTGTTTGATGTGACTGGTTAATATATACACCTATAATCCTACAAAATCTCAGACTGTGTGCAAGTGTACCTAGAAGAACTGATGTTGTGAAAGCAAAGGGCGGTCACACCAAATATAGATTTGATTTAGATTTCTCTTCTGTCTAATCACTTTGCATTTTGTTAATTGATACAAATAAAGTATGAACACTTCTATTTCTGAGCATTCTTTGCAGCATTTTTTCCACACCTGCCTAAAACTTTTGAACGGTACTATTGTGTGTACAAATTGATACACACACACACACACACACACACACACACACACACACACACACACACACACACACACACACACACACACACACACACACGAAGAGCTGTACTAAAGGAAAAATGTGGTAAAACCCTCGTTTTCGGGTCTTTAACTGCATGTTCATATGTACTAAGCCCCACGTCCCGAGGCTTCGGTGCAGACTGTAACGCCAGTTATAGAAGCCTATGGGCTTCTTTCCGCATTTTGGGCCTGGGATGGGGAGTAATGTACCTGGTAAGCCGAGGAACCAGAGTAATAGGCCCTACACATTAGGCGATTGGACGAGGTGCCCGATGGCCAACCCCGGCGGGGGGGGGGGAGTGAAGTTTCTTCACTCCCCCCGTCACCCGGCTCCGTAGAGGTGCATGCAAATATGTACGATCTCGTCCATATTGGCCTGCATGCACAGCCGACGGGGGGCACCAGCGATGAACGAGCGCAGGGCCGCGCATCGTTCATCGCTGGTGCCTCCACACTGCACGATATGAACGTTATCTCGTTCATTAATGAACGAGATCGTTCATATCGTGCAGTGATGTCGGCCAGTGTGTAGGGCACATAAGTCATGGATCCAATTGTGGACCCCCTCAGAGTCCCCAGAGAGACGCCCTAGAGAGACTCCTCTCAGAGAGGAGAGGCTGTGGAGGGCACCCTCCTCTGTAGCTTGATGGAGGGATCCGACTGTACGGGGGGCTGCAATGTGCTGTCCCCTCGCCCCTACCCAAGCACCGGCTCTGCAGCAGCGTAACAGACCCCAGCATCCTCCTCCCCATATAAGCCACTGGACACGTCACACGACCACAAGCCGTCCCTCCGCTCCCAACCTCTAGGTTGCACTTGCTGAGCCACGCTGACAGCTGCTGGAGTGCAGCCGGCATCTGGGCTCCCTCGGTAGTACCACCTCAGTGTCGGCGGCTAATCGCAAAGGACAGCTCTTATCCGGGAGAGCTGTCCTTTGTGGTACTAATCGCATATGTTAGTACATATGCAATTAGTAAACAATGAGGTAAGTGGCAGGATGTACCACAACTGCTTGGCACATTCCACCGAGACACACACACATATATACATAGTCATATACACACGTATAAACAGCCTTCTGTATATACAGTACATATATAGGAACACATAAATAGAGAACCAGAGTAGATCGCAATGTACAAAGAGCAGCAGACATTACACCAGCCTGTGGGATGCATGTATAGTACATCTCACCTCATGGACAGTGACAGCTGCCCTGTGGCCATGTGTTTCTTAGCACATTATTTCCAGCTGCAGCTCAGCCTTTGTTGATCCACTTCAGTGCTGTTGCCCAGCTGCCAAGTTCCCACAGTTGCCGAGAAATAGGCGGAGGGTGAATGGGCGGAGCTTTGGATGGATAGGGGCGGGGCTCATGGAGTGGGTGGGGCTTCGTCTGGTGCGCGATCGTGAGTGGGCAGGGCTTTGGAACTGCTGCAGGGGAATGAGTGTAGCTAAGAGTGGCTGTGAGTAAATGGGAGTGGTTAAGGATGAATAGCATTTTCTTTCCCCTGACTTGTGCGGACGCGAGTGGGCGTGGCTTCGGCTAGTGTGTGTAAATCTGGGCGGTGCTTTAGGGCAGCTGCAGTTGAATCCCAATGAGCACGGCTTATGATAGGCGGCGGCGCGGGCGACGGGTGAATGTGGCTAAGGACACCTGCGGGAGAATGAGCGAGCAATTCTGTTTGTGTTGAACTTGACAGGAATTTTTTGTTTCTTACCTGTCAACATAGGCTAGACTGGAGTGGATCCTTTGGGCCTACTTTTATGGGAGGGCCTGGAGCTGCAGCTCCACCCGCCCCATTGTTAATCCGGCCCTGGCAGTGCCAGATTAAGGTCCACATGGGCCTGGAGCTGAAATTTCTGAAGGGCCTATTTTGTGCTGCCGCAGGGGGTGTGACTAGTGATGTGGGGGACATGACCAGTGCTGTGGGGATGTGGTCTGAAAAGGGGGTGTGGTCTGAGTTATGGACTGTGGCTAGTACCTTTCTACAGCCACCTCAATTGCCTTAAATCAACAGTGTAATGTGAGTCTAGTAAATGCCGATTGTTAACGTGACTGAAAATGAAATATGTCAGATACAGTAATATGAGTACAACATATGTATGTTTATAACATTTTACAATTAAATGCAAACAGTAATAACAAATCTATGACATTATACTGCATTAAACAAATAAAATAAAACTTGGTCATAAAAGTGGTAAAAAATAGATCTTTTAATCTCAAAAAATGTCAGCCATCTTAAGCAATGAATATAGGGTCCTGGTATGTTTAATGCCATACAAAGCGCTTAACCTGCATTTACAGTATTCTAGGGTTGAGCCATTCACCCGAAAAAGATCACCGCAGTTTCCTGAAGTACTGTAAATTGCAGTAGTAAGGACAGCAGCTTTAAATCATCAGCAGCTGTAAGTGCTGGTCATACAGGGTAACAACATAGAAAGCAGCGTGAACATACCAGTCAAGTGTTCTTTCTAGTCTATGGAGTCCCTTTTGTGGCAGGTAGGAAAAACCTCTTCTTACCATTGTCCCTGAACTTCTGCATTGGCGTTACGGCGATCATGTGTAGCTGGACTGCAGACCATGTGGACTGGGCGTTGCAGCAGTTCTATGTAGTTGGCGCGCTATATGCGCACTTACTTGTTTCAAACAAACTACGTAAGTGTCTGGTGGCAGCAGCAGCTTAAGATGAGGTGGTTGCAGAAAGGAGGAAAGCCCGGTCCTCAGTGTTCAGGCCACTGGTAAGTATGGGCTGCGCCCCCCTTTCCCTGTAGATAGTGGTTACCTTGCATAAAGACAATTACATTGTGATGTTTTTAAGTGAGGGTATTAAATGAAGGTGTCAGCATCTGATGCACTTATTCTGTGGTTCCAGGGTGTGTTCTCTTTAAATGCAACATTGCGGTCAGCACTGTCTCAAGGGGATCTGGTCTTTAGGTCGACAGTAAGTAGGTTGACCACTATTGGTCGACAGTAAGTAGGTCAACATGGTTTCTAGGTCGACAGGGACTCTAGGTCGACATGACAAAAGGTCACCATGAGTTTTTCTGATTTTTTTTTTTTCATTTTTTTTGTAACTTTTTCATACTTTACGATCCACGTGGCCTACAATTGGGAATGGTAACCTGTGCCGAGCGCAGCGGTAGCAGAGCAGGGCACCTTGCCCGAAGCATGGCGAGCGAAGGGAGCCATACGAGCAGACACGGTGCACTAATTAGGGTTCCCGGTCACTGTACAGAGAAAATGACACAAAAAAGTAAGAAAACTCATGTCGACCTAGTACACGTCGACCTAGAGTCCCTGTTGACCTGGAAACCATGTCGACCAATAGTGGTCGACCTAGACACAGTCGACCTAAATCTAATCTACCTAACATACCACACCCGTCTCAAAACTTAAAGGTAAATATTGCTGCCTGTACTACACTAACTCACCCAACACAGAGCATCAGTGACCACTACATAATACAGAGCATCAGTGACCACTACATAATACAGAGCATCAGTGACCACTACATAATACAGAGCATCAGTGACCACTACATAATACAGAGCATCAGTGACCACTACATAATACAGAGCATCAGTGACCACTACATAATACAGAGCATCAGTGACCACTACATAATACAGAGCATCAGTGACCACTACATAATACAGAGAGCATCAGTGACCACTACATAATACAGAGCATCAGTGACCACTACATAATACAGAGCATCAGTGACCACTACATAATACAGAGCATCAGTGACCACTACATAATACAGAGCATCAGTGACCACTACATAATACAGAGAGCATCAGTGACCACTACATAATACAGAGAGCATCAGTGACCACTACATAATACAGAGAGCATCAGTGACCACTACATAATACAGAGCATCAGTGACCACTACATAATACAGAGCATCAGTGACCACTACATAATACAGAGCATCAGTGACCACTACATAATACAGAGAGCATCAGTGACCACTACATAATACAGAGGTCTTCACTGACGCAATATAATACAGAGAGCATCAGTGACCACTACATAATACAGAGAGCATCAGTGACCACTACATAATACAGAGAGCATCAGTGACCACTACATAATACAGAGCATCAGTGACCACTACATAATACAGAGCATCAGTGACCACTACATAATACAGAGCATCAGTGACCACTACATAATACAGAGGTCTTCACTGACGCAATATAATACAGAAAGCATCTATGACGCCATATAGTACAGAGAGAATCAGTGACGCCATATACCGAAAGCGTCAGTGACGCCATATAATACAGAGAGCACCAGTGACGCCTTATAATACCGAGAGCATCAGTGATGCCATATAATACAGAGAGCATCTGTGACGCAATATAATACAGAGAGCATCTATGACGCCATATAGTACAGAGGGCTTCACTGACGCAATATAATACAGAGAGCATCTATGACGCCATATAGTACAGAGAGAATCAGTGACGCCATATACCGAAAGCGTCAGTGACGCCATATAATACAGAGAGCACCAGTGACGCCTTATAATACCGAGAGCATCAGTGATGCCATATAATACAGAGAGCATCTGTGACGCAATATAATACAGAGAGCATCTATGACGCCATATAGTACAGAGAGAATCAGTGACGCCATATACCGAAAGCGTCAGTGACGCCATATAATACAGAGAGCACCAGTGACGCCTTATAATACCGAGAGCATCAGTGATGCCATATAATACAGAGAGCATCTGTGACGCAATATAATACAGAGAGCATCTATGACGCCATATAGTACAGAGGGCTTCACTGACGCAATATAATACAGAGAGCATCTATGACGCCATATAGTACAGAGAGAATCAGTGACGCCATATACCGAAAGCGTCAGTGACGCCATATAATACAGAGAGCACCAGTGACGCCTTATAATACCGAGAGCATCAGTGATGCCATATAATATAGAGAGTATCTGTGATGCCATATAATACAGAGAACAACAGTGATGCCATATAATAATGAAAGCATCAGTGACACAATAGAATACAGAGAGAGCCAGTGACGCCATATAATACAGAGAGCACCAGTGACTCCATATAATACAGAGAGCATCTGTGACACCATATAATACAGAGAGCATCTGTGACACCATATAATACAGAGAGCATCAGTGACGCCATATAATACAGAGAGAATCAGTGACGCCATATAATACAGAGAGCATCAGTAACGCCATATAATACAGAGAGCATCAGTGATGCCATATAATACAGAGAGCATTAGTGACGCCATATAATACAGAGAGCGTCAGTGACGCCATATAATACAGAGAGCGTCAGTGACGCCATATAATACAGAGAGCGTCAGTGACGCCATATAATACAGAGAGCGTCAGTGACGCCATATAATACAGAGAGCATCAGTGACGCCATATAATACAGAGGGCGTCAGTGACGCAATAATACAGAGAGCATTAGTGACGCCATATAATACAGAGAGAATGAGTGACGCCATATAATACAGAGAGCATCAGTGACACCATATAATACAGAGAGCGTCAGTGACGCCATATAATACAGAGAGAATCAGTGACGCCATATAATACAGAGAGCGTCAGTGACGCCATATAATACAGAGAGCATTAGTGACGCCATATAATACAGAGAGCGTCAGTGACGCCATATAATACAGAGCGCGTCAGTGACGCCATATAATACAGAGAGAATCAGTGATGCCATATAATACAGAGAGCATTAGTGACGCCATATAATACAGAGAGCGTCAGTGACGCCATATAATACAGAGAGCGTCAGTGACGCCATATAATACAGAGAGAATCAGTGACGCCATATAATACTGAGAGCGTCAGTGACGCCATATAATACAGAGAGCATTAGTGACGCCATATAATACAGAGAGCATCAGTGATGTCATATAATACAGAGAGCGTCAGTGACGCCATATAATACAGAGAGCATCAGTGACGCCATATAATACAGAGAGCATCAGTGACGCCATATAATACAGAGAGAATCAGTGACGCCATATAATACAGAGAGCATTAGTGACGCCATATAATACAGAGAGCGTCAGTGACGCCACATAATACAGAGAGCGTCTGTGACGCCACATAATACAGAGAGCGTCAGTGATGCCATATAATACAGAGAGCATAAGTGACGCCATATAATACAGAGAGCGTCAGTGACGCCATATAATACAGAGAGAATCAGTGACGCCATATAATACCGAGAGCGTCAGTGATGCCATATAATACCGGGAGTGTCAGTGACGCCATATAATACAGAGAGCATCAGTGACGCCACATAATACAGAGAACGTCAGTGACGCCACATAATACAGAGAGCGTCTGTGACGCCACATAATACAGAGAGCGTCAGTGACGCCATATAATACAGAGAGCATTAGTGACGCCATATAATACAGAGAGCGTCAGTGACGCCATATAATACAGAGAGAATCAGTGACGCCATATAATACCGAGAGCGCCAGTGACGCCATATAATACAGAGAGCATTAGTGACGCCATATAATACAGAGAGCGTCAGTGACGCCATATAATACAGAGAGAATCAGTGACGCCATATAATACTGAGAGCGTCAGTGATGCCATATAATACCGGGAGCGTCAGTGACGCCATATAATACAGAGAGCATCAGTGACGCCATATAATACAGAGAGGGTCAGTGACGCCATATAATACAGAGAGCATTAGTGACGCCATATAATACAGAGAGAATCAGTGACGCCATATAATACAGAGAGCATCAGTGACGCCATATAATACAGAGAGCGTCAGTGACGCCATATAATACAGAGAGCATTAGTGGCGCCATATAATACAGAGAGAATCAGTGACGCCATATAATACAGAGAGCGTCAGTGACGCCATATAATACAGAGAGAATCAGTGACGCCATATAATACAGAGAGCATTAGTGACGCCATATAATACAGAGAGCGTCAGTGACGCCATATAATACAGAGAGCGTCAGTGACGCCATATAATACAGAGAGCATCAGTGATGCCATATAATACAGAGAGCATCAGTGACGCCTTATAATACAGAGAGCGTCAGTGACGCCATATAATACAGAGAGAATCAGTGACGCCATATAATACAGAGAGCATTAGTGACGCCATATAATCAGTGACGCCATATAATACAGAGAGCGTCAGTGATGCCATATAATACAGAGAGCGTCAGTGACGCCATATAATACAGAGAGCGTCAGTGACGCCATATAATACAGAGAGCATTAGTGACGCCATATAATACAGAGAGCGTCAGTGACGCCATATAATACAGAGAGCGTCAGTGACGCCATATAATACAGAGAGAATCAGTGACGCCATATAATACAGAGAGCATTAGTGACGCCATATAAAACAGAGAGCGTCAGTGACGCCATATAATACAGAGAGCGTCAGTGACGCCATATAATACAGAGAGCGTCAGTGACGCCATATAATACAGAGAGAATCAGTGACGCCATATAATACTGAGAGCGTCAGTGGCGCCATATAATACAGAGAGCGTCAGTGACGCCATATAATACAGAGAGCGTCAGTGACGCCATATAATACAGAGAGCATCTGTGACGCCACATAATACAGAGAGCGTCAGTGACGCCATATAATACAGAGAGCATTAGTGACGCCATATAATACAGAGAGCGTCAGTGACGCCATATAATACAGAGAGCGTCAGTGACGCCATATAATACAGAGAGCATTAGTGACGCCATATTATACAGAGAGCGTCAGTGACGCCATATAATACAGAGAGAATCAGTGACGCCATATAATACAGAGAGCATCAGTGACGCCATATAATACAGAGAGCGTCAGTGACGCCATATAATACAGAGAGCATTAGTGACGCCATATAATACAGAGAGAATCAGTGACGCCATATAATACCGGGAGCATCAGTGACGCCATATAATACAGAGAGAATCAGTGACGCCATATAATACCGGGAGCGTCTAACCATAACTAACTAACCCCATTATTCCCAATAGCATTTCCCTTATTATACTTCTCCCTCCACCCCCACTCAGGTGCTCACAAACTGCTGCTTTTTTCTATTAAATTCCCCTCACCTGTTGAAGATCATGTTAATCCTATTAGGGGGGCCATCAGGAGGAGGTAGGAGCTATGGTGGTCATTCCGAGTTGTTCGCTCGGTAATTTTCTTCGCATCGCAGCGATTTTCCGCTAATTGCGCATGCGCAATGTTCGCACTGCGACTGCGCCAAGTAAATTTGCTATGCAGTTAGGAATTTTACTCACGCCATTACGAGGTTTTTTCTTCGTTCTGGTGATCGTAATGTGATTGACAGGAAGTGGGTGTTTCTGGGCGGAAACTGGCTGTTTTATGGGAGTGTGTGAAAAAACGCTGCCGTTTCTGGGGAAAAAGCGGGAGTGGCTGGAGAAACGGGGGAGTGTCTGGGCGAACGCTGGGTGTGTTTGTGACGTCAAACCAGGAACGAAACTGACTGAACTGATCGCAGTTGCCGAGTAAGTGTGGAGCTACTCAGAAACTGCTAAGAAGTGTCTATTCGCAATTCTGCTAATCTTTCGTTCGCAATTTTACTATGCTAAGATTCACTCCCAGTAGGCGGCGGCTTAGCAAGTGCAAAGCTGCTAAAAGCAACTTGCGAGCGAACAACTCGGAATGAGGGCCTATGTGTGCAGTGCTGTAACACAGCCTCTGTAAGTCCCCGGTGTTGCACCCATCGTAGAGCGTTTTTTTTTTATAACCATAAAATAATCAAATCAGCTGCAGTACAGAGGACAAATGACGTCACTCTTTCCACTCTGTCCAGTGTCAGTGTCCTCTCTGCACGGATGCTCACAGTGCAGAGTTGAAAGTTCATCACTCCTTTACTGCTGCTAAGCCGTTTGTGCACATTGGCCCTCATTCCGAGTTGTTCGCTCGCAAGGCGAATGTAGCAGAGTTACACACGCTAAGCCGCCGCCTACTGGGAGTGAATCTTAGCTTCTTAAAATTGCGACCGACGTAGGCGCAATATTGCGATTACAAACGAGATAGCAGTTTCTGAGTAGCTTCAGACTTACTCTGCCTGTGCGATCAGTTCAGTGCTTTTCGTTCCTGGCTGACGTCATAAACACACCCAGCGTTCGCCCAGGCACTCCCACCGTTTCTCCGGCCACTCCTGCGTTTTTTCCGGAAACGGTAGCGTTTCCTGCCACACGCCCCTAAAACGCCGTGCATCCGCCCAGTAACACCCATTTCCTGTCAATCACAATGCGAACGTCGGAGCGATGAAAATGCTGTGAGTAAACTTACTTTCTTCATAGTAAAGTTACTTGGCGCAGTCGCAGTGCGAACATTGCGCATGCGCACTAAGAGAATTCTCACTGCGATGCGATGAAAAACTCAGAGCGAACAACTCGGAATGAGGGCCATTCTTCCATCCACTCTGGCTTCCCCTGCTATCTCCGCCCCCGGGGTGGACCCTATGTGACGTCATACAGTGCAGGCAGGGCTGAGTGTGGAGCTCCTCACAGCTCCGCTGTTTTTAATGCCAGGGACGCGGCTTCAAGCGAACGGAGGTATTCTCCCGGGCAGGCAGGGGAGGTGGTGGCTCTGCAGGGTTTGCATGGGGTCCTGGGAGGCCGGCTGCTGGCAGCTTGTGATAGGAATTTTTTTTTCCTGTCAAAGCTGCCAATCTCCTGTGGGCCTATTTTCATGGAGAGGCCTGGAGCTGCAGCTCCATCCGCCCCATTGTTAATCCGGCCCTGCTCTGGAGAACAACATCCAGGTCATTCTGGCCACGCTGGGAGTCTGGTACATCAACTTCTACGGGTGCAAGACTCACGCCATGCTGCCGTATGACCAGTACATGCACCGATTTGAGCTTACTTCCAGCAGGTCGGTAGCACAGCTGACCAATCACTTGCAGAGCCCAGTCTCCATCCGTGGTACATCATACAGTAACAATACTTCTCTCCCTGGCAGGGAGACATGGAGTCTAATGGGAAATACATCACAAAGTCTGGTGCGCGTGTGAATTACAGCACCGGGCCTGTTGTGTGGGAAGAGCCTGGAACTAATGGCAGCACGCGTTCTATCAGCTCATACGCCAAGGTAAACCCCTCTCCCCCTAATGCTTTACTTATTGGGGCAAGACCTCAATACGCCTATCACACAATTGTGCAGCTTGTGCCTGTTCCTGCTGGGCCTGTGCAGACCAATGTGCTAGAACTAGGAAAGCAACAGTGCCACCTAGTGACAGAGCGCAATATTGCACTAAATGTAAATGCTACACTTTATAATTAGGAGTTATACTACCCACCCGCACAGTAGGTAAGTGGTTTCTTTAGCGTCGCTGCATTTACTCTTCTAAAGGATTACAAATTCCTGTAGCGTTTTCAATTAACCTGACATCAGTCTGGCTATCTCACTCAGTGTAGTATGGGTTTGGTAATTACTGCACTCACTTGGGGCTAAAGGTATAGCTATGCTGTATCTAGAAGGTGTCTGACCACCGTAATTATAGGGGGCTTGGGGGTATGATACAGCGCAGCAGTGGGGGTGCTGGGGAGTACTGAAGTGCTCTATGTGTGTTGTATGTGGAGTAGCAGCCTATTGAGAGTGATAAAGGCAATGGGAGCTGTTTATTGAGAAACAAGATACAGTATTAGGTGAATCCTATGACACTACCCTCTAACATCAATCAGACTCAGTACATTTTAACATGGCAGACAGTCACATACGTAGAGGTTTCTCTCTTGCGTCCTAGAGGATGCTGGGGTCCACATTAGTACCATGGGGGGTATAGACAGGTTCACCAGGAGCCATTGGCACTTTAAGAGTTTGATAGTGAGGGCTGGCTCCTCCCTATATGCCCCTCCTACCAGACCCGGTTTAGAAAGTGTGCCCGGAGGAGCCAGTCACAGCTAGGGGAGCTCTACAGAGCAGGGAGAGAGCAGGTGAGAGGCACACAGGCACACGGGGGGGAGAGAGCAGGTGAGAGGAACACGGGGGAGAGACAGGGAGAGAGCAGGTGAGAGGCACATGGGGGGAGAGGCAGGGAGAGAGCGGGTGAAAGGCACACGGGGGAGAGAGCAGGTGAGAGGCACACGGGGGGAGAGAGCAGGTGAGAGGCACACGGGGGGGAGAGAGCAGGTGAGAAGCAGGGAGAGAGCAGGTGAGAGGCACACGGGGGGGAGAGAGAGCAGGTGAGGAGCAGGTGAGAGGCACACGGGGGGGGGAGCAGGTGAGAGGAACACGGGGGAGAGACAGGGAGAGAGCAGGTGAGAGGCACATGGGGGGAGAGGCAGGGAGAGAGCAGGTGAAAGGCACACGGGGGAGAGAGCAGGTGAGAGGCACACGGGGGGAGAGAGCAGGTGAGAGGCACACGGGGGGGAGAGAGCAGGTGAGAAGCAGGGAGAGAGCAGGTGAGAGGCACACGGGGGGGAGAGAGAGCAGGTGAGGAGCAGGTGAGAGGCACACGGGGGGGGGGGAGAGCAGGTGAGAAACAGGGAGAGAGCAGGTGAGAGGCACACGGGGGAGAGAGCAGGTGAGAGGCACACGGGGGGAGAGAGCAGGTGAGAGGCACACGGGGGGAGAGAGCAGGTGAGAGGCACATGGGGGAGAGGCAGGGAGAGAGCAGGTGAGATGCACACGGGGGGGAGAGAGCAGGTGAGAGGCACACGGGTGGAGAGGCAGTAGAGAGGCACATAGGGGGAGAGAGGAGGTGAGAGGCACATGGGGGGAGAGAGGAGGTGAGGAATGGAACTCATGCTGCAGCAGCCTGGCTGGATAAAATTAAATAGACTGTAGTGTGGAGCAAAGAAGTTTATGAATTAATGTATGAGCCTCATGCAGCATACCTAAATAATAAGAGGCCTCTGGGATATGATGGCGCTGGCGGCCAGCGCGTTCAAACTGCACTTTCTCCACTCGAATGTGGCGTCCTGCCCCAGCACAATTTCCGCATATTGTAATGAGTGGCGTGACGTCATGACGCCCCGACCCTCATTACATATGCACTGAAGACTAATCAGAGGAAGAGCCGCGTCTGCAGCAGCACTGATCACTGTGATCAGCGAGTGCTGTAGTTAGTTATACAGTAGGGACACAGCCTCTATCGCGTCTAGAGCGCCCTCTATATGCGGCGCCACTCAGCCAGCTATCATAGTGTGCGACAGTGCTAATACAGCGTGGGCAGCGCTGAAGCTGCCTTGCGGCGGCTGCGGGTCCGGGTGGATGCGGATGGCGCCTCTCATATTTTGGGGGGAGCGAGCTGACCCCTTGCCCCCCCCCCCCCCATTCCGATGCCCCTGCCTACCAGTAAATCCTTTTCTCGTAGTCTGTAGAGGATGCTGGGCACCCGCCCAGCACTTCGTCTTCCTGCTAGCGTTATTTGGTTCAGAACAACTTTGTTTAGTTGAGTACTGCGTTATTACTTGGTAAGTAATGTTTTCAGCGGTTGCTGAGTTTTCAAGTTAAGTTAGCTTGACGTGCCTTGTATGTGTGAGCTGGTGTGAATCTCGCCACTATCTGTGTTAAATCCTTCTCTCGAAGATGTCCGTCTCCTCGGGCACAGCTTCTAGACTGAGTCTGGTAGGAGGGGCATAGAGGGAGGAGCCAGCCCACACTCTCAAACTCTTAAAGTGCCAGTGGCTCCTAGTGGACCCGTCTTTACCTCCCCATGGTACTAATGTGGACCCCAGCATCCTCTACAGACTACGAGTAAAGTATTTACCGGTAGGTAACCAAAATCCTATTTTAATCACCCTCCTCTATCACATGATCACTGGGGTGCGCCACAAGTTACTGGTCCCACGTGCAGTGGCAGTCGGCTAAGAACCTACATTATAAAGTCTAGGCCCACAGTGCGTACGGTCCTCTGTCAGCAGAAGCTTCACTTTTATTTACCTACGCATTGACCAGACTTTATTCAGAGGTAGCCTGTGGCTTTCCTGCTGTTGAACTACATCTCTCAGAATGCCTTGCCCGCTGGGATATGTTGTGACTTGTAGGAAGACGGGTGAGGATACTGGTAATCTGATACATTATCTCCACCATAGGGACCCGCATAATCCCTTGGGACTTCCTCATCCCAATACAGACTCAGAATCTCATCCGGAACGGGCTGCATCACAAGGTGAGATGCAATGGTCTGCAAGTAAACGTTGCTTACACAGAGCAGGAGCACAATGTGCTGCGGGCTGAGCGACTATCCGGGTGCATGCCGCCTAGTCACTAGGAGCCAGTCACATCGCAGAGACCTCAGTGGTCTGATATCTGAGGTGCTGCTTCTCAGGGGATGGATTGGGCGTCAGTGAGGACTCGTTGCAGGGGACTGGTCCACTTTATATTTGTGGCTGGAAATGGCCTTTTGTAAACCAGCGCTGTATTCCACACCCTCTGATCATGTCTGTGTTCCTCCCACATCACAGAAGCAGCCGTGCTTGGTTCAGCTCCTCACAGTAACATAGGCCCTCATTCCGAGTTGTTCGCTCGGTATTTTTCATCGCATCGCAGTGAAAATCCGCTTAGTACGCATGCGCAATGTTCGCACTGCGACTGCGCCAAGTAACTTTACTATGAAGAAAGTATTTTTACTCACGGCTTTTTCTTCGCTCCGGCGATCGTAATGTGATTGACAGGAAATGGGTGTTACTGGGCGGAAACACGGCGTTTCAGGGGCGTGTGGCTGAAAACGCTACCGTTTCCGGAAAAAACGCAGGAGTGGCCGGGGAAACGGTGGGAGTGCCTGGGCGAACGCTGGGTGTGTTTGTGACGTCAACCAGGAACGACAAGCACTGAACTGATCGCACAGGCAGAGTAAGTCTGGAGCTACTCTGAAACTGCTAAGTAGTTAGTATTCGCAATATTGCGAATACATCGGTCGCAATTTTAAGAAGCTAAGATTCACTCCCAGTAGGAGGCGGCTTAGCGTGTGTAACTCTGCTAAATTCGCCTTGCGACCGATCAACTCGGAATGAGGGCCATAATTGGGTGTGGTAGGAGAACATGGACTCGGTGGTTTATGTATCTGACAATGTGGCTGCTATATAGCTGAATGTGAAACACTTCATCCAGCTCCACCTATTTTGTCATCCGTTCTATTATACAAACTTTGGGGTCTATGTACTAAGCCTTGGAGAGATAAAGTACCAGCCAATCAGCTCCTGTTCTTTTTCAAACACAGCCTGTAACATGGCAGCAAGGAGCTGATTGGCTGGTACTTTATCTATCTGCAAGGCTTAGTACATAGACCCCTTGGTGCCGTCTGAGAGAGACCCTCCAGCAGTGCAGGAGATACTCTGCCCCCTCATTCTATACCGGCAGGAGAAGGTCCTGACCGTTGTTCCTTTTGTGTCAGATCCTCTTAGCCAACTTCCTGGCACAGACGGAGGCTCTCATGAAGGGCAAATCCACAGAAGAAGCCAAGGCAGAACTGCAGGCCTCTGGTCTGAGTGGAGAGGTGCTGGATAAGTTGCTGCCACACAAGGTAAGTGCCGTATGTAGCGCAGGACACCCCACTTGCTGGGATGGGAAAATATCTCCATGTTTTCTAACCTAGGATAAAAGGTCACTCAGTGTAGAGGCCACATGGTGACAGCGTTTCACGTTGGCTTAATATCTAATGTGTAGTAAGCTGCTTGGCTAGAGGTGGCTGCGTGGCCTGATCGCTGGAGCCACCTACCCTCCACGTACAAGGTTACTCTAGGCTGCAGCCTCCAGAGATTATTACTGTAAGGCACAACTGCTTGCTGCAGACTGGTTGTACATGCAAGCCATGGGATAGGCCCAATGCCCCTCTTACCATGGTGGGGGTCTTACACAGGTGACATGTGCTCTACATGTAAAACCAGAGCCACCCCTGTTCATCTAGCAGAACTTGGTGACTACAGGAATATCCTTTCCCATAAACTCCGGTCATTCTGGGTCATAAGTAATTCTCCATGACACTCTTTAATACCTGGATCATTCACCATCCCAAATACTGGTTTTCGGCAGAAGAGGGGGCTCTACATGTAAGAGCATCCGTGGTGGAACCCCAACCCAAGTTGAAATGTCAGGGAGAGGCAGTGTTACCAGGTAATGGAGGGGAGGCAGTGGGTGACAGGGAGAGGTAGTGTTACCAAGTAATGAGGGGGAGGCAGTGGGTGACGGGGAGAGGCAGTGTTACCAGGTAATGGAGGGGAGGCAGTAGGTGATGGGGAGAGGCAGTGTTACCAAGTAATGGGGGGGGGGGGTGCAGTGGGTGACGGGGAGAGGCAGTGTTACCAGGTAATGGAGGGGAGGCAGTGGGTGACAGAGGCAGTGGGTGACGGGAAGAGGCAGTGGGGTCCACCCTACTCTCTGCACTGCATTCATCCAACATTGCTCAAAATGGTCTGGGTGAGGAGGGGAGCTACGGGATACCTCATTGCTGGCCTGGGTAGCAGTGGGCCCATTGGACCTCAGGGCCCCCGGAGCAATGCACCTGCTGCACCAATGGTAGTTCCACCTGTGAACGCTTATTTATTTTCCTGGCTTTCTTTAGGTCTTTGAAGGAAACCGACCAACTAATTCTATTGTGTTCACCAAACTCAATCCATTCATACTGGGATCTCTAATAGGTAAGTGTCTCTGTGCTAGAGCCTCATATTCTATATCAGGGATTGGCAATGTGTGGCACTCCTGCTGCCGGTGGAACTATACCTCCCAGCATGGTCTAACAGCAAAACTGTGGCAGGGCATGCTGGGATGTGTAGTGCCACACATTGCCTACACCTGTCTTCTATATAATCATGACTTTGTGTGTTACTGCTGTAGCTGGAAATATCCATAATGGAGTTTCCCATGTGAAGTTTTTGCTGTTTCCCCTCCTAAAATACTTGTGCATTTACATTTCTCTGAGGACATTAAATGGGAGGATAGATGGGCAGACCGTCCATCTTACATCCAGGTAAGTAACGCAGGTTACTCAGCCGCAGTGTAACTGTCCAGTCCTGATTAGCAATTACTTGCTGCTTAGATGTATGGTAATGTGACTGACGGCATAAAGTGTTTTCCTGTATTTATTAACCCTTTCTTATGTAGCGCAGCAAATTCTGTAGCGCTTTACAACTGGACACAATAAGACAACACTGGATTATAGTCATAGAGGTAGGAAGGCCCTGCTCGCACACTCTATGGAATTACATAAAACCACAGCAGATGGACATTCAGGGGGTGATTCGGTGTCATGCGCAGCCATGTCTGTCTTATGTGAATGCCACAGCTGATCTCATTAATATGGAGGGTTGTTTTGCAAAGAAGCAAAAGAGGAGGACTATTTTTGTGTCTCTCTGGGGCACACTTTATTATTAATTGACTGAACCCAGATGCCTTTTCCAATTCACAGATGAAACAGAGTGGAGATCACATCTGATTATAAAAATAGGGATCAAAAATATACGCCAATACAATATTAGAAAACCAAATTTCTGCCAGGGGGCAACTTAATAACACTCCTTCATAGTTGTGATGCTGAGACAGATCAGGCGATTACAGATTATCCATTATTGTGGTCGGTTTACAGATTAGGACCTATCCACAGACGCACAACAATTTCAATGCTCAGAAATCCTTGGTCCTGACATTTCTGGGTAATAGTACATTCCACATGGGGAGGCAGCCTTTCCTTTTACGGCATTTTGGCAGGAGGTACTTAAATAATAAGAGTTATGGTAAAACTTACCTTCGTTAACTCCTTTTCTTCGAGGTCCATGGAATCCACAGGGTTGACCTTGGGGTACGGATGGTGGAGACCAGGATCAGGCACCGAACAGCAAAGCTTGTGAGCCTTGCAGGATGCTCCTCTCCCCTCATACCCCGCCCACATGCACAGGCACTTCAGTTTTCTGTTTGGTGCCAGCAGGAGCTGGTCACCGCTGAACGGTGGGGCTGTAGTATGCAGCCCAAGCGTGAATATTTTGAACTTTTTTACTTTTTCTTGAAGCATTCAGCGCTTGGCAGGCCAGAGGACGCCAACGCTGACGCTCCAGCACCCCATATTGGTTGTCTGGTGGATTTCACAACTAATAACTCTTTGAAATTTGCGCAAACTAAGCAAAATTTCCAAATACTTGAACGGTACCCGTTAACATATTTTCGAATGCAACATTGGGCGAGATGTAAGGTAGTCCGAAGTCAGCGGCCGTGAAATGCATGGTTTAGCTTTGTACATAATTCCCCCTTTAAAAAAAAGGTCCAAGTTCGGCCGGCATTCCACATGGCCGCAAACTCAGGCTACTCGGATTACATCCCAGCACTAATCGCAGGTGTGCACTCCCGGCGATCCGTCCGCCTAGTCACACCGGGAGTGCACAGAGCCGCTTCCCATTGTAAGCGTCTCTGTCTGGGTGCGCGCGCCCGTCCAGACAGAAACGCGCTCCATTCAAGTCAGAGACGCTCAAAGCAGGCGCGCCTAGTCACCGACGGAGCCACGACTAGCGTGGCTACATCTGTATGTTAGTTTGGTCCAATGGTTTGGAGGATGACGTGTTGAGATCTCCGCCGGCCAAAAGGAAAGCCATATCTGTAAATTACACTCTGTTAAAATCTCCCATGGATCATTCTATTACTCAGTGAGGTATGAAACAGTAGTTGTCCAACTTCTCGACGCTCACCTGTTAGTTTAAAAAAAAAAAAAAGTATAAATTTGAGTTGTCTATTACTTTCCGCGCTGTATAAAGAAATGTTCTTGAATATAAGTCACAGGGCATATTATTCACCTCACAGACCATACTTGGTGGGCAAGTCCACATCTGCTTCATTGCTTCTGGTCGTGCCCATTGGTCCGAGGCTTTTGGTTACAGGTTAGGAAATACGCAATGGAGTATTCAGTAAATGACCTGCATTTAACGCAGATTTGTGATTTTTTTAAATCACTGCAGGCAACCAGGGGCTGCAGGAGGCTGCTATTGGCCACTAGTGCGGCAGCTCAAAAAAACATTTTATAGTCCTGGATCCTTCCTAATCTCCCCCCCCCCCCCCCTTCAAATGAAAATTGCACAATATATTTTTAAAATGGATTGGTTGGAGATGACTTCAGATAAAGAAAACCTTGTATCCAAATTTTTTTATTCTTGGGAAAGCTATATTTGCAGTCTTCCAGCAGATTTTTAAATAAGGATCAGAAACTCCTTAAAGAATACAGAATGGTATGAGATTAGACGGATACTGGGGGATCTCCCTATGGTGCTCGACACTTAATACTTTCTGCAATATTATGGCTCCTTCAGACTTTAGGCTCCCCCTATCCCATGTAGAGGGGATATTAGGTTTATTGTTTGAAGTGGGTATGGGACTCAGGGTTGACAGTTTCTAGGTCGACACCTATTGGTCGACAGTTGCTAGGTCGACACTAGAAATAGGTCAACACAGCCATTAGGGCGACATGAACAAAGATGACATGAGTTTTTCATGTTTTTTTGGGGTCGTGTTCTTTGTAAAGTGACCTGGAACCTCAATTAGTGCACCGTGTCCCCTTGCTGCTTCGGGCAAGGAAGGAAAGCAGGTTACCGTTCCCAATCGTAGTCCACGTGGATTGTAAAGTATGAAAAAGTTCAAAAAAAGAAATTTTGAAAAACTCATGTCGTCCTTTTTGCATGTCGATCTTGTTCACGTTGACCTAGTGACCGAGTCGACCTATTTCTAGTGTTGACCTAGCCACTGTCGACCAACAGGTGTCGACCTAAGTGGTGTCGACCCAGAGTACGGACACCATTTGAAGTATGCACTGATTTGATTATGGTGCATGTTGTGCAGGCGGAGAAATGCGTTGGTACACGGTGCACTAATTGGGGATCCCGGTCACTCTACAAAGAAAACAACACAATTTTTTTTAAACGCATGTCAACCTTTTGTCATGTCGACCTTGCTTGTGTCGACCTATTTTGGGTGTCGACTTAGTCACTGTTGAGAACAGTAGTCGACCTAGACACTGTCGACCTAAGTGTGGTCGACCCTATGAACCACACACATTATAGCCGTATCCAATGAGAGGCTGTTTTTAATCAGCCGAAATTGGACCTGCGATCGCACGAGAAAAACACGGGATTGGGTCCCCAATCTCATGTGTTATTGCTTATCAGGCATTTAGGGAGGGAGATTTGCATGGAAGAAATAGGTCCGGCAATTAAAGGACAAAAGTCAGGGAAGGCCCAAGCTCCTGTCCGCTTCTCAGCAAAGAATTACACATCTTTTTACTGATATCCTAACAAGATGTTCATCCAGGCCCCTGGAAGCCAAAATGACACTAATTTTTACAGCTAGTAAGGATGTAAGCATGTCCACGTGGATAGTAAATCAAGCAAATGTTGGGAAAACATGTGAGCCCCCCCCCCCTCCCAAAAAGGGTGTGGACCATAGTCATGTCAACATTTTGCACTTGTTGACCTTGAGCACTCTCAAACTTTTGTACCTGTTGACATAATGCACGCCAACTACATGGCCGTAACTAGGGGGGGCTAAGGGGTCACGTGCCCCGGGCGCCGGATTTGAGGGGACTTCTACCCAGCTCCGTCAGTCAGCTGCTTCTCCACCCCCGCGATCACCTCCCGCAGCCAAGGCCGGTCCTACCAATAGGCAGGGTATACAGCCGTGTAGAGCGCCTGCCAGCACCCAACGCACAGGAGAGCGGACACCAACAGAGCAGAGCCGGTAATTATGGTGCAGGCAGGAGGGATTTGATTACACAGAACTCCCCCCCAAGACACTGGCTGTGATCCAAATGCAGAGCTGCTGTGGAGCGTATTTGGAGGACGCAGCCGCAGCGCAGAATTTAATTTTGAAGACGCCCCGGTAAAAGGAAGTGGCCAGCACCACCGTCCAGTCTCCCTCCACTTCACCCTGGCTGTGAGGTGCGCACCACAGTGAGCAGCCAGAAGATGGCACCACGATCACCTACCATGGGATGCACCCAGTCAGGCATGGACTGGGCAACCAGGCACAGCTCCATGAGGCAGGAGCTGCAGCCGAGCCGTGTCATGAGGCAGAGAGCAGCGGACAGAGCAGTGGTATAACTTTGGTCCCCACGGTGACTTGGGGGTGCCTACACGCTGGAGCTGCGGCCGCGAGTGACACTGTGTTATGCACACCAGTGCCAGCAGGAATGTACTGGTGTCTGAACGGAGAGGGATGCAAAACAAATGAACTCACAGACAGACTGGGGAATATGACATTACATACATAGAAGGTGATAGGGTAACAAAATAAACACAACGTGAACAGAGAAGCCCAAAGGCTAAGAAACTGGGTGTCTCCCTAGTATTAGGAATGCTCAGATGGAAAGAAGCGAGATGTTGTGATTTAATACGTAGAGAACCCGAAATGCTGTTGCTAAGGGCAACAGCAAAACCCTAAAGGGTTACCAACGGGTGTGGCAGTAAACTCCTTGGTCAGAGATGGAATAATAGACACAAGGAGAGTCTCCACAATCCTAGTCCTCACTTGCAGTGCACTGGTTCAGCTTACTGCCACTAAACTGACACCTGAACACCTTGCACAGTGAGAAAGGATTTTGGCAGGCAAGTCTGAGAATACAGCCGCAAACTTGCTAGGTTCACAGAGTAGCAAAAGAACCCCAGCAGGTTAAACGACTGACTCCAGTCTTACTGCTAGGTCTGGATTGGCAGAGTGTAATACCAAATCCCAAGGCCTATTTGCAGTAAGCAACAAACAAATACAAAGTTTACACAGTACTAGCTAGCTTTCAGGAACTGACTAACCAACAAAGATTCAGCAGCATCTGCCTAACCTGAGAAGAGGGTTTATATAGCAGGTGCTGTCCACGCCCCACTCAGACCTCACAGACTGTGAGCACAAAAACCAGCACCGGATCCCCTGCCGTGCACAGAGCCTGTAACCACTGCACAGCAAAAGACCCGAACCGGAGTATCAGCTACGCTCAGGTTACTCCGCTAGCACTTGTCTCCCGGTTGCCATGACGACGTGGCAGCACAGAGCAGGAGACCCTAACAGTACCCCCCCTCTGACGAGGGGTCAAAGAACCCCTACCACCGGGTTTATCGGGGAACTGCGAGAAGAAAGAGCGTATCAGTCTGGGGGCATGAAGATCACAACTGCGCACCCACGACCGCTCCTCCGGGCCATACCCCTTCCAGTGCACCAAAAATGACAGCCGACCCCGAACCATCTTGGAGTCAAGAATCCTTTCAACAACAAACTCCCTCTGGCCACGTATCAGAAGAGGGGAAGGTCTTCCACTGGAAGAAGGATTACTAATCGCCCGTTTTAAAAGGGAACAATGAAATGTTTTATTGATACCCAAAGAACGGGGTAGATCTAACTGAAATGCCACCGGATTGATAACCCTAGTGATCTTATAAGGACTGATGAACCGGGGGCCTAACTTATGAGATAGCTGTCTCAACTTCAAATTCTTGGTAGACAACCAGACGAAGTCTCCTAATTTGAAGCTGCAGGGTCTTTTCCGCTTATCAAAAACCCTTTTGGTCACTAATGACACAGACACAAGGGCTTTCTTCACTTTCCTCCAAATACCTCTAAGGACCGAAACCACAGAGGAACCACCAGGCGTGGAGTCCTGGGGGTCAAAAGAATTGGCCTTAGGATGATGCCCATACACACAAAGGAAGGGAGAGATCCCTGTAGCAGAGTGAGCCGCGTTGCTATAGGCAAACTCCGCCATGGACAGATGAGCAACCCAGTCAGTCTGACACTTGGAGACATAACACCTGAGGAACTGCTCCAAGGACTGGTTCACCCTTTCAGTCTGCCCATTAGACTGCGGATGGTAGCCTGATGACAAGCTGACAGAAATCTGGAGATCGGAACAAAATGCCCTCCAGAATTTGGCCACAAACTGGGATCCGCGGTCAGACCACATCAAGTGGCAACCCGTGGAGGCGCACAACATGCAGCATAAATAATTCAGACAGGCGTCTGGCCGACGGCAGCCCAACCAATGGAACGAAGTGCGCCATCTTCGAAAACCTGTCAACGACAACCCAGATGGCTGTCATCCCCGAGGATTTGGGCAAGTCCACCACAAAATCCATTGAAATGTGGGTCCATGGCTTAGATGGAATAGAGAGTGGATGTAATGGGCCAACAGGAACCCCTCTAGGAGTCTTATTTCGGGCACAGATGTCACATGCTCGAACCCACTGATCCACATCCCTAGCCACCGAGGGCCACCACACCGCCCTAGATAGCAACTCCCGAGTTCTGGCAATACCCGGGTGACCTGCCGACTTCTTGGCATGGAATTCCAGGAACACTCGCTGTCTTAACCTAGGAGGCACAAACAAAAGACCTACCGGAAGGTCTGGAGGAGCCTGCTCCTGTGCTCTAAGGACTAATGACAAGAGGTCCTGGGTAATGCCCACTTTAATACATGATGGGGACACAATGGGCAATGGCTCCTCGGTGGTCTCCTGGATTTGAGCAAAACTCCACGAGAGCGCATCAGCCTTGATGTTTTTTGACCCAGGGTGATATGTTATCAAAAAATGAAAGCGAGCAAAAAACAAAGCCCATCGTGCCTGCCTGGCATTGAGGCGCTTCGCTGACTCTAAATATGCCAAATTCTTATGGTCGGTGAGAATTGAGACCACAAACTTAGCCCCCTCAAGCCAGTGTCTCCACTCCTCGAGTGCATCCTTAATAGCCAACAATTCCCGGTTACCCACATCATAATTCATCTCGGCAGGCGAAAATTTACGGGAAAAGTAAGCACAGGGATGAAGGCGATTATCAGACACCCCCATCTGAGAGAGCACTGCCCCAATACCCATCTCAGAGGCATCCACCTCCACCACAAAAGGACGCTCTGGATCTGGGTGTCGCAGCACCTTGGCCGAGACAAATGCCCTTTTGAGACGGGCAAAAGCCGCTTTGGCCTCACAAGACCAGTGAGCAACATCCGCCCCTTTCTTAGTGAGTGCAACCAAGGGCGCCACTATAGACGAAAATCCAGCGATAAATCGTCTATAAAAATTCGCAAAGCCCAGAAAACGCTGAAGCGCCTTCAAACTAGTGGGCTGCACCCAATCCAGGACTGCCTGTACCTTGGAACCCTCCATTTGGAAACCTTCTATGGAGATAATATATCCTAGAAATGCGATTTGCTGAACTTCAAATTCGCACTTCTCCAGCTTCGCCCCAAGCCGGTGGTCTCTGAGTTTCTGGATGACTAAGCGTACATGCTTCCGATGTTCCTCCAGGGAATGGGAGAAGATTAGGATGTCATCTAAGTATACAACTAAGAATCTATCCAAATATTCCCTGAGCACATCGTTCATGAAGTCCTGGAAGACTGCCGGGGCATTACAGAGCCCAAAAGGCATCACCAAATATTCATAATGCCCTGAGTGGGTATTAAAGGCAGTCTTCCATTCATCCCCCTCTCTTATTCGGATTAGATTGTACGCACCGCGTAGGTCAATCTTAGAAAAAATGGTGGCAGTACGAAGCTGGTCAAACAAGACCGAAATGAGAGGCAGTGGGTATGAGTTTTTAATCGTGATACGGTTCAATTCCCTGAAGTCGATGCAGGGTCGCAGCGAACCGTCCTTTTTACCCACGAAGAAGAACCCCGACCCAACTGGAGACTGTGAAGGTCTGATAAATCCCTTAGCCAAGTTCTCCTGAATGTACTCTGCCATAGCCTGAGTCTCAGGACGTGACAGGGAGTACAACCTGCTCTTGGGAAGCTTAGCATTCGGCAACAAATCAATGGCACAGTCATAGGGGCGATGGGGAGGTAGTACCTCTGCAACTCTTTTGGAGAACACGTCCGCAAAATCTGCATAACATCCTGGCAATCCTGGAAAACTTAGCTGCGAAAGCCTGACTGGAAGGCTCAAGCAACTCCTGAAACAATCAGTACCCAGTGGCGTAACTACTGCCCCCGCAGTCCTCGCGGTGGCTTGGGGGCGAGGGCTGCGGGGGCGCCACTGATTTACAGCAGACTGACATGCGGACGAGCGTCCGCATGTCAGTCTGCTTTCTCCTTCCCTCCGCCGCTTGTTGGAGGGACACGGAGGGCACAGTCTCTCCTGTGTCCCTCCTGCTGCATCATCTCCGGCGGCCGCGGGTCTGATAGGGAGAAGTGCCGTCCGTGAGCTCTAATTGGCTCACGGACGGCACTTCCCCCTATTAGACCCGCGGCCGCCGGAGATGATGCAGCAGGAGGGACACAGGAGAGGCTGTACCCTCCGTGTCCCTCCAAAAAGCGGCGGCGGCGGCGGGGGGGGGGGGGGGGGGATGATATCTGGCACTGGGGGGAATAACTGGCAGGGGAGGGATATCTGGCACTGGGGCATTGTCTGGCACTGGGGGCATATATGGCACTGGGGGGGGGGGATATCTGGCACTGGGGCATTATCTGGCACTGGGGGGGAATATCTGGCGGGGGGGGTGGATGTCTGGCACTGGGGGGAATAACTGGCAGGGGAGGGATATCTGGCACTGGGGCATTGTCTGGCACTGGGGGCATATATGGCACTGGGGGGGGGGATATCTGGCACTGGGGCATTATCTGGCACTGGGGGGGAATATCTGGCGTGGGGGGGGGGGTGGATGTCTGGCACTGGGGGGAATAACTGGCAGGGGGGGGGATATCTGGCACTGGGGCATTATCTGGCACTGGGGGGGAATAACTGGCAGGGGGGGGATATCTGGCACTGGGGCATTATCTAGCACTGGGGGCATATATGGCACTGAGGGGGAATATCTGGCAGGGGGGGGATATCTGGCACTGGGGCATTATCTGGCACTGGGGGCATATATGACACTGGGGGGGAATAACTGGCAGGGGGGGGATACCTGGCACTGGGGCATTATCTGGCACTGGGGGCATATATGACATTGGGGGGGAATAACTGGCAGGGGGGGGGATACCTGGCACTGGGGCATTATCTGGCACTGGGGGCATATATGACACTGGGGGGGAATAACTGGCAGGGGGGGGATATCTGGCACTGGGGCATTATCTGGCACTGGGGGCATATATGGCACTGGGGGGGAATATCTGGCAGGGGGGGGGATATCTGGCACTGGGGCATTATCTGGTACTGGGGGCATATATGGCACTGGGGGGGAATATCTGGCACTAGGGGCATATATGGCACTGGAGGGGGGGAATATCTGGCACCGGGGGCATATATGGCACGGGGGGGGGATATCTGGCACTGGGGGCATATATGGCACTGGGGGGGGGGCATATCTGTCACTGGGGGCATATTTGGCACTGGGGGGGAATATATGGCACTGGGGGCATATCTGGCACTGGGGGCATATGTGGCACTGGGGGGGAATATCTGGCACTGGGGCATATGTGGCACTGGGGGGGTATATGTGTACCTGGCACATGGGGGGGGGGGCTATATTTGGCACTGGGGCATGTGAGTACCTGGCACCGTGGGGGAATATCTGGCACTGGGGACATATGTGGCACTGGGAGCACAGCCCTAGCAACGAGCATGACACAGTGCATGAAACACCTGGCAACGAGCATGACACACAGTGCATGAAACACCTGGCAACGAGCATGACACCCAGTGCATGAAACCCCTGGCAACGAGCATGACACCCTGAGCATGAAAACCCCTGGCACCGTGCATGGAACCAAGAGCATGAAACCCCTGGCAACGAGCATGACACCCAGTGCATGAAACCCCTGACAACGAGCAGGTAATTGAAAAGTAATTAGAAGCCTTACCGTAGGACTTAATGTGTAATGGGCATTACGGTGTGTGGCATAATGTATCACGGACATTGCGGTGTGTGTCATAATGTGTCACAGGCATTACGGTGTATGGTATACTATATCGCGGGCATTGTGATATGTGGTATAATGTCTCAGGGTCATTGCAGTGTGTGGCATAATGTATCACGGACATTGCGGTGTGTGTCATAATGTGTCAGGCATTACGGTGTGTGGTATACTATATCACGGGCATTGTGGTATGTGGTATAATGTCTCAGGGTCATTGCAGTGTGGCATAATACATAACGGGCATTGCGGTGTGTGGCATAGGGTGTAACGGGCAGGGCATTGTGGTATGTGTCACAGGCATTACGGTGTATGGTATACTATATCACGGGCATTGTGGTATAATGTATCACGGACATTGCGGTGTGTGTCATAATGTGTCACAGACATTGTATGTGCTATAATGTATCAGGGGCATTGCAGTGTGTAGCATAATGTATAACGGGCATTGCGATTCCTGTCATAATGTGTCACAGGCATTACGGTGTGTGGCATAATGTGTCACGGGCATTACGGTGTGTGGCATAATGTGTCGGGGGCATTACAGTGTGTGCATATTGTGTCGTGCATTATTGTGTGTGGAATAATGTCTAAGGGCATTGCAGTATGTGGCATAATGTATACTGGGCATTACTATAATGAGGAAAAATGACAAATAATGTAAGGGGCATGAATCAGGATTATTTTTCTTTCCTGTGGTGGCCAACGTATGGGCGTGCAGGTTGCAGAACTGGGGTATAAGGTAGTCTTTTCCTGCAATGCCACGCCCCTTTATGCAAAACCACGCCCATTCCAACGAAACCACACCCCTTATTTTGCGGCGCGCGCCTTCGGCGCGCGCATATTTATCCCTTTCTTGCTCCCAATTATGTAGCATGAAGGAGGGGGAGGGGGGGGGGGGGGGGGGGCGCCGAAGAATTTTTTGGCTTGGGGGAGAAAAATTTCTAGTTACGCCACTGTCAGTACCCCAACTAAGAATCTCCCCAGAGACCCAGTCAAATTGAGGATTGTGGGCCCTTAACCAGGGTAACCCCAACACCAATGGGGCAAAAGTACAGACAGTCACATAAAAGGACAATTTTTCAGAGTGTGTGGCTCCAATAAACAAAGAAATCTGGCTAGTGCAAGAGGTAATTTTACCCTGGGATAATGGTTCCCCGTTTAACCCACAAATCTCAATTTCCGATGCCAAGGGTACTAAGGGAACAGAGTGTTTCAGGGCGAATTGGCGGTCCATAAAAACCCCGTCGGCCTCACTGTCCACAAAGGCCTCAGTCTTGACAGTTTGACCGAGGATCTTCAAGGTCACCGGAATGATAAAAGTCTTCTTGGGAAATTCTGACTTCTGGCCTGACAGGATATTTCCCATCACCCTCAGGCCCTGAAGTTTTCCGGCTTTTCTGGGCATGATACTACCACATGACCTTTATTCCCACAGTACAAACATAACCCCTGCTGTCTCCTCCGCGTCTTCTCACGCGAGGAGAGGCGGGTAGCCCCAATCTGCATAGGCTCCTCGGAAAATTCCTCAGAGTCTGAGGTTCCCTTGGGAAAGAAGGAAACCTCGGTCTCCCTTTCAAGCCTGCGCTCTCTCAGCCGTCTATCCACCCGAATGGATAACTGCATGAGCTGATCCAAGCTATCAGGCAAGGGATATTGTACCAGTTGGTCTTTTAACTGGTTAGAAAGACCTCTTCGGTACTGGTGTCTCAGGGCTGGGTCATTCCACTGGGTATCATGGGCCAACCTCCGAAACTCCGTACAATAAACCTCAACTGGCCTTCGCCCTTGCTTAAGGATCGAAATCTGAGCCTCGGCTGAGGCCGTCTTGTCAGGGTCATCATACAACATGCCCAGTGCCGTAAAAAAAGCATCAACACTTTTAAGCGACGGACAGTCAGGCTGAAACCCATATGCCCAGACCTGTGGGTCTCCTTGTAGCAAGGAAATCACTATGCCCACCCGCTGAATCTCCGACCCAGAAGACTGAGGCCTAAGCTGGAAATATAGCTTGCAGCTCTCCTTGAAACAAAAGAACTGCGAGCGATCTCCAGAAAAACGATCCGGGAGATTTACTTTCGGCTCCTTAACCCCTGAAGGCACTGCTGCTGCGGGAGCTCCGCCAGTGGCCTGCGAGGTGTGCATTTTAATGGACAAATCATTAAATTGTCGAGTCAGGACCTGCACCTGATCGACCACCTGTTGCAAAGTATTTTGAGGGGTATGCTCCATATTCCCACAAAATTTCAACAGGAGTATTGGGCTGCTGAATATGTTATGCACACCAGTGCCAGCAGGAATGTACTGGTGTCTGAACGGAGAGGGATGCAAAACAAATGAACTCACAGACAGACTGGGGAATATGACATTACATACATAGAAGGTGATAGGGTAACAAAATAAACACAAAGTGAACAGAGAAGCCCAAAGGCTAAGAAACTGGGTGTCTCCCTAGTATTAGGAATGCTCAGATGGAAAGAAGCGAGATGTTGTGATTTAATACGTAGAGAACCTCGAAATGCTGTTGCTAAGGGCAACAGCAAAACCCTAAAGGGTTACCAACGGGTGTGGCAGTAAACTCCTTGGTCAGAGATGGAATAATAGACACAAGGAGAGTCTCCACAATCCTAGTCCTCACTTGCAGTGCACTGGTTCAGTTTACTGCCACTAAACTGACACCTGAACACCTTGCACAGTGAGAAAGGATTTTGGCAGGCAAGTCTGAGAATACAGCCGCAAACTTGCTAGGTTCACAGAGTAGCAAAAGAACCCCAGCAGGTTAAACGACTGACTCCAGTCTTACTGCTAGGTCTGGATTGGCAGAGTGTAATACCAAATCCCAAGGCCTATTTGCAGTAAGCAACAAACAAATACAAAGTTTACACAGTACTAGCTAGCTTTCAGGAACTGACTAACCAACAAAGATTCAGCAGCAGCTGCCTAACCTGAGAAGAGGGTTTATATAGCAGGTGCTGTCCACGCCCCACTCAGACCTCACAGACTGTGAGCACAAAAACCAGCACCGGATCCCCTGCCGTGCACAGAGCCTGAAACCACTGCACAGCAAAAGACCCGAACCGGAGTATCAGCTACGCTCAGGTTACTCCGCTAGCACTTGTCTCCCGGTTGCCATGACGACGTGGCAGCACAGAGCAGGAGACCCTAACACACTGGTGCCGAATTAGCGATAGGTTAGTGTGGAGTCTGCTCGTATATGGTCCTCAATGAGGGGGAAGGGAGAGTAATGTGATGTGATGGCCGGTATGCTGATGCGGGGACAGGTGGGTGGGTGCTGGCTCTAAGCAGAGATGGACAATCACCTCACCACCTGAGAAGCAGAGAGTGTGCTGCTGCTGGCAGGGGATTAGACATACTGCCGCCTTGCCTTATTAACCTGTTACCTTGTGCAAAAGGGTAAGCCTCTGTCTCTTGGTGTCTCTTCTCCTGCACCACCCTCCTCCTTGTGCCTCTGACCCTCGGTCATTTCCCGGACTGCAGGGCACTGCAGACTGTCTGCACGGCAGAGGTGGCCTCACTGCCTCCCATATAGTATAGCAGACATGAGAAGCACCCCTCTTTTCCACATTGCACAGTGGCCAGCAGTGTATAGCAGACAGTAGCACCCCTGAGATCCCCATTACTCAGTGAGAAGCAGTATATAACAAGCAGGCTCACCTCTGATTCCCCCATTGCTCATTTAGTAATAGTATATAGCAGGCTGGAGCACCCCTGATTTCCACATTGCTCAGTAATTAGTAGTATATAGCAGGCAGAAGCTGCACATGTCTCTTAAATGCTCATTGTCTAGCAGTATATAGCAGACAGCACTCCAGGTCTCCCCATTGTTCAGTGAGCAGAAGTATATAGCAGACAGGAGCACCCTAAGTCTCTGACCAGCAGTATATAGCAGTCAGAACAAAGCACCCTGGGACTTCGTGATCAGCAGTATATTGCAGCTAGGAGCACCCCAGGTATCACTGACCAGCAGTATATAGCAGGCAGGAGCACCCCAGGTCTCAGTGACCACCAGTATATTACACGCAGAAGCACCCTGGGTCTCAGTGATCAGTAGTATAGGTGGATCCAGTCCCAACTACAGTGAACAGCCCTCCGGGTCACACAAAGACAAATGCGTGGAGGAGGAGCCAGTGACAGCCCAGGTTCTGGAAGCTGGCGGTGATGAAGTGGCACTAGCAGAGTCCAGACGGAGAAGGAGAAGAGCGCTGTAGCCTGCCTGCAGTATTTTTTATTTTATTATTTTCTCATACGTCCTAGAGGATGCTGGGGTCCACTTCAGTACCATGGGGTATAGACGGTTCCGCAGGAGCCATGGGCACTCTAAGACTTTTCAAAGGGTGTGAACTGGCTCCTCCCTCTATGCCCCTCCTCCAGACCTCAGTTTTTGAAATGTGCCCAGGCAGACTGGATGCACTCCAGGGGAGCTCTACTGAGTTTCTCCGAAAAGACTTATGTTAGGTTTTTATTTTCAGGGAGGACTGCTGGCAACAGTCTCCCTGCTTCGTGGGACTGAGGGGGCAGAAGTAGGAACCAACTTCCTAAATAGTTTCATGGCTCTGCTTCTGACTGACAGGACACCATTAGCTCCTGAAGGGTACTGAACGCTAGCCGTGTCTAGATGCTCACTCCCACAGTGCGCCGTCACCCCCCCCCCCCCCCCCCACTGAGCCAGAAGTCAGAAGACAGGCGAGTGTTAGAAGAGAGATCTTCAATCAAGGTGACGGCTAAAGGTACCGCGCGGCTGGCGGGAGCACAGCGCGCCATACTGCCCACACAACACAGGCACTGCAGGGTGCAGGGCGCGGGGGGCGCCCTGGGCAGCATGAAACCTTATAAAACTGGTAGAAAAGGAGCATAAGATGCCGAGGCACAGCCCTACTCCCACCAGTATAAATATAGTTATCAGAATCTCTGAGGAGAAACGCGCCATTGCGGGGGCAATCAGTCAGCCAGCACACTGCTCAGCGCCATTTTCTCTCTCTCCTCAGGCTGCAGAAACAACGCTGGTCCTCCTCCACTACTGAATACAAGTATCAGGGTGCAAAACAGGGGTGGGGGGGGGGGGGGGCACAGTGAAATTGGTGCTTTATATTGTGTATTTACATTATAAAAAAGCGCTGCATGTCAGTGGGCATTTTATGTTTTCACAGGCATTGTGTTACTGGCGCTGGGTTTGTGAACTGGCTGCTCCTATCTGTGTCCTTCTGACAGATTTTACTGTGGGTCTGTCCCCTATAAGTCCCAGAGTGTCTGTGGTGTGTTTGTGCATGTGTGTGACATGTCTGAGGCAGGGAGTTCTTCCCCTGAGGGAGCCATTTTAGGGACACAGAGTTGTAATGTGGTGGCGCTGCCGGCACACTACGAGCCTGAATGGGTGAAAGAAATACGTGATCGTGTGAATCATATCAGTAGGAGATTTGATAAGTCTGAGTCTCATGCAGAAAGCTGGAGAAAATCAGTGGAAGATGTGATTTTTTTCAGGGTTCTGCTTTCTCATCCGCAGGCGACCCCTCTGGGTCACACAAGAGACCGTTTGCAAACATTGTACATACTGATACCAACACAGACTCTGAGTCCTGTGTCGACGATAGTGATTCCAGAGGGATAGATCCCAAATTGGCAAAAAGCATACAATATATGATTGTTGCTATAAAGGAGGTCTTAGAAGTTATGGAAGGCCCTACTGTATCTCAGGAGAAGGCTTATTTCTATAAGGAAAAGAAATGTAAAGTAACTTTCCCTCCTTCCCACGAGCTAAATACTTTTCTTGCCTGGGACGGCTTCACTAAAGGAGCTGGCAGACCGCAAAATGGAGACTACGTTAAAATCTATTTATGTGGCCAATGGTACGCTGCTCAGACGCACCATTGCTTGCGCGTGGGTGAGTCGTGCTATAAAAAAATGGTCAGGTAACTTGTCATCGGAAATTGACACGATTGATAGAGACGAGATACTCCTAACGTTAGGTAATATCAAAGACGCTGCCGCATACATGCTGGAAGCTATGAAGGATATTGGTCTCTTGGGTTCAAAAGCCGCTACCATGGCAGTATCGGCTCAGAGGGCGTTGTGGATTCGCCAGTGGAATGCTGATACAGATTCCAAAAGAAATATGGAGGCTCTCCCGTATAAAGGTGAGGCCTTATTTGGTGATGGGCTGGATGCGTTAGTCTCGGTGGCTACCGCAGGTAAGTCGACATTCTTGCCATATGCTCCTGCAACGGCGAAAAAGACACATCACTCTCACATGTAGTCCTTTCGGCCCAACAAATACAAAAAGGCCAAAGGTTCCCCCTTCTTTGCAGGTAGGGGAAGGGGAAAAGGAAAGAAATCCTCAGTGTCTCCAGGATCCCAGGAGCAAAGTCAACCCCTGCTCCTGCCAAATCTGCAGCATGACGCTGGGGCTCCCTTGCGGGAGTCCGCTCGGGTGGGAGCACGTCTGAAACTTTTCAGTCAAATCTGGATTCAATCTGGCCTGGATCCATGGGTCTTACAAATAGTGTCCCATGGATACAAACTGGAGTTTCAAGACGTCCCCCCATGCCGATTTTTTAAATCGACCTTGCCAGCTTCTCTTCCAGAAAGAGAGGCAGTAACAACGGCAATTAAAAAATTATGTCAGGATCAGGTCATTGTCCTTGTACCCTTGTCACAGCAAGGAGAAGGTTTTTATTCAAGCCTCTTCGTAGTTCCGAAGCCGGTCACGTCGGTCAGACCGATTTTAAACCTGAAAAATCTGAATCTCTACCTGAAAAGGTTCAAGTTCAAGATGGAATCCCTGAGGGCAGTGATTTCCAGTCTGGAGGAGGGGGACTTCATGGTGTCAGTAGACATAAAGGATGCTTACTTGCATGTTCCCATTTATCCTCCTCACCAAGCTTATCTGAGATTCGCAGCACAGGATTGCCATTACCAGTTCCAGACATTGCCGTTCGGACTCTCCACGGCACCGAGGGTATTCACCAAGGTGTTGGCGGAGATGATGGTCCTCCTTCGTCAAAAAGGGGTCAATATAATTCCTTATCTGGACGATCTCCTGATAAAAGTGAGATCCAGGGAACAGTTGGTGCAGAACATCGCACTCTCCCTGTCAATACTCCAACAACACGGTTGGATCATGAATTTTCCAAAGTCGCAGTTGGAACCAACAACAAGATTGTCCTTTTTAGGGATGATTCTGGACACAGAAGTACAGAGAGTATTTCTTCCAGTGGAAAAGGCTCTGGAAATCCAGAAAATGGTCAACCAAATATTGAAACCAACAAGCGTGTCGATCCATCAATGCATTCAGTTGTTGGGGAAAATGGTAGCGGCCTATGAGGCCATACAGTTTGGCCGATTTCATGCCAGAGTATTCCAGTGGGACCTGTTGGACAAGTGGTCCGAATCCCACCTACACATGCACCGGAAAATAATCCTGTCCCCCAAAGCCAGGATTTTGCTACTGTGGTGGCTACACAGTTTTCACCTATTAGAGGGACGCAGGTTCGGGATTCAGGACTGGGTCCTGGTAACCACGGATGCAAGTCTCCGAGGCTGGGGAGCTGTCACACAGGGGGAAAGCTTCCAAGGAAAATGGTCAAGTCAGGAAGCCTGCCTTCACATAAACGTTCTGGAATTGAGAGCCATTTACAACTGCCTTCTACAAGCGGTACATCTTCTTCAAGATCATCCTGTGCAGATCCAGTCGGACAATGTAACAGCAGTCGCGTACATAAACAGGCAAGGCGGAACGAAAAGCAGAGCGGCAATGGCAGAGGTGACAAGGATTCTCCTCTGGGCAGAAAGACATGTAAGAGCTCTGTCAGCAATTTTCATTCCGGGAGTGGACAACTGGGAAGCAGACTTCCTCAGAAGACACGATCTCCATCTAGGAGAGTGGGGCCTCCACCAAGAAGTCTTCACAGAGGTGGCAAGTCTTTGGGGAGTTCCTCAAGTAGACATGATGGCATCTCGTCTAAACAAGAAGTTTCAGAGATATTGTTCCAGGTTGAGAGACCCTCAAGCAATAGCAGTGGATGCACTGGTGACCAGTGGGTGTTTCCGTCGGTATGTGTTTTCCCTCCACTTCCACTGATTCCAAAAGTTCTCAAGATAATAAGAAGAACAAGAGTTCGAGCAATCTTCATTGCCCCAGACTGGCCAAGGAGGGCTTGGTATCCAGATCTTCAGGAGTTACTCATAGAAGATCCTCGGCCTCTTCCTCCTCGAGAGGACCTACTACAGCAGGGGCCGTGTGTGTATCAAGACTTACCGCGGCTACGTTTGACGGCATGGCTGTTGAGCGCCGGATCCTAACCCGAAAGGGTATTCCCAAGGAGGTCATCACCACTCTTATTCAGGCCAGGAAAGGAGTAATGTCTAAACATTACCACCGTATTTGGAGAAAATATGTGTCTTGGTGTAAATCCAAGAAGGCTCCTACGGAAGAATTTGAGTTGGGACGTTTTCTCCATTTTCTGCAGGCTGGTGTGGATGCGGGCCTTAGATTGGGGTCAATCAAGGTCCAGATTTCGGCCTTATCAGTTTTCTTTGAAAAACAATTGGCCTCCTTTCCAGAAGTTCAGACATTCGTGAAGGGGGTTCTGCATATCCAGCCTCCATTTGTGCCTCCAGTGGCACCATGGGACCTTAATGTGGTGTTGCAGTTCCTTCAGTCAGATTGGTTTGAACCTCTGCAGGAGATAGAATTGAAGTTTCTCACTTGGAAAGTGGCCTTGGCATCCGCAAGGTGGGTGTCTGAGTTGGGGGCCTTGTCTCACAAGAGCCCTTACCTGATCTTCCATGAAGATAGGGCAGAGTTAAGAATTCGTCAACAATTTCTTCCAAAGGTGGTTTTGTCCTTCCACATAAACCAACCTATTGTGGTGCCAGTGGCTACTGACACTTTCACTGAGTCAAAGTCTCTAGATGTGGTTAGAGCTTTGAAGATTTATGCCGCAAGAACAGCTCGGATACGGAAAACAGAGGCTCTGTTTATCCTGTATGCTCCCAGCAAGATTGGGTGTCCTGCTTCTAAGCAGACTATTGCGCGCTGGATCAGAGGGACGATTCAGCACGCTCATTCTACAGCAGGCTTGCCGGTACCGAAGTCGGTGAAGGCCCATTCTACTAGGAAAGTGGGCTCATCCTGGGCGGCTGCCCGGGGCATCTCGGCTTTACAACTTTGCCGAGCAGTTACTTGGTGAGGGTCAAACACATTTGCTAACTTTTATAAGTTTGACACTTTGGCCTATGAGGACCGCAAGTTTGGTCAATCGGTGCTGCAGGGTCATCCGCACTCTCCCGCCCGTACTGGAGCTTTGGTATAACCCCACGGTACTGAAGTGGACCCCAGCATCCTCTAGGACGTATGAGAAAACAGGATTTTAATACCTAGCAGTAAATCCTTTTCTCCTAGTCCGTAGAGGATGCTGGGCCCCCGACCCAGTGCATAATTTACCTGCAGTTTGTTCATTATAGTTACAAAATTACTGCCTTGCCCCGGGTGCTGTAAATCCTAGTTTCGGCCCTGCAACTATATGGCATACCTCCTAACTGTCCTGATTTTTGTGGGACAGTCCCATTTTTTGGGGACTGTCCCGCTGTCCCACCCGCAGGCCACAGTGTCCCGCGGTGGAGGGGCAGTTGGGAGGCTCCTGTCATCGCTGCCTGGCTTAGCAGAGCAGCGATGAATAGATGCTGTGCGCAGTGAAGATAGAGGGAGAGGGGGGGGGCATGCCAGCAGCTCACAGAGCGCTGGTCATGCCCCCCTTTAGTGACTGGACGCTGGCTTGGAACCAGTGGTTCTTGAACTGGACACCAGACTGGGACTGGTGGTACTGGACAACCGGCTTGGAACCAGTGGGACAACAGCTGGACTAAGACCAGTACTTCTGGGAGACGAACTAGGACCAATAAACGTAGTAGAGGCTCTGGACAGAAGACTTCATCTGTGTATATAGCACTTATGCTGTGGTAGGAATTTCAAGAAATTAACAATTATTGTACAGTATGTGCCCACTGCACTGGAAATATCAGGAGAACACTGTGCTTGCAGCACAGATCTGAGATGACAATGTGCACTTGAATGAGCATTCAGTAGTAGGCTGGTACTTGCACACGGAGCAGATAAGATAACTTGCCTGCAGGAATATCAGAGGTTGACTACACGCAGAGATCCAGGTAATCAGCAGGAAAACAGATGATGCACTATTCCAGAGAGTAAAATAGTGCTGCAAAACAGAAATCTGTAGGACTTAAATGCAGCAGTCAGGAACACACCGTTAGGTTAAGCTCCAAAGGTGGAAATCTTATTTAGCAGAGAAACTCACAGCAGCACTAAGATGCAGGCATATAAACAAGTCCGTAACAGATTCCAGCAGAGCTGATAACTTGAGAACACTGGAAAGTCGTATATTCAGTGAAGAATAGCTGGAGACACTACTGAGCTGAAGCCACAGGTAATAACTGTGGCTAGGAACACTGAGGCTTTAGCTGAATAGATACTCGATAATCACAGGAATAGTTTGTAGTTTGGAAAGTTCAGCAGTGCTGATACTTACAGAGAGAAAATCCAGCAATACTGGAACACTGTAATCACACTAGGAACTGCAGACTAACTGCTAAAGAGGACAGGAGCCAGCAATGACAGGATTTCAGCAATGACTTGATGATCTGGCAGTGTGCTGGTGAACAGGAAGGGTTTAAATAGTAGCAGCAGGTTACAGATTGGCTGCCAGAGTAAGCTGAGGTAAAGAAGCATATTGATTGGAAGAATCAGCTGACAAGATCCAACATGACGGTGCCAATGCATTAGCTCCACAATACAAGTACAACAGAAAAACCTGACTTACAGGACAGGTAAGGGATGAACAACTTAGTACATGAAAAAGGTTTTGAAAGTCCACTTTATGAGTCGGACTGGCCCTCATGTTACTGCCGGGGCAGTAACACACACACACACACACACACACACACACACACACACACACACACACACACACACACACACACACACACACACACACACACACACACACACACACACACACACACACACACACACACACACACACACACACACACACACACACACACACACACACACCGATCAGCCATAACCTTAATTCCACTGACAGGTGAATTGAACAACATTGAATATTCATTACAATGACACCTGTCACGGGGTGGGATATATTATATACCAAATGAACACTCAGTTCTTCAACTGATGTGTTGGAAGCAGAAAAAATGGCATGCGTAAAGATCTGAGCGACTTTGATAAAGGACAAAATGTGATTGCTAGACAAATGTGTCTAGCGATACTGCCATGTGGCAGCATGCATCCAGCTCTGTGCTCTGCATTCAGGGCAGAGCGGATCCCAAGTTCCCTCATCAGTGGCACGGACGTGATGTGTCATGTGCCACTGGTCAGGTGACTTGGGATCCGCTCTGCGCTGCATGCAGTCTGTGCATGCACAACACAGAGCAGTGCCAGCCCCTATCCGAGAACAGGTACCTGTTCCCAGCAACTGCAGGGTCCCCTGTTCAACCCCACCACCCTTTCCTCTGGACCTGAATAAATGTATTTCTCACTTTTTGAGATACAGATGGGTCCACGTTTATTTTGACCTTTAATAGGATTAACTGAGACTGACCAATCAGACTTAATCCCCTGCTGTAATGACTTAATCCCCTGCTGTAATGACTTAATCCCCTACTGTATTGTTCTCTGTATTGTATTGCAGCTGAGAACAATAGATGAAGGGTTTATGCTAATAAGTCATGTTGTGCCTAGGTGCAGAAAACTACTCAAGATAACCGTGGACCCGTCTGTATAGGGGGTCAAAGTTTCAAAAAATTGCTGGGAAATGCCATTCCTGATGCTTCATTTTATGTGAGGTGTATCTGGGAAAAAATTCACATCTCAGTGCCTAATCCACGTATCATGTTGAAATTTTGACCCTTTGTCAATCAACATATGGAGATTCCAGAAATTTCTTTTTGATCAACCTTGCCTGACTCTGAGAGTTCATTATACAGTATATTCTTTTACTTCATACTTAATAATTCTTTTGGTGCAAAAAAAAATAAAAAAAAAAATGTTTTTTTAATTATTTTTAGCTGGCCAATAATGACTTGTACAAAGTGATGGAATTTGGGGTTCAAGGTGTGGGACAGGTATATTGGGGTGCTTTATGAGTGGAGCAAATGTTTTTAGGTTGCAGGTGGGAGTAGTCAGTCTTTTTCCACTTTTTTATGTCTCCTAAAATGACCCAAATACATACTTATACCCATTTTTATGTACCCCAAATTTAATTAGAGCGCACATTTTGCTGAAAAAATAACTTTTATCATTAAAAAAAAATGCATATAACAGCCATATGACTCAATTTAAGTACCCCAAATATATTTAATGTGACCTCAAATACACTTCTATACTGTTTTCTATGTTATACCACTTTCAGACAGAAAAGTCTGAATGTCCCGGCAATTACCCAGCATTTCAGTGCCGGGTCGTTTTGCCGGGACTTGCCTGACCCCCCCCCCCCTTCACACACATGCAAATTACCGGGTCGAGAATTTCAACCCGGTAATTTGCAGATCAACACGGGTATTTTGTCTGTGTGAAAGGGTCAACCCATGTCGTAATTCCCATGTCTCCGACCCTGGTAGATTCCAGGGTAGAAGTCCCGGGAATTACAACACGGGTCGACCCTTTCACACAGAGAAAGGACCCGCGTGTTTCATGAAATTACTGGGTAGAACTGCTTCACCCGGTGATTTCATTTTCTGTCTGAAAGGGGTATTAGTTTGGCATTTTCTGGGGTACAGGCCAATTTCTCCCATTTTCACCTACACTTTTCAAGGTAAGAATTTTTGCGACTTTTGGAACTGAATGGGTGAGAATTCAAAAATTGCGAAAACAGGATTTGTATGAAAATTCTTGCCATGAAAAGTGTAGGTGAAAATGGGGAAATCAGCCTGTTAAACTATTTAATCAAAGAAAGGGGCACGATAACTCATCTGCCTTAGGCTGATAATGCTAATTGAACCCACTTTTGTTTAGCACCAAAAAAATTATAAAGTAAAGTAATGTAGAATGAACGCTCGAAGTTAGGTAAGATTGATAAAATATTTTTTCTGGAATCTTCAAATTTTAATAACAAAGGGTCAAAATGTCAAAGTGATATGTGGATTAGGCACTGAGTTGTGCATTTTTGTCCAGATACACCTCACAAAAAAACGGAGCATCAGGAGTGACATTTCTCAGGAATTTTTCGAAACTTTGACCCCCTATATCTCAAAAAATGAGGCCTAGAGAAGACATTTTTTACATGGATTAATAGCTATGTGGTAGTATCAAGTGTACAAAGTATCACGAAAATCTGAGTCGGTGGGTGTCATGCCTGGGTGACCTGACGTGGAATGACCCAGTCATCTTGCCGTCAAGACAAAGCCTAATTTTCTGCATGTTTTTCCGGGATCCGGTCTGAAGATCGACAGTGTCTAGGTCGACAATGTTTAGGTCGACCACTATAGGTCGACATGGATGGAAGGTCGACAGGGTTTCTAGGTCGACATGTGCTAGGTCGACAGGTCTAAAGGTCGACATGAGTATTTCACATTTTTTTTCTTTTTTTGAATTTTTTCATACTTAACGATCCACGTGGACTACGATTGGAACGGTAAAGTGTGCCGAGCGAAGCGGTAGCGGAGCGAAGGCACCATGCCCGAAGCATGGCGAGCGAAGCGAGCCATGCGAGGGGACGCGGTGCACTAATTTGGGATCCCGGTCACTCTACGAAGAAAACGACACAATTTTTTCTTCTCATGTCGACCTTTAGACCTGTCGACCTAGCACGTCGACCTAGAAACCCTGTCGACCTTCCATCCATGTCGACCTAGTGACTGTCGACCTATAGTGGTCAACCTAAACATTGTCGACCTAGACACTGTCGATTTGATGAACCACACCCGTTTTTCCAGCTACTTCTAAACTAAGCACAGTTTATTATATTTCAATAATATAGTAAAAATTATTAATTATTTGGAGGTTAGTTGAGACATAATGAAATTGTTATTAAAGTTGCTTAGTTGAATAAGATTATTATTTTATTTTCTGCATTATTTTTAACTTTAAGTATACTAATATGTATATATACAGTAAATATATACACACAAAACAGAATCAGGCGCTCTTTAACACTTAATAACCACACGTGTCTCAGTACAAAATAGCTGCTCCTATATGGTACTCTGATACACCAAATGAACCAAGCAAAAAACTACAATAATATAGAAGGAGCGCATATATAAATATAAAATATAACAATTTATTAATAACACATTAAAACAGCTGCATTAGACAGTCTAGAAACTGCACTGTGTAAGATTGGTAAAAACACAACACAGTTCAATCAGAGTCCATCAATGTAATGGGCCCTACACATGTAACGATCCGCCGCCGAGCTGCCCGACGACGGATACGGCCGACGGGCGACCCGGTTGCGGGGGGGCAGAGACGGGGGGAGTGAAGTTTCTTCACTCCCCCCGTCACCTGGCTCCATAACAGTGCAGGCAAATATGGACAAGATCGTCCATATTGGCCTGCATGTACAGCCGACGGGAGATCAGCGATGAACGAGTGCGGGGTCGCGAATCGTTCATCGCTGGTGCCTCCACACTGACAGATATGAACGTTATCTCGTTCATTAATGAACGAGATCGTTCATATCTTTCAGTGAGATTGCCCAGTGTGTAGGGCCCATAAGAAGGTAAGATTGGTGCATAAAGTTTACTAGTATTATGATTGCATTTTGCAACAGACCCCAAGATATGTTATGGGGATTTTGGCCACAAATGTTGTGCATATTCCGTATGAGACACCCTTTGGGTATAGTTTTAAAGATGTTTTACTTTCCCAGCAACGGAGAATAGTTGAATCATTTAGGAACCAATGTTTATGCCACAACCCCCCCCCCCCCCCCCCCCTTCCCCCCCACGGCGTATATGCCCTTATTTATCAATGAGTGATAAATTTCACTGTGAGTGATAAATTGCACCAGCCAATCAGCCATGTTACAGGCTGGGTTTGAAAAATGACAGTGAGGGGGTGATTGGCTGGTGCAATTTATCACTCACAGTGAAATTTAACACTCATTGATAAATAAGGGCAATGAGATGCTCGCCACCAAAATGCTGTCTCCTGTAGTGCTTGTATAGCTGGTCGGCACGAAGCAAGTGCAGTGCTTGGACAAATGGATATGCACAAAGCAGGTGGGAGCCGCGGTGTATGCAGAGCCGGCCCTAACCAATATGATGCCCTAGGCAAAATTTTGACTGGTGCCCCCTAGTGTGAGAGGTGCGGCTGCGGTGCGTGTGGTGCCTGCTGCCGTGCAGGTGTAGACTCGGTACTCACCAGGCGCCGCTCTCTCTCACCTTCAGGTACCGGAACCTTCAACGGACCTGGAAATCTTCAGTCGGATCCGGACACAGCGATTCCCTCTCGGAGCTGACCGACGACCGAGCTGAGGAGAGAATAGGTTACCTTAAAGGGGGTATCGACCCTTCTTCCACTGGAACAGGGGATACCCCTGGGGTGACCGCGACCTTCACCGGTTGGGTGAAAGGTCATCACTGGCACAAAGCCTCAGCCACCCAGATTTCACACACTCGCGCTCTCGCACGTAGTGTGATGAAAAGGATTCTCACGTCCGTGAGCAATCCCGATTCCGGCGCTCGGGGACAGACAAGGGACAAACGCACACAGATGTTACTCACCGTCAGTTTCGCACTGCGAACGTCTTCTTCTCTTACAGGTCCCTGTAAGGAGGTAAACAAACAAGCAAACAGCCGTGCAGGGCCTAACTCTAACCTAGTGTCACACCCTATACTAACTACAACGGCAGAGCCCTCGAACTAGCTCTGTGGGTGTGGTGCAACAAAACTAAACACACTTAACAAGCTCACACTTTGCCCCGCACGGTAACATACATCACGATACACAATGCAAGCGACGGTACGGTCCCTTTAGTTACCCGACTCAGAACACCCAGTAGTGGGGGCCGCACAGCTCACCCACCTACCGTACTCTCTTCTTGGGGGCTCAGGCTGAGCGGGCCTGCCTACCTAACACCTCAGGGTGGCCTGGGCCTAGTGCCCAGTGCCACCTTTATTCACCTCGGGGGTCTTATTCACTGGGCCTAGCGCCCCCTAGCTGCACACAGGCCGGAGGCCTGACTTCACCCACGGGCCTAGCGCCCGCCTAACTTGTTGCCCGTTGGGTGACCTGGGCCTTGTGCCCAGGGTCACCTTAATATTCCCTAATTGGCCAAAATACACTAGGGCCTAACGCCCTCTAATGCCCCGCAGGCCTATTGCCTGAACTGCCCCCGGGCCTAGTGCCCGCCTACTGCGCCCACAGGCCGGTGGCCTGACTATCCTTATGGGCCTAGTGCCCAACCTGTGCCCCCAGGCCTAGTGCCTGCCTATCTGGCCACGGGCCTAGTGCCCGCCTACTGCGCCCACAGGCCGGGAGGGCCTGACTGTGCCCACGGGCCTATTGCCCGAACACCCGGTGGTCTAGGGAGGAGCGGGTACAGGGGCACCTGAAAAGGGCCTACCTGACCCGCTGGGAGAGGCACCAGGGGGGAGCTTCGTCAGCTCTTTTCTTCCCACCCCTGGTGACCTCTCCGGCGCTCTTCTTCAATCTTCGGCCGCTGGCCCGTCCTGGCCAGCGGCGCCGCCGTCGCCTCGCCGCGTCCAGCCGCCGCTGGACATCTTCCTGCCGCCGGACGTCTTCAGGCCTCTTCCGCGGCCACCCGAGCTCCCACCGCGACGACTTCTTCGGGCTCCTCCGCGCGGCGTCTGTCTTCTTCGCGCTCTTCCGCGCCGTCCTTCCTTCAGGCTCCCGCCCGGCGTCTGACGTCAGACGCCGTGGGCGGGGCCTATGACGCGGCGAGCGCCGATTGGCTCGCCGCGTCCGTCTCTGATTGGCTGCCGCTCCGGGAGCCGCGATTGGCTCCCGGAGGGCGCCAAGATTCAAATGCCCCTGCAGTCTCTGGTCCGGTGCAGGGAAAAAGGTAATCCCTGCACCGGACACCCGCCGCCGCCACACACTGACAGGCGCTGGGGACAGACAAGCTGTCACCGCGCTGTCAGAGACATTGTCCCGCAGGGGACACAGGCGCCCTGGCTGCTGCAGCTGGAATGTGTCCTGTAAAACAGGACACATTCCCACACTAGCACCACCGCTGGTTCCGCCTCTGACCTTGCACCTCTTTCCCAGCACCATCACCCCTCACCTATAGCAGTCCTTATTTTGGTGTTTGTACCCCCTATATTTTAAATAGGAACAGTTCGCACATTTGGCGCACAGCCAAAAAAGGGGTGTGTTTTTGCTGGCAAGGAGCATGGCCACACAATAGTAACCCCAATTCCAATTACGCCACACAGTACTGCAACTTTATTCACATTTGATCATGTGATAGTGTCCATAATTCATATTACATCCCACAGCAGTATCACTTTACCTTATAAACGTTACTCCTCACAGGAGAGCCCCTTATTCACATTACATCACACTGAATTGCTCCTTGTTCACATTACACCACACTCTATTGCTCTTTATTCACATTAGATGACACAGTAGTGCCCTTTCTATATGCAACGCCACATAGTAGAGCACCTTATACACATAATGCCACACATTAGTAATGCATTTATACACCTAATTCCACACAGTAAAGCCCCTTACACATATGAGACACCTTATTAATGTCCTTATAAACATAATGCACCTTACACATTATGACAGCCTTTAGTAATGCCCTTTTACACATAATGTCTCTTACACATATGCCGCACATTATTAATACCCTTATACACATAATGACACACATAGTGCCCCCTACACATTTGCTGCACATTATTAGTGCCCCTATACACATAATGACACACATACAGTAGTACCCTGTTACACATATGCCGCACATTATTAATGCCCTTATACACATAACACCACACATAGTGCCCCTTACACATATGTTGCACATTATTAATGCATTTTTACATGACACACATAATGTTCCTTACACATATTCTGAACACTACTGCACAACCAACCCACTCACATGCACACAGCACTCACACTGCCACTAACACTGTGACCTCTGCCTCTGCTTGGATACAGATGTGTCCTCATAAATCTTGCCTCAATGCTAAAGTCAGGCACACCTTTTTATATGAAAATGCATCTTATTTGCATTACTATGTGGCTAGGATGCACAAGCAGCTTCTGCTGATTAAAATGATATGTAGCATGCCTATATTCTGTGTGAGACTGTGGCTGTATCTGCATATGAAATGCTACACATAGAATATAGGCATGCCGCATATAATTTTAATCAGCAGAAGCTGCTGATGCCCCTAGGCATATCAAATGTCCTAGGCAGTTGCATAGTTTGCCTATGCCTACGGCCGGCTCTGGGTGTATGTGATCAGTCCCGGGGAGGGAGGATGCGGCTTCAGGTGATTATACCGATGTGGGAAGTCTCTGATGGTAAAACCTCTAGTAGCGGCACTTCAGAATCTTAATGCACAGTAGAGCGGTTAATGAATCCTCGACACGTTTCTCCATCATAAACAGCCGACGGTTTCTTCAGAAGGTGATAACACTACCATTCTTACGCAGTACGGTTTCTAGACTGTCTAGTACAGCAGTTTTAATGTGTTATTAATACATTGTTATATTTTATATTTATATATGCGCTTCTTCTATATTATTGTAGTTTTTTTGCTTATTTTTTTTACTTATTTTCAACATTTCACTCAACTACATAATTATCTTTGTTGGGATAAAAACAGTACAGTGTACACACAAATTTGACTAATGGCAAAACAAATGCTTTTCATACCCACTAGGTGGCAGCAGAGTATAACTTTTAACACATCCTATAATGATACTCCTGAAATCACTTTCTCTCTGATGCGGATAATATTACATTTAAATAAAAAACAATCTTAGATGAAGTAGTGTTTTAAAAGAGCAATTATTTCAGTTTATTAATATATTATCGCCAATTAAAAATGTTGATTATTATTAAAGTATCACATTTTCCTGAAAAACTCCAAGGATGAATACACTACAGAAAGGTAAAATATCTAACAAAACCTCTCAAGACTGTACCTCCAGTATCAATTTACATAAATATACCCCGTGTCAGGCTGGCATAAGATGTGCTGCACCTTTACTGATGTATGGGGTAGCAAAGGTCATTGCGGGTTAATTCCGAGTTGTTCGCTCGTTGCCGATTTTCGCAACGGAGCGATTGAGGCGAAAATGCGCATGGTACGCAGTGCGCAGGCGCCAAGTATTTTAGCACAAAACTTAGTAGATTTACTTAAGTCCGAACGAAGAATTTCCTTTGTTGAAGTGATCAGAGTGTGATTGGGAGTGTGCGGAAAAACGCAGGCGTGCCAGGATGAAACGCGGGAGTGTCTGGAGAAACGGGGGAGTGTCTGGGCGAACGCTGGGTGTGTTTGTGACGTCAAACCAGTAACGAAACTGACTGAACTGATCGCAGTGTAGGAGTAAGTCTCGAGCTACTCAGAAACTGCTAAGAATTTTCTATTCGCAATTCTGCTAATCTTTCGTTCGCAATTCTGCTATGCTAAGATACACTCCCAGAGGGCGGCGGCCTAGCGTGTGCAATGCTGCTAAAATCTGCTAGCGAGCGAACAACTCGGAATGAGGGCCATTGTGCCAAATTTATATTTTTATAAAAAATTAAAAACCCTGACACGGATTTGCTGAGGGGATGTGGATCAATGGATCGACAATCTTCTGATCGACACTCATTAGGTCGACACGCATTAGGTTGGTACAAAAGGTCAACAGATGAAAAGACGACGGGGTCAAAATGCCGACTTGATAACGGTCGACAAAGTTTTTGGGTGTTTTTCTGGGCCAAATCTTGTATATTTCACGTTATGTGACCACAGTCAGTACAAAGGTGTATGCTCGCCACGCAAGGTGCCTCACTTCTCTCCGCTTGCCACAGGTTATTCCAAATAGATATCAACATGCATAGCAAATAAAGCAAATGTCGGGAAAATGTGAAAACCCCAAAAAACGTGTCAACAAATATCATGTTGACCTTTTAAACCTGCACACCATATGGTGTCGACCAATACATTGTCGATCTATCATCCGGATACCTTTGCTGAGATTGCCATTTGCTGGGCACATTTCTTCAGGGTTCCGCCTGTGATACGTAAACTCCCCTGGACTGTTATCTACAGGTATATATATATAGAAGTGGATTTTATTTTAACCGAGACCCTCCCAGTATTTTAAGTTGGATAATGAAAGGAATGTGTACCTGTCGATCATTTCTATTTTCCTCTGACTCTCGTTAATCACGCTCCAAGTCCTCCTCCACCGCATTGCACTGAGCTGCCCTTATCCTTGTCCAGTCACAAACCTTATGAGAATAGCTTCTCCGAGGATAATGTCTGCTGCTGCTGAGCTGTGTGTTGCCCGGGCTCTGGAGGTGTATGAGACAGGGCAGCAGCAGCAGCAGCAAAGTCTTGGCATAGGCTGTTGCTACCATTATGACATCACAGCATGACCTCACAGACACACAAACAGACCAATGCATTTTCAATATTAATTTTCCCGATTGGGGCCCTGGCACAGCAAGCGGTGGATTTTTTCACTTGAAACCCTGCCAGTATTTTAAGTTAGATAATGAAGGGTATGTGTACCAACTTTGGTTCAGATCCATCAAGACATGTAGGAGCCTATGAAGAACAAACATACTAATAAACAGTGGCGGATCCAGGGGGGGCACTCGGGCCCGTGCCCCCCGTCATTTGTGGCCCCGTCCGTCCCCCCCCGCTCAGTCCGGCGGCAGCGTGTCTCAGCTGTCAGGAGGAGAGCGTGGCTATCTGGCGGCGTGTAGCGGACTTCAAACCAGCCGCCGATTCGTGAGCCAATCAGAGCTCGCGGACCGGCAGCCAATCAGGAGCCGCCGGTCCGCGAGCTCTGATTGGCTCACGAACCGGCGGCTAGTTTGAAGTCCTACACACCGGCGCCAGACATAGCCGCGCTCTCCTCCTGACACCCTCAGAGCCGGGCAGATAAGCAGCAGCAGCAGCGGTAAGCAGCTGCAGCACTGCTGTGGGGGCATTTGTATACCTGCTGTGGAGGCATTTGTATACCTGCTGTGGGGGGCATTTGTATACCTGGCACTGTGAGGGCAACTGTATACCTGGCACTGTGGGGGCAATTGTTTACCTGGCACTGTGGGGGCAATTGTTTACCTGGCACTGTGGGGGCAATTGTTTAACTGGCACTGTGGAGGCATTTGTATACCTGACACTGTGGGGGCATTTTTGGATCTGGCACTGTAGGGGCATTTTTGAATCTGGCACTGTGGGGGCATTTTTGGAGCTGGCACTGTGGGGCATTTGTGGATCTGGCACTGTGGGGGCAATTGTGGATCTGGCACTGTGGGGGCAATTGTGGATTTGGCACTGCACTATTGGGGGCATATGTCTGTGTATCACGTCTCATTTTAATTGGCCACACTCACTAAATGACTGCGGGCATTACTACAGGCAACATTACTACTGGGGGCAATACGGGCATTGCATAAGGGGCACCACTACTATGGGGTCTATATAAGGGGCACTACCAGTAGAGTGGACATTGCATAATGAGCGCTACAACTGTGGGCATTGTATAAGAAGCGCCACCTCACATGCACCGAAGCCGCACGCAAATGTACTTGCCCCTTCCATGGTGCCCCCCCTATCATTTTCTTCTGGATCCGCCCCTGCTAATAAACATACATACTTTGACTTTTATATATATATATATTGGTAGAAATGGGATGAGGGGTATATAGCGACCGCTGGTGTCATACCCCTCATTCCATTTCTACCAATTCCATATTGCAGGGAAATTACCGTCTCTGTTCTTTTTGAGGGAAATAGCTGACGCCTCTTAATTTCTAGTGTGGGAGTGTCTATTAATATACTGTTATAATCCATAACACATCTGATACGTCTGGTCTCATCAAACGTGGCACAATATTAATCCTTCTTTTATCTCTCTCTCTCTCTCTCTCTCTCTCTATATATATATATATATATAATAAGAATTTACTTACCGATAATTCTATTTCTCATAGTCCGTAGTGGATGCTGGGAACTCCGTAAGGACCATGGGGAATAGCGGCTCCGCAGGAGACTGGGCACAAAAAGTAAAAGCTTTAGACTAGCTGGTGTGCACTGGCTCCTCCCCCTATGACCCTCCTCCAAGCCTCAGTTAAGATACTGTGCCCGGACGAGCGTACATAATAAGGAAGGATCTTGAATCCCGGGTAAGACTCATACCAGCCACACCAATCACACCGTACAACTCGTGATCTGAACCCAGTTAACAGTATGATAACCGTAGGAGCCTCTGAAAAGATGGCTTCCAACAATAAACAACCCGATTTGTTTGTAACAATAACTATATACAAGTATTGCAGACAATCCGCACTTGGGATGGGCGCCCAGCATCCACTACGGACTATGAGAAATAGAATTATCGGTAAGTAAATTCTTATTTTCTCTGACGTCCTAGTGGATGCTGGGAACTCCGTAAGGACCATGGGGATTATACCAAAGCTCCCAAACGGGCGGGAGAGTGCGGATGACTCTGCAGCACCGAATGAGAGAACTCCAGGTCCTCCTCAGCCAGGGTATCAAATTTGTAGAATTTAGCAAACGTGTTTGCCCCTGACCAAGTAGCTGCTCGGCAAAGTTGTAAAGCCGAGACCCCTCGGGCAGCCGCCCAAGATGAGCCCACCCTCCTTGTGGAATGGGCTTTTACAGATTTTGGCTGTGGCAGGCCTGCCACAGAATGTGCAAGTTGAATTGTACTACAAATCCAACGAGCAATCGTCTGCTTAGAAGCAGGAGCACCCAGCTTGTTGGGTGCATACAGGATAAACAGCGAGTCAGATTTTCTGACTCCAGCCGTCCTGGAAACATATATTTTCAGGGCCCTGACTACGTCCAGCAACTTGGAGTCCTCCAAGTCCCTAGTAGCCACAGGTACCACAATAGGTTGATTCATGTGAAACGCTGAAACCACCTTAGGGAGAAATTGAGGACGAGTCCTCAATTCCGCCCTATCCGAATGAAATATCAGGTAAGGGCTTTTATAGGATAAAGCCGCCAATTCTGATACGCGCCTGGCTGAAGCCAGGGCCAACAGCATTACCACTTTCCATGTGAGATATTTCAAATCCACTGTGGCAAGTGGTTCAAACCAATGTGATTTTAGGAACCCTAAAACTACATTGAGATCCCAAGGTGCCACTGGAGGCACAAAAGGAGGCTGTATATGCAGTACCCCTTTGACAAACGTCTGAACTTCAGGCACTGAAGCCAGTTCTTTCTGGAAGAAGATCGACAGGGCCGAAATTTGAACCTTAATGGATCCTAATTTTAGGCCCATAGACAATCCTGCTTGCAGGAAATGTAGGAAACGACCCAGTTGAAATTCCTCCGTAGGGGCCTTCTTGGCCTCACACCACGCAACATATTTTCGCCAAATACGATGATAATGTTTTGCAGTTACATCCTTCCTGGCCTTGATCAGGGTAGGGATGACTTCATCTGGAATGCCTTTTTCCTTCAGGATCCGGCGTTCAACCGCCATGCCGTCAAACGCAGCCGCGGTAAGTCTTGGAACAGACAAGGTCCCTGCTGGAGCAGGTCCTTCCTTAGAGGTAGAGGCCACGGGTCCTCCGTGAGCATCTCTTGCAGCTCCGGGTACCAAGTTCTTCTTGGCCAATCCGGAGCCACGAGTATCGTTCTTACTCCTCTCCTTCTTATGATTCTCAGTACTTTTGGTATGAGAGGAAGAGGAGGGAACACATATACCGACTGGAACACCCACGGAGTTACCAGAGCGTCCACCGCTATTGCCTGAGGGTCCCTTGACCTGGCGCAATATCTGTCCAGTTTCTTGTTGAGACGGGACGCCATCATGTCCACCTTTGGTTTTTCCCAACGGTTTACAATCACTTGGAAGACTTCTGGATGAAGTCCCCATTCCCCCGGGTGGAGGTCGTGTCTGCTGAGGAAGTCTGCTTCCCAGTTGTCCACTCCCGGAATGAACACTGCTGACAGTGCTATCACATGATTTTCCGCCCAGCGGAGAATCCTTGCAGCTTCTGCCATTGCCCTCCTGCTTCTTGTGCCGCCCTGTCTGTTTACGTGGGCGACAGCCGTGATGTTGTCCGACTGGATCAATACCGGTTGACCCTGAAGCAGAGGCCTTGCTTGACTTAGGGCATTGTAAATGGCCCTTAGCTCTAGGATATTTATGTGAAGAGACGTTTCCATGCTTGACCACAAGCCCTGGAAATTTCTTCCCTGTGTGACTGCTCCCCAGCCTCTCAGGCTGGCATCCGTGGTTACCAGCATCCAATCCTGAATGCAGAATCTGCGGCCCTCTAGAAGATGAGCCTTCTGTAACCACCACAGGAGAGATACCCTTGTCCTTGGAGATAGGGTTATCCGCTGATGCATCTGAAGATGCGATCCGGACCATTTGTCCAGCAGATCCCACTGAAAAGTTCTTGCATGGAATCTTCCGAATGGAATCGCTTCGTAAGAAGCCACCATTTTTCCCAGGACTCTCGTGCACTGATGCACTGACACTTGTCCTGGTTTTAGGAGGTTCCTGACTAGCTCGGATAACTCCCTGGCCTTCTCCTCCGGGAGAAAGACCTTTTTCTGGACTGTGTCCAGAATCATCCCTAGGAACAGTAGACGTGTTGTTGGAATCAGCTGTGATTTTGGGATATTTAGAATCCACCCGTGCTGACGTAGCACTACCTGAGATAGTGCTACTCCGACCTCTAACTGTTCCCTGGACCTTGCCCTTATCAGGAGATCGTCCAAGTAAGGGATAATTAATACGCCTTTTCTTCGAAGAAGAATCATCATTTCGGCCATTACCTTGGTAAAGACCCGTGGTGCCGTGGACAATCCAAACGGCAGCGTCTGAAACTGATAATGACAGTTTTGTATCACAAACCTGAGGTACCCTTGGTGAGAAGGGTAGATTGGGACATGGAGATAAGCATCCTTGATGTCTAGAGATACCATATAGTCCCCTTCTTCCAGGTTCGCTATCACTGCTCTGAGTGACTCCATCTTGAATTTGAACCTTTTTATGTAAGTGTTCAAAGATTTTAGATTTAAAATTGGTCTCACCGAGCCGTCCGGCTTCGGTACCACAAACAGCGTGGAATAATACCCCTTTCCCTGTTGTAGGAGGGGTACCTTGATTATCACCTGCTGGGAATACAGCTTGTAAATAGCTTCCAATACTGCCTCCCTGTCGGAGGGAGACGTTGGTAGAGCAGACTTCAGGAACCGGCGAGGGGGAGACGTCTCGAATTCCAATTTGTACCCCTGTGATACTACCTGCAGGATCCAGGGGTCCACTTGCGAGTGAGCCCACTGCGCGCTGAAATTCTTGAGACGGCCCCCCACCGTGCCCGAGTCTGCTTGCAGAGCCCCAGCGTCATGCTGAGGACTTAGCAGAAGCGGGGGAGGGCTTCTGCTCCTGGGAAGAGGCTGCATGGTGCAGTCTTTTTCCCCTTCCTCTGCCCCGGGGCAGGAACGAGCGGCCTTTTTCCCTCTTGCCCTTATAGGGACGAAAGGACTGGGTTTGAAAAGACGGTGTCTTTTTCTGCTGAGAGGTGACCTGGGGTAAAAAGGTGGATTTTCCAGCCGTTGCTGTGGCCACCAGGTCCGATAGACCGACCCCAAATAACTCCTCCCCTTTATACGGCAATACTTCCATATGTCGTTTGGAATCCGCATCACCTGACCACTGTCGCGTCCATAACGTTCTTCTGGCAGAAATGGACATCGCACTTACTCTAGATGCCAGGGTGCAAATATCCCTCTGTGCATCTCGCATATATAGTAATGCATCCTTCAAATGCTCTATAGTTAATAATATACTGTCCCTATCCAGGGTATCAATATTTTCAGTCAGGGAATCCGACCAAGCCACTCCAGCGCTGCACATCCAGGCTGAGGCGATCGCTGGTCGCAGTATAACACCGGTATGTGTGTATATACCTTTTAAGATATTTTCCAGCCTTCTATCAGCTGGTTCCTTGAGAGCGGCCGTATCAGGAGACGGTAACTTTTGATAAGCGTGTGAGCGCCTTATCTACCCTAGGGGGTGTTTCCCAACGTGCCCTAACCTCTGGAGGGAAAGGGTATAGTGCCAATAATTTATTAGAAATCAGCAGTTTTTTATCGGGGGAAACCCACGCTTTATCACACACCTCATTTAATTCATCTGACTCAGGAAAAACCACTGGTAGTTTTTTCACACCCCACATAATACCCTTTTTTGTGGTACTTGTAGTGTCAGAAATGTTCAATGCCTCCTTCATTGCCGTGATCATGTAACGTGTGGCCCTACTGGACATTACGTTTGTCTCGTCACCGTCGACACTGGATTCAGTATCCGTGTCAGGGTCTGTGTCGACCATCTGAGGTAACGTGCGTTTTAGCGCCCCTGACGGTGTCTGAGACGCCTGAACAGGCACTAATTGATTTGTCGGCTGTCTCATGTCGTCAACAGTTTTTTGCAAAGTGCTGACATTGTCACGTAATTCTTTAATTACTACCATCCAGTCAGGTGTCGACTCCCTAGGGGGTGACATCACTAACACAGGCAATTGCTCTGCTTCCACATCATTTTCCTCCTCATACATGTCGACACAATCGTACCGACACCCAGCACACACACAGGGAATGCTCTGATAGAGGACAGGACCCCACTAGCCCTTTGGGGAGACAGAGGGAGAGTTTGCCAGCACACACCAGAGCGCTATATATATACAGGGATAACCTTATATAAGTGTTACTCCCTGTTATAGCTGCTGTATTTATATATTAGCTGCCAATAGTGCCCCCCTCTCTGTTTTACCCTGTTTCTGTAGTGCAGGACTGCAGGGGAGAGTCAGGGAGCCGTCCTTCCAGCGGAGCTGTGAAAGAAAATGGCGCTTGTGTGCTGAGGAGAAAGGCTCCGCCCCCTTCACGGCGGCCTTTTCTCCCGCTTTTTTCAGGAAACTGGCAGGGGATAAATGCATCCATATAGCCCAGGAGCTATATGTGATGCATTTTTTTTAGCCATATAAGGTTTACATATCGTTTTTATTGCGTCTCAAGGCGCTCCCCCCGAGCGCCCTGCACCCTCAGTGACCGGAGTGTGAAGAGAGCAATGGCGCACAGCTGCAGTGCTGTGCGCTACCTTATTTGAAGACAGGAATGTCTTCTGCCGCCGCTTTCTCCGGACCTCTTCGCTCTTCTGGCTCTGTAAGGGGGCCGGCGGCGCGGCTCCGGGACCCATCCAGGCTGAACCTGTGATCGTCCCTCTGGAGCTAATGTCCAGTAGCCAAGAAGCCCAATCCACTCTGCACGCAGGTGAGTTCGCTTCTTCTCCCCTTAGTCCCACGATGCAGTGAGCCTGTTGCCAGCAGGACTCACTGAAAATAAAAAACCTATTTAAACTTTTACTTCTAAGCAGCTCAGGAGAGCCACCTAGCCTGCACCCTTCTCGTTCGGGCACAAAAATCTAACTGAGGCTTGGAGGAGGGTCATAGGGGGAGGAGCCAGTGCACACCAGCTAGTCTAAAGCTTTTACTTTTTGTGCCCAGTCTCCTGCGGAGCCGCTATTCTCCATGGTCCTTACGGAGTTCCCAGCATCCACTAGGACGTCAGAGAAATATATATATATAAATATGGCCCTGGCCCCAAGAAGGGTGGACTTTTTTAATTATTAAAAACCTGCCAGCATTTTAAATTTGCTAATGAAGGGTATGTGTAACTGTCAATAATTACTTTGACGTGTGTGTGTGTGTGTGTGTGTGTGTGTGTGTGTGTGTGTGTGTGTGTGTATGTATGTATATGTATATATATATATATATATACACACACACATATATATATATATATATACACACACACACACACTGCTCAAAAAAATAAAGGGAACACTAAAATAACACATCCTAGATCTGAATGAATGAAATATTCTTATTAAATAGTTTGTTCTTTACATAGTTGAATGTGCTGACAACAAAATCACATTAAATTTATTAACCCATGGAGGTCTGGATTTGGAGTCACCCTCAAAACTAAAGTGGAAAAACACACTACAGGCTGATCCAACTTTGATGTAATGTCCTTAAAACAAGTCAAAATGAGGCTCAGTAGTGTTTGTGGCCTCCGCGTGCCTGTATGACCTTCCTACATCGCCTGGGCATGCTCCTGATGAGGTGGCGGATGGTCTCCTGAGGGATCTCCACCCAGACCTGGACTAAAGCATCCGCCAACTCCTGGACAGTCTGTGATGCAACATGGCATTGGTGGATGGAGCGAGACATGATGTCCCAGATGTGCTCAATTGGATTCAGGTCTGGGGAACGGGCGGGCCAGTCCATAGCATCAATGCCTTCGTCTTGCAGGAACTGCTGACACACTCCAGCCACATGAGGTCTAGCATTGTCTTGCATTAGGAGGTACCCAGGGCCAACCGCACCAGCATATGGTCTTACAAGGGGTCTGAGGATCTCATCTCGGTACCTAATGGCAGTCAGGCTACCTCTGGCAAGCACATGGAGGGCTGTGCGGCCCCCAAAGAAATGCAACCCCACACCATTACTGACCCACTGCCAAACCAGTCATGCTAGAGGATGTTGCAGGCAGCAGACGTTCTCCTTGGCGTCTCCAGACTCTGTCACGTCTGTCACATGTGCTCAGTGAGAACCTGCTTTCATCTGTGAAGAGCACAGGGCGCCAGTGGCGAATTTGCCAACCTTGGTGTTCTCTGGCAAACGGCAAACGTCCTGCACGGTGTTGGGGTGTAAGCACAACACCCACCTGTGGACGTTGGGCCCTCATACCACCCTCATGGAGTCTGTTTCTGATCGTTTGAGTAGACACATGCACATTTGTGGCTTGCTGGAGGTCATTTTGCAGGGCTCTGGCAGTGCTCCTCCTGTTCCTCCTTGCACAAAGGCAGAGGTAGCGGTCCTGCTGCTGGGTTGTTGCCCTCCTACCGCCTCCTCCACGTCTCCTGATGTACTGGCCTGTCTCCTGGTAGCGCCTCCATGCTCTGGACACTACGCTGACAGACACAGCAAACCTTCTTGCCACAGCTCGCATTGATGTGCCATCCTGGATGAGCTGCACTACCTGAGCCACTTGTGTGGGTTGTAGGGAGGTCATACAGGCACGTGGAGGCCACACACACTACTAAGCCTCATTTTGACTTGTTTTAAGGACATTACATCAAAGTTGGATCAGCCTGTAGTGTGTTTTTCCACTTTAGTTTTGAGGGTGACTCCAAATCCAGACCTCCATGGGTTAATAAATTTGATTTCCATTGATAATTTTTGTGTGATTTTGTTGTCAGCACATTCAACTATGTAAAGAACAAAGTATTTAATAAGAATATTTCATTCATTCAGATCTAGGATGTGTTATTTTAATGTTCCCTTTATTTTTTTGAGCAGTGTATATATATATATATATATATATATATATATATATATGGCACTGGCCCAGAAAGGGGTGTGTTTTTTTTTTTTTTTTCAAATTAAAACTCTCCCAGTATTTAAAGTTGGATAATGAAGAGAATGTGTAACTGTCAATCATTTCTAGTTTCCTCTGGCTTTCATTAATCAAGCTTCAAGTCTGCCACTAGCGCATTTCACTAAAGCTGCCCTTATCTTTGTCCAGTCACTAACCTTATGTGAATAGCTTTTCCAGTGCTGTGTTTTGCCAGCATTTGAAGTATGAAGGGTATGTATACCAAGTTTGGCCCAGATCGACATTAAGAAATAATCGAAATGATTGACATTAAGACACTCAGGAGCTTTTGAAGAACAACTAGATTTATATATATATATATATATATATATATATATATATATATATATATATATATATTACACATACACACATACACACGGTTGGATTGGCATACAGGGAAGATTCCTGGTGGGCCAACGTGCACGTGGGGCCTGTTTTGTTTGTTGACATGTTAAGGGTGGTGCTGCTGCTATGTTTACATGGTATACCTCTAGTGCTGCCCATGTGAGCCCACTTCTACAAACCTTTCAAGGGCCATTTTCAGTTCCCAATCCACCCCTGCCCGGGCGCATATACTACTTTTCTCTCCTGGTGTAACTGAGGCACATATACTACTGTTCTCTCCTGGTGTAACCCAGGCACATATACTACTGTTCTCTCCTGGTGTAACCCAGGCGCATATACTACTGTTCTCTCCTGGTGTAACCCAGGCACATATACTACTGTTCTCTCCTGGTGTAACCCAGGCACATATACTACTGTTCTCTCCTGGTGTAACCCAGGCACATATACTACTGTTCTCTCCTGGTGTAACCCAGGCACACATACTACTGTTCTCTCCTGGTGTAACCCAGGCACATATACTACTGTTCTCTCCTGGTGTAACCCAGGCACATATACTACTGTTCTCTCCTGGTGTAACCCAGGCACATATACTACTGTTCTCTCCTGGTGTATCCCAGGCACATATACTACTGTTCTCTCCTGGTGTAACACAGGCACATATACTACTGTTCTCTCTCGATGTAACCCAGACACATATACTAATGCTCTCTCCTGGTGTAATCCAGGCACATATACTACTGCTCTCTCCTGGTGTAACCCAGGCACATATACTACTGTTCTCTCCCGGTGTAACCCAGGCACATATACTACTGTTCTCTCCTGGTGTAACACAGGCATATATACTACTGTTCTCTCCCGATGTAACCCAGGCACATATACTACTGCCCTCGCCTGGTGTTACCCAGGCACATACACTACTGCTCTCTCCTGGTGTAACTCACGCACATATACTACTGTTCTCTCCCGATGTAACCCAGGCGCATGTACTATTATTATTATTATCCTTTATTTATATGGCGCCACAAAGGATCCACAGCGCCCATTACACAGTACATAATGAAATGAGCAAACAAGAAAACAGCACTTACAGTACAAGACAATATAGGACAGGTATAGAAAACCCGGGGTCAGGTGTCATCAAAGGGAGTAAGGAGTATAAGATAGTGTAAGTAAGTAAAGGAAAGGCACATGAGGAAAGAAGTCCATGCTCTTGCGAGCTAACAATCTAAAAGGTGTGGGGCTAACAGGCCGGAGTGACACAGAAGGGGTAGACAGTGAACATAGACAAGAGGGTTAGGATGAGATTTGGCTGGGTTTGGTGAAGAAGTGGGTCTTGAGAGCCCGTTTAAAGTTTTGTAGAGAGGTGGAAAGTCGGATGGGGAGCTGTAGAGCATTCCAGAGATAGGGAGCAGCGCGTGCAAAATCTTGGAGGTAGGAGTGGGAGGAGGTAATCAGTTGGCAGGAGAGACGGCGTGCATTAGCAGAGAAGAGGATGGGTGGGAATGTAAAGAGAGATAAGGTCAGAGATGTAAGAGGGAGAAGAGTGGGTGAGGGCTTTGTAGGTGAGTGTGAGAAGCTTGAATTGGATTCTGAATGGGAAGGGGAGCCAGTGAAGGTCCTGCAAGAGAGGGGATGTGGATGTAGTACATTTGGTGAGGAAGATAAGATGGGCAGCAGCATTGAGGATAGATTGAAGTGGAGAGAGACATTTTTGAAGGAGGCCATATAGGAGGAGATTGCAGTAGTCCAATCTGGAGATGACCAGTGAGTGCATGAGGGTCTTAGTAGCATCCTGGGTGAGAAAGGTTCTGATCCCGGAGATGTTTTTTAGATGGAAATGGCAGGTTTTTGAGAGGTACTGAATGTGTGGTTTAAAAGAGAGGGAGGAGTCAAGGATTACTCCAAGACATCGCACTTGGGGGCTAGAGGAGATAGTAGTGCCATCAATGGATAATGAAATTGTGGGAGGTGAAGTTATGCAGGAGTTAGGGAAGATGATCAGCTCAGTCTTAGACATGTTAAGTTTAAGAAAGCGCTGGCACATCCAGGAGGAGATAGCAGAGAGACAGTTGGAGATACGAGTGAGGAGAGCAGGGGAGAGGTCAGGGGAGGAAAGGTAGATTTGAGTATCGTCAGCGTAGAGATGATATTTTAAGTCAAAAGAGCTAATGAGCTCACCTAATGAGGATGTGTAGAGAGAGAAAAGGAGAGGCCCAAGAACAGACCCTTGGGGGACACCTACTGGTAGAGGAAGTGGGGGGGAGGTGGAGTCATGAGAGGAGACAGAGAAGGAACGGTCAGAAAGGTAGGAGGACAGCCAGGAGAGAGCAGTATCACGCAAACCAAGGGAGTAAAGGATTTGCAGGAGGAGAGGGCGGTCTACAGTGTCAAAAGCAGGAGAGAGGTCAAGTAGTGGCCCCAGGATTAAGCATCAAGGAGGTCATTGCAGACTTTCATGAAGGCAGTTTCAGTGGAGCGCTGAGGACGGAAACCAGACTGGAAAGGGTCAAGCAGTGAGTGGGAAGAAAGAAAGACAGTGAGGCAGTTGTAGAGATGGTTTTTTTAAGAATAGAGGAGACAAGTGCATGCTTGAAGGCAGAAGGGACAGTGCCTGATAAGAGTGAGAGATTGAGTAGATGGGCAAGATGGGAACAGGCAGAAGAGAGGAAGCGGTTCTACTGTTCTTTCCTAGTGTAACCCAAGCACATATACTACTGCCCTCTCCCGGTGTAACCCAGGCGCATATACTACTGCTCTCTCCCGGTGTAACCCAAGCACATATACTACTGCCCTCTCCTGGTGTAACCCAGGCGCATATACTACTGCTCTCTCCTGGTGTAACCCAGGCACATATACTACTGCTCTCTCCCGGTGTAACCCAAGCACATATACTACTGCCCTCTCCTGGTGTAACCCAGGCGCATATACTACTGCTCTCTCCTGGTGTAACCCAGGCACATATACTACTGCTCTCTCTCCTGGTGTAACCCAGGCACATATACTACTGCTCTCTCTCCTGGTGTAACCCAGGCACATATACTACTGTTCTCTCTTAGTGTAACCCAAGCGCATATACTACTGCTCTCTCCTGGTGTAACCCAGGCACATATACTACTGCTCTCTCCCGGTGTAACCAAGGCACATATACTACTGCTCTCTCGGCATAACCCAGGCACATATACTACTGCTCTCTCCCGGTGTAACCGAGGCACATATACTACTGCTCTCTCCCGGCATAACCCAGGCACATATACTACTGCTTTCTCCCGGTGTAACCCAGGCACATATACTACTGCTCTCTCCCGGCGTAACCCAGGCACATATACTACTGCTCTCTCCCGGTGTAACCCAGGCACATATACTACTGCTCTCTCCCGGTGTAACCCAGGCGCATGTACTACTGTTCTCTCCTGGTGTATCCCAGGCACATATACTACTGTTCTCTCCTGGTGTAACCGAGGTGCATATACTACTGTTCTCCCCTAGTGTAACCCAGGCACATATACTACTGTTCTCTCCTGGTGTAACCCAGGCACATATACTACTGCTCTCTCCCGGTGTAACCCAGGCACATATACTACTGCTCTCTCCCGGTGTAACCCAGGCGCATGTACTACTGTTCTCTCCTGGTGTATCCCAGGCACATATACTACTGTTCTCTCCTGGTGTAACCGAGGTGCATATACTACTGTTCTCCCCTAGTGTAACCCAGGCACATATACTACTGCTCTCTCCAGGTGTAACCCAGGCACATATACTACTGTTCTCTCCCGGTGTAACCCAGGCACATATACTACTGCTCTCTCCCGGTATAACCCAGGCACATATACTACTGCTCTCTCCCGGTATAACCCAGGCACATATACTACTGCTCTCTCCCGGTGTAACCCAGGCACATATACTACTGCTCTCTCCTGGTGTAACCCAGGCACATATACTACTGTTCTCTCCTGGTGTAACCCGGCATAGCAGGCAGTTGTGCTCTGGATCGCTCCGAGTGTATGGCCACCCCATATGTCGGGCCGAGGAACGTCATACCGTGTGTACCCATCTTAAAAAACTGCACTGCTATATTTCATCAGTGTGATTCCCTGTTTTTTTTGGAGGGCTGGGCTGGTTTGGGGGTGCCTTGCACTCCAGACGTGAACCCCAGAGTGCTAGGGACTTTGCTGACAAGACGTGACCTAGAACGTTGGTGGGCAGGCCCTTTGGCCAAATATATACAACCTCTTATATGATATTTAATTGTAATATATATTTTGCGTAGTGGGACTGCGGCTGGACACCAGGCTGATACTGGTGGTACTGGACGCTGTGGTAGCAGCGGATCTTTGGCTGGACAGTAGACTGGTACCAGTGGTACTGAATGCTGTGGTAGTAAAGGTTCTTTGACTGGAGACCGTGCTGGCACTGGTGGTACTGGACACTGTGGTAACAGCGGGTCTTAGGCTGGACACAGGGTTGGTACCGTATGCTGTGGTAGCAGCAGAACTGCAGACTCGGGATCGCAGATTTTCTTGCTAGAACACTGTGGATCACAGACCGTCACCTCTGACTTACGGTATAGAAGGACATTGCACTGGCAGCTTGCCAGATGTTCTGGGATTCCCTTTATAGGGCTGGGAGCCGTGACTGCTGGAAAAGCAGGGGATGCTACAGCCAAGGCAGGCAATGCTGAGTGGGGGCTCCGATGCCATCGCTGAGGACCAGAAAGGTAAACTCAGGGGTCTGCTTCTGAGGTCTCTAAAGCCCCATACACACGGGGGAGATGTGTGCTGAGCGATCTAGCACCGAACACTCAGCACACATCTCTCCCCCAGCTCAGCAATGAGCGATCTCACTAGATTTGGCATGCATGCATGCCAAATCTAGAGCCGGCGATAGCGATGCGCGGGACCACGCATCGCTGTCGCTGGCACCCCACACACGGAGAGATCCCTACTTAATTTCTAAGCAATCTAGTCAGATTGCTTCGAATTGAAGCACGGATCCCTCCGTATGTACCCCCCTTAAGTCTCTTTGTGACAGGCAATCTTGTATCTCCTCAATCTCTGTGTTCTCCGCCCACTTCCAGTGGCAAACGCAGGATTTGCATGGGGGGGGGGGGGGGGGGTTTCCAGAACTGGGTGGAGCCAAGCACGGGGGGTGGGGACTGAGGTGACCCAGTATATGCTGGGTCCGTAAAACTAGTGTGTCTGTGTGTATATATATATATATATATCTACATATCTACACATATATATATATACATACCATATATACACCTATGTATATATTTATTTACATATACACATATACACATAGCATATTAAACATGCATATATATATATATATATATATATATATAATCAAATAAATGGAGGTGCGGCACTCAGGGCTCAGGATAAAGAAAAGACGACAAACAGCATGTCTGCAGACATGCTGTTTGTTGTCTTTTCTTTATCCTGAGCCCTGAGTGCCGCACCTCCATTTATTTGATTACATTGTACCATGTTACTGTGAGGGCACCGGGTCAAGTTCATTTTCATGGAGGAGTGCCGGACTTACCATGTCATATATATATATATATATATATATATATACACACACACACACACACACACACACACACATACATACAGTACACGTATATATAAGCATGTATATATATCATATGTGTGTGTTTTTATATGTATGTATGTATATACATTTGTATATATATGGATGCACAAATTGCACATGGATATATATGTACTATAATTAAAATAAAGTAAACTATTATTAAGCACTTACAAGTGCCACCAGGAAGAAAGCAGCTGCAGAGGACGCTAGACAGCCATTAATAATACTCATGCAGCATAAATTTTTTTTTTTTTTTTCGGTGGAGAGGGGTTTCTGGGTGCTCAGAACCCCCCCCCCCCCCCCCCCCCACCGGGGGGCGCCACTGACTTCCTGGCCACAGCCAATCCCCTGCAGACTGAGGGTATTTAACCCTCTCTCACACCTGTGCTGAGGCCATTTTTCATTATTCGCACTCTACACATTTCATCATCAATAACAGTGATTTGTGTATGCGTTATACACAGAAATTATACCTTGGTGTTTTTTTTTTTACTTTGTATTTACAGAAAATAGCATCGGCCTTTTTGCATATTCTAACACTTCAATAAACTGAAACATAAAACAAAACAAAAAAACAGGATCATTTTTAAACACCACAAAGAAATATTTTGTGGTTCTTCTTTCGACATTTAGCCAGCCTTTCAAAACAGCAAACTTCTGTGTGTACTGTAGGTGCACACCAAAAAAATGATGCATTTTATTAGGTTTTTTTCTCATCTTAATTTAAACTTTTACTGTGTGTAAGAATAATACAGTAGCTAAACAAAGTCTATCTTTTTTTTTTTTTTAATAGATAACCTAACATATTAAAATCAAGGGACCCTTTTTATTTAAGTTGGGGGGAGATCTGGCTTTTAGATCCCCCAATCTGTGGAAATTTATAGTCTAGTTTTAACTATATAGACTAGGGCCCTCATTCCGAGTTGATCGCTCGCTAGCAGTTTTTAGCAGCCGTGCAAACGCTATGCCGCCGCCCACTGGGAGTGTATTTTAGCTTAGCAGAAGTGCAAACGAAAGGATCGCAGAGCGGCTACAAAATAATTTTGTGCAGTTTCAGAGTAGCTTCAGACCTACTCAGCGCTTGCGATCACTTCAGACTGTTCAGTTCCTGTTTTGACGTCACAAACACACCCTACCACGCCTGCGTTTTCCCTGGCACGCCTGCATTTTTTCGAACACTCCCTGAAAACGGTCAGTTGCCACCCAGAAACGCCCACTTCATGTCAATCACTCTGTGGCCAGCAGTGTGACTGAAAAGCTTTGCAAGACCTTGCGTGAAACTACATCGTTCATTGTAATAGTACGACACGCGTGCACATTGCGCCGCATGCACAGAAGTGCCGATGTTTTGCCTGATCGCTGCGCAGCGAACGAAAGCAGCTAGCGATCAACTCGGAATGAGGGCCAAGTTTCAGCTATTCTTTAGTGATCGCAGGACGCTATCTACTCAGATGGCACACTGTTTGAAAGAGGAGACTCCCGTCTTTCAAGGGAAGGTGCACCCAATGTTTGGGCAGGCCAGTATGGGGGAGAAAAGACATTACCCCATCTATGGAAAAAAAAAATCTGTAGCGCTGGGTGACATTAACAGTAAATAGCAGCTAATGTGGTCACATAATTTTAAAGAGGGGGCTCCCGTCTTTCTTATGTATTTGCCCCCATATTCACATATGTAATTTAAGGCGTGATACGGCTTGTAGTGCCCTCACACCAATATATCGAAAACATACATTTTCCATAGTACAGAGTAATATTAAGAACAAAGAAAATCAGGTGATGCGAAAGCACAACTAACACACAATGGGGGTCATTCCGAGTTGATCGCTCGCTAGCTATTTTTTGCAGCTCTGCGATCAGATAGTCGCCACCTATGGGGGTGTGTATTTTCACTTTGCAAGTGTGTGAACGCTTGTGCAGCCGAGCGGTACAAAAAAGTTTCTGAGTAGGTTTGACCTTACTCAGCCACTGCGATCGCTTCAGCCTGTCCAGTCCCGGAATTGACGTCAGACACCCGTCCTGCAAATGCTTGGACACGCCTGCATTTTTCCAACCACTCCCAGAAAACAGTTGCCACCCACAAACGCCTTCTTCCTGTAAATATTCTTGAGATCGGCTGTGCGAATGACTCACAGTTGAAGACAATACAGGACAAGTACAGGGTAACTAAGCATAACTACACCAGTAAATGGCATAGAGATAAGTTTCAAGGCGGCCAAAAAACTGCGTGATTTGGGCAGTTGAGGATTATTAAAGTAAGAAAAGTACAAGCACATGAGGGAAGAGGGCCCTGCTCGTGAGAGCTTACATTCTAAGGGGAGGGGTAGACAGACATGGGTGACAGAGACGGGGTACATAGAGAGCGTGGAACAGAGGGTTAGGATGAGATTTGGCTGGGTTTGGTAAAGAAGTGGGTCTTAAGAGCCCGTTTGAAGTTTTGTAGAGAGGTGGAGAGTACGGGTACAAAGTATCCACTTTGTACCCGTACAACGCGCCTGCGCATTGCGATGCATATGCATGCGCAGTTTGCTGAGTTTTGACCTGATCGCAGTGCTGCAAAAAATAGCTAGCGTGCGATCAGGTTGGAATGACCCCCAATATGTATCAAATATTAATGTATTTAATTAAAAAAAGAGGTAAATTGTATATAGCTATAACCAACTACAATGCAATAATAATAATGAATAACAATGTTGCTTCCAGAACCAACGATAAAAATAAATGAATGATATGAAAATGCAGGCTATGACCACCTAGAAGTTAATCTCATAGACACAGGGGTATATGCAATACCTGTCGGATCCTTGCCGATGGAAAGAATCCGACAGGTCAGTATTCAGTGCCGCGGCCAAACCTGACAGGTTTGGCCCGTTCCCGACACTGCCAATCAGACCTTTTTTTAAAGTCGGATTGACATTGTCGGAAACGGGGCTAAAACCTGTCGGGTTTGGCTGCGCTTCCGACAATACACACGGCTCGGTGGCTGAAGCCGCTGATCCGCGTGTATTCCGACAAGTCGGATTTCCAGACTTGTCAGAAAAAAAAACGGGGGCCTGGTGATTAGGTCGGAACCTCTTCCGACCTAAATCTGTCGGAAGCTTCTGTCTGTCCGACAAGACGGCAGCTTCCGACACTTATTGAACACACCCCACAGGGTATCAACTAAGTCACAGGTTCTCAAACTCGGTCCTCAGGACCCCACACAGATCATGTTTTCCAGGTCACCTCACAGAATCGCAAGTGAAATAATTAGCTCCACCTGTGCATCTTTTAAAATGTGTCAGTGAGTAATCAATACACCTGTGCACCTGCTGGGTGACCTGCAAAACATGCACTGTGTGGGGTCCTGAGGACCGAGTTTGAGAACCTGTGAACTAAGTTGTGTCACAAAGTTAAAATGATCCGCTTCTTGAAAAGTAGCCTGGAGCAGAGAAACGCGTTGAAGCTCACGAGTCCCTGCAGACACAGGAAAGCGCTATTCAGCGTGATTGCTACTACTGCTTCCACTACTAGAACATTCTGCCTAAGGAGGCTCTTTCTCCCGGGTACGGAGCAGCACCTACCTGGCTGAGGTTACTGCAGCCACTTATCTCCACTTATCTCCAGTTTCTCCCCTCCCTCTGATGACTTTTCTAACACTTGGCCAGTATCGCTGAGGCAGCAAGAGGTGTAGAGGGAGCAGAGGCTGCAGGTAGCAGCACAGGCATTCGGAGGCTGCAGACAGACCTCCGCTCTCCCCTTAGTGTGCACCCACCTGATCCTGTCATCAGGCAGTGTGCCTTCCTTGTTCCCGACGGGGTGGCCACATAGCGACGTCAGTGGGAACTCCTGGGGTGAGATGCCGACAGCACAACTTCCTGCCATCCTGTGAGGAAGGACCCTGAGGCAGTGGGGCAGAGCAGAGGACGGTGAGTCCCTTACTGCCTGGCTTGCAGCATCTGAGCTGAGTGCTCAGCCCTGCTGGTGAGGAGAGAGGCGGGGCCCGGGGGACTTTACTGCCCGGTATGAGGAGGCAGGACACGGCATGAGAGCCGAGTGCTCAGCGCCTCCGCTGCTAGTGGGGAGAGAGGCGGGTGACTTTACCGCCCGGGGCCGGCATGCGAAGGCAGCTCAGCAGATGAGCGGAGTGCTGCCAGGTGGACAGAGGTGGGGAACTGCGCATGCGCAGTGTAATCCCGTAGATCCCGGGATTGGAAGCGCCAATCCCGGGAACCAAATCCCGGTGTTTTTGGGCCAGAATCCCGGTATCCCGCTGATCCCGATCGCGGGATTGGCCTCTCTACCCCACAGTGTTGTAGTGCCAATTTTTGGGGGTTAATACCAGATACTACTAATCATACATTCTACAAATTAATATCTTAGTAGCTATACTTATGTACTTAACAATGTAGCATACTTGCCTACTTTGCTGCCCCCTACTCCGAGAGGAGGCAGCGTTGTAGGCGCATGGGGGCGTGGCTGGCATGATGGGCCATCCGGGGGCGTGGTCAGAGTCAATGTGGGCTGTCTGGGGCGTGATGACTGGGGAAGTGGGCAGTCTGGTGGCATAGCATCATGATTGCATCATCGTGGCTCCGCCCCCTGCAATACAGTGCTGAGAAAATACGAACTGTATAGCAGGGGGCAGAGCTACAATGACGCGATTCAGCGCGAATCGCGTCATCGTATCCCCTCAGACCGCCCACTTGTTTCTGCTGTGGGCGGCCCAGGAGGGGGGGCCGGGAGGGTCACCCGATTTTCGGGAGCCTCACGGCCATTCCGGGAAGGTATGTAGACTCCTCTTTAGGTCACCTACTACCTTGTAAGCAAAAAGAAAAAAATATATTTCACACAGACATGCATGCCTATTTCAGGAAGATACAGCGCATGTTAATTGACAATAATTCACTATACAAAGTATTTAATCTTGGTGTAAAGTTGCTGATTAATGAGAGATCCCTAATAATTACTTTTCCAGGAATGCCTTAATGCACAAAGAAAGAGTAGGTCCCAATAAAAACACTGAGCCGTAATCAGAAATTTATATGGATATTAACAGCCAGTGTTTAGTATGATAAATCAGATCTGACTCATGGAGGTTTTATACTTCTACTAAAAGATGACTAGTGTATAAAGTACATGATCATTATTATATGACCAATTTCATTTATTTGGGTTACTGGTGTAATAAGGTAATACATTATTGGATTAATGTCAGGGAGAGCAGAGCCCAGGTATATATTATATATAACACACACGCGTATTACAGCACACACATTTACTTTCACCCAGAGGAGAGATGTAGCGGGGGATGCTGACGGGGACTGGGATGAGCACATTGCAGCCACTGCCTCCCCCTCAGTAATCTCTACTACCCCATATTCACCTTTATGAAAGAGTAAATAGCTATGCATGGTACATGGAAACAGTATAGCAAGAGCATGCTTTGTCCACCTTGTTCATATGCAGCTCACCTTCAAGCTCATACAGTTCCCTGTGCCTTATTCCTTCTATATATACTACCATGCCCACCTTAAGGTTATTACAAACAATGAGGCAGATGTATAGAGATGTGCACCGGAAATTTTTCTGATTTTGTGTTTTGGTTTTGGGTTCGGTTCCGCGGCCGTGTTTTGGGTTCGAACGCGTTTTGGCAAAACCTCACCGAATTTTTTTTGTCGGATTCGGGTGTGTTTTGGATTCGGGTGTTTTTTTCAAAAAACCCTAAAAAACAGCTTAAATCATAGAATTTGGGGGTCATTTTGATCCCAAAGTATTATTAACCTCAATAACCATAATTTCCACTCATTTTCAGTCTATTCTGAACACCTCACAATATTATTTTTAGTCCTAAAATTTGCACCGAGGTCGCTGGATGACTAAGCTCAGTGACCCAAGTGGCCGACACAAACACCTGGCCCATCTAGGAGTGGCACTGCAGTGTCACGCAGGATGGCCCTTCCAAAAAACACTCCCCAAACAGCACATGACGCAAAGAAAAAAAGAGGCGCAATGAGGTAGCTGTGTGACTAAGCTCAGCGACCCTAGTGGCCGACACAAACACCTGGCCCATCTAGGAGTGGCACTGCAGTGTCACGCAGGATGGCCCTTCCAAAAAACACTCCCCAAACAGCACATGATGCAAAGAAAAAAAGAGGCGCAATGAGGTAGCTGTGTGAGTAAGCTAAGCGACCCTAGTGGCCGACACAAACACCTGGCCCATCTAGGAGTGGCACTGCAGTGTCAGGCCGGATGGCCCTTCTAAAAAATACTCCCCAAACAGCACATGACGCAAAGAAGAAAAAAAAGAGGCGCAATGAGGTAGCTGTGTGACTAAGATAAGTGACCCTAGTGGCCGACACAAACACCTGGCCCATCTAGGAGTGGCACTGCAGTGTCACGCAGGATGGCCCTTCCAAAAAACACTCCCCAAACAGCACATGACGCAAAGAAAAAAAGAGGCACAATAAGGTAGCTGTGTGACTAAGCTCAGCGACCCTAGTGGCCGACACAAACACCTGGCCCATCTAGGAGTGGCACTGCAGTGTCACGCAGGATGGCCCTTCCAAAAAACACTACCCAAACAGCACATGATGCAAAGAAAAAAAGAGGCGCAATGAGGTAGCTGTGTGAGTAAGCTAAGCGACCCTAGTGGCCGACACAAACACCTGGCCCATCTAGGAGTGGCACTGCAGTGTTAGGCCGGATGGCCCTTCTAAAAAATACTCCCCAAACAGCACATGACGCAAAGAAGAAAAAAAAAGAGGCGCAATGAGGTAGCTGTGTGACTAAGATAAGTGACCCTAGTGGCCGACACAAACACCTGGCCCATCTAGGAGTGGCACTGCAGTGTCACGCAGGATGGCCCTTCCAAAAAACACTCCCCAAACAGCACATGACGCAAAGAAAAAAAGAGGCGCAATGAGGTAGCTGTGTGAGTAAGCTAAGCGACCCTAGTGGCCGACACAAACACCTGGCCCATCTAGGAGTGGCACTGCAGTGTCAGGCCGGATGGCCCTTCCAAAAAATACTCCCCAAACAGCACATGACGCAAAGAAGAAAAAAATGAGGCGCAATGAGGTAGCTGTGTGACTAAGATAAGTGACCCTAGTGGCCGACACAAACACCTGGCCCATCTAGGAGTGGCACTGCAGTGTCACGCAGGATGGCCCTTCCAAAAAATACTCCCCAAACAGCACATGACGCAAAGAAGAAAAAAAAGGCGCAATGAGGTAGCTGTGTGACTAAGATAAGCGACCCTAGTGGCCGACACAAACACCTGGCCCATCTAGGAGTGGCACTGCAGTGTCACGCAGGATGACCCTTCCAAAAAACACTCCCCAAACAGCTCATGACGCAAAGAAAAATGAAAGAAAAAAGAGGTGCAAGATGGAATTGTCCTTGGGCCCTCCCACCCACCCTTATGTTGTATAAACAGGACATGCACACTTTAACCAACCCATCATTTCAGTGACAGGGTCTGCCACACGACTGTGACTGAAATGACGGGTTGGTTTGGACCCCCACCAAAAAAGAAGCAATTAATCTCTCCTTGCACAAACTGGCTCTACAGAGGCAAGATGTCCACCTCATCATCATCCTCCGATTCATCACCGTGTACATCCCCCTCCTCACAGATTATCAATTCGTCCCCACTGGAATCCACCATCACAGCTCCCTGTGTACTTTGTGGAGGCAATTGCTGCTGGTGAATGTCTCCATGGAGGAATTGATTATAATTCATTTTAATGAACATCATCTTCTCCACATTTTCTGGAAGTAACCTCGTACACCGATTGCTGACAAGGTGAGCGGCGGCACTAAACACTCTTTCGGAGTACACACTTGTGGGAGGGCAACTTAGGTAGAATAAAGCCAGTTTGTGCAAGGGCCTCCAAATTGCCTCTTTTTCCTGCCAGTATACGTACGGACTGTCTGACGTGCCTACTTGGATGCGGTCACTCATATAATCCTCCACCATTCTTTCAATGGTGAGAGAATCATATGCAGTGACAGTAGACGACATGTCCGTAATCGTTGTCAGGTCCTTCAGTCCGGACCAGATGTCAGCATCAGCAGTCGCTCCAGACTGCCCTGCATCACCGCCAGCGGGTGGGCTCGGAATTCTGAGCCTTTTCCTCGCACCCCCAGTTGCGGGAGAATGTGAAGGAGGAGATGTTGACAGGTCGCGTTCCGCTTGACTTGACAATTTTCTCACCAGCAGTTCTTTGAACCCCTGCAGACTTGTGTCTGCCGGAAAGAGAGATACAACGTAGGTTTTAAATCTAGGATCGAGCACGGTGGCCAAAATGTAGTGCTCTGATTTCAACAGATTGACCACCCGTGAATCCTTGTTAAGCGAATTAAGGGCTCCATCCACAAGTCCCACATGCCTAGCGGAATCGCTCAGTGTTAGCTCCTCCTTCAATGTCTCCAGCTTCTTCTGCAAAAGCCTGATGAGGGGAATGACCCGACTCAGGCTGGCAGTGTCTGAACTGACTTCACGTGTGGCAAGTTCAAAAGGTTACAGAACCTTGCACAATGTTGAAATCATTCTCCACTGCGCTTGAGACAGGTGCATTCCACCTCCTATATCGTGGTCAGTTGTATAGGCTTGAATGGCCTTTTGCTGCTCCTCCAACCTCTGAAGCATATAGAGGGTTGAATTCCACCTCGTTACCACTTCTTGCTTCAGATGATGGCAGGGCAGGTTCAGGCGTTTTTGGTGTTGCTCCAGTCTTCTGTACGTGGTGCCTGTACGCCGAAAGTGTCCCGCAATTCTTCTGGCCACCGACAGCATCTCTTGCACGCCCCTCTCGTTTTTTAAATAATTCTGCACCACCAAATTCAAGGTATGTGCAAAACATGGGACGTGCTGGAATTTGCCCATATTTAATGCACACACAATATTGCTGGCGTTGTCCGATGCCACAAATCCACAGGAGAGTCCAATTGGGGTAAGCCATTCTGCGATGATCTTCCTCAGTTGCCGTAAGAGGTTTTTAGCTGTGTGCGTATTCTGGAAAGCGGTGATACAAAGCGTAGCCTGCCTAGGAAAGAGTTGGCATTTGCGAGATGCTGCTACTGGTGCCGCCGCTGCTGTTCTTGCGGCGGGAGTCAATACATCTACCCAGTGGGCTGTTACAGTCATATAGTCCTGAGTCTGCCCTGCTCCACTTGTCCACATGTCCGTGGTTAAGTGGACATTGGGTACAACTGCATTTTTTAGGACACTGGTGAGTCTTTTTCTGAGGTCTGTGTACATTTTCGGTATCGCCTGCCTAGAGAAATGGAACCTAGATAGTATTTGGTAACGGGGACACAGTACCTCAATCAAGTCTATAGTTGGCTCTGCAGTAATGATGGATACCGGAACCACGTTTCTCACCGCCCAGGATGCCAAGGCCTCAGTTATCCGCTTTGCAACAGGATGACTGCTGTGATATTTCATCTTCCTCGCAAAGGACTGTTGGACAGTCAATTGCTTGGTGGAAGTAGTAAAAGTGGTCTTACGACTTCCTCTCTGGGATGACCATCGACTCCCAGCAGCAACAACAGCAGCGCCAGCAGCAGTAGGCGTTACACTCAAGGATGCATCGGAGGAATCCCAGGCAGGAGAGGACTCGTCAGAATTGCCAGTGACATGGCCTGCAGGACTATTGGCATTCCTGGGGAAGGAGGAAATTGACACTGAGGGAGTTGGTGGGGTGGTTTGCGTGAGCTTGGTTACAAGAGGAAGGGATTTACTGGTCAGTGGACTGCTTCCGCTGTCGCCCAAAGTTTTTGAACTTGTCACTGACTTACGATGAATGCGCTGCAGGTGACGTATAAGGGAGGATGTTCCGAGGTGGTTAACGTCCTTACCCCTACTTATTACAGCTTGACAAAGGCAACACACGGCTTGACACCTGTTGTCCGCATTTCTGTTGAAATACTTCCACACCGAAGAGCTGATTTTTTTGGTATTTTCACCAGGCATGTCAATGGCCATATTCCTCCCACGGACAACAGGTGTCTCCCCGGGTGCCTGACTTAAACAAACCACCTCACCATCAGAATCCTCCTTGTCAATTTCCTCCCCAGCGCCAGCAACACCCATATCCTCCTCTTCCTGGTGTACTTCAACACTGACATCTTCAATCTGACTATCAGGAACTGGACTGCGGGTGCTCCTTCCAGCACTTGCAGGGGGCGTGCAAATGGTGGAAGGCGCATGCTCTTCACGTCCAGTGTTGGGAAGGTCAGGCATCGCAACCGACACAATTGGACTCTCCTTGTGGATTTGTGATTTCGAAGAACGCACAGTTCTTTGCTGTGCTTTTGCCAGCTTAAGTCTTTTCATTTTTCTAGCGAGAGGCTGAGTGCTTCCATCCTCATGTGAAGCTGAACCACTAGCCATGAACATAGGCCAGGGCCTCAGCCGTTCCTTGCCACTCCGTGTGGTAAATGGCATATTGGCAAGTTTACGCTTCTCCTCCGACGATTTTATTTTAGATTTTTGAGTCCTTTTTTTACTGATATTTTGTGTTTTGGATTTTACATGCTCTGTACTATGATATTGGGCATCGGCCTTGGCAGACGACGTTGATGGAATTTCATCGTCTCGGCCATGACTAGTGGCAGCAGCTTCAGCACGAGGTGGAAGTGGATCTTGATCTTTCCCTATTTTTGGAACCTCAACATTTTTGTTCTCCATATTTTAATAGGCACAACTAAAAGGCACCTCAGGTAAACAATGGAGATGGATGGATACTAGTATACTTATGGATGACGAGTGACTGACGACACAGAGGTAGCTACAGCCGTGGACTACCGTACTGCGTCTGCTAGTATAGAGATGATAATGATATAAAAAATATATATATATCACTACTGCAGGTATATATAATATAATGACGGACCTGCTGGACACTGTCAGCAGACTCCTAAACTACTAGTATGAAGAAGATAGAAAAAAAACCCCACCACAGGTAGGTATACAATTATGGACGAGCACTGATGACACAGAGGTAGCCACAGCCGTGGACTACCGTACTGCGTCTGCTAGTATAGAGATGATAATGATATAAAAAATATATATATATCACTACTGCAGGTATATATAATATAATGACGGACCTGCTGGACACTGTCAGCAGACTCCTAAACTACTAGTATGAAGAAGATAGAAAAAAAAAACCCCACCACAGGTAGGTATACAATTATGGACGAGCACTGACGACACAGAGGTAGCTACAGCCGTGGACTACCGTACTGCGTCTGCTAGTATAGAGATGATAATGATATAAAAAATATATATATATCACTACTGCAGGTATATATAATATAATGACGGACCTGCTGGACACTGTCAGCAGACTCCTAAACTACTAGTATGAAGAAGATAGAAAAAAAAACCCCACCACAGGTAGGTATACAATTATGGACGAGCACTGACGACACAGAGGTAGCCACAGCCGTGGACTACCGTACTGCGTCTGCTAATATAGAGATGATAAAGATGATAGAGATGAACAAAAAAAATATAACACTACTGCAGGTAAATATTTATATAATATAATGAATGACGGACCTGCTGGACACTGTCAGCAGAATGCGTTTATAGAATTAAAAAAAAAAAACACCACAGGAGTGTTTAACTTTTTCAGGCAGACAATATACTGGTGGTCACTGGTCAGTCACACTGGCAGCAAAAGTGTGCACTGTACTCCTGCTATAACTGCACCCCAGTCTCCCCCACAATTCAGCTGTGTGAGCAGTGAGCACTCAGCACAGTCAGATATACATAGATGATATTATCATGCAGCACACTGAGGCTGAGCACAGATATGGTATGTGACTGTGTATCGTTTTTTTTCAGGCAGAGAACGGATTATATTAAATAATAAATAAAACTGGTGGTGGTCAGTCACTAGTAACTAACTATCAGCAAAACTCTGCACTCTGAGTACTCCTAATGCTCCCCAAAATTACTAAGTAATCAACTCAAGTGTCTCTATCTATTCTAACGGAGAGGACGCCAGCCACGTCCTCTCCCTATCAATCTCAATGCACGTGTGAAAATGGCGGCGACGCGCGGCTCCTTATATAGAATCCGACTCTCGCGATAGAATACGAGCCTCGCGAGAATCCGACAGCGGGATGATGACGTTCGGGCGCGCTCGGGTTAGCCGAGCAAGGCGGGAAGATCCGAGTCTGCCTCGGACCCGTGTAAAAAGGCTGAAGTTCGGGGGGGTTCGGATTCCGAGGAACCGAACCCGCTCATCTCTAGTATTAACCTGGAGAAGGCATAAGGAAGTGTTAAACCAGTGATATGTGCAAGGTGATAAAGGCACCAGCCAATCAGCTCCAATATGTACATTAACAGTTAGGATCTGATTGGCTGCTGCCTTTATCACCTTGCACTATGGCGCCCATAACTTTATTGTGATTACACAAACCTTTCTTAAGCTAGCTTATCACTAAAATAAAACGACACACATACTGAAATAAAGACACGGACACGGTAGCTGGAGTTACAGGTCAGACGATATTTATTGATCGCTGACCAACTCTTTAAACTATAATTGTAATTGAATTGGAATTAATTTAGATTGCAAAGTTAAATTTAGATTGGAGGATGGCAAAGGAAAAGTCGCTACCAGACACCAGCTCCAGTCACTTAGATGAAAACCAACAAACCAAGGAGGGGAGTACCCAAACCCCATCTCCTTCCTGCATAACCCGCATTGTGCTGGCCTCACCACTCTTTTCTCTGGCAAACGTTCGGTTCCCGCAGGGGAACGTCTAAATGTCCAACCACAAGAGAAGGACACACCTGCCGTCCTTCTAAAGAGGGTGCCCCACAATGACCACTTATGCCCGTTTGACCGCTGGTTGGTAGCGACTTCCCGCCACCAAAGGTTTACAAAACCGCCACTGCCATCCGAACAAACAAATAAGAACAAACTAAGAACAAACTAAAGAGCCCTGATGAAAAGGACCAAAAAACCTGCACTCCATCCGGAGAAAGATGAACCCCATCCTCCTTGTAGAACTGCCGGTTACGCAGCACAAGTAAAGGATGCCTGACAGCTACTCCACCTATGGCCCTAACAAACAGAGACACCGCCGAATTCACCTTCTTGCGAGCCTTCTCCAGAGCCGAGAAACGCACCGCCCCACGCCAATGAAAAACGCGGAGCTATCTCCGACCACACAATACGGACTCCCGGCCAGTGACAACGAATCGCCACCAAATCCGCCTTAATGGACAAAATTAAATCTATGCCCTTAACTCGGTCCAAATCATTGCCACCTAAATGCAGGACAATACAACTGGGGCGACCCCAGCGGCGCACACGGTGAAAAAGGAGCCGCAACAAATCACCTCAAAGCATGCCCCTGACACCTAACCAACGCAACTCCCTAGACCCAAAAACATCAGCCGCCCTAAGTGCCATGGGATGCCTTGCCGCCCAAAAAATATAAGAATGGCCACCAGCCACACATGCTCCCCAAAATCAACGACAGCTGAAAAAGAAAAACACCCTAACATCAGAAATTTGAACACAAACATAGATAATGCATAAACAGAAATAACCCAAGTGAAGGAGAAAACTCAAAAAACCTCCCGTGGACCTTAAGAGAACAGCCAATTGAAATTAGGCCCCCTCAGAGGAAAATTTAAAAATTCACTTCACACCCTCGATTCCTGAACGGTAAGCGTTCAAAAACCGACGAGTAAACAAGTTTTTGGGTTAGCGCAACAGGCGCACCTACATCTTATCAAAACGGACATAAGACTTATAGGAGGCAGACTTCCAACGGCCCAGCTCCCGAATAGCCGCCGAGGATGAGCCGGTAGCCGCCCCAATCCGAAAGGAAATGGGTACCGAAGTCCGCTCCGTGCAAGCCTAGCGCCTCCAAACATTTCTTAAACACTGCAGCAAATTGAAACTTCGTCAGCGGGCCAGCGTGCGCGTGCACCAGCAACTGGTCGCCCCCCCGAAGGCCTCAACAGGAGATACCCCTGCGCCAACCGCAGCGGGCAAACACTCGCTTCCTCCTGGGCCTCCAAGGACGCCCAGCGACCCCGACCTGTTCGATCTGTCTTGGACCACACAATCCTACAGAGCAACAGGCCATCCTGCAGGCGCACATTCCCGTAAAGCATACCGGACTCACGAGATGCCTTACTGCACGCCACTAACTCGCTCACTCTGAAAGCCCCAAAGAAAGCCAGGGCAAAAGCACATCTAAATAGGGCCACCTCGAACTCCGAGGTCGCAATTTGAGGCAGCACACGCAGCAACTCCGTTAGAAGCTGCAACGTCACGGGATTACGGGAGTCCGCGGGCGCCGGTCGCATCCTAGCCCATCCTTTAAGTGCTCTGGAAAGGACAAAAGACCCGGGGGTCCGTCATCCCGCGGAGCCGAGCGTGAAAAGAAATGCCCGCAAGGGCAGAAGACATGGCCGCTTTTGACCTATCCCTTTGATAATGTTCCCAAACAAAGGCCATCAAAACATCAGCCGGGGACTCACCTGCCACACCGTACCTACTTAGAAAGGCCGACCAATCACGCCAGGCCGCATCATACGCCCTGAGCGTGGAAGGAGCCAACGCACACCTGGCCAGAGCAGCTAACCCGACTCGACAATCTGCCAGACAGAAGGCGGGCACGGTAAACCCTCCGCCGCCGCTCCCGGAACCAACGCCCGGAATTTATCAAGCTGGAACCGAGACAACGCATCCGCAATTCCGTTGTCGATACCGGAAACGTGACGGGCCCTGAAATTAATATTGCACCGCAAGCAAACCAGCACCAGATGTTGCAAAAGCCGCAAAGCCTGTGGAGAAGAAGAACGCTGATTATTGATAGCGTGCACCACTCCCAAGTTGTCGCAACGGAACGAGATGTCCCGATTCGAGAACTGGCAGGCCCACAACTCCAGGGCAACTATGATCGGGAACAACTCCAACAAGGAGGTTCTTGGTGAAACCCCATGCCACCCAAGAGGACGGCCAAGCAGCAGCGCACCACGACCCGGCAAAAAATGCCCCAAAGCCCTGACTGCCCGAGGCATCAGTGAACCACTGGAGCCAACCGTTGGAACAACAAGGGGGAGGCCACAAAACCGCCCTGTTGAAGGACACCCGAGAAGAAGCCCAAACTCGCAAATCATCCCTGATCTCGCGGGAGAGGTACACGGTGTGATGCTGCCTGACCGTACCCGCCGTGGCCCGTTCAAGTTTGCGACCCAAAACCCTACCCATGGGGCTAATCCGGCACGCAAAGTTGAAGGAACCCAGCAACGACTTTACCTGCTTAAGCCAAACCCTGCGCCTGCCCAAACAACCGTGAATTAAACCCAAAAGCTTACGCACTTTATCATCAGGGAGGCGACAGCAACCCGCCACTGTGTCTATTTCAATTCTCAAATAGCTAAGACAACTGCAGGGGCCCTCCCACTTGTCCGACGCGTCAGGAACCCCCAAACTTTCGAACAAGGACCTGGCAACCGACAGAATATCGCCACAGACCGAAATACCCCCTGGGCCCATAAAGAGAAAATCGTCCAGGTAGTGAGCCACCCCAGGGTGACCGGAGGCGGCCTGGACGCACCAATGCAAAAAAAGTGCTAAATCTCTCAAAATAGGCGCTGGAGCCTGAACAGCCCATGGGGAGACACCGATCCACATAAAAACTCCGCCCCCAATTTGAAACCCAGAAACCGCAGAGACTCAGGGTTCCGGGGAAGGAGCCGAAAAGCCGATTCCACGTCTAATTTTGCCAACAGGCCCCCCGGACCACAGTCCCGAACCAAGCGCAGAGCCTCATCAAAAGACTGATAACGCACCCTGCACCCGGCCTCGGGACTGGAGTCATTAACCGAAAACGCCAGGAGGATGCGACAAGTGCTGTATCTGGCGGAACTTACCCGGGGCCGCCCTGGGCACCACCCCCACGGGGGAGATGCACAAGGAGGGCAGAGGGGTAAAGGCGTAGGGCCCACACATGCGCCCCAGGCCGATCTCCGCGTCCACTTTCCGCCGGACCACGTGCGGGAATTCGCGAGCCGACTTCAAATTCCGGCGCGCCACCACGTGCACCGAATCCGAAATGGGAAGGCGAAAACCATGACTAAAACCCTCCAAAAGGAATAACGCCGCCGACTTGTCGGGGTATAACTAAGTCAGCGGCGCAATTCGGGAACCCGAATAGGGGAGGGAGCCTTACTTACCAACTCCCTCGGCCCCGGCTGGAGCGGAGGGCTTACCGCTCGCCGCCGAGGTGCAGTCCCTTGCCGGGTGACCGGCCCCGCCCAACTTGCACGAGTGGCGAAAACGACAATTTACGCCCCTAGTGCATTTACCTTCGCTGTAGGCAAAACACTTGCCTTTCTCCGAGGAGCGGGAACCCGAAACACCGGACGCACGGGCTTCTTGACCGCGACGTCTGCAGTGGGCTTGACCTGCTGCGTGACCTCCAACCAAACCTCGACATCCTTGAAACCCACGGGCAGAATGGGGTTGCCATCCTGAGTACGACGGCATTTCCCGTCGCAATCTCGCCAAGCGGAGCCCTTGGACCTCAAGTACATGTCATGCACCAGAAAGAGATATTTAACCAAGTTGGGATACTTTGCGGGCCGTGATTTGGTGTAGCAGCCGTGAAAACCGAGAAACCCCGCAACCACTGGTGAAAAGTACGGAAAGCATTTTCCCCAATGCCCCCCGTTTTCTTCGCTGCGTCAAAAGCCTGCCGCATCTCATCCGTAAGGGTGAAGACGTCAACGTACTTCCCTTTCCCGATTTTCTCCCGCAACCGCTTGCGAACCCCCCGTGTAACGGCCGTATTGGCGCAATGCACCATTTCCGTATAACTGGGGGGGATCAGAGGGAACCGATGTCGCCGGCGCCTTTCGCACTGCCTTAGCCACGCGCCGCGCAATAAGCCTAGCCAGTTTACGCGGGCGCAGAGGAGAACCTGAAGAAACACTACTAGAAGAGGTGGAAGAAGTGCTAGAATAACAATGAGAAGGAATAGCATGCTCACCAGCTCCTGAAGGATCCGGAACACCGTCATGCGCTTCACCCGCCTCTGGCTGGGGCGGAACATCTCCCGTCGGTGCCGCGGCCGCCACTCTCCCCGAGCCCCGGCCCCTCCGTGACGAAGTCCCCGATGTCCCCGAACTCGCCATCATCTGAGCGGAGGAAACATAAGGGACAACAGGTGCAGGAGAAACCTGCGCATCAACAGTAATGGGGGAAACAGGCGCGGACGGGGGCACAGCAGCCTCGCTCGATAGCGGGGGGAGGGGGGGCAGGGGGCAGCGGCGGGAGGGGGCAACACGCTGAGGGGAAAGGACCACCGTGGGAGATGGCCGGACCGACTGCCGGCGCAAACCCGCTGTAGTACGCAGGCAGCCACGTGGGCGAGGGGATGTAGCCAGTCAACCCAGGAAACACTGCCGAAAAGGGGGGAAACTGAGCAGGAGAGGGGGGCGGGTGCCAAAACTGGGCCAATGAGGCCTGAGCGGCCGGGGAAGGCCCGAGATACGGGCCCGAAAACGCTGGGGGCAGAAGTGCAACCCTGGGGCAGCTGATTGACCATGGGGGCCGGACCCCAGCGACCGAATTAGCGAAACCTGTCGCCAAATGCGGCGTGGAGGAAACTGGGGGCCCAGCGGACATCGCCCACGAGGTTGCAGGGAACGCCTGCGCGACGGGCCAGGGGAGGCCACCGGGGAACCGCTGACCCCCGGTTAACCCCCCAGGCGCAGAAAAATATGGAGGAGGGCCGGGAAAGTGGAACGCAGCGGGGGAATGGGGGACGTGCGGAAGAGCCCCCCGCCGGGGACCCCTAACTGGCGGCGCGGACGAGGCAGCAATACCCCTGACAGTGCCGCTGCCCACCCCATCCGCACCAGCACCCACTATGGTGGTCATTCCGAGGTGTTCGCTCGGTATTTTTCTTCGCATCGCAGCGATTTTCCGCTAACTGCGCATGCGCAATGTTCGCACTGCGACTGCGCCAAGTAAATTTGCTATGCAGTTAGGTATTTTACTCACGGCATTACGAGGTTTTTTCTTTGTTCTGGTGATCGTAATGTGATTGACAGGAAGTGGGTGTTTCTGGGCGGAAACTGGACGTTTTATGGGAGTGTGTGAAAAAATGCTACCGTTTCTGGGAAAAACGCGGGAGTGGCTGGAGAAACGGAGGAGTGTCTGGGCGAACGCTGGGTGTGTTTATGACGTCAAACCAGGAACGACAAGCACTGAACTGATCGCAGATGCCGAGTAAGTTTGAAGCTACTCAGAAATTGCTAAGAAGTGTCTATTCGCAATTTTGCTAATCTTTCGTTCGCAATTTTGATAAGCTAAGATTCACAGTAGGCGGCGGCTTAGCGTGTGCAAAGCTGCTAAAAGCAGATTGCGAGCGAACAACTCGGAATGACCACCTATATCCGCTGGGCGAAAAGGCCCCCCGCCAGGGGGGGTCCAGAAAAACCGGACCCCATTAACTCAAGAAGGGGCACAGGAAAAACCTGTTGCCCCATAATCACACTGACTCCCAGCGGTGGCCGCCCCCCCTCCCTCCCCGCAGCCCGCCCGCGAACGCCGGGCGCCACGTGGGCGCCAGCGCCGCCGGACGGAGCCGCCCACGGGGAAGAGACGGGGGAGGCGCTAAAAGCCGCTGGGCCGGCGAGGGAGCCGCCAGGCGAACACCGCTCGCCAGGGCCGCCCGAGCCCGAAGCCCAGCATAGACCTCACCCGTCACGGCCGGGGCAGCGTGTTCCCCGGCCGGACGAGCGGAAGCAGAAGCAGCAGCGGCGCGGGCCGCAGCGGCCCGACCCCGCCGCAATCCCATAGTCGCAGGGACCAACCTGGGGGAATGGGAGCGCTGGGCACACGAGGCATCGCAGAGGCGCCGGGAGGGGTGAGCGGACCTGCGGGGCCGTGGCATGCCGGAGGTGGGGGAGACAAAAGGGGGAAGCAGATGGTTTGAGCAAACAGGGGGAGGGGGTGCAAAGTAAAACTGAACAATACAAATGCAGGAGAAGAAAGAACAGAAAAACTAAAACCACAAATGGCACTTATCTGATAAAACAATTACTCAGCCTTCCAGGATCATACAATAAATGGCAAGAGGAAGTCTGAGGCACATGACCCTGCCCTATATACTATCCTGAGACCAACCCCTTAAAGCTTGACGGACAACCCTCTGATCCTATAGGAAAAAACCACTGGAAACATGATCTGCCTAGCAACTGCTTAGTCATAAAACAACCAATCACCAAAAGTTGGGCTCTTATATTGCCTCAGGCTTATGCAGCCTTCAGCTAATCTTATCACTGGTTTATCACTTCCTTATGCCTTCTCCAGGTTAATACATCTGCCCCATAGACCCTTATACCTGGTAGACAGGAGTATTTGTATTATTATGTATTATAGTCCATCCTCACTTTCTGCCCATGACTGTGCCACCTACTTCACAACAAAAATTGACTCCATACGTCAGAACATCACATCCCACCGGACCCTCAGCACCCCCTACTTTCCTAGCCTACCCTTCCCCATCCATCTCACCAACTCTGACTACTTTTCCCCCTGTATCTTAAGATGAAGACATGACCCTAATCCAGTCCCCACCCCTTACACCTCCCTCCTTGTCCCCATCCCCGCCCACATCCTCCGCTACCTGTCCTTCTGCCTGTTCCCATCTTGCCCACCTCCTCATTCTCTCCCTCTTCTCAAGCACTGTCCCCTCTGCATTCAAACACACCCTACTTTCCTTCATTCTTAAAACAAAAAAAAAACAACCCTCAGTCCTGACTCTCTCCAACTGGGGGCTATTACTCTTGGCACAGTACCACTTTCTTTGGGCATACAGATGGGTCCACATTTATCTTGAACTTTAATAGGATTAACTGAGACTGGCCAGTCGAATTTAATCCCCTGCTGTAATAACTTAATCCCCTGCTGTATTGTTCTCTGTATTGTACTGCAGTTGAGAACAAAACATGAAGGGTTTATGCTAATAAGTCATGTTGTGACTAGGCGCAGAAAACTAGTCAAGATAACCGTGGACCCATCTGTACCTAGACTTTCCTGCTGGTAGATAGGAGGAGAGGAGATAGGAGGAGGAGGATATTATTATGTTAGCACCTGCTCAGTGGTGGAAGACTGTTCCCGTGCTGTAGAGTTATATATAGAGAGATGAATGAGGGCTATTACTCTTGGCACAGTACTACTCTCTTTGGGCATGCCTGGAAGAAGAACCATTATGCAGAAGGTAGAATAACTACTTCTGGGCACTTGTGCATATATCAAGAGCTTAGCTGTCCCGCCCCAGTAGCAAAGTGTAACCTTTAGCTCTGACATGCACCTTTACGTTTTTGCCATCAAACACTGGGGGCCGCCATATTGTACGCTAAGAACTTTATCAATCTACTATGAACCAATGAAAATAATGAGGTATGAGGTATAATTCATGTAAATGAAAGACATCACTGAGGCATCAATCACAGTTAAACAAAAACAGTGACAATACTGAGGCATTGTTGAGGCTAAAGTGTTGGTAAAGACGAGGAAGAAGAGTTACTATTGGCAAGGACCACAAAATGGCTGTCTCTACATTGATAACACAGATCTGTTGATTGCAGCTCGTGATTGGCCTTCAGGCCAAGGCCACTCGTCTCCTTTTCAGCCAATGCCACATAAGGAACATGCAGTCATTTTTCAGTGGACCCTGAATAACCACCTTTTGCATGGTGCTATTGTAGCTTTGAAAGCTCTTCATGTGATCTAGAGTCCACGGTACTTTCACTAGTCTCACACCTGAGCGGTTACTTATTGTTTATGGAATAAATATCATAGTCAAGAAAACTTTTGGCTTCACTGTACACGGTCCCTGTACACCCAGGGAAATAGATTCCACCCACTTAAAAACGACATGAGAACTTCCTTCCTCAGAACGATTTACAAGGCAGCCTGAAGAAAGAGGACTCTTTTAAATAACAAGAAGCTCATGTTGCAGCTGCCCATTAACACACAAGGACCCGCCGTATTGAGCTGATGATGGATGGAAAGTAGTTCTTGGCTGAGTGACATATAGGGATAAACTCCCCATTATGCAGATGTTAATGTGTAAGCCAAACTCATGGCTAATGCCTCTAGTGTAACAATAATCTTGATGAATGGCAGTCGGTGTATGGTTAGCTTTTAACTCACTGCTTGCTGCAGCAGATCTCTGTGTCACATACGTTCTTCAGTCACCAATAATATAAGCTTTTACTGTGTTCGGTTACTCCAAACCCCCCCCCCCCCCCCTCCCCCACAAAAAAAGTTTGATTTTAAATATAGTATAACTACAAGTAACACCAAAACCGTATCATAGGTAACACTTAGTGCAAAATTGAGGTGGCTGCGCTGAGATCTGCTGCAGACTGACAGAGGGTTTCAGTTCAAGAACCTAGTATTTAATAAAGTTCATTTTGATTTTTTTAAACTGAACCCCTCATCAATTCCCAAAGAGCTGACCTCACCGCAAAAAAGTGGTGCCTTTATACATATCGTTACATGGATCCCTTGGAGGGAAGGGGGTGCAGACCTTTTATGTATGGGGGTAATTCCAAGTTGATCGCAGCAGTACATTTTTTAGCAGTTGGGCAAAACAATGGTGGTCATTCCGAGTTGTTCGCTCGTTATTTTTTTGTCGCAACGGAGCGATTAGTCGCTAATGCGCATGCGCAATGTCCGCAGTGCGACTGCGCCAAGTAAATTTGCTATGCTGTTAGGTATTTTACTCACGGCATTACAAGGTTTTTTCTTCGTTCTGGTGATCGTAATGTGATTGACAGGAAGTGGGTGTTTCTGGGCGGAAACTGGCCGTTTTATGGGTGTGTGCGAAAAAACGCTACAGTTTCTGGGAAAAACGCGGGAGTGGCTGGAGAAACGGAGGAGTGTCTGGCCGAACGCTGGGTGTGTTTGTGACGTCAAACCAGGAACGAAACTGACTGAACTGATCGCAGATGCCGAGTAAGTGTGGAGCTACTCAGAAACTGCTAAGAAGTATCTATTCGCAATTTTGCTAATCTTTCGTTCGCAATTTTACTATGCTAAGATTCACTCCCAGTAGGCGGCGGCTTAGCGTGTGCAAAGCTGCTAAAAGCAGCTTGCGAGCGAACAACTCGGAATGAGGGCCCATGTGCACTGCAGGTGTGGCAGATATAACATGTGCAGAGAGAGTTAGATTTGGGTGGGTTATTTTGTTTCTGTGCAGGGTAAATACTGGCTGCTTTATTTTTACACTGCAAATTAGATTGCAGATTGAACACATCACACCCAAATCTAACTCTCTTTGCACATGGTATATCTGCCTCCCCTGCAGTGCACATGGTTTTGCCCAATTGCTAACAGAATTCCTGCTGCGATCAACTTGGAATTACCCCCTATGTTCCTATACTTTAGGTGAATTCTTTTATTTTTCTTATTAAACACTTCCCTTGGGTGGGTGTAAGAGATGTGACCGCAGCCAGCTGGGCTTTAGGGTTGTTGCTCCGACACCTGGACACATTTGCAGAGCGGATCTCCTCCTTGTCTTCCAGTCCCCCAGCAGAGATGTAGCGGTCTGTGATCGCCAGCATCCCTGACTAAACTGCACCCCAGAAAGCCGAATGGACAGGTATGTTTAGGGTTGGACTGGCCCACAGGGGTAGGAGGGGAAACCACCGGTGGGCCCTACTGCCTGGAGGCCCACCCCTTCCTCTAGGGATCAGGTTCCAGACTGTGCTGTTGCTAATCTAGTACATTATCTTGCATGCACTGCAGTATTTACTGTATATATTTATCTAGGGGGCCAACACTTGCAAAATAGTTAGGCAAACCAATGTGGTGGCTGGGCACCCCCCCCCCCCCCCTCTAGAGACTGGCCACACCCCTAAACATGGGCCTCAACCACTGCATTTCCCCGGTGGGCCCTACATGCCCCAGTCCGACACTGGGTATGTTACATTTAAGTGCAAGGGGGCACTGTTGCTGATCTCTGTACTCCGAGTGGTTAGATCAGTCCCCCGGTGACCCGCTCTGCATGTGGGGGCAGAAGGAGTTAATAATAAGGAGTGTAACTCATGGCCAGAGTTTGCTGCCACTTGGGCGGAGTCCTGCAGACATGGGGATTGGGGGGGGGGGGGGGGGGGGGTGAGGAGACCAATGCCGCTGTGGCATTAATTCTCACTGGACACGGGTGGGGGTGGGACTAGATACCTCTGGGCATATATTTTTTTCACAAAAATATTTTAAGATGCTTTTAAAAATGTTTTGGACTATATTAAATAAAGAAAAATAATTGGCTAATTGAGTTACAAATGGAATATAACATATTCTTGTAGATTGTCTTCTAATGCTGGGGTATGGTAAATGACGTTAGATCAACAGCCTATTCATTGTGATCTAATTGTAATAATTAATAATAACTGTACTATTCATTTATAGTATATGCAATTAATCAAATAGCTTTACAGTACCACAAAGGTCTTTATACTCATTATATCCCAGCTTGTCTACCGTTTCTCTATTGTACCTGACCTTTCCCATCACAGACTGCGCCCACTGGATCCATTATGAATCAGGATAAAAATCTGCATTTCTGCGCATGCGCATGGGCCATAATGCGCACGTGTGTCGTACTGGTACAAAGCCCGTAGTGGTTGTGCACAGGTTGTAGCGAAGTTTTCAGTCGCACTGACGGCCGCAAGAAGATTGACAGGAAGGGGGCGTTTCTGGGTGACAACTGACCGTTTTCAGGGAGTGTTTGCAAAAATGCAGGCATGGCTGAAAAAACGCAGGCGTGGCTGGGCGTTCGCTGGGCGGGTGTATGACGTCAAATCCGGACAGGAATAGGCTGAAGTGATCGCAAGCGCTGAGTAGGTTCAGAGCTACTCTGAGACTGCACAAACTGTTTTTGCAGAGCTCGGCTGCACAAGCGATCGCACTTCTGCTAAGCTAAAATACACTCCCCAGTGGGCGGCGGCATAGCGTTTGCACGGCTGCTAAAACTAGCGAGTGAGCGATCAACTCAGAATGACCCCCATAGACCCCTAAATCGTGGACTCTCTCTCTGCTCAGCATAAATACTATTAGATAATACAATACACTTACAGTCTATGGGGGTAATTCTGACCCGATCGCACGCTGCAGTTTATCTCAGTGGTGCGATCGGGTCAGAACTGCGGCGCCGGCGCATGCCAGATGGCCGAAGGTCGCTGGGGGGGGGGGGGGGGGGGGGGGGCGGAACGGCAGCATTTGGCCGCCGTTTCATTGGCACGGTCCGGCTGCTGCGGGCCGGGGAGCGATGAGTAGCTCCCGGCCAGCACGCTAAAGCTGCGCTGGTCGGGAGCTGCTCTTGAAGTGCAAAGGCATCGCCGCTGTGAGATGCCTTTGCACTTGTGCGGGGTGGGCCGACACTGACATGCGGGGCAGGATAGGCCTGTGCTGGGCATCCCCCCACATGTCAGTGTGAATGATCGTAGCTGTGCTAAATTAAGCACAGCTGCGGTCATCTCAGAATGACCCCCTATATTCCCTGTTATATGCACACACGCACACACACACACACACACACACACACATACACAAGAACATACAGCATTGTCCTGTGAACCAGCACCGCCGCCGCTCACCCGCAGCCCCTGCATTTGGCTAGCATGTTGCCTGGAAGGGCGACCTGCAGCCAGAATCGCTACTGCAATGCCGGCCGGAGTGTCCTTTGGCGCATCCTGAGGATGCTCCAGGCAATGCTGCGATATCAGACCCCATACAGATAGTAAAAGTCACGGGTCACGTGACGAAACGCGTCAGGACTCCTCCCCCTCCTTTCTTTCACTGAACACCTGCATCCAGGACGCATCCAGGACACAGCTACCCCACCTGCAATTCACCTGCGGCAGTGACGGGCGATCATCATTTGGCACGTAATCGAGCCGCGGGCTCTGTGCGGCAACTACGACCGGCCTTATCATCCTCCATCCCGCTGACTACCGGCGGACGGTGCACGTCCAGGTAGTCTGGGAGGAAGCTTCTCAGTGCAGCCAGATATCTGTGACGGCGTCTCATCCAGCAGCCTCACGCCTGCCGTCCGCACTTGTCTGCACGGCACATACCGGGTGATCATTAGCAGGTCAATTGAGCACAACCCAGCGGCTGGTTGATACATCTAGACACGCCTGGTACCCTCCAGTTCCACAACGTACTGGGCAAATTCTGGACTCACCCGGGGACGCTCGGCTTCACCAGCCCATATGGAGAGGTAATTTCCTTTATACACAACCAATTTATGCCGTTAATCTTCATTGAAGCTCACCCCTTAAAACGTGCAGCTACTGTGTCTTATTCAGGAATCACATTCAGCAGCTGTGGCAACAGTGTTTCCAAAGGACTGTAACACATTGTTACATTTTGAACTTCCAATTATCCAGTTCAGTGAAATTCTAACGTTACACACTACAATAGTTATAGCCTAGATCAGAGGTTCTCAAACTCGGTCCTCAGGACCCCACACAGTGCATGTTTTGCAGGTAACCCAGCAGGTGCACAGGTGTATTAATTACTCACTGACACATTTTAAAAGGTCCACAGGTGGAGCTAATTATTTCACTTGTGATTCTGTGAGGAGACCTGCAAAACATGCACCGTGTGGGGTCCTGAGGACCGAGTTTGAGAACCTCTGGCCTAGATAATTCATGTGTTTTTAAACTTATGTATGTGGCAAATCAGAAAGTTACGAGTTACATCACCTATGAATTGTCTTTATTAAATGGTATTTTTATTAGATTATTGTGAATAAAAAATACATATACTTTTTATAAACTCATCTGATTCTTTGGTTGTTACTGAACCTGTGAAAATATGGTGTGTGGATTTCATGAGCGCCTCTATTAATTTCTGTAACCCATACAGATAGTGCCTTAGTTACAACATTGTGAAGCCGCAATATTAATCACTATGCAACCATGCTGCATATGTTTTTGGAAATGCACCGATCACTCCTCTACGGCACTTTGCGCTCACGAAGGCTGACCATGCACATAATGTTATCACCAATGAGCGGAGAGTAAAACTGCACAAACTCGGACGAATGAACCACCAAAGAGTAATGCAAAGGCTTCCTCCTCCAAGTTTTAGGCTGGTGATGACTTTAAATGTGCCCCATAAGGAGTCTTTCATTGCAATGATGTTCAGCCCAATCATATATGATACACCTGGATGTTGCTCATTGGTCAGAAAAATAGTTTAGGGGCCACAAGCAGTGCAGTACTTAGGGGGACATTTACTAAGCAGTGATAAGAGCGGAAAAGTGAGCCAGTGGAGAAGTTGCTCCATCAACCAATCCGCAGCTCTGTATACTTTTATAGTATGCAAATTATAGCTGTTACTTCAGTGCTGATTGGTTACCATGGGCAACTTCTGCACTGGCTCACTTCTCCGCTCTTATCACTGCTTAGTAAATGTCCCCCTTAGTCATTGCAGTTGGAAGATAACCCAAGCAATTAGCCCATGTGTGCAGTCCTTGAGCACAATACACTAAAGGGGATGTCAGAGTCTTAGGGTGTGTACACACGGTGAGATATTTTCCTTCGATTTTGACTATATAGTCAAAATCGCAAGAAAAGTTAGTGCAGATCGCAAGGTGAAAAACACCTTGCGATCCCGATTCGATCCCGATGCGCGGTCCCTCCAGGTCGCAAGAAAAGATAGACTGTGCAGGGAAGTCAATCCTTGCTAGATCGGTGTACTATCTAGTTCATCTCACATGTCAATGACATCTCACATAAGCCAAAATCTCACATAAGCCAAAATCGTAAGCACACAAAGTCCATATCTCAAGAAAAGTTACTCAAAATCTGTGCTATCTGGGCTCCGGGGAGTTCAAGGGAAATCGCAAGTGAAAATTGCACATAGCAAGGATCTCACCGTGTGTACACACCCTTACAATACCTATTCAACAGTTTCTCATTTTAATAGGGTTAAAGACACATACATTCAAGTTTGCATATAATTAAGCCTGTATGGTCTTGAGAGCTTCATATCTTATCCATTAATAAATCCTCGATTCCAAGCCAATAAACCTGCTTTCCAATAAACTCCTCATCAGTCAAGCCAAGCCTCAATTACACCATGCCTCTTTGTCAAGCTTCTGTTTCACTCCTGATGCGTTTAGTCAGTATGTGACTTCATCAGGGTTTACATCTAACCATGTAAGGTGATGGACCACAAAATGTGCGTGACTTATCCATGTTAAACAAAATAAACACCACTTTTATAGTCTGTTTACGTGTATGATATGTAATGATATATATACGGCCCCAGTGACATGATTGAAGTATAGGCATACTTGACAGTTCAGTTGTCTCTGTTCTGATTGGGAGACGCTATAATGCACTGTAACTAATTTCTGCGATTTTACTTTCCATCAGGATTTTCCTTGTAAATTTTAGCTAAATGCCATTTTATTTTGTTACACTTTTGTTTTGGAATACTTATAGATAGTCTTACACCAAGGCTCAGTGAAATGACTTCAATTAACATACATAAACAAAGTGTGTTAAAGTTCTGAATGCCCGGGGGAACATTGCTTAAATTTCAAGCGAAACATAATTAAAAAAAAATTGCTAATACTTTATTACACATATAAGGATAAGAATCTGACACAGCATGTGGTTTGTTTTGGGACATGTGCCATTCTTTACTAAAAATCAGAGCAGTCTTTGTGTATTATTCACACAGACAATGACTGCCCCAGTTATGCATGGAAAGCATAAAGATAAATCTATAAATATCTCTGAATTAATACATTTGTCTCCAGGTGTATATTTAATCTAAAGGATATTAGACAGGTCGCTGAAGCGCTTATTAATAAAAACAAGATGACTGCAGGAGCTCCTCAAATAATGGCTGGTATTTAGTAATGAGAAGAATGTGACTGCTGCATGCAGTGCTGTAACTAGCGCTTACATTCAGGTACAACTTATAAACTCACGAAGCTCGTCTTATTTTCGTCTTAGTGTACATAGTCCTCTGCAAACTGCTTCTCTGGTCCCAATCCCCCTCAGATTCCAGTTTAATCTCCTGGCCAGGTCACATATAAACTCCGTCACTCTTCACCTTGCTACATCTCCAACCCTCATATATAAACTCCTTCACTCCACACCTTGCTACATCTCCAACCGTCAAATATGAACTCCTTCACTCCACACCTTGCTACATCGCCAACCCTCACATATGAACTTCTTCACTGCTCACCTTGCTACATCTTCAACCCTCACATATGAACTCCTTCAATCCTCACCTTGCTACATCTCCAACCCTCACTATGAGCTTCTTCACTCCTCACCTTGCTACATCTTCAACCCTCACATATGAACTCCTTCAATCTTCACCTTGCTACATCTCCAACCCTCACATATGAACTCCTTCACTCCTCACCTTGCTACATCTCCAACCCTCACATATGAACTCCTTCAATCCTCACCTTGCTACATCTCCAAGCCTCACATATGAACTCCTTCACTCCTCACCTTGCTACATCTCCAACCCTCACATATGAACTCCTTCAATCCTCACCTTGCTACATCTCCAACCCTCACATATGAACTCCTTCACTCCACACCTTGCTACATTCTCCAACCCTCACATACGAACTCCTTCAATCCTCACCTTGCTACATCTCCAACCCTCACATATGAACTCCTTCAATCCTCACCTTGCTACATCTCCAACCCTCACATATGAACTCCTTCACTCCACACCTTGCTACATTCTCCAACCCTCACATACGAACTCTTTCAATCCTCACCTTGCTACATCTCCAACCCTCACATATGACCTCCTTCACTCCACGCCTTGCTACATCTCCAACCCTCACATATGAACTCCTTCACTCCTCACCTTGCTACATCTCCAACTCTCACATATGAACTCCTTCACTCCTCACCTTGCTACATCTCCAACCCTCACGTATGAACTCCTTCACTCCTCACCTTTCTACATCTCCAGCCCTCACATATGTACTCCTTCAATCCTCACCGTGCTACATCTCCAACCCTCACATATGAACTCCTTCACTCCTCACCTTTCTACATCTCCAGCCATCACATATGAACTCCTTCAATCCTCACCTTGCTACATCTCCAACCCTCACATATGAACTCCTTCAATCCACACCTTGCTACATTTCTAACCCTCACATATGAACTCCTCCACTCCTCAACTTTTTACATCTCCAACCCTCACATATGAACTCCTTCACTCCTAACCTTGCTACATCTCCAACCCTCACATATGAACTCCTTCACTCCTCACCTTTTTACATCTCCAACCCTCACATATGAACTCCTTCACTCCTCACCTTTTTTACATCTCCAACCCTCATATATGTACTCCTTCACTCCTCACCTTGCTACATCTCCAACCCTCACATATGAACTCCTTCACTCCTCACCTTTTTTACATCTCCAACCCTCATACATGAACTCCTTCAATCCTCACCTTGCTACATCTCCAACCCTCACATATGAACTCCTTTACTCCTCACTTTGCTACATATCCAACTCTCACATATGAACTCTTTCATTCCTCACCTTGCTACATCTCCAACCCTCACATATGAACTCATTTAATCCTCACCTTGCTACATCTTCAACCCTCACATATGAACTCCTTCAATCGTCACCTTGCTACATCTCCAACCCTCACATATGACCTTCTTCACTCCACACCTTGCTACATCTCCAACCCTCACATATGAACTCCTTCAATCCTCACCTTGCTACATCTCCAACCCTCACATATGAACTCCTTCACTCCTAACCTTGCTACATCTCCAACCATCACATATGAACTCCTTCACTCCTCACCTTGCTACATCACCAAACCTCACATATGAACTCCTTCACTCCACACCTTGCTACATCTTTAACCCTCACATATGAACTCCTTCACTCCTCACATTTCTACATCTCCAGCCCTCACATATGAACTCCTTCACTCCTCATCTTGCTACATCTCCAACCCTCACATATGAACTCCTTCACTCCTCACCTTTTTACATCTCCAACCCTCACATATGAACTCCTTCACTCCACACCTTGTTACATTTCCAACCCTCACATATGAACTCCTTAAATCCTCACCTTGCTACATCACCAAACCTCACATATGAACTCCTTTACTCCTGACTTTTCTACATATCAAACAGCATCTCTTATCACCTTGCTATATATTCAACACCATATCTGTCTACACTCCAGTCGTGTGTGCATCCTTTGACACCACACCTCACTCCAGTTAGTACCTTCCTCTTATACCTGCCTCCAAGATTTTTCCCGCAGCACGTCCCACTCTCACTCACCAAGTTTACCAGTCTCCCCAACTTTAAACGTGCCCGAAAAAAACATATTTACCATAAAGACTATCAGCCTTCTTCTTAACTCCCACCTTGCTCCTTACACCACTCTACCTCACCTTCTTCCCAATTTATCCTCCAAAAGTTCACCTGTCCCTTACAATATGAAAGCTCTCGGGCAGGACACTCCTACTCTCCCTCTAGCCCTATACATGCCACTAGTGCTCTCTGTCTTTTGTCTCCTTCTTCCCTCAGTGACTGTGACAATGTCTGCCCGTCCATACGCTGGGTACAGACTCACTTCCCACCTGCAACTCGCCTCTAAATGCTTCTGCAAGCTACAGCAAGTTGCCCTGTTTTGTTCCTCCCTCTTAGAGGTTATAGTGTAATGGCAATGTGCGCTAGCATAAAATATGTTGATGTTACCCACGGACCAGGTTACCATTCTGCACCACAACAATAATGCTACAGTACCTTCCACATTCATCAGCACATTAAAACACTGACAGATTGCTCACAGTTCCATGAGACAGCAATTTGCTAATTATTAATATCTAGCTATATATTCACAAAACTAGATATATATTCACAAAACTAAATACTCCTTTACCAAACTTCCAAGAAAACATCTTCCAGCATGAGAAAAGTCACTGGGAAAAAGAACACCTTTCATTGCAGGACTGGCGTAAGAGAGTCAAACTAGGAAGTTGCTTAATGCAAACTAGCAGCAGAAATCTGTATCACTCAGAACAATGACATAACAGAGATATGTCATCCTCATTATATATGCGTGACTCCCATAATGCGTAGTGCCTACTTGGCTTCCCTCGCCAAACTCATAGGATTCATTATGCCAATATAATTCTTCTAATGCCAGCCTGGCAAAATACTATGACCAAAGCAATGGTCTAATAGATGAGATGCAGAGGCCCTCTGACATGTAACACCCGCTGCTGGCACATAAGGAAAGCTAGTGTGTAATGGCGGACATCACCGTGCGACTGCTTCACGCTGTCTGACATAGTAGTGGTCAGTTACATGACGAAGACATCACATGGCAGTATGTCTAAGAGAAACACCGGCTGGTGCGCTGCAGAATCACCAGTTGGCATATTGTTGGTACACTGGTTGATATGTTCAAACGCAAATGCTGTTATTATGTGGGACCATAGCTGCAGGAATACTGTGGGTGCAGTAGCTATAAAATGAAGGTTCAGGCTGGCATGCACGGCTATTCTGGCATGGCACATGATACTTTATAAGCACACTGACAGACTGGCAATGTGCACTAGTATACAATATGTATAGTCACCTGTATACCCAGGGGACAACTGAGAAATTAAATTTTTTACATTTGAAAACACTTATCTACCTTGTGGGAACTAACAAAGCTTGTAGACAATGATCCCCTATTTCTTAGTGATATAGAAACATAGGAGGTCATTCCGAATTGATAGCTCGCTAGCAGTTTTTAGCAGCCGTGCAAACGCTATGCCGCCTCCCACTGGGAGTGTATTTTAGCTTAGCAGAAGTGCGAACGAAAGGATCGCAGAGCGGCTACAAAAATAATTTGTGCAGTTTCAGAGTAGCTTCAGACCTACTCAGCGCTTGCTATCACTTCAGACCTTTCAGTTCCTGTTTTGACGTCACAAACACGCCCTGCGTTCGCCCAGCCACGCCTGCGTTTTTCCTGGCACACCTGCGTTTTTCCAAACACTCCCTGAAAACGGTCAGTTGACACCCAGAAACGCCCTCTTCCTGTCAATCACTCTGCGGCTGCCTGTGCGACTGAAATGCATCGCTAGACCCTGTGTAAAACTACTTTGTTCGTTGTAATAGTATGCCGCGCGTGCGCATTGCGCCCCATGCGCAGAAATGCCATTTTTTTGCCTCATCGCTGCACAGCGAACAAATGCAGCTAGCGAACAACTCGAAATGACCACCATAGAAACATAGAATTTGACGGCAGATAAGAACCACTTGGCCCATCTAGTCTGCCCTTTTTTTAACCATATTTTTATCTCAAACCTTATTTGTTCCTTATTTCTTATATACCCTCTTGTTTTGCACAGCATACCTTTCACTTTTAATTTGTTGCTTGCTATTGTGTCTTACGTTTGCTAGTTACATTCAGTTTGTTTGTCGAATCATTATTGATTATGGGGGTCATTCCGATTTTAGCAGCATTGCACACGCTAGGCCGCCGCCCTCTGGGAGTGAATCTTAGCTTAGCAGAATTGTGAATGAAAGATTAGCAGAATTGCGACTAGAAAATTCTTAGCAGTTTCTGAGTAGCTCGAGACTTACTCCTACACTGCGATCAGCTCAGCCCGTTTTGTTCCTGGTTTGACGTCACAAACACGCATAGGTGTGCGCAGGGGGGGTGCCTGGTGCACACAGGCACCCCCTAATGTCTGGCACCCCGATCTCGCATGCCTGATGCAGCGATCGCCGAGCAGGCTGATTACTGTCCCCTCTGCGCTGCACCCTGTCAGGACCTCATTACCGACCGGATGCCTGGGTTGATCAAGGGTGCCACTGCCATCAGCTTTCAAATTCCCTGCTCCACCTCCATGTACAAAAACAGTGTGATGTGACGTTATTACGTCATGCTGCTCGCATGCCCACCCGTCACACCCGCCACATGCCCACCTCTCTCCTTCTATGCTATGCCAACGCCAGCCACTGATGAGGAGCAGCATGCAGCCAGCGTTCCTCTTAGGAAGACAAATTCAATACTGGCAGGCAGTCGGCAGCAACATTGACACGTCACTCGTTTTTCCAGCAGCGGCAATACTATTCAGCGACTGTCAGTGTCAGTGAGTGACTGACTTGTAAGTAAGCTGTTGCAGCTTGCAGGGGAAAGAGAGGGGGAGCCAGACCAGGCTGAGGAGGAGCACTGTAATTGCAGTGAGTGCCATCAGGGGTGTTTGTTTGGTGCACACCGCAACATCTGACAATGTATCTGCTTTATTAGGATTGGTACAAAGGTGGATATTTTATATGCGTTGACCATCAATAGATGGTGCTAGACACACCCAAAAGGCGGTGCTAGACACACCCCTCCGACGGTGCACCCCCTAATAAAATGTGCTGCGCACGCCAGTGCAAACACGCCCTGCGTTCGGCCAGCTACTCCCCCGTTTCTCCAGACACTCCCACGTTTTATCCTGGCACGCCTGCGTTTTTCCGCACACTCCCAGAAAACGGTCAGTTTCCTCCCAAAAACACCCACTTCCTGTCAATCACACTCCGATCACTTCAACAATGAAAATTCTTCGTTCGGATGTGAGTAAATCTACTAAGTTTTGTGCTAAAATACTTGCGCATGCCCATTTTTGCCTTAATCGCTTCGTTGCGAAAATCGGCAACGAGCGAACAACTCGGAATGACCCCCAATATCCGATTGTCATCTCATTTGTGATCACATTGCTTGATGTACCTTTTTGACATGCTACACAATCAGTAACAACATTTTTGGAAAAATAAAATGTGAAAACATTAAAAGGTTTCTAGTTAAAAAAAACAACAACAACAACAACAACAACAACAACAACAACAACCCACAGTTTACATAACTATTCTGTATGGCTCACAATACGGTTGGTTACAGTACAAGCAAAACAAAAAAACCTACCAACTTTTACACCAAATCATCGGTACATTTGGTAACATGAACCACAGTGTAGGGTGTTGGGGAGGGGTGTGGTTCGTTTTATCGACCGTGTCTAGGTCGACAATGTTTAGATCGACCACTATAGGTCGACAGTCACTAGGTCGACATGGATGGAAGATCGACAGGGTTTCTAGGTCGACATGTGCTAGGTCGACAGGTCTAAAGGTCGACATGAGGATTTTTTTTGTGTGTGTGTCGTTTTCTTCGTAGAGTGACCGGGATCCCAAATTAGTGCACCGCGTCCCCTTGCATGGCTCGCTTCGCTCGCCATGCTTCGGGCATGGTGCCTTCACTCTGCTACCGCTTCGCTCGGCACACTTTACCGTTCCAATCGTAGTCCACGTGGATCGTTAAGTATGAAAAAATCCAAAAAAAAAAAAAAATGTTAAAAACTCATGTCTATCTTTAGACCTGTCGACCTAGCACATGTCGACCTAGAAACCCTGTCGACCTTCCATCCATGTCGACCTAGTGACTGTCGACCTATAATGGTCGACCTAAACATTGTCAACCTAGACACTGTCGATCTTCAGACCGGATCCCGTTGGGGAGAGCTTGATCTCTCTGATAACGACAAATGTCACATGTAAGGGACAGAAAGGAGAGCTGTATAAAATACACCGTCACACTGCACTATAAGGCAAGGAATAGATGGCAACTGCAAGTGTTTTATACTTTGTCCTTGAATTTCATACCAAATATGACAGTGCCGACATCCCGCCGCAGTAGTGCACATAAACCACGCAGAGAACAGTAAGTCGCAGTACCACTTACCTGTGTAATTGGCAGCAGTGCACCGCTGAGAACACTCAGGGTTACTGTATAATGAAAGATAAGTTGGCAGGCAAAGCAAATCTCTGCAAGTTTATGACCACTAACTACCCAACAATGAGACTGGTCACTCCGCTATTGCGGTAAAGCATATTTGTAATGGGACTTCTCCTCTATTTGTGGCGGGTCCTTTCAGTTTTCTACAGATTAAATTACCCACCTCAGGAGAGTTGCCAAAGCTCTGATTTTATGCTTGGTATCCATGGGGGGGACGAGAGCATGTTATACAAGCAGCTCTGAAAAGGAGCCTTTGTTCCACCTTCATACTGAGGAAAAGCCACAATTTAGATACCAGCGTTACAGCATCTGACAGTTTGGGCTATCAAGGCAGCCAGAGACCACCATCGCTAGCTGCTTTTACCACTGACACCAATAAACAGAACCTCGGCTGTGAAAGGGAGATTTGTCATTTCAAGTATCCTCTTCACTGCTTAAATGCCTGAAGAGTGAGCCAAGTCCACAAAGAGTGTGTAATGGATCCTACTAACAGCCCGGCTGTGTCTCACATACATTAATGTGTGGTAGAACAAATAAGTGTATGGAATCCACAGACAATTTATAAAGGCGGAGGATGAAAATGAGTTGAATGAAGAGGAGCCTATTTACACAGAAACAGAAGAAAAGTGGAACCTGCCTGGCCAGCGGAGGCCGGAACCGCACTGGTGGAGAGCCTGAGAAAGGGTTCTCTCATTATGTTACCAGGAGATTGAAGCCTCCTCACTGCACTCTCAGACAGTGGGACTCACACAGGGAACTTGTATAACCCCAGGCTTTACTGAAGCGGATGCAAATGATACAAAATACAGTTTTTACACTACAGTATATCTAGAAGAGTTGTCCGTGATTAGTAGATTCATGGGGCAACAGAATACATACAATTGTGGCTGGTCTGGCACACATTTTGCATTCTTTCCTTTGCGATTTCTTGCATCATTATTTAAATGTTCTAGAAACGCACAGTACCACTTCCCTCATTTTGCATGCTATACAGAATCCTCCATAGATACATGTTCTTGGTGTTAGTGGTCTATGCCCATATAAAATACACCTGCCCAACATCAAGTTTGCTTGTGTAACACGGGTACTGTAAATAAGGACTCTCAGGCAGGTTTTCCGGTTACAACCACAGTGTCTTTACTGGCATCAGACACTGTAGAACAGCGTACACAAGCTTCGGCCTGGTCACACAGGTACATAGAGAAAAAAAAAAAAGACGAACATTAAAGGTCCTAGCACTTCTCATGCTCAAAAGTCATTCTGCTGCAGTGGCTTGCTCTCCTGGCACGGCCAATGTCCACAGTCCCTGGCGCTATAAACTGGACCCTGCTCACTGGCCCCTAATAGGCATCAGCGCAATGCACTGTGGGTAAATGGAATTTTTAAACCCATCTCCTGCACCTGACTTCCTGCTGTCTCTGGGTGAGATGGAAAACCTGGACTTGTGTTTCTCCAGCTGCAGCTGTGCAATTCAAAAAGCCTGGAATTATAACCTCAACTACAGGTGCAGAATGTGCAGGCCTTGTTTTCTTCACCAAAACGTGAACAAATCAGGTGACATACCACCTCTTTCACCACAGCAAGGAAATTGTAATCAATTCATTGGCAACAATGACGAAAGTATGGAATATTCTTTACATGCCATATTTATGTGATAAAACCTTTTCCATATGGCAGCATAATTGTCATTAGTTTGGTATTAGCTATTGTTTAGGGTTTGTTATAAATTACACTTTAGGTTGTTTAGGCAACTCAAGATCTTCAGTATAACAACCATCCCTTTCTTTATTAAGCAAAATCATTAATTAATTTGTAAGTGTACAGTAATCACTCCATGAGATATAAAATGATGTATACACACATAGCAAGACAAGCCCAGAATAGCCTAATAGCCACAGTGTCCACGACATAAGAACCTATAGACTGAGGTCCTCCAGCCATCCTCACAGTGTTATGCTGGCTATACATATGTATGAATACACAATATCGACGTGTCATTCGACCCAACACATGCACATCGTGCATGTTTTTGGCGCAATTACGATGCAATGCACTTCTCCGCGGGTCGCACGTCGCATCAGCTGATCATATGTGCTGCACATATGATCAGTCGTTCTGGGTAGGGCTCAATTGCTGATCGTACGATAGATCGTAAGTTGAAAAACCACCTTACAATATATCACACGCCGGGGAGTTGGCGGGAAAGGGGGAGGGGGGGGGGATGAGGGGATGTGGGACGGCTCGCATCTACTGCGAGTCTTCCTAATGTGTGGCCTGCACTACTGTTCCTGGTTGATCCTGCCTGTAGAAAATGCTTTTCTAACACATTAAGCCATGCATATGTGTCCATATCCATACTGCCAATGGATCAATAACAGCTTATGTTTCCTCAATGCCATCTGGTGGTTGTTAGTGGTCCTTAAGCGGCTGCGGGCCCAATTTTGTACGCAGAAGCCTACACAGCTGCGATATTTCAGCCTGTAGACTTGCTAATCATCGCAAGTGAAGCTGCCACCGACCCCCCCCCCCCCAGCAACTGTCTACACATCAATGCAGTAACTAGGAACATCGAGTCTCCGAGTGAGTCTATGGTCACGCAGACTGGCTGCGGCAATAGCAACGCCGACGCCATGTTTCTCTATGTGCATGATCGCAGCAGATACACTCACCGAAAAATTTCCATGGCACTCCTGAATTTTTGACGCCACTTCCAATTACCCCCCCTTCCCTCCCCCAAAACGGTCCCTTCCTGTTAGTCACTGCGAATAAATCCTCACCGCAAGCGGCATTGCAAAAGTATCTTGGCACGCTCCCAGTGATACGCAGTCTACAGATAATCGCTCATTTACGCGAACATCGACATTGTGTACAAATCTGGATCAAGGGGGTCATTCCGAGTTGATCGTAGCTGTGCCAAATTTAGCACAGCTGCGATCATTCACACTGACATGCGGGGGGGACACCCTGCACAGGGCTAGCCCGCCCCGCATGTCAGCGCGCCCCCCCCTCCCCCGCAGAAGTGCAAAGGTATCGCACAGCGGCCGTCTGGCATGCGCCGGCTCACTACGGCACAGTAGCGGCCCGTTTGCTCGCTGCGACAATTAGCAGCGAGCGAACGGGTCAGAATGACCCCCCAAGCCCTGTGTGCATAGTTCCTCAACACACCTTATTTACGAAGCAGCATCAAATGTCATTAGTCTGTGTGTACTGGTCAACGCTGGTATCTGATTGGTTGGTACATAACTTGCATTCACAGCACGGTAAATAAGACCTTTAAATGTCTGCCTCACTTTAGCCCTGCACAGAAGCCTGGGTGGTATCTGGGTAACAGCCTCATTAATATACAATGTAACACAAGGGGAATTTACTGACTTCTGAGAAATGGTGTGTAATACTGTCAGTGTCCCCTCCCATATATAACATTTTTGCTGGTTACATTACAGTCAGTTACATCCTGAGGCTTACCCGGATAATTAAGCAGACGCTCATGAACAAATCTTTATGTACCTGCAGCTCAATCTCCGTAAGTTTACAGCTCACCATTCATCCAGTCAAGCAATGTCACAAAAGACATCCGGGGTACCATAGCGATGCTCGCCGAGAGCTGCAGGAACGCACAGGAATATATTTGATAGGGACAATCATATATTATTCAATATCCTCAAATATTTATGAACAAGCCTGCAAGTGAAATTTCAACTAATCAATCATGTGGTTTGCGCACTTCCAGGACATGTCACTGAATCTACCTGTGCATGTGACCTCACAAACCCTGCGCACGGACTTCCGTACAATTGCATAACTGGGTAACGTCTCAGCTGCTGGCCTGCGCCGGATCACATCAGCTCAGTCTACAAGGACAGAGGGAGCACGTCACACAGATATCTCAGTTTCACATTTTGTTTTCCCCTAACTGTTGCTGAGTCCAAAACAACTGGTGACACGTGTGTGTCTTGTATCACAGAGCACCCTTCTTTCCACAATGTGATGACTTCCTCCTTCTGTTTTCCACACTTATAGGCCCTACTCACATGCCGATATTCTGAAAGATATGAACGATCTCGTTCATAAATGAACGAGAACTCGTTCATATCTTTCAGTGTGGAGACTCCAGCGATGAACGATGTGCGGCCCCGCGCTCGTTCATCGCTGATCTCCCGTCGGCTGTGCATGCAGGCCAATATGGACGATCTCGTCCATATTTGCCTGCACTTCAATGCAGCCGGGTGACGGGGGGAGTGAAGAAACTTCACTCCCCCCGTCACTGCCCCCCCGCCGCCGGGTTGCTCGTCGGCCGTATCGGCCGTCGGGCACCTCGGCGGCGCATCGCCGAGTGAGTAGGGCCCCTTAGGCCCTCATTCCGAGTTGTTCGCTCGCTAGCAGATTTTAGCAGCATTGCACACGCTAGGCCGCCGCCCTCTGGGAGTGTATCTTAGTTTAGCAGAATTGCGAATGAAAGATTAGCAGAATTGCGAATAGAAAATTCTTAGCAGTTTCTGAGTAGCTCGAGACTTACTCCTACACTGCGATCAGCTCAGCCCGTTTCGTTCCTGGTTTGACGTCACAAACACGCCCTGCGTTCGGCCAGCCACTCCCCCGTTACTCCAGACACTCCCGCATTTTATCCTGGCACGCCTGCGTTTTTCCGCACACTCCCAGAAAACGGTCAGTTTCCGCCCAGAAACACCCACTTCCTGTCAATCACACTCCGATCACTTCAACAATGAAAAGTCTTCGTTCGGACATGATTAAATCTACTAAGTTTTGTGCTAATTTACTTAGCGCATGCGCACTGCGTACCATGTGCATGCGCATTTTCGCCTTAATCGTTCCGTTGCGAAAATCGGCAATGAGCGAACAACTCGGAATGACCCCCATAATTCACAATTCGATTGATGTAAAAACAAAACAAAAATAACCTCCAGGTACATTAACAGTTGCACAGATGAGAAGAAGCAGACAAGGCTATCCATGAGAAAGGGGGGTGGGCTATCCTCACACCGTGAGAAGAGGAGGTGGGCTATCCTCACTCCATGAGAAGGGGAGGTGGGCTATCCTCACACCGTGAGAAGGGGAGGTGGGCTATCCTCACACCGTGAGAAAGGGGGGTGGGCTATCCTTACACCGTGAGAAGGGGAGGTGGGCTATCCTCACACCATGAGAAGGGGAGGTGGGCTATCCTCACACCGTGAGAAGGGGAGGTGGGCTATCCTCACACCGTGAGAAGGGGAGGTGGGCTATCCTCACACCGTGAGAAGGGGAGGTGGGCTATCCTCACACCGTGAGAAGGGGAGGTGGGCTATCCTCACACCGTGAGAAAGGGGGGTGGGCTATCCCCACACCGTGAGAAGGGAAGGTGGGCTATCCTCACACCATGAGAAGGGGGGGGGGGCTATCCTCTCACTGTGAGAAGGGGGGGCTATCCTCACATCGCGAGAAGGGGAGGTGGGCTATCCTCACACCGTGAGAAGGGGAGGTGGGCTATCCTCACACCGTGAGAAGGGGGGGCTATCCTCACACCGTGAGAAGGGGGGAGCTATCCTCACACCATGAGAAAAGGGGGGCTATCATCACACCGTGAGAAGGGGGGGGGCTATCCTCACACCATGAGAAGGGTGGGCTATCCTCACACCACGAGAAGGAGAGGTGCGCTATCCTCACACCACGAGAAGGGGAGGGGGGCTATCCTCACACCATGAGAAGGGGAGGTGGGCTATCCTCACACTGCGAGAAGGGGGGCGATCCGCACAATGCGAGAAGGGGGGACTATCCTCACACCATGAGAAGGGGGGGCGGGCTATCCTCACACCGTGAGAAGGGGGGCTATCTGCACAATGCGAGAAGGGAGGGCTATCCTCACACCATGAGAAGGGGGGGCGGGCTATCCTCACACCGTGAGAAGGGGGGCTATCCTCACATCGTGAGAAGGGGAGGTGGGCTATCCTCACATTGCGAGAAGGGGGGCTATCCTCACACTGCGAGAAGGGGGGGCTATCCTCACACCATGAGAAGTGGGGGCTATCCTCACACTGCGAGAAGGGGGGGCTATCCTCACACCATGAGAAGTGGGGGCTATCCTCACACTGCGAGAAGGGGAGGTGGGCTATCCTCACACTGCAAGAAGGGGGGGCTATCTTGACACCGTGAGAAGGGGGGCTATCCACACAATGTGAGAAGGGAGGGCTATCCTCACACCATGAGAAGAGGGAGGCGGGCTATCCTCACACCGTGAGAAGGGGGGCTATCCGCACAATGCGAGAAGGGAGGGCTATCCTCACACCATGAGAAGGGGGGGCGGGCTATCCTCACACCGTGAGAAGGGGGGGGCTATCCTCACACCATGAGAAGGGGAGGTTGGCTTGACAGCTACGGTAGACAGCTGTATGGAAGGTAATACAAAGTAATACATAATTGTCTGGGTTTCCAGTTTGAGTAAGGCCAAGTAGGACTCACTCCAGGGGGCTTCAGAGCTGGTGGACATGGCACCTCCTCCATAACAAAAGATTGCTACAGTATGGGACTGTGTGACAGCATGTTACACCTCTAAGTGATGTAGATAGACAGACAGAAAGCTAAGAATAAGATTACAAAGAAGAAATAGTCCAAAAATAGACTAGGCACAGGGATATTTGACAGTAAATTCTGAACAAAGAACAGGCTGTATTGTCGGTGCACAAAAATAAATCACCATTAAAAAGTAACTTTTAATTATATTCAAGAAAAATGATGTGGAAATAAATCACATATTTGATGGTCGATAAGGAGGATGGGGCCCCCTAAAGTATAAATGCAGGTTTGTGATTGATTTATTTATTTTCATTTGTTCTCTGTGGTTTTGCATCAACCATATTTACTAAGGCCAGAACGACAGACAGAGCGCAGGAAAACAACCGGTATAGAAGACGCCACTGAACACATCACCACACAAACTAAACGTCAATCTTGCAAACTGTTGCAGAAACTGTTGCAACAGTTAAATAAGTGCGAATAGTGCACTGAGGAGAGGAACCTCAGTACACTTATAATGATGGCAATCAATGTATATTGATTAATGAGGCAAATGACATTATTAATAATTATAGAAATAAATAATAAATAATAATAATAAATGTATATTAGTATTTGCCCGTAAGAAAATTATTAATTTTGTCTGCCTCCTTAATCCATACATAAACAGTATAAGTGTATTGCGATTTTTCACATTCTGATTGGCCAGACAGATATGGGGACTTTGCTGTGTTTTTCTCTGGCACTTTTGCCCAAAACAGCGGCGGTTTGGCCATTTGTAAGATGCCAAGCGTCATCAGCGCTATTGGAATTACCGTCCAAACTGCTGAGTAGTAAATTCAGCGACAACCCAGAAGAACTGGTGTTTAATACATTTTTCATTTAGTTTTGTTATACTAGAAATATGCAATAATTTTGATGAATACTTTTGCCATATCAGAGGACAAAAACACTCACTGTCCAATCCTTTACTTGCATCAGAGGTAGCTACCATAAGAGGGTGCTCTGGTCAATTTTTTGGTCAGGCTGACTCTAGAAATATGCAGCTGCTCCACACAATGGTGGTCATTCCGAGTTGATCGCTCGCTAGCTGTTTTTAGCAGCGGTGCAAACGCTCTGCCGCCTCCCACTGGGAGTGTATTTTAGCTTAGCAGAAGTGCAAACGAAAGGATCGCAGAGCAGTGGCAACGGTTTTTTGTGCAGTTTTAGAGTAGCTGAAAACCTACTCAGCGCTTGCGATCACTTCAGACTGTTCAGTTCCTGTTTTGACGTCACAAACACGCCCTGCGTTCGCCCAGCCACGCCTGCATTTTTCCTGCCACTCCTGCGTTTTTTCGAACACTCCCTGAAAACGGTCAGTTAACACCCAGAAACGCCCTCTTCCTGTCAATCACTCTGCGGCCAGCAGTGCGACTGAAAAGCTTCACTAGACCCTGTGTGAAACTACATTGTTCGTTGTAATAGTACATCGCGCGTGCGCATTGCGCCACATACGCATGCGCAGAAGTGCCGGGTTTTTTTGCCTCATTGCTGCGCTGCGACCGAAAACTGCTAGCGAACAACTCGGAATGACCCCCAATGTATGTAGCATTATGCATGATAGATGCAACGCGATGTGACTAGTACGCACCAGGAGACTGTGCTAATTGATTTGATATGGGTGTGGATTAATAGATCGACAATGTCTAGGTAGATGCAACAGGTACAAATGGGCGACAGATGAAAGGTCGACAGGAACAAAATACCGACATGAAAATGGTGGAGACCTTTTTATGGTTATTTTGTCCCAAATGTAGCATCTTTCCTGTTATCTGCCCACCATCAGTAGAAACGTGTACACTCGCCACAGTTTGGGAGTGGTGGTGGCGCGTTTTACTTGCGACAGGTTACTATTCCCAACATATGTTCACTTGGATAGAACATAAAGCAGATTCTAAGTTTGGGACATAATGAAAATAATAATAAAAAAAATGTGTCAACCATTTGTGTGGCGACAATTTTCACGTCGACAATTGTACACGTCAATATTAAGCAGAGTCCACCTTTTGTATCTGCCAACCTAATGCATTTCGACCGTTTCAGCCGGATACCGCCAGACAGCCATTCTGGCCTAAGTAGCTGCTCCCTATTTATAAAACACTTGGTGGTTTTACCTGAATGCCTAGAGGCGGCGTAACATCCCGTGCGCCACAGCACAACGTCTAATTCACGGCCACAATCTGCAGTAACGCATGTCTGGAAGACAGGAAAATGAGGAGCAGCTGTCAGTGACACATGGAGAACAATACGCTCTTACGATGAATACAAACATAACGGAGGCTTCATAATTGTGATTTCTTTCAGTAAGCTATTTCTAGACAAAACATTTCACAGGCAGTGAAAAAACAAACAAACAACGTAATAAAACACAAAATTGAACTTGAGAGGAGAAAACTCTATAAAAGAAGAGATTTTTTTCAAACAGATGACAAAATCTAAGTTTTACTATGTGCAATAGTTCGAAAGTAATTTTATTTAATTATGATGCAAAAAATAATAACGATAGCGCTCTTTCTCCAACGGGACTCAAGGCGCTTATCAGATAGACTGAACATAATTCAGTACAGAAGCAATTAGCACAAAAAGAGGTTTAGGTTTGCATATAGGGGGTCATTCCGAGTTGATCGCTCGCTAGCAGTTTTTAGCAGCCATGAAAACGCATTGTCGCCGCCCACGGGGAATGTATTTCCGCTTTGCAGAAGTGCGAACGCCTGTGCAGCAGAGCGCCTGCAAACACATTTTGTACAAAACAAGACCAGCCCTGTAGTTACTCTTCGTGTGCGTTGATTCTAACGTTGGAGGGTTGGCTTTTGACGTCACACACCCGCCCAGCGTTTGCCCAGCCACGCCTGCGTTTTCTCCGGCACGCCTGCGTTTTTCCAAACACTCCCTGAAAACGGTCAGTTGACACCCAGAAACGCCCTCTTCCTATCAATCACCTTGCGGCCGGCTGTGCGATTGGAATCGTTGCTAGAACCTGTGCAAAACCACAATGGACTTTGTACCCGTACGACACGCGTGTGCATTGCGGTGCCTACGCATGCGCAGATTAGCCATTTTTTCCACTGATCGCTGCGCAGCGAACAACGGCAGCTAGCGATCAACTCGGAATGACCCACATACAGAGCAGGAGATACTACAACGGGTAAGGCTGCCACTTTGGGTCATCAGCTGCAGGATTATTCATTAACAGAGATCTCAGAACTACCGTATTTGCCGGCGTATAAGACGACTTTTTCCCCCTGAAAAACATGCCTCCAAGCGGGGGGTCGTCTTATACGCCGGGCGGGAAGTCGCGTGCGGGAAGTCGTGAAACAGGGGCGTGGCCTAGCATAAGGGGGCGTGGTCTAGCGGGCGGACCCCCGTTTTCAGCAATCCAGGGGGTTAAGAAGATGATGTTGGCTGCCCCCCTCCACTTCCCCCGTGAAGTGCCTCTATCTCACCTGTGTGAGTGTACGGTGAGTGTACGGCGCTGCCGGCGGGTGAAGCTCTCGAATGCAGTGCCGGCTCCTACACAGGGACAGGAGCCAGGTGCTGCACGTATTGTTACAGTGCAGCACCCGGCTCATGTCACTGAGCAGGAGCCGACATTCAGCAGTGACAGGCGGTTAGGCAGGGAGGACAGCGGACAGCGGCAGCACTGACATGTCTCTTACAGTATAAGAGATTTAGAGTATCAAGGTATGCATAAGAAGGGGGGGGACAGCGGCTTAGGCAGGGGGGACAGCGGCAGCACTGCAGGGAAGCTGCAGGTGAGGGGGGCTTACAACTTTATGTGGTGGGTTAATACTGGTACTACAGGTATCCATAATATGGATTCAAGGGCGGACGGATCTATTAAAAGGTTATACACGAGGAGGTGGCGCCCGCTGTTTTTCTTCTAGTCTTCTACAGTGTGTTGCCAGAGTTCCTCTGGGTTGTGGGCTGCCTGCCTGTGTTCCTGAGAAATCAAATCAAATCTGATGTTCTTTTACGTTTTATTTGGTGTGTGGAAGGTGTGCGGAAGAGGGGGTAGTCTTATATGGCGAGTACATAACAAACTCTATATTTTGAGTGGAAATGTTGGGGGGTCGTCTTATACGCCCAGTCGTCTTATACGCCGGCAAATACGGTACATGTAAAAGAACAGCGCAGTTCAGGGGTAGTGCAATGTCTGCACAGCACCTACCTGTGTTACTATAGCGCCTGGCACAGCCATTCAATGGTAAAGTAGCCACGTGGTAGAGGAACTGTGAGTTTAACAGTCCACTATGTAGAACTGGTGCAATTGCAGCCTATTTCCTATTTTTGCTGTGGTGGTATCCCCTAATGTCTCCTGATTGCCTGTACATAGCTGTGCGCACGTGCGGAGGTATATGGCGAATGGTTGCAGCTTCCTTTCAGCAGGCGATTAGGAAAACTTTCCTGAGGCTTAATGTCGGAACATTACGCTGTAAGCACGAACTATTGCAATGGAGTCCAGCTGCTGAGGTTTGTCGCAGGAGGGGGCTCTTTTTATGAATTGTACTTCTAACTTGTTTTTTAGCACTGCTGAAAGCTGCAGCACATCATTAGGTAAAATGGCTTATAATGCTGTGCAGTGTCGGACTGGGGAATGAAGGGCCCACCTGGGGGGGGGGGGGGGTCGGGTCAGTGATAGGCGCCCATGCTTTGGGGCGTGGCCAGCCAACAAAGAGGCTTGGCTAACCATTAGAGAGTGCATGGTCTAGGCCCCTTGATAAATATATATAGTACCTACTGCTAGCACATTCAGGTAAATGTACCAGATTAATAACAGCAATACACCATACCACCCAACATTGGGAGAAGTGCAAGAGGGACGTTCTGGAGCAGCGCGGCCGCCCGAAAAGGGGGCGTGGCTTCATGGGAGGGCAGCGTTTGCAAGCCTCCTAGGCACCCCGGTGGGCCGCTGCTCTGCTAGGCACCCCGGTGGGCCAGTCCAACCCTGGCTCTATTTAGCGAAGCCTGAGAATGGAAAACATTGGAAAAAAATGATATATTTCATGTAAACTACCTGCATTCATAAAGACATTAAGGGTTGAAATTTTAAACTTGTACATAAAATTGGGTTATTTGGATTCGTACAACTACAAGGGGACAATCAGTGATTTATCAAATGTCTAAATATCAATATATAAAATTAGTTAACAAAGTAATATAAATATACTATGACTAGGTGCTTCATCGCGCCCTACGGGCGCTTTTCACACTGTCGCAAGGGGCTACGCCCCCTTAACCCTTGCATGCCTTTCTGGGGTTTAATATTTGTATTATATGGAGTATTACCTGCATTCCTTTGTTAGTTGTTAAATATTGCACAATGAAAGGGCGTGCGATGGTGAAGGAGGCGCAGCCCCTTGCGACAGCGTGAACAGCACCTGCAGGGCACGATGTACAGAATGTAGCGGGTGTGGGGGGGACTGCGGATGGTGTCTGTAGATGCTGCGGGTGGAGGGAGGCAGAAGTGGGGGTGGGGCCCGGATGGGGAAGGTTCGGGAGGTGCTGCGCGTGGGGGAGGGGCAGAGGAGTGGGGGATGCAGATGGGGGAGGGGTCCGGAGGCACTGAAGGTGGGGGAGGGGCAGGGGTGCCACGGGTGGGAGAGGGGCAGGTGTGGGGATGTTGTGGATGGATGAAGGGTTCCGGAGGTGCTGTTGGATGGGAAGGGACGGGAGTGCCGGGGGTTGGGTAGGGGACCGCAGGCACCATGGGTAGGGTAGGGGCAGGTACGGGTGTTGCGGCGGATGGGAAAGGAGGTCCGGAGGTGCTGCAGGTGGTGGAGGGGCAGGTGCGGGGGTGCCATTGGTGGGGGAGGGGTGGGTGAGGGGGGGACCGCTGATGGAGGAGGGTGTCTGCAGATGCTGCGGGTGGAGGGGAGCAGGTGTTGGGGGAGACATATAAGGGGGGTGAATGGTGGAATTGGCCTGGAGGTGCTGTGGGTGGTGAAGGGGTGGAGGAGTGGGAGCCACGGGTGGTGTAGGGGGTCTGGAGGCACAGCATGTGGGGGAGGGGTGGAGTGCCGCATGTGGTGGAGGGGAAGGTGCGGAGGTGTGGTGCATTGGGGAGAGGTCTGGAGGCGCTGCGGGTACTGTACATGCCATAAAAGGTAGTTGGAGGGTATGCAGTAACAGAGCCAGGACAGGGGTGACAGGGTCAGTACAGGGTTGACGGGGCCAGGAAAGGGGTGACGGGGCCAGGACAGGGGTGACGGGGCCAGGACAGAAATGATAGGGACAGGATAAGGGTGACAGGGCCAGGATAAGGGTGAAAGGGCCAGGATAAGGGTGGCAGGGCAAGGCCAGGGGTGACAGGGACATGACAGAACACAGGGCATGGGAGAGATTGGTATTAGGGACAAAACAGTGGTGACAGACAGATGTGTCTTACCGGAGTCACTGCTGCTGGCTGCTGCTGTTCCACTCCAACCTGTTGGGATCTGCTGCTGCTGGAGACTTGGCATGGCTGACGCTCTCAGGCTGGAGTCCTGCTTCCTCTGCCCGTCCGCATCCCTCCCCCCTCCTCAGTCACACACCGCAGACCTCGCGCAGCTGCCGGGCACTGTGGTAAGGTGAGACTGGAAATGACTGGTTAGCCCCCAGGAGATGCTGCGGCTGGAGGGAGGAGGGGGTCATAGCATGCACGTGGCGCGGACCTCACGGCTTCCGGGCATTGTGGTAAGGGGAGACTGGGAGTGACTGGTTAGCTCCCAGGAGACGTTGCGGCTGGAGGGAGGAGTGGGTCAGAGCCTGCAAGCAGCTCGGATTTCTGCAGCGCTACCCGCCAGCTAAAGTGTGTGAATGAGCTGGGCGCACTCCACTGCGGGTGGCAGCGCTGCAGCTAGCGGTGGGGTTGCCGGGGCTGGAGATAACAGAGGCAGTATGGAACCTGCACAGCAGCAGGTGCCCCACTAAACTGCAGCTAAGAAGCGTGGAGTGTGCCAGAAAGTGACGCTCCTCCGCATCAGAGAGACCCTGCTGAGTATGCCGATGTGGGGGGTCAAGCACACAGTGAGCCGGTGCCCGTCTGTCTGTATGACATACCCCTCACACACCCCCATACCTCCCAAATGTCCCGATTTTCGCGGGTCGCAGTGTCCGGCGGTGGGAGGGGGGGGGGCAGTTGGAAAGCTCCTGTACTCGCTGTTCTGCTTAGCAGAGCAGCGGTGAATAGTGGAGACAGAGGGAGAGGGGGCATCAGGGGGTACGGATTAATGGGGGGGTTCCAGCAGCAAAGCCGGATTAAGGTGGGGGGGGGGGGGGGGGGCAGGGGATACGTACCGTTGGCCCCACAGTTTTAGGGGACCCCCCGGCTGGAGTAGCTCTGTCCCAGCTCAGAAGCTACCCCCCCCCCCGTCCTGCCAGTAACAGCGGCAGCATTGTGCTACAGTCAGCGCACGCTGCTACGTGTAGGCAGGTCTGTGGTGTTGCAGGGAGGCAGCAGTCTCCCTGCTTTCTTCTGCCTGTGCGGGTGTGTAGGGGGGGAGCGACCACCTCCTCTGGATTTAGCCCTAGCTGAGGGGTCAAAATCCCATAAAAAAAATAAAAATAAAAATCGAAATTTGCATAAGGGGGCGTGGCCGCGCGGGCCGCGATTAGGCCACGCCCCCAACCCACAGCAGGCACAGCAATGAGATAGGGCTCCCCTGTCACAAGTGCCCTGGGCCCCCCGGACTCATAATCAGCCCCTGGGAGCATGCCAGCAGCTCAGAGCGCTGGGCACGCTCCCTCACTGACGAAAACGGAAGCCCTCCCGTGAAGCCACGCCCCCTTTTCGCCGAGTGTGTTTCCCTCCTTCTGCCTGGAGAAAGCTCCTGCAGAAAGCTGGGAGGTATGCACCCCTGCCTGTGCCATGCCCAATGCCCATGCTATCTGCTTCTGCTCCTAGTCTCCTGTAGATTTGGCCAGATCTCTGTGACTCATTTGACTAACTCCGCCCACTGTTGTAACTCCGCCCAGCGTTAGCAAATGAATCACAAGGTCACAGAAGATGCCTTGCTATATGGTATATGAATAACAATATTACCATATAAATCTTGACACATTAACCTGGGTATGGACTAGCTGTATTACCAGCTGTATTATATATACTTATACATATATAAGTATGCTTTGTCGGACCCCTATGTATGTATGCAGCTTGTTATTGTGGCACAAATTAGCTGAGTCTGAGTCTGAGCTCTTTCTTCCTAGGTCCAAGTAAATCCAGTTTAAGCATCTGACATATATTGTACACATTATGGGGTCTATTTACTAAGCCTTGAATGGATAAAAAATGGACGGAGATAAAGTGCCAGCCAATCAGCTCCTGTCATTATTCAAACCCAGCCTGTGACATGGCAGTTAGGAGCTGATTGGCTGGTACTTTTTCTCCATCCACTTTATCGCCGTCCAAGGTTTAGTAAATAGCCAGTAAATGTGTTGGAAATTAAATCAGCATCCGACGCCGGTCACCCAACCCCAATCCTCTGACTCTGCTCAGAAAATAACACATGAGAATAGTTTCTGTGAGAAGTAACAACCTGGGCAGTTGCAGGATACTACCGATGCTACTATGAGGAGGAAATACTACTGGTATAATACTACTGAGGTCAGTATGAGGAGGAAATACTACTGGTGCTACTGGTCAGAATGAGGAAAAAATACTACTGGTGCTACTGGTCAGTATGAGGAGAAAATACTACTGGTGCTACTGGTCAGTATGAGGAGAAAATACTACTGGTGCCGCTGGTCAGTATGAGGATGAAATACTACTGGTGCTACTGGTCAGTATGAGGAATAAATACTACTGATCCCACTGGTCAGTATGAGGATGAAATACTACTGGTGCTACTGGTCAGTATGAGGAAGAAATACTACTGGTGCCACTGGTCAGTATGAGGAATAAATACTACTGGTGCTACTGGTCAGTATGAGGAAGAAATACTACTCGTGCCACTGGTCAGTATGAGGAATAAATACTACTGGTGCTACTGGTCAGTATGAGGAATAAATACTACTGGTGCCACTGGTCAGTATGAGGAAAAAATACTACTGGTGCTACTGGTCAGTATGAGGAAGAAATACTACTGGTGCCACTGGTCAGTATGAGGAATAAATACTACTGGTGACACTGGTCAGTATGAGGAAGAAATACTACTGGTGCTACTGGTCAGTATGAGGAAGAAATACTACTGGTGTCACTGGTCAGTATGAGGAATAAATACTACTGGTGTCACTGGTCAGTATGAGGAATAAATACTACTGGTGCCACTGGTCAGTATGAGGAATAAATACTACTGGTGCCACTGGTCAGTATGAGGAATAAATACTACTGGTGCTACTGGTCAGAATGAGGGAAAAAATACTACTGATCCCACTGGTCAGTATGAGCAAGAAATAATACTGGTGATACTGGTCAGTATGAGGAAGAAATACTACTGGTGCTACTAATCAGTATGAGGAAGAAATACTACTGGTGCTACTGGTCAGTATGAGGAAGAAATACTACTGGTGCTACTGGTCAGTATGAGGAATAAATACTACTGGTGCTACTGGTCAGTATGAGGAAGAAATACTACTAATGCTACTGGTCAGTATGAGGAAGAAATACTACTGGTGCTGCTGGTCAGTATGAGGAAGAAATACTACTGGTGCTACTGGTCAGTATGAGGAAGAAATACTACTGGTGCTACTGGTCAGTATGAGGAAGAAATACTACTGGTGCTACTGGTCAGTATGAGGAATAAATACTACTGGTGCTACTGGTCAGTATGAGGAAGAAATACTACTAATGCTACTGGTCAGTATGAGGAAGAAATACTACTGGTGCTGCTGGTCAGTATGAGGAAGAAATACTACCGGTCAGTATGAGGAAGAAATACTACTGGTGCTACTGGTCAGTATGAGGAAGAAATACTACTGGTGCTACTGGTCAGTATGAGGAAGAAATACTACTGATGCTACTGGTCAGTATGATCAAGAAATACTACTGGTGCTACTTGTTAGTATGAGGAAGAAATACTACTGGTCAGTATGAGGAAGAACTACTACTGGTGCTACTGGTCAGTATGAGGAAGAAATACTACTGGTGCCGCTGGTCAGTATGAGGAATAAATACTACTGGTGCCACTGGTCAGTATGAGGAAGAAATGCTACTGGTGCTACTGGTCAATATGAGGAAGAAATACTACTGGTGCTACTGGTCAGTATGAGGAAGAAATACTACTGGTGCTACTGGTCAGTATGAGAAGGAAATACTACTGGTGCTACTGGTCAGTATGAGGAAAAATTACTACTGGTGCAACTGGTCAGTATGTGGAATAAAGACTATTGGTGCTACTGGTCAGTATCAGGAGGAAATACTACTGGTGCTACTAGTCAGTATGAGGAAGAAATACTACTGGTGCTACTGGTCAGTATGAGGAAGAAAAACTACTGGTGCTACTAGTCAGTATGAGCAAGAAAGAATACTGGTGCTACTGGTCAGTATGAGGAAGAAATACTACTGGTGTTACTGGTCAGTATGAGGAAGAAATACTACTGGTGCTACTGGTCAGTATGAGGAAGAAATACTACTGGTGCTACTGGTCAGTATGAGGAAGAAATACTACTGGTCAGTATGAGGAAGAAATACTACTGGTGCTACTTGTCAGTATGAGGAAGAAATACTACTGATGCCACTGGTCAGTATGATCAAGAAATACTACTGGTGCTACTTGTCAGTATGAAGAAGAAATACTACTGGTGGCATTGGTCAGTATGAGGAATAAATACTACTGGTGCCACTGGTCAGTATGAGGAAGAAATACTACTGGTCAGTACGAGGATGAAATATTACTGGTGCTACTGGTCAGTATGAGGAATAAATACTACTGGTGCCACTGGTCAGTATGAGGAATAAATACTACTGGTGCTACTGGTCAGTATGAGGAAGAAATACTACTCGTGCCACTGGTCAGTATGAGGAAGAAATACTACTGGTGCTACTGGTCAGTATGAGGAATAAATACTACTGGTGCCACTGGTCAGTATGAGGAAAAAATACTACTGGTGCTACTGGTCAGTATGAGGAAGAAATACTACTGGTGCCACTGGTCAGTATGAGGAATAAATACTACTGGTGACACTGGTCAGTATGAGGAAGAAATACTACTGGTGCTACTGGTCAGTATGAGGAAGAAATACTACTGGTGTCACTGGTCAGTATGAGGAATAAATACTACTGATGTCACTGGTCAGTATGAGGAATAAATACTACTGGTGCCACTGGTCAGTATGAGGAATAAATACTACTGGTGCTACTGGTCAGAATGAGGAAAAAATACTACTGATCCCACTGGTTAGTATGAGCAAGAAATAATACTGGTGATACTGGTCAGTATGAGGAAGAAATACTACTGGTGCTACTAATCAGTATGAGGAAGAAATACTACTGGTGCTACTGGTCAGTATGAGGAAGAAATACTACTGGTGCTACTGGTCAGTATGAGGAATAAATACTACTGGTGCTACTGGTCAGTATGAGGAAGAAATACTACTAATGCTACTGGTCAGTATGAGGAAGAAATACTACTGGTGCTGCTGGTCAGTATGAGGAAGAAATACTACCGGTCAGTATGAGGAAGAAATACTACTGGTGCTACTGGTCAGTATGAGGAAGAAATACTACTGATGCAACTGGTCAGTATGATCAAGAAATACTACTGGTGCTACTAGTCAGTATGAGCAATAAATACTACTGGTGCTACTGGTCAGTATGAGGAATAAAGACTACTGGTGCTACTGGTCAGTATCAGGAGGAAATACTACTGGTGCTACTAGTCAGTATGAGCAATAAATACTACTGGTGCTACTGGTCAGTGGCCCTCATTCCAAGTTGTTCGCTCGTTAGCTACTTTTAGCAGAAATGCAAACGCAAAGCCGCCGCCCTCTGGGAGGGTATCTTAGCATAGCAGAATTGCTAACGAAAGATTAGCAATTCTGCTATTAAGTATTTCCTTGCAGTTTCTGAGTAGCTCCAGACCTTCTCCTAGATTGCGATCACCTCAGTCCGTTTAGTTCCTGGTTTGACGTCACAAACACGCCCAGCGTCTGGCCAGCCACTCCTCCGTTTCGCCAGCCACTACAGCGTTTTTACCTGGCACGCCTGCATTTTATAGCACACTCCCTGAAGATGGCCAGTTTCCGCCCAGAAACATCCACTTCCTGTCAATCACACTACGATCAGCAGAGCGATTGAAAAGCTTTGTTCGCCCGTGAGTAAAATAGCATAGTTTTGTGTAAAAATACTTAGCGTGTGCGCCCTGCTGTGCATACGCATGTGTGAGAGGCGCGGCTGCGGGTGAGTGTGGTGCCTGCTGCCGTGCAGGTGTAGACTCGGTACTCACCAGGCGCCGCTCTCTCTCACCTTCAGGTACCGGAACCCTCAACGGACCTGGAAATCTTCACTCGGATCCGGACACGGCGATTCCCTCTCGGAGCTGACCGACGACCGAGCTGAGGAGAGAATGGTTTACCTTAAGGGGGGGTATCGACCCTTCTTCCACTGGAACAAGGGATACCCCAGGGGTGACCGCGACCTTCACCGGTTGGGTGAATGGTCATCACCGGCACAAAGCCTCAGCCACCCAGATTTCACACACTCGCGCTCTCGCACGTAGTGTGATGAAAAGGATTCTCACGTCCGTGAGCAATCCCGACTCCGGCGCTCGGGGACAGGCAAGGGACAAACGTACACGGATGCTACTCACCGTCACAAGTCTTGCACTCCGATCTTCTCCACTTACAGGTCCCTGTAAGGAGGCAAAGAGAAACAGCCGTGCAGGGCCTAACTCTACCCTAGTGTCACACCCTATACTAACTACAACGGCAGAGCCCTCAAACTAGCTCTGTGGGTGTGGTGCAACAAAACTATGCAAACACAGACAATTTGCCCTGCACGGTAACAACATACATCACAATATCGGAATGCAAGATCACACGGTGTTGTCCCTTTAAATCCCTACCTGCCGCTGGAAGGGGGTGGGTGCCACACGGCCTGCCCACCTAAACACCTCCGGGTGGCCCGAGCCTAGTGCCCAGTGCCACCTTTATTCACCTTGGGGGGGTACCTACTCGCTGGGCCTAGCGCCCCCTGACTGCGCTCAGGCCGGAGGCCTGACTTTGCCCACGGGCCTAGCGCCCGTCTAACTTGCTGCCCGTTGGGTGACCTGGGCCTTGTGCCCAGGGTCACCTTAATACTCCCTAATTGGCCAAAATACACTAGGGCCTAATGCCCTCTATTGCCCACAGGCCTATTGCCTGATTTGCCCCCCGGGCCTAGCGCCCGCCTAACTGGTGCCGCAGGGGTAGGGTGGCTTGGGCCTAATGCCCAAACCACCTAATCAAATATTGGCCCCCAAACTCCTAGCTGCTCCACAGGCCTAGTGCCTGAATTGTGCCCTCGGGCCTAATGCCCGTCCCTGGTGGTCGAGGGAGGAAGAGGGGAGGGGGTGAAGTTGCCTCACTGAGGCCTCACCTGCTCCAGGGGTCTTTGGTGCCCTCTTCTGCCGCTGACCCGTCCTGGCCAGCGGCGTTGCCTCCGCTGCTCCGCGTCCAGCCGCCGCTGGACATCTTCCTGCAGGAACCCGACGTCTTCTGGCCTCTTCAGCGGCCGCCGTCTTCTTCTCCGCGCCGACCCTCTTCTCCAAGACCCGGCTTCTTTCTTCTTCGCGCTCTTCCGCGCGCGCCCGGCGTCCTTCTGATCTTCGCCGCTCTTCGGCGCGGCCTCCTCCCTGAACGGCTCCCGCCCGGCGTCTGACGTCAGACGTCGGGGGCGGGGCCTATGACGCGGCGAGCGCCAATTGGCTCGCCACGTCCCTCTCTGATTGGCCGCCTCTCCGGGAGCCGCGATTGGCTCCCGGAGGGCGCCATCATTCAAACCCCTCCGCAGCCTCTGGTCCGGTGCAGGGAAAAGGGTAATCCCTGCACCGGACACCCGCCGCCGCCACGCACCCAGCGCTGGGGACAGACAAGCTGCCCCAGCGCTGTCCCCAGGGCACACCTCCACACATGCGCAGAACTGCCGGATTTTAGCCGACTAGCAATTCTGCTAAAAATAGCAGCGAGCTAACAATTCGGAATGAGGGCCTGTATGAGGAAGAAATACTACTGGTCAGTATGAGGAAGAAATACTACTGGTGCTACTGGTCAGTATGAGGAAGAAATACTACTGGTCAGTATGAGGAAGAAATACTACTGGTGCTACTGGTCAGTATGAGGAAGAAATACTACTGGTCAGTATGAGGAACAAATACTACTGGTGCTACTGGTCAGTATGAGGAAGAAATACTACTGGTGCAACTGGTCAGTATGAGGAAGAAATACTACTAGTCAGTATGAGGAAGAAATACTACTGGTCAGTATGAGGATGAAATACTACTGATGCCACTGGTCAGTATGAGGAAGAAATACTACTGGTCAGTATGAGGAACAAATACTACTGGTGCTACTGGTCAGTATGAGGAAGAAATACTACTGGTGCAACTGGTCAGTATGAGGAAGAAATACTACTAGTCAGTATGAGGAAGAAATACTACTGGTGCTACTGGTCAGTATGAGGATGAAATACTACTGGTGGCACTGGTCAGTATGAGGAATAAATACTACTGGTGCTACTGGTCAGTATGAGGAAGAAATACTACTGGTGCTACTTGTCAGTATGAGGAAGAAATACTACTGGTCAGTACGAGGAATAACTACTACTGGTGCAACTGGTCAGTATGAGGAAGAAATACGACTGGTCAGTATGAGGAAGAAATACTACTGGTGCCACTGGTCAGTATGAGGAATAAATACTACTTTTACCACTAGTCAGTATGAGGAAGAAATACTACGTGTGCAACTGGTCAGTAAGAGAAGGAAATACTACTGGTGCCACTGGTTATTATGAGGAGAAAATACTACTGGTCAGTATGAGGAGAAAATACTACTGGTGCCACTGGTCAGTATGAGGAAGAAATACTACTGGTCAGTATGAGGAAGAAATACTACTGGTGCCACCAATCAGTATGAGGAAGAAATACTACTGGTGCCGCTGGTCAGAATGAGGAAGAAATACTACTGGTGCCGCTGGTCAGTATGAGGAACAAATACTACTGGTGCCACTGGTCAGTATGAGGAACAAATACTACTGTTGCCACTGGTCTGTATGAGGAAGAAATACTACTGGTGCCACTGGTCAGTATGAGGAAGAAATACTACTGGTGCTACTGGTCAGTATGAGAAGGAAATACTACTGGTGCCGCTGGTCAGTATGAGGAGGAAATACTACTGGTGCCACTGGTCAGTATGAGGAAGAAATACTACTGGTGCTACTGGTCAGTATGAGAAGGAAATACTACTGGTGCTACTGGTCAGTATGAGGAGGAAATACTACTGGTGCCGCTGGTCAGTATGAGGAAGAAATACTACTGGTGTCGCTGGTCAGTATGAGGAGGAAATACTACTGGTGCCACTGGTCAGTATGAGGAGGAAATACTACTGGTGCCACTGGTCAGTATGAGGAAGAAATACTACTGGTGCCGCTGGTCAGTATGAGGAGTAAATACTACTGGTGTCACTGGTCAGTATGAGGAAGAAATACTACTGGTCAGTATGAGGAAGAAATACTACTGGTGTCACTAATCATTATGAGGAAGAAATACTACTGGTGCCACTGGTCAGTATGAGGAATAAGAACTACTGGTCAGTATGAGGAATAAGTACTACTGGTGCTACTGGTCAGTATGAGGAGGAAATACTACTGGTGCTACTGGTCAGTATGCAGAAGAAATACTACTGGTGCCGCTGGTCAGTATGAGGAGGAAATACTGCTGGTGCTACTGGTCAGTATGAGGAAGAAATACTACTGATACCACTGGTTGGTATGAGGAAGAAATAAAACTGGTGGCACTGGTCAGTATGAGGAATAAATACTACTGGTGCTACTGGTCAGTATGAGGAAGAAATACTACTGGTGCCACTGGTCAGTATGAGGAAGAAATACTACTGGTGCCACTGGTCAGTATGAGGAAGAAATACTACTGGTGTCACTGGTCAGTATGAGGAAGAAATACTACTGGTGCTACTGATCAGTATGAGGAAGAAATACTACTGGTGCCACTGGTCTGTATGAGGAAGAAATACTACTGGTGCCACTGGTCAGTATGGGGAAGAAATACTACTGGTGCTACTGGTCAGTATGAGAAGGAAATACTACTGGTGCTACTGGTCAGTATGAGGAAGAAATAGTACTGGTGCCACTGGTCAGTATGAGGAAGAAATACTACTGGTGCCGCTGGTCAGTATGAGGAGGAAATACTACTGGTGCCACTGGTCAGTATGAGGAGGAAATACTACTGGTGCCACTGGTCAGTATGAGGAAGAAATACTACTGGTGCCGCTGGTCAGTATGAGGAGGAAATACTACTGGTGCAACTGGTCTGTATGAGGAAGAAATACTACTGGTCAGTATGAGGAAGAAATACTACGGGTGCCACTAATCAGTATGAGGAAGAAATACTACTGGTGCCGCTGGTCAGTATGAGAAAGCAATACTACTGGTGCCACTGGTCAGTATGAGGAATAAATACCATGCAAAAATTAACCAGGCGCTAATATACCACAACCCAACTAAAATGGTTGTGTTAATACAATGTTTAATATCAATATTTAAACCAATACAATATATGTTCAAGCTGCAAGAAAAAAATTGACTTGGGGTAAATCAAGTCAAACAGAGAGAAACCGGCACTTTAAAGTCCCTGGTAACTTGGAAACAACAGACACATAGATTCCTGCGCTAATTAACTCTACAGAATGATATGGCTCAGAGTTTGCTTGACTCAATAAAAACAAAACAAAAAGGATAATTAAATATACTTTATATGATTCTTTTTTATTTTTATCACACATACATACATGTATGTTTAAAAATTAATTTAAGAATAAATTGATTAGACCGGTCTAAATAAAACATAAATCAAAAAAGCAAAAATCAGAACATAGTAATAAGCTAATAATAAGCTAAAGGAGGTGGATCATAAGTAAACTCCTGTGCACAGAAAAATCAATAAAAATACTAAAAATAAGTCCTTTGTATAGGATCGTGCAAATAGTTTGACCAGCTATAAATTGCAACAGTGTCTCGTTATGTTTTGTAGTGTTAGACACTCTTCATCAAATTGCCACTCAGCCAAAAAGTGCAACAGGTAAGTGTGACAAACGCTCCACAACGGAACTTTACATATGGTTCGCACCTGAAGCTGACATGCGGAACAGGAAAATAATGTGAGACGGTCTCGGGCTGCGGGAAGGCGCTTCGCTGGCGCCTGGTATGTTATTGTTAATTACCCCGACTTCCAGGCTCTGTGAGTCCGCGTCTTCGGGTGCCGTATGCAGACACCTGCGTCCCGTTAATAGGCACACCTTCACCGTTGATTCTCCTGATAATGCCTCTGGAGCCCGGCTTCCAGGCTCTGTGAGTCTCCGGGTGCCGTATGCAGACACCTGCGTTTTAGTGTTACTCACACGTTCACCATCAATTCTCCAGATAATGTCACTGGAAAAGATATGCTGTAAAAGTGCAATATAGCTGGTGCACAAAGGTCCAAATAGGCTGCTCCTCTGAGGAATAAATACTACTGGTGCTACTGGTCAGTATGAGGTAGAAATACTACTGGTGCTACTGGTCAGTATGAGAAGGAAATACTACAGGTGACACTGGTCAGTATGAGGAGGAAATACTACTGGTGCCTCTGGTCAGTATGAGGAAGAAATACTACTGGTGCCGCTAGTCAGTATGAGGAGGAAATACTACTGGTGCCACTGGTCAGTATGAGGAAGAAATACTACTGGTGCCACTGGTCAGTATGATGAGGAAATACTACTGGTGCCGCTGGTCAGTATGAGAAAGAAATACTACTGGTGCCACTGGTCAGTATGAGGAGGAAATACTATTGGTGCCACTGGTCAGTATGAGGAAGAAATACTACTGGTCAGTATGAGGAAGAAATACTACTGGTGCCACTAGTCAGTATGAGGAATAAATACTACTGGTGCTACTGGTCAGTATGAGGAGGAAATACTACTGGTGCTACTGGTCAGTATGCAGAAGAAATACTACTGGTGCCGCTGGTCAGTATGAGGAGGAAATACTACTGGTGCTACTGGTAAGTATGAGGAAGAAATACTACTGATGCCACTGGTCTGTATGAGGAAGAAATACTACTGGTGGCACTGGTCAGTATGAGGAATAAATACTACTGGTGTTACTGGTCAGTATGAGGAAGAAATACTACTGGTGCCACTGGTCAGTATGAGGAAGAAATACTACTGGTGCCACTGGTCAGTATGAGGAAGAAATACTACTGGTGTCACTGGTCAGTATGAGGAAGATATACTACTGGTGCTACTGGTCAGTATGAGGAAGAAATACTACTGGTGCCACTGGTCTGAATGTGGAAGAAATACTACTGGTGCCACTGGTCAGTATGGGGAAGAAATACTACTGGTGGTTTGGTGCTACTGGTCAGTATGATAAGGAAATACTACTGGTGCCACTGGTCAGTATGAGGAAGAAATACTACTGGTGCCACTGGTCAGTATGAGGAAGAAATACTAGTGGTGCCGCTGGTCAGTATGAGGAGGAAATACTACTGGTGCCACTGGTCAGTATGAGGAGGAAATACTACTGGTACCACTGGTCAGTATGAGGAAGAAATATTACTGGTGCCGCTGGTCAGTATGAGGAGGAAATACTACTGGTGCCACTGGTCAGTATAAGGAAGAAATACTACTGGTCAGTATGAGGAAGAAATACTACTGGTGCCACTAATCAGTATGAGGAAGAAATACTACTGGTGCCGCTGGTCAGTATAGGGAAGCAATACTACTGATGCCACTGGTCAGTATGATGAATAAATACTACTGGTGCTACTGGTCAGTATGAGGAGGAAATACTACTAGTGCTACTTGTCAGTATGCAGAAGAAATACTACTGGTGCAGCTGGTCAGTATGAGGTGGAAAAACTACTGGTGCCACTGGTCTGTATGAGGAAGAAATACTACTGATGCCACTAGTCTGTATGAGGAAGAAATACTACTGGTGCCACTGGTCTGTATGAGGAAGAAATACTACTGGTGCTACTGGCCAGTATGAGTAAGAAATACTACTGGTGGCACTGGTCAGTATGAGGAAGAAATACTACTGGTGCTACTGGTCAGTATGAGGAATAAATACTACTGGTGGCACTGGTCAGTATGAGGAAGAAATACTACTGGTTGCACTGGTCAGTATGAGGAATAAATACTACTGGTGCTACTGGTCAGTATGAGGAAGAAATACTACTGGTGGCACTGGTCAGTATGAGGAATAAATACTACTGGTGGCACTGGTCAGTATGAGGAATAAATACTACTGGTGCTACTGGTCAGTATGAGGAAGAAATACTACTGGTGGCACTGGTCAGTATGAGGAAGAAATGCTACTGATCAGTATGAGGAATAAATACTACTGGTGCTACTGGTCAGTATGCGGAATAAATACTACTGGTGGCACTGGTCAGTATGAGGAAGAAATACTACTGGTGCTACTGGTCAGTATGAGGAAGAAATACTACTGGTGGCACTGGTCAGTATGAGGAATAAATACTACTGGTGCTACTGGTCAGTATGAGGAATAAATACTACTGGTGGCACTGGTCAGTATGAGGAATAAATTCTACTGGTGCTACTGGTCAGTATGAGGAATAAATACTACTGGTGTCACTGGTCAGTATGAGGAATAAATACTACTGGTGGCACTGGTCAGTATGAGGAATAAATACTACTGGTGCTACTGGTCAGTATGAGGAAGAAATACTACTGGTGGCACTGGTCAGTATGAGGAAGAAATGCTACTGATCAGTATGAGGAATAAATACTACTGGTGCTACTGGTCAGTATGCGGAATAAATACTACTGGTGGCACTAGTCAGTATGAGGAAGAAATACTACTGGTGCTACTGGTCAGTATGAGGAAGAAATACTACTGGTGGCACTGGTCAGTATGAGGAATAAATACTACTGGTGCTACTGGTCAGTATGAGGAATAAATACTACTGGTGCTACTGGTCAGTATGAGGAATAAATACTACTGGTGGCACTGGTCAGTATGAGGAAGAAATACTACTGGTGACACTGGTCAGTATGAGGAGGAAATAAAGAATAGCTCTGTCACTGATTGTACACTGAGTGCAGGAACAGACCCTGCTTTCCCCTAGTGATACCACAGCGCACACTGGCACATTGGGAGCTGACTGGTGATACATATTGTGGGGAACTAGTCATTTTGATAGTAGTTAGTAAAGTCTGGGGCAGGACAGGCACCGAGTGCCACTGTATTAGAGCCAGCGAATCCCAGTGAAGGGGCGGGAGGAGAGTGACGTGTGTCTGGAGGAAAAGCTGCAGCAGACGGAGCTGTGCACTGTGCAGGCACAGACAGAGAGCGGCTGCAGCTGGGTGAGGGAGTCTCTCCGGAGCACAGGGACCGCAGCAGCGCATCCTGAGTACCAGCACTCTGCCTCTCATGAGCTGGGAAAGTGAGGCTCTGCCACCAGCCGCTCTGCAGTATGTGGATGCGCTCCATACATAGGAGAGAGCTGTGACCGGACCTGAGCTGGGGGCTACTCTGCAATATATGGATTATACTCCTGCCCTTCATACCGCGGAGCTGTGACCGGACCTGAGCTGGGATAGTGCTCTGCAATACAGTATATGGATTATAACTCTGCTCCTGCCCTCCATACCCCAGAGCTGTGACTGGACCTGAGCTGGGATAGTGCTCTGCAATACAGTATATGGATTATAACTCTGCTCCTGCCCTCCATACCCCAGAGCTGTGACTGGACCTGAGCTGGGATAGTGCTCTGCAATACAGTATATGGATTATAACTCTGCTTCTGCCTCCCATACCCCAGAGCTGTGACTGGACCTGAGCTGGGATAGTGCTCTGCAATACAGTATATGGATTATAACTCTGCTTCTGCCTCCCATACCCCAGAGCTGTGACTGGACCTGAGCTGGGATAGTGCTCTGCAATACAGTATATGGATTATAACTCTGCTCCTGCCCTCCATACCCCAGAGCTGTGACTGGACCTGAGCTGGGATAGTGCTCTGCAATACAGTATATGGATTATAACTCTGCTTCTGCCTCCCATACCCCGGAGCTGTGACTGGACCTGAGCTGGGATAGTGCTCTGCAATACACTATATAGATTATAACTCTGCTCCTGCCCTCCATACCCCAGAGCTGTGACTGGACCTGAGCTGGGATAGTGCTCTGCAATACAGTATATGGATTATAACTCTGCTTCTGCCTCCCATACCCCAGAGCTGTGACCGGACCTGAGCTGGGATAGTGCTCTGCAATACAGTATATGGATTATAACCCTGCTTCTGCCTCCCATACCCCAGAGCTGTGACAGGTCCTGAGCTGGGATAGTGCTCTGCAATACAGTATATGGATTATTATAACCCTGCTCTTGCCATCCATACCCCGGAGCTGTGACCGGACCTGAGCTGGGATAGTGCTCTGCAATACAGTATATGGATTATAGTCTTGCTTCTGTTCTCCATAACCCGGAGCTGTGACCGGACCTGATTTGGGACAGTGCTCTGCAATACAGTATATGGATTATAGCCCTGCTCCTGCCCTCCATACCCCGGAGCTGTGACCTGACCTGAGCCAGGATGGAGAGCGAGGAGGAGTGGAAGATCTCGGTCTGGCTGTGCGAGGAAGAGAAGCTGGTTTCGGGGCTGACCAGGCGTACGACTTGCGCAGATGTGGTGAAGGTGCTGCTGGAGGACCACAACCAGACGCAAGCTGCAGAGGGCTCCATGCTGCTAGGGCCACCCCACTGCTACTGCATAGTGGAAAAGTGGAGGGGCTTCGAGAGGATACTCCCCAACAAAACCAAGATACTGAGGCTGTGGACAGCATGGGGTGAGGAGCAGGAGAATGTCAGGTTTGTGCTGGTGAGGAGCGAAGCATCTCTGCCCAATGTAGGTCCCCGAAGCGCTGAAGCCAAGGTGGTCCTCAGCAAGGAAAGCCCCTGCCTGTTCAAGGAAGCCACCAAGGCAACTATAGCTATGACCAAGGAGAAACAGCGCAGGGTTGTTAGAAAGGCCTTCAGAAAGCTGGCCAGGATGAACAAGAAGAGTCAAGAGACTTTATCCAAAGACTCCAGCGCTGTAGAGAAGATGGAAACTCTGGTACATCTGGTCCTTTCCCAAGACCACACCATCCGCCAGCAGGTGCAGAGAATTTATGACCTGGACAGGGATATAGAAAGGTATGAGGCTAAAATACATTTTGACAGGATGAAAAGACATGGGGTTAATTATGTCCAAGACACATATTTGGTCGGGGTACTTCCAGATAAGGACTGTGACAGCAATCCAGAAGGAAAAGTTTCCCAAGAAGAACTATTTGTAGACATTGAGGACTATGCTGAGAAATGTGAGGGGATCTTGTTGCTCCAAGATCAAATCACCCAACAAGAGACCCTTATTGAACAGATTACCACCCATATTCAAGAGGAGTTGAATAAAAGGTGGATGGACCGGCGCCAGGAGGAGCTGTCTGCAAAGGACCATGACCCTTCCACCACTACTGGTGGAGACCACGGCGAATGTGAAAGTGAATTGCTCTTTGAGCAGGAACAGGTCAAAACAGAGCTCAGTACCAGTCTCTACATAGGACTGAGGTTGAACACAGACCTGGAGGCTATCAGGGCTGATTTGGATTACACCCAAGACGTGTGGAGTGAAAAGGAGAGAGAATTACAAAGTCTCTTGGATAGTTTGGGTGCCCTAGAACTGTCAGAGAAACAGGACGTTGCTAAGGAGCTCAGCCCAAGTTGCTCACAGGTTGTAGAAACAACCTCTGTAGACAGCCCAGGAGTTTGGGTCAAAAAGGATGGGGGGAGATGTACAAACTGTGAGGGCAATGACGAGGATTCAGACACAGGACTGAGTTCAATGCACAGTCAGGACTCTGACTCCACACCAGTCTGTGAATCCTTGGTATAGTGGACATGACTAGGAGACCACACTCAGGGTGCACAGAAAGAGAGATGCTCAGTCACTCCTGCTGTAGAAAGATCTCCCTCCATATCTTAATTAGCAGATTGTAATCACAAAGTGAACTTTTCAGTCCCTTTTTGCACACAGGCCGGGCAAGCACACGTAACTCCTGGAATGCTGTACATAGAATGTAAGGTTTATTTTCTACCTAATGTAAAGTTTCTATAATGTTGCACACAACACACGCAGGGACATTACGTGGGCTCTGACAGCCCTAGAAACAATGGCTATTGTATGACATTTATTTTTATTTTAAAATAAATATTTGCTAAGTATCCATTTAAGTACATGTGCTGTTTATTCTAATGCATTATCTTTAATGCCTGTTTACCAGAGCTGACGTTTGGGGTTTGTGTTCTTACTGCACACTGATTAAGTGCTTCTGTAGTGTTTCAGCCAAATGCAAAGCAATATTATTCTCTCGGTTACATGTCCATTTACTTGGTCAACTGTGATTTCCAGACAAAGATCTGTGTCCGAGATGAGAATAAGGCACTTACATATTGTAATGCCAGTGTGGAAGCGGAGCTCATATGGACTACGTGTACCAGCATGTAACAGACATATGCTTATACCGGCTAAGGAAACATTCTCCAGGCTGATTCTGCCATTGTGAACCATCTGCTGTTGGGGGAGCGGATGCTTTAGCTGTACCAGTCCTTACTTTCTGTTTATTCCTCTTAACCCAGTGGTTCTCAAACTTTTTGGAATCACGGCGCCCTAGAGTATCAGAATTTTTTTACGGCACCCCCTAGGCCAAAAGTTTCTTATTTAAAAAGAAATATTATATTAAGTACATTGTGTTTATATATCATCGTTAGGATCAGTTGTGTGCTGAGGGACAAGATTCGCTTCTGTTTGTCCATATATGTTATGATTGGCAGCCACCAGCACTGGTATTGCCTGTTACAATGACCATAAATAATTTGAATTGGTGCTAGACCACCAGCTTGAGGCACCCCTGCAAGTGTCCCGAGGCACCCCAGGAAGCCACGGCACACAGTTTGAGAACCACTGGTCTAACCACAGATGCAAAGTTCAGGTCAGAGAGGACAATAGCAGGGATAAGTCCCTGCAGGGAAATAAGGCTCTTTTTTTCCCTATAAACATCCCATAGTAAAGTGTGGCAACAGAATGTACACACTATGCGATCCGCCGCCGAGCTGCCCGACGGCGGATACGGCCGACGGGCGACCCGGCAGAGGGGGGGCAGTGACGGGGGGAGTGAAGTTTCTTCACTACCTCCGTCACCCGGCTCCATAGCAGTGCAGGCAAATATGGACGAGATCGTCCATATTGGCCTGCATGCACAAGCGATGGAGCACCAGCGATGAACGAGCTCGGGGCCGCACATCGTTCATCGCTGGTGCCCCCACACTGAAAGATATGAACGGGATCTCGTTCATTAATGAACGAGATCGTTCGTATCTTTCATTAATATTGCGCAGTTTGTAGGGCCCATTTCCCCTCGGGTATCAGAAGTTATCCTAACATGACAAAAACGAGGGGGTGGGTCTGTTCTGTGTAGTCGGCAGAGGGACATTTCAGAAGGGAGCTTGCTGTTCCTAATGCAGGACTGACATGCTTGTGTGTTCTTGCTAAAGCCTCGTACACAAATCCTTATTGTCAGCATTTAATACTCATTCTTATAAAGCCTATTAACCACATAACTGACAATTTTTCCCTTCAAAACAGTTCATAACATTGTTTTTAAAAAAACAAACAAATGTTATATTTAATATAGTTTACAAAGTATTTTTTTAAATATTTAAATATTATATTATGCACATTCGCAGAACTTATCTTTGCGTTAAAAACTGGGGGCACAGTGGGGCGGCACGATCGCATGTGATCTGACCATGCCAGTAAAGTGGTTAAACCTTCTTTCGGAAATGTTGCTGTGAACTCAAACTGTCTGAGTAGCAAAAAACTTCTCTTTGTATGAGCTGTGATGGGAATGCGGAGCATAATACGCAGTACCCTAAACTGGACACGCTATCTAAACATACTTCCAGTGCTCTGCTAATGCTAGGACAAACTACAAGGTTTGTGTTATTTTTCACCAACCATGGGGGTGATTCCGAGTTGATTGTAGCCCCCTCGCGCAGAAGTGCAAAAGCATCGCACAGCGGCGATGCTTTTGCACTTTAGGAGTAGTCCCCGGCCAGAGCAGCTTTAGCATGCTGTCCGGGAGCTACTCGTCGCTCCCTGGCCCACATCGGCTACGTGTGACGACGCGCCTGCGTTGGCCGGACACGAAACGGCGGCCAAACGCCACCGTTCCGCCACCCTTCCCCCGCAACCGCCTCTGCCTGTCAGAGGCGTGCGCCTCTTCCTGCGCACTGCGGCGCATGCGCAGTTCTGACCTGATCGCAGCGCTGCGATAAACTGCAGCATGGGATCGGGTCAGAATGACCCCCCATGTGCACGAGCCCTTTAGAGCTAGGTCTTAGAAATAAAAGGGGCCAATCAGATGCTGCCCAGCTAGCCGCATGCAATACATAGAACTTCCCAGGCTGTGAGTGTACAATCTGCATTCTCCAGATTATCTGTTCAAACGTTTGGAAAGTAATTGCTGACCCTACCAATGTTCTGAATAAGAAAGCATGTCTACTTAACCTCGCAGCTCCAGCCAGACACTGCGTTCTGGGAGATGATTTCCTGGCACAGAACTAATCACAGGGCAATTTATCACATGTAATGATTACCTCTGTGGCCAGTCTCATTGTGGCAGCGGAGTATCACTGAGTTACTCCAACTAGATTTTCTCTATAAATTGCATCATTGATTTATCTCAGATCAGATGAATCCTGATCTCCCCATCTTTCTTGATCTGACTTCTGTATTAGATTTCAGTACATAAAAGCCAAGTCACCTGCTTACAGTGTGTCATACTATGGAGTATAGACAGGCACGGGCCAACTAATGTCAGGGGTGCAATATGTGCTGACATGCTGTAACCCGTAGCAACCAAACTGTGCTGCAGAAACTGCAGACTGTTTGGCTGCTGTAGCTTGCAGCTAGGGTTGCCACCTCATCCCTTTAATCCTGGACACATATTAATTACACAGGTTCTGTGACTGATTAAAACCAGGTGGAATGGAGTCTTGAAGTCAGCCAGCCACAGAACCTGTGTAATTAATGTGTCCAGAATTAAAGGGATGAGGTGGTAACCCTAGTTGCAGCACATGTAACATACATAGGGGGTAATTCCAAGTTGATCGCAGCAGGAACATTTTTAGCAGTTGGGCAAAACCATGTGCACTGCAGGGGAGGCAGATATAACATGTGCAGAGAGAGTTAGATTTGGGTGGGTTATTTTGTTTCTGTGCAGGGTAAATACTGGCTGCTTTATTTTGACACTGCAAATTAGATTGCAGATTGAACACGCCACACCCAAATCTAACTCTCTCTGCACATGTTACATCTGCCTCCCCTGCAGTGCACATGGTTTTGCCCAACTGCTAAAAATGTTCCTGCTGCGATCAACTTGGAATTACCCCCATAGTAACTAAGGTTGAAAAAAGACAATTGTCCATCGAGTTCAACCTATTTGTGGTCTCCTGTGCAGTCTTATTATAGGACTAGTTATCTTTATGTTAGGACTAGTTATAGTAACTATAATGCGTGACTACGTACCATAACCCTGAATATCTTTATCCAATAGGAATTTATCTAACCCATTCTAAAAGGTGTTGACTGAGTCCGCTGTTACTACTCTCTCAGGCAGGGAATTCCAAACACGTATTGTCCTTACTGTGAAAAAACCTTTTAGCCTCAATGTGCGGAAACTCCTCTCCTCTAACCTAAGCGAGTGACCACGTGTCCTCTGTGCTGATCTTATAGAAAACAGGTTCCTCCCGAGCTCTGTGTATTGACCCCTTATATATTTGTAGATGTTGATCATGTCCCCTCTTAGTCTCCTCTTTTCCAATGTAAACATGCCTAGCCGTGCAAGCCTTTCCTCGTATTCCAGCGTCTCCATGCCCTTGATTAGTTTGCTCGCACGCCTCTGAACCTGTTCTAGCTCCAGGATATCCTTTTGTAATATGGTGCCCAAAATTGCACACAGTATTCAAGATGTGGCCTCACTAGTGATTTATATAATGGGAGTATAATACCCGTCCCTTGCATCAATTCCCCGTTTTATGCATGCTAATATCTTATTAGCCTTCTTTGCTGCTCTCCTACTTTGGGTACTGCTGCTTAATATGTTATCTATGTGAACCCCTAAGTCATGTCTGAACGGAAGCTCCAATAGCAAAAATTTATAAAGGCAGTGAAACTGAAAACCGTGTTTTTATAAATTTCCCTCTACTAGAATCATGTGCTGGTCCTATACCACTTCCGACCTGACGCTGGCCAGGGGCCTCTTGATAAATCGGAATCTCCACTCCCCTCCTGTCTGTAGATTTTTCTTTACTATATTATTCCAAAAGAGTTACATACTATTTACTGGCGGGCGGTCTACTGGCTGTCAGGATCCAGCCCGCGAGAATGGCGGCAGCGGGTTGAGCGTAAAGAGTCCCCTTGCGGTACAGATTTGTGTATTTGTTATTATTCCACATATTGTTTTTTAGGTAGGAATCCTGAGGCCAGGGAAGGAATGCTCTTCTCTGAAGTCTACGGATATTTCCCTCCAATAAAAATGTTCAGCATCATGGCTACCGGGCACCTTGTATTTGTTCAGCTTCGTTTTACTAACAAATCAGGGCTGGACAGTACAAACCTCAGGGATTTGCTAAAATCAAAGCAAACAAACGCTGTTTGTTGAAGCACAAGGTATTAAGCCAGAGAATTTGGCCCAGCTGAAAGGTGCCATTTGTATTGTATTCACACAATGTGGATGTGATGAGGCCTGACTTTGTGGTTGGCTGGAGTCCTGTCGCTTATTGCTAACTTGAGGTTTGGAGGTTGCCTGGGCAGCAAGAAGGGTTAAACCTCCCGACTTCTCTTGTGTCACACAATGACCAGGGCAGTGTCTCCTCTAATGCCACCAAGAACTGATGCATTTTATGATGACGGAACTTTTTAGTGGATAATTGTATATTTATTTATGCAAAGCAGGAATCCTCAGCTTCTAATGTGATGCATAGTGGTGCAAATTTGAGAAAGACTGGAACATGTTGTACAGTATGTTCTAGGTGTCAACGTGATCCACCTACCAGGGACAAGGTACTCCACCCGTTTTCCTCACTCATTTGGGCTGGTTCTGAGGTGGGAACAAAGCAGAAAAAAGCAAGTAACTTTGTATCTGGAACAAACCATGGGGTTCCGGATGATAGACCGCCAGTCAATAGGTTGGGGCGACAGGCATTAGGTTGATAGGTACAAAAGTTCAACATGTAAAAGATAGATGGATTAAACGCACCCCTCTCAAATCTAAAGGTGCATACACACTTGCCGAGAAAATGATCGACGTTGCTCATTTTCACCCTTCCTGGGCGACGTTGCACATTTTCTCGACAAGTGTGTAAGCCGCTGACGCCGACCGGCGATACGTAGCCCCGCGGGTCGTTAACGACCCTCAATGTTGGCCGTTGCAGGCAGCTCAGTCTGGACTATCGTCATGTCGCTCAGTGTGTATGCCCGGCCCGGGAAACACTAGGCGACGTCGCTTATAGAGCAAGTCGCCTAGTGTGTGCCCACCTTAACTCTCTCTGCACAGTTACATCCGCCCCCCCCTGTACAGTACAAAGTTATTTGCTCTTTTTCATTACTTTACTCCCAAGTCAGACTCATCCCCAGAGTGTCACATAGCTGTGACTGATGTCATCAATGGAAAAGTGCATCATCCACAACAGCCAAATAACTGCCACCTTGTTGTATGGGTATTAGGCGCAAACTCTTCCTCCTCTGTCACATGACAGGGATTCTGCTGAGAATATGCTGCGGTCACAGGGAGGAGAATCCCCCCTTTATGACAGCATGTCACGACAAGGGGCGTCCCTGGTGACAGTCAGCTGTAGCTGGTGAAGCACGCTGTTCAGTCACTAGGGTGTGACAGTTCTCAGCATCAGATATACAGTTCAGCTCAGATCAGTCCATTCTGGAAATTAATACGATGCACAAGATTAAAGCACTGAGTCCCAGATACTACGGATCCAGTTGGCAGGTGTTCTATATATATATATCAGACCAGTCTGAATAATTCCAGCACCCGCATTCCTGCAGAGTCTTCATTCGTCACTTGTTGATAAGTGTTCCATTGTAATGGTAAAGGTACACAAAGAACAACGTCTTCCACCTGTGTCAGCTGCACATTGTGTGCAGATACCGTTCTGCTAGCAGCTAGGATCTGTGTGTTGTTATGTAGTAAGGCTGCAGCCCAGACAACACGCTGTCAGCATGACCTGTGCTCTGTTCTCAGCAGGATGCTGGCACACACTGCAATAAGAAGCCGGCGCACCCAGCAAGCTAGACTGTTATTTCTAAATAATCCACGATTCTGCTGACGTTCTTTCTGACTCAGACTCAGGCCCTATATATGCTTGTGCCCTGGCGTAGCTAAAGGTTCTGAGCACAGTATGTGTGGTGAATTCTAACTAGAGTGTTGCCAATATAACAGCTAAGCAGGCCTTCCTGGTGCGTCCACTGCAGCAAATGAAGGGAATGAAGCATGCAGCCTGGGACCTGGGTAGGCAGCAGGCCCCACTTTGTGCGTTCTATGTGCAAATGTCATTCCCTGCAAGCAGGAATTTATTGGGATAGAAAAAAGCGCCAGGTATTTACAACGACTGCGCAGAGGTCACATACAGGCAGCAAAGGTGCAGAACCAACTTCTCAGGTAGCTGGGATAATGGGAAGCAAGTTAGGCTTCTCTTGATATTTCACATGGTGCTCACGTAGCTGAATAGTTATGCTACACTCATTCAAATGAACTGTACCTGCAAATTGCTGTCATCCCAATTACCCTAAAGTACTAGGTGTCACCTGTTTCCAACTGCCACTCCTGCAGGGAGCCCATAGGAGCTTCTTTTGCCGTTCCAGTCGGGCTAATGGGACTTGTGTCTACTTTACCTGCTGAAAGCTAACAGGACATTAAGAATGATACATTTACCATCCTGAGGCCAGGGTTCGCATCCGAAGACGCAGCTGCTGTACAACCTCTCTCTGAATCAGGCACCTTGGAAATCTATAGCTGATATTTAATTGTAACAATATATGTTGTGCAAATGACTAGGGAGTAATAACCATTCATTCTTGTAGCTAAAGTGTTATGGTGCTGATTGTGGTAGTGCAAATGTCATGTAATGCAGATATTAAATTGAATCACGTGCAAGGTAGAAAATGACCTGACTGATACGTCTTCAGAAATCAGCTTGCTTTACATAGATAGGGGCCTTGAGGAATCACACCTACTAAAACCTGGTACTTTCTCCTAACTTTTGCTGAGGCATGTAGTGTGTGTTCTAAAAGCCTCCTTATTCTGTAGCATAGGGTATGCTGTACTTAATAAACATTTGCACAGCACTACATTATTGTACTGAAGATTAACGCTCCTGAACGCTGCAAGCAGAGATGGATCAGCTATACACTTTACTATGAGCCTGTGTGAGATCGTGGTGGTCCCATCCCATACACAATGATTTGGACCAGCTTTCCCCATCGGCTGGATCACACATATTGGATTAGAGTGCAGCACAGAGCCGCTCACACAGGTAATACTGGTCCTCACCTGCACTTCACCCTCCATTCTCCTGCTCCCCGACTTTTTCCGTTGGCTGTACCATTACTGTGCATCGCACAGTCCCTGCACAAGTCAGTGGGAGTACCTGCCTATGAAATTCACTGTGGACACTGTGCACAGTATAAAGCAGAAGAAGTGCCTATAGACCCATTCTGTATAACCGCAGGTGTTCCAAGCACAGTCTACTCTCCTGCCTGGCCTTCTCCTTATCTCCCCTGCCCATCCCTGGTCCCATTCAACCACCATGTTGGTCTCACTATTTGCCCCCGCCCCTTGTGTGTCTGTCTGTCACCCCCCTCTCTCTACCTCCAATTTTGTATAAGTACCACTCTCTCTAACTAGGTCTCCCTATGTGTGCCTCTGTCACCTCCCTTTGTGTGCATGGCTAGCTTATGGTGTTCCTTTCAGAAGCAACTTTATAGGTCTGCCTCCTATTCTGCAGGAGTGGAGTACCAATGTTTCCCAATGTGTGTTACCCTCTTCTTGTGTCCTCAATTCTTTGTGTGTCTCAGCACCATGGGTGCCTTCCCTCTACCCCCAATCCCAAATGTTCCTCAACTCCCTCACCCATATCTCCCCCTACTGTAACTCCCTGTGCTTTTATGCTACCATCTTCACACCTTTTCCTTCCTTCGCTTTTGCATAGAGGAAGACAGGTAAACAAGTATTAGGCAGGTACAGGGGAGAAATAATACTGGTAGGGGGAGTGTACATGAGATATGAGAAGGGCTGATAAATACAAGACGGCATTACATAAGGGTGCTACGGACATTGTTTTTTTAGTCTCTATGCTTCTTGTCTTCTACGATTTCTTTTACGTTTGGAATTCTCTGTAAAATCCTCTGTTTGTCCGTGATTTGGGACAAGTAACATTCTCCATATCTGTATATTAATACTGTAGTACAGAACACACTGCAGATTTATAAGTCAGGCATTATATGGAGAGAATCAATATAGGGGCATGATACAGGGATAATCAATACATGGTAGAGGGAGGGACAGATATGGGGGTTCATCAATACAGGGGGGTCGGTATGATGGCGCAGCAATTCAGGGAGGGATAAAAAGTAATGATTTGGGGAGAATAATGACTTGGGGGATCATTAATACCGTGTCAGCATGAGATGATGGGAAGGCAATACAGGCGATGGCACAATATGGAGGTTGTGATATGATGAGAATCAATAGATGGGATGGCATCAGGAGAATCAATACGTAAGCCAATAGATGGGAGAAGTGCATGAGGCTGAAAAGGACACTGAGACTTGCTTCCTTCATGGTGACATCTAAAGATCGCCTGCACATACCAGAGTGTAGTTTTTCCCCGGGACTCTACTGATTTTGTTACATGCTTACACCATGTGAGCATCTGGTAACCATTATACCACCATAGGAAGATTATCCAGCGTACCCTATATGCATTGTATTGTGTATTTTTAATTTTATTACTTTTTATATGTTTCTAGAAGGTTTGCATCATTGCCCCCCACCCCCCCACCCCTCTCTCTCTCTCTCTCTCTGGTTTCTATACCCATTTGATGAGTGGAAGGGACCTGTCCATCTTTTAAGAAAGGTGGTGAAAAAGGAGAGACACTCTGAGGGCAATCTCCCTGCAAAGTGCTACATACTGTACCAAGAACTGTCCCTCTCTATAAGGACCAAAGCAAACCAGGGGAAGTTCCTGTGTGGGACAGAATTTAGAATCTTTTACAATTTACAATGACGCATGTAGTCAGGGGAAGCGCGTGGCTGAACTTCTTGATTCAGGGTCTAATTCAGCTTCCGACGCTGAACTGCGGAAAACGCTATCCGGCGATTTCCGCAATTCTGTGCATGCCGCTGAGCGCAAGTGCGAGGATTTAGATTACGATTACATGTGATCGTAATCTAAGTCCCGTCACGGGGCGTCGTTGTGGCGCACGCGCTGGGGGTGTTTGGGGGGGGGGATCGGGTGCGTGGACTGAACAACACAGGCGTGTCCGGACCGTTTGTGGGGTAGGCCGTGGCGGCTGTGTGACGTTACATGCAGCCACTGTGACCCAAAATATGGCGGCCCAGCGACTGCCTTTGCCGTTAGGCTGCAAAGACAGGGGGGGGGGGGCAACCCTTAAAATGCGAGCGTTTAGCATTGCACTTGCATTTCAGGGGGGGGGGGGAGGACCCAGTGTGCGCCCCCCGCATGCTAGCGAACGGAGTTGTCGATTTGCGATTTCTCAACATGCTGAATTAGGCCCTTAGTGAGCGCGGATTCAGGTTGTAGCTTCAGTTCACTAAGATACACAAATGGAATTTTGAGCCAAATTGCTGTTGCCGCCAGAAATGACGCTCAACTTTTATTATTTACTGTAAAAACCTTACTTTTACATTTCTGCACCTAACTGCTGTAATCCTCATCTAAAAAGCACCTGCAACAAATAAAAACTGAGCGATGATTCTCAAGTTAGATCACTAATTCTCTTGGCTAACTATGGGGGTCATTCCGAGTTGATCACTAGCTGCCGTTGTACGCAGCGCAGCAATCAGGCTAAAAAAAAAATCGGCATTTCTGAATGCGCACGCGCGACGTACGGGTACAAAGCCCGTTGTGGTTGTGCACAGGTTCTAGCAAAGTTTTCAGTCGCACTGGCGGCCGCAAGAAGATTGACAGGAAGGGGGCGTTTCTGGGTGTCAACTGACTATTTTCAGGGAGTGTCTGAAAAAACGCAGGCGTGGCTGGGCGGGTGTATGACGTCTAATCCGGACAGGAATAGGCTGAAGCGATCGCAAGCGCTGAGTAGGTTCAGAGCTACTCAGAAACTGCACAAACTGTTTTTGCAGAGCTCGGCTGCACAAGCGTTCGCACTTCTGCTAAGCTAAAATACACTCCCCAGTGGGCGGCGGCATAGCGTTTGCACGGCTGCTAAAACTAGCCAGCGAGCGATCAACTCAGAATGGCCCCTCAATATACTTCCGTTTAGTGAATCCAGCGAATATTTTCGGAATCTTAATCCGGTTGGAAATGATATTCGCAGCGATGGCCTTCTTCTCTGCGGAGCTGGTGTCTCATCTGTACATCTCACCCTCACAGACTGATGTTAGCTCAGCGAAGGAAACTGCCTGAGATATTTCTAGGGTAGAGGTGGGTGTTTTATCTCTCAGCTTAATAACAAGCCATGAATTTGTCTGGCTTGGAATGCGGCTTATTAAGGTGGGAGGATAATTGTCCTCTTGAAGCTCAGATGCGTCTTTTTTTTTTTACATCTGAAGATTCTAGACACATACTTCAAAGCATTGCAGCGTGCTGAAGTCGTTTGCATGTTTAGGTCTTATGGCTGTCATCTTAAATATCTCAACCAAATGAAAAAAATGTCCTATATAGTGTATACACAACAAAGTAATTACTCTGACACCTGGCTGGCAACGGTACAAATGAGCTTTGTACGTCCCACACATGGATTACAGGTTCAATAAGAAATGTAAGATGTTGACATTAGCCACATTTGGGGCCCGATTCAGACAGCGGACGATTATCGAAATACTGCGCATGCGTAGGCAATGCAATGCGCAGGCACGTCGCCAAACAGCGACAAAAGGGTGCAAAAATTTAGATCGCAAGACGTTTGTAAGGTGATTGACAAGAAGCGGATGTTTGTGGGTGGTCACTGGTTTTCTGGGAGTGTCAGGAAAAACGCAGACGTTCCCGAGCGTTTTCAGTGCGGACGTGTGAAGTCAGCTTCTGCCGCGATCAGCCTGTTTGTGTCGCACTGTAGGGGTAAGTCCTGGGCTGCGCAAAGACTGCACAGATTGGAACAGATTTGCAGCTGCCTGGCGGAATGTTCGCACGGCGTACACACGCATTCGCACACTTGCACGGGGGTGGGTTTTCACTCTCCCTGGGCGGCGACTATCTGATCGCAGACCTCTGGAAATTTGCAGCACAGCCATCAGGTCTGAATTAGGCCCTTGGTTAGACTGGCTAATGTTGATAATGGTTTGGCTAATGTGCAAGGTTCCAAAAATGTTCAACAATGACAAAGATGAAAGCACAATTAGTCAAGACAGAATTATCGCTCTATAATGTGTCGTCCACCCGCCCCCAACAACCAGTAGATCTTAAAACATAGAAATTTGAAAGCGTTACTTGCAATTAATTATCACAAAAGTGGTGCAGTGTGGTCTATTAGTCATGTGGCCAAACGCGCATGACTGGGCCGGATAGACGCAGTGGATGGTTTGCCCAGTTTTAGTATAAACAACGGTCAAAATAAACTTAGCCACGCAATATGTTATCAGCATTGTTTGTAAGCTCGTGATTAAATGGTTTTAGGGTGAGAAATAAAAGATTTTTTACAAACATGGGGCCTAATTCAGATCTGTTTGCTCGCTAGTTATTTTTGCAGCGCTGTGATCAGATAGTCGCCACCTATAGGGGAGTGTATTTTAGCTGTGCAAGTGTGTGATCGCCTGTGCAGGCGAGCAGTACAAAAACATTTTGTGCAGTTTCTGACTAGCTCTGACCTTACTCAGCCGCTGCGATCACTTCATTCTTTTTGTTCCCGGAATTGACGTCAGATACCCGCCCTGCAAACGCTTGGACACGCCTGCGCTTTTCCAGCCACTCCCTGAAAACGGTCAGTTGCCACCCATAAACGCCCTCTTCCTGTCAATCTCCTTGCGATCGGCTGTGCAAATGCATTCTTCATTAAATCCACCGCACAGCGACGATCCGCTTTGTACCCGTACGTCGTGCCTGCGCATTGCAGTGCCCTGATCGCTGCACAGCGAAAAACGCTAGCGAGCGAACAGTTCTGAATTAGGCCCTTGGACATAAGCACACGGGAAACCATCACAGGTTGCACAATGATCACCAGTAAGTAAATCATGTACTCCCATTTCTCCCCTCCACCGCACACGCGGAGTACCTGTGGTTATGCAATATGCAGACTGAGGAGGTGCTCAGATGACCAGGAAAAGCTTAGCCTCTCCATCCACCTTCTACTGTACTACCGGTAACTACTATTTTTTCTTTTGTTATTGGAAATATGCAATTCTTTTTTTTTTTAAAGAAAATAAAACAAACAAGGCTCCTTCTTTTAATGGGATAAACTTTAGGGGACTCCAGGTGCATACACAAGGTTCAATGTTTTCTGACGATTTTGACTATATAGTCAAAATCGGAAGAAAAGTTAGCACATGTAGCACCGTGTGTACACAGCTTGCGACACACGATGCGTGCTCCCGTGGCGTCGGTATCGCAAGAAAAAATAGACTGTGCAGGCAAGACAATTTTGACTGTATTGTGTACAATTAGTATATTCAAAATTGTCACTTAGTCAAAATCGCAAGTAAAGACAGTCATGACTCTGCCAGTGCCTTTCCCCTCTGCAAGTGCCATTCCCCCTCTTTTTTGCAAGTCCCTCCCCCTTTTCTGCCAATGCCTCCCTTCTTTCTGCTGGTGCCCCCCCTTATTTCTGGTTCCTCCCTCTTCATCTACATCCCCCTCTCTGCCTATGCCTCCACCTTTATGCCTGTGCCTACCCCCTCTGTCAATACCTCCCCACCTCTGCCAGTACCTCCCCACAGGGCCATATCTAGGTGTGGGTGGATGGTGCTTCGCACACAGCACATTTGAGCTGTGGGCGCACCATCCACATCCACCACGATTGACCACCGCCGGCTGCAGTGCTGCCCGCTATAACAGTAGCATTGCGCTCGGCTCCTCTGCCGTACGCACAGCTGCTGCTGTACATTATAGTCGGCAGCGCTGCTCGGTCTCCCAGTGTGCTTCCGCCCCTCTCATCCCCCCTAGTGCAACAGCGTCCCTGCAACAGCCCGAGCCAGAGCAGCGCCTCCTTGTTGCAGGGAGCTGCACAGGGGATGTCAGGAGCCCGGCAGGAGATGCCGGGAGCCGCTGCCATCGTCACATAGGTTGTGTGTGTTTTGTGTATGTGCGTGCATGTGTGTGTCCCATGTGCTCTACCCCTCTCTCTCTCTCTCCACTTTCTGTCTCTCTACCTTCAACCTTGCTCTGTTTTTCTTCCTCCCAACCATATCTCTTTCCTATCCCCCCTCTCTCTCTCGTGTCTCTACCTGCCATAATGTGTAAAAGGGGACTCTACCTGCTGTAATGTGTGATAGGGGACCCTACATGGTGTAATGTATAAAAAGGGTACTCTACCTGCTGTAATGTGTAAAAAGGAGACTCTACCTGGCATAATGTGTGATAGGGGCTCTACCTGGTGTAATGTGTAAAAGGGGACTCTACCTGCTGTAATGTGTAAAAAGGAGACTCTACCTGGCATAATGTGTGATAGGGGCTCTACCTGGTGTAATGTGTAAAAGGGGACTCTACCTGCCATAATGTGTAAAAGAGGCTCTACCTGCTGTAATGTGTAAAAGGGGGCTCTACCTGCCATAGGTGGTCATTCCGAGTTGTTTGCTCGTTGCCGATTTTCACTATGCTGCGATTTGCTGGTAAATGCGCATGGTACGCAGAGCGCATGCGCTAAGTTATTTAACACAAAACTTAGTAGATTTGCTGGTGTTCGTGCGACGCTTTTCAGTCGCACTGCTGATCGGTGAGTGAGTGACAGGAAAGGGGCATTTCTGGGTGGTAACTGAGCGTTTTCTGGGAGTGTGCTAAAAACCGCAGGCGTGTCAGTCAAAAACGCGGGAGTGTCTGGAGAAACGGGGGAGTGGCTGACCGAATGCAGGGCGTGTTTGTGACGTCAAACCAGGAACTAAACGGACTGAGCTGATCGCAATCTAGGAGTAGGTCTAGAGCTACTCGGAAACTGCAAAGAATTATTTAGTAGCAGTTCTGCTAATCTTTCGTTCGCTATTCTGCTAAGCTAAGATACACTCCCAGAGGGCGGCGGTCTAGCATATGCAATGCTGCTAAAAGCAGCTAGCGCGCAAACAACTCGGAATGAGAGCCATAATGAGTAAAAGGGGGTTCTACCTGCCGTAATGCGTAAAATGGGGCTCTACCTGCAGTAATGTATAAAATGGGACTCTACTTGCCATAATGTGTGACAGGGGCTCTACCTGGCGTAATGTGTAAAAGGGGGCTCTACTTGCCGTAATGTGTAAAAAGGGGACTCTACCTACTGTAATGTGTAAAAAGGGGACTATACCTGCCATAATGTGTAAAAGGGGCTCTACCTGCTGTAATGTGTGATAGGGTCTCTACCTGGTGTAATGTGTAAAAGGGGGCTCTACTTGCCATAATGTGTAAAAGGGGCTCTACCTGCTGTAATGTGTGATAGGGTCTCTACCTGCTGTAATGTGTAAAAGGGGACTCTACCTGCCATAATGTGTAAAAGGGGCTCTACCTGCTGTAATGTGTGATAGGGTCTCTACCTGGTGTAATGTGTAAAAGGGGACTCTACCTGCCGTAATGTGTAAAATGGGGCTCTACCTGCACTAATGTGTAAAATGGGGCTCTACCTGCAATAATGTGTAAAATGGGACTCTACTTGCCATAATGTGTGACAGGGGCTCTACCTGGCGTAATGTGTAAAAGGGGGCTCTACCTGCAGTAATGTGTACAATGGGGCTCTACCTGCCATACTGTACAGTATGACAGGGGCTCTACCTGGCGTAATGTGTGACAGGGGCTCTACCTGGGATAATGTGTAAAAGGGGATCTACCTGGCGTAATGTGTGATGTGCTGTACCTGGTGTAATGTGTGATGTGCTGTACCTGGTGTAATGTGTGATGTGCTGTACCTGGTGTAATGTGTGTAAGTGGCGACACTGTGCAGCGTAATTTGAATAATGGAGACTACTGTGCAGCATAATATGAATTTGTATTATTTTGTGGCCTCGCCCTTCCTCATGAAGCCACGCCCCTATAGTTTTGGCACGCACCTCCACCGTGCACTGACCCTATTTTTAATAATGCGGATGGCCGCTGATACTGTTTCTTGCACACAGCATTAAAATGTCTAGTTAAGGCACTGGTCGGGGGGGGGGGGGGGGGGGGGAGCTCTCTGTAGTTTATAGTTTGTATTTGAATGTTTAATCCACACTTGGATTTAGAGTATTTTATTTATTCTAGTAAAGCTATTTTTTCTCTGACGTCCTAGTGGATGCTGGGAACTCCGTAAGGACCATGGGGAATAGCGGCTCCGCAGGAGACTGGGCACAAAAGTAAAAGCTTTAGGACTACCTGGTGTGCACTGGCTCCTCCCCCTATGACCCTCCTCCAAGCCTCAGTTAGATTTTTGTGCCCGAACGAGAAGGGTGCACACTAGGTGGCTCTCCTGAGCTGCTTAGTGAAAAAGTTTAAGTATAGGTTTTTTATTTTCAGTGAGTCCTGCTGGCAACAGGTTCACTGCACCGAGGGACTAAGGGGAGAAGAAGCGAACTCACCTGCGTGCAGAGTGGATTGGGCTTCTTAGGCTACTGGACATTAGCTCCAGAGGGACGATCACAGGCCCAGCCATGGATGGGTCCCAGAGCCGCGCCGCCGGCCCCCTTACAGAGCCAGAAGACAGAAGAGGTCCGGGAAATCGGCGGCAGAAGACGTCCTGTCTTCAATAAGGTAGCGCACAGCACCGCAGCTGTGCGCCATTGCTCTCAGCACACTTCACACTCCGGTCACTGAGGGTGCAGGGCGCTGGGGGGGGGCACCCTGAGACGCAATAAAAACACCTTAGATGGCGAAAAATACATCACATATAGCTCCTGGGCTATATGGATGCATTTAACCCCTGCCAGTTTTTCCTTAAAAAAGCGGGAAAAAGGCCGCCGAGAAGGGGGCGGAGCCTATCTCCTCAGCACACAAGCGCCATTTTCCCTCACAGCTCCGCTGGAAGGACGTCTCCCTGACTCTCCCCTGCAGTCCTGCACTACAGAAACAGGGTAAAACAAGAGAGGGGGGGCACTAATTTGGCAGATTAATCAATACAGCAGCTATATAAGGGAAAAACACTTATATAAGGTTATCCCTGTATATATATAGCGCTCTGGTGTGTGCTGGCAAACTCTCCCTCTGTCTCCCCAAAGGGCTAGTGGGGTCCTGTCCTCTACCAGAGCATTCCCTGTGTGTGTGCTGTGTGTCGGTACGTTGTGTCTGTCGACATGTATGAGGAGGAAAATGGTATGGAGGCGGAGCAATTGCCTGTAATAGTGATGTCACCCCCTAGGGAGTCGACACCTGACTGGATGGTCTTATGGAAGGAATTACGTGATAGCGTCAGCACTTTACAAAAGACTGTTGACGACATGAGACAGCCGGCAAGTCAGTTAGTACCTGTCCAGGCGTCTCAAACACCGTCAGGGGCTCTAAAGCGCCCGTTACCTCAGATGGTCGACACAGACCCAGACACGGACACTGACTCCAGTGTCGACGGTGAGGAAACAAACGTGTTTTCCAGTAGGGCCACACGTTACATGATCACGGCAATGAAGGAGGTTTTGAACATTTCTGATACTACAAGTACCACAAAAAAGGGTATTATGTGGGGTGTGAAAAAACTACCCGTAGTTTTTCCTGAATCAGATGAATTAAATGAGGTGTGTGATGAAGCGTGGGTTTCCCCCGATAAAAAACTGCTAATTTCTAAAAAATTATTGGCATTATACCCTTTCCCGCCAGAGGTTAGGGCGCGTTGGGAAACACCCCCTAGGGTAGATAAGGTGCTCACAAGCTTATCAAAACAAGTGGCGTTACCGTCTCCTGATACGGCCGCCCTCAAGGAGCCAGCTGATAGGAAGCTGGAAAATATCCTAAAAAGTATATACACACATACTGGTGTTATACTGCGACCAGCAATCGCCTCAGCCTGGATGTGCAGTGCTGGGGTGGCTTGGTCAGATTCCCTGACTGAAAATATTGATACCCTGGACAGGGACAGTATATTATTGACTATAGAGCATTTAAAGGATGCATTTCTATATATGCGAGATGCACAGAGGGATATTTGCACTCTGGCATCAAGAGTAAGTGCGCTGTCCATTTCTGCCAGAAGAGGGTTATGGACGCGACAGTGGTCAGGTGATGCGGATTCCAAACGGCATATGGAAGTATTGCCGTATAAAGGGGAGGAGTTATTTGGGGTCGGTCTATCGGGCCTGGTGGCCACGGCAACGGCTGGGAAATCCACCTTTTTACCCCAGGTCACCTCTCAGCAGAAAAAGACACCGTCTTTTCAGGCTCTGTCCTTTCGTCCCCATAAGGGCAAGCGGGCAAAAGGCCACTCATATCTGCCCCGGGGCAGAGGAAGGGGAAAAAGACTGCAGCAGGCAGCCTCTTCCCAGGAACAGAAGCCCTCCCCCGCTTCTGCCAAGTCCTCAGCATGACGCTGGGGCCTTACAAGCGGACTCAGGTACGGTGGGGGGTCGTCTCAAGAATTTCAGCGCGCAGTGGGCTCACTCGCAAGTGGACCCCTGGATCCTGCAGGTAGTATCTCAGGGGTACAAATTGGAATTCGAGACGTCTCCCCCTCGCCGGTTCCTGAAGTCTGCTTTACCAACGTCTCCCTCCGACAGGGAGGCGGTATTGGAAGCCATTCACAAGCTGTATTCCCAGCAGGTGATAATCAAGGTACCCCTCCTACAACAGGGAAAGGGGTATTATTCCACGCTGTTTGTGGTACCGAAGCCGGACGGCTCGGTGAGACCTATTTTAAATCTGAAATCCTTGAACACTTACATACAAAGGTTCAAATTCAAGATGGAGTCACTCAGAGCAGTGATAGCGAACCTGGAAGAAGGGGACTATATGATGTCTCTGGACATCAAGGATGCTTACCTCCATGTCCCAATTTGCCCTTCTCACCAAGGGTACCTCAGGTTTGTGGTACAGAACTGTCACTATCAGTTTCAGACGCTGCCGTTTGGATTGTCCACGGCACCCCGGGTCTTTACCAAGGTAATGGCCGAAATGATGATTCTTCTTCGAAGAAAAGGCGTCTTAATTATCCCTTACTTGGACGATCTCCTGATAAGGGCAAGGTCCAGGGAACAGTTAGAGGTCGGAGTAGCACTATCTCAAGTAGTACTACGACAGCACGGGTGGATTCTAAATATTCCAAAATCGCAGCTGATTCCGACGACACGTCTGCTGTTCCTAGGGATGATTCTGGACACAGTCCAGAAAAAGGTGTTTCTCCCGGAGGAGAAAGCCAGGGAGTTATCCGAGCTAGTCAGGAACCTCCTAAAACCAGGCCAAGTGTCAGTGCATCAATGCACAAGGGTCCTGGGAAAAATGGTGGCTTCTTACGAAGCGATTCCATTCAGCAGATTCCACGCAAGAACTTTTCAGTGGGATCTGCTGGACAAATGGTCCGGATCGCATCTTCAGATGCATCAGCGGATAATCCTGTCTCCAAGGACAAGGGTGTCTCTCCTGTGGTGGTTGCAGAGTGCTCATCTTCTAGAGGGCCGCAGATTCGGCATTCAGGACTGGGTCCTGGTGACCACGGATGCCAGCCTGAGAGGCTGGGGAGCAGTCACACAGGGAAGAAATTTCCAGGGCTTGTGGTCAAGCATGGAAACGTCATTTCACATAAATATCCTGGAACTAAGGGCCATTTACAATGCCCTAAGTCAAGCAAGGTCTCTGCTTCAGGGTCAGCCGGTGTTGATCCAATCGGACAACATCACGGCAGTCGCCCACGTAAACAGACAGGGCGGCACAAGAAGCAGGAGGGCAATGGCAGAAGTTGCAAGGATTCTTCGCTGGGCGGAAAATCATGTGATAGCACTGTCAGCAGTGTTCATTCCGGGAGTGGACAACTGGGAAGCAGACTTCCTCAGCAGACACGACCTCCACCCGGGGGAGTGGGGACTTCACCCAGAAGTCTTCCACATGATTGTGAACCATTGGGAAAAACCAAAGGTGGACATGATGGCGTCCCGCCTCAACAAAAAACTAGACAGATATTGCGCCAGGTCAAGGGACCCTCAGGCAATAGCTGTGGACGCTCTGGTAACACCGTGGGTGTACCAGTCAGTGTATGTGTTCCCTCCTCTGCCTCTCATACCCAAGGTACTGAGAATCATAAGAAGGAGAGGAGTAAGGACTATACTCGTGGCTCCGGATTGGCCAAGAAGGACTTGGTACCCGGAACTTCAAGAGATGCTCACGGAGGACCCGTGGCCTCTACCTCTAAGAAAGGACCTGCTCCAGCAGGGACCCTGTCTGTTCCAAGACTTACCGCGGCTGCGTTTGACGGCATGGGGGTTGAACGCCGGATCCTGAAGGAAAAAGGCATTCCGGATGAAGTCATCCCTACCCTGATCAAAGCCAGGAAGGATGTAACCGTGCAACATTATCACCGTATTTGGCGTAAATATGTTGCGTGGTGTGAGGCCAGGAAGGCCCCTACAGAGGAATTTCAACTGGGTCGTTTCCTGCATTTCCTGCAAACAGGACTGTCTATGGGCCTAAAATTAGGGTCCATTAAGGTTCAAATTTCGGCCCTGTCAATTTTCTTCCAGAAAGAACTGGCTTCAGTTCCTGAAGTTCAGACGTTTGTCAAGGGGGTACTGCATATACAGCCTCCTTTTGTGCCTCCAGTGGCACCTTGGGATCTCAATGTAGTTTTGGGGTTCCTAAAAGCACATTGGTTTGAACCACTCACCACTGTGGACTTAAAATATCTCACATGGAAAGTGGTAATGCTGTTAGCCCTGGCTTCAGCCAGGCGTGTCTCAGAATTGGCGGCTTTATCCTATAAAAGCCCTTACCTAATTTTTCATACGGACAGGGCAGAATTGAGGACTCGTCCTCAATTTCTCCCTAAGGTGGTTTCAGCGTTTCACTTGAACCAGCCTATTGTGGTACCTGCGGCTACTAGGGACTTGGAGGACTCCAAGTTGCTGGACGTAGTCAGGGCCCTGAAAATATATGTTTCCAGGACGGCTGGAGTCAGAAAATCTGACTCGCTGTTTATCCTGTATGCACCCAACAAGCTGGGTGCTCCTGCTTCTAAGCAGACTATTGCTCGTTGGATTTGTAGTACAATTCAGCTTGCACATTCTGTGGCAGGCCTGCCACAGCCAAAATCTGTAAAAGCCCATTCCACAAGGAAAGTGGGCTCATCTTGGGCGGCTGCCCGAGGGGTCTCGGCTTTACAACTTTGCCGAGCAGCTACTTGGTCAGGGGCAAACACGTTTGCTAAATTCTACAAATTTGATACCCTGGCTGAGGAGGACCTGGAGTTCTCTCATTCGGTGCTGCAGAGTCATCCGCACTCTCCCGCCCGTTTGGGAGCTTTGGTATAATCCCCATGGTCTTTACGGAGTTCCCAGCATCCACTAGGACGTCAAAGAAAATAAGAATTTACTTACCGATAATTCTATTTCTCGTAGTCCGTAGTGGATGCTGGGCACCCATCCCAAGTGCGGATTGTCTGCAATACTTGTACATAGTTATTGTTACAAAAATCGGGTTATTATTGTTGTGAGCCATCTTTTCAGAGGCTCCTCTGTTATCATGCTGTTAACTGGGTTCAGATCACAGGTTGTACGGTGTGATTGGTGTGGCTGGTATGAGTCTTACCCGGGATTCAAAATCCTTCCTTATTGTGTACGCTCGTCCGGGCACAGTATCCTAACTGAGGCTTGGAGGAGGGTCATAGGGGGAGGAGCCAGTGCACACCAGGTAGTCCTAAAGCTTTTACTTTTGTGCCCAGTCTCCTGCGGAGCCGCTATTCCCCATGGTCCTTACGGAGTTTCCAGCATCCACTACGGACTACGAGAAATAGAATTATCGGTAAGTAAATTCTTATTTTTAGGCCCCTGCCTTCACTCTCCCTGTTCGGCCCCCCTCGGTGCCCCTGCCCTCTCCCTCCCTGTTACTCCCCCCTCAGTGCCCCTGCCTTTACCTCCCTTTAATACCCCATCAACGTCCATGCACTTACCCTTCCTGTAATTCCCCATCCCCTCCATGTAACTCCCTGTCCTCACCCTCCATGTAACTCCCCGTCAGCATCCCTGCCCTCACCCTCCCTGTAACTTCCCCTCAGGGTCTCAGACCTTACCCTCCCCCTAATTCTCCTGTCAACGTCCCTGCCCTCACGCTCCTTCTAACTCCCTGTCGACATCCATGCCCTCACCCTCATTGTAACTCTCCCTTAGCATCCGTGCCCTGGCCCTCCCTGTAACGGCCACGGCCACTACTATCCGACACCTCGTCGCCAGCACTGCACTGGTCACTGCTAGTGCTTGATGTACTCTCCCTGCTACATGGGGCACGTGGTGGGAAACTAGAGTGACATGGGAGAGCTGAAGTGACATCATACAATCAGATATTCTGGTCACTAATTACAGATGTGGCCACGCTTATCGTTGCCACAATGCATATGCATGGACATACGCATCACGGCAAGCTGCAGCGTATGCCGTGCTGCAACTAGTTGCAGCCGGCAAGTGCACCATTGAAGTCTATGGCGTGCATGCCGTAGATGTGGAAACACTAGCCACGCCATCCATGTCGTGATGATAAGCATGGCTACATCTGTACGGGACGTGAGGCAGCCAAAAAAATAGTATGCTTTTCTGGGTGTGTGAATTTAGTGTGGATCTGGCCTTCTCAATGTATTCCATGTGGATATGGCCTTTTTTTGCGATTCAGCAATTTAGGGGTGCCAAAATGAGATTATATCTTGCCCCCCCCCACCTAAAAATACGCCCCTGCGCGCGCGCGCACACACACACACATATGTAGATTCTATTGGAATCTCTAGCTATTTTTGAAATATTAAAAACAGAAATGTAAATAGTGTATTTAAGATAACAGATTTCTTTGCAAACTTATATACCTTCTTTTAATGTTATGATAATAACTAATAGTTTTTACATAACTTCCTCTGTTCTGTCATAGGGGCTTTCTAGTGCCAGTCTCAAAGGCTAAAGTGCCAGTCTCACAACTCTAAATATCTGAGAGACTTCCAGTTGGTGGTGATGGCAGAATCGTCAAATGTATTAAAAAAAATCTGCCTTTCTTACAAGTACCAACAGTAAACGGCACAATTGGGATTGGGATTACTGTGCTTGGCATATTGGGTTCTTCTGAGCAGTAGTGCAAGTGTACCCTTAAGAATTTGGCAATGGGTACGCAGTACCGCCCACTTGAAAGCGCACCAGAGACCCGCCCTGCCATTACTGCCGTGGCCGCCAGGGCGGGAGCGTGACGCAGTGAAGCCACAGCGAAGAAGATCCCATTCTGTTTTCTTGCACCATCTGCTTAGCCTCACTGTCCGCCGGCTCCCACAGACCTACAGGTAAGGGCGGCTGCCAGGCTATGCGGGGTGTGGGTGGCGGGCTCGGGAAGGGGGGGGGGTGCTGAAAGACTAAGTGAACGGGGCATTCTGAGAGACAGGGGTGTCTTAAGAGACCCCTCCTCTCCACGGCGCCATAGGCTCCGGCAATATGCCAGAGTCTACTGCGCATACGCAGGTCTCCCGAAACATGGCGCCCGCCATGTTTTGGAGACGAAAAATTAACTGCGCATGCACGGCGGCCATTTTTGATGTGTTCTTTGGCAGTGACGCTGCAGCGCCCGGCGGTGGACTTCGGACAAGTGTGTATGAAAGTATGGGTGCGGTGTGGGCACCCCCCGGACCCAGGGGCCTGTGTGCACCACACACATTGCACCCATGATAGAAATGCCAGTGCTGAGAGACACAGAATAAAAAGGGGGGAGGGGCAGGCTGAGAGACTGAGACTGAAGGGAGAAGGGCAGGTTGAGAAACTCAGAGTGAAGGGGGCAGGCTGAGAGACAAAGAGTGAAGTGGGGCAGGCTGAGAGACACAGAATAAAGGGACGGGGAGGCTGAAGAACTCAGAGTGCAGGGGCCGGCTGAGAGACAAAGTGAAGGTGGGAGGCTGAGAGACCCAGAATGAAAGGGGGCAGGCTTAGAGACACAGAATTAAAGGGTGAAGGCTGAGAGACACATATTTAAAAGGGGGCAGGCTGAGAGTAGCAGGAGAAATGACAATGTGGCTGAGAGATGAAGGGGGGGTGATGGTGTGGCTGAGAAATGTAGAGGGGAAGAAAATAGTGTACACAAAAAGAAAACCAATAATAGCAGCGCTGAATTCAATTAATACTAAAAATTAAAAAATGAGATGGATTGAATGAAAACAGATTAAAAAATGTATTAATAACTCTGATTAATAACAAATTAAAAGTCAATGTGACCACCGGCAGAATAAGTGAACCAGAAATGTCTGTTCCTTTTAAATAACTGGACACCAGTTTAGGCAGAATATACAGGCTTAGGAGCTGATTGCACAGTCCCGAAAAGGGTTATTACCGCTTCTTAGGCCGCTGGAGGGAGAAATATCCCATAGATGATCCTTCAATTGGGAGTTGGTAGCATATTCTCAATCCTCACCAGTATGCGGAGCTTGACTTGCGGGATGGTCCTAAGTACGCCTGTTAAAATCCACCAAATAGCAAACTCTGGGCATCCAGTATGGTCCGGGCACTGGTACAGCAACAAAGCAACGGTGATCAGGGTGGCACCTGACGCGTTTCGCTTCACCGTTCTTGGTATTTTCCATCTGAAGAAGATGGTGTGGCTGAGAAATGTAGAGGGGAAGAAGATGGTGTGGCTGAGAAATGCAGAGAGGAAGAAGATGGTGTGGCTGAGAAATGCAGAGGGGAAGAAGATAGTGTGGCTGAGAAATGCAGAGGGGAAGAAGATAGTGTGGCTGAGAAATGCAGAGGGGTAGAAGATAGTGTGGCTGAGAAATGCAGAGGGGAAGAAGATGGTGTGACTGAGAAATGCAGAGAGGAAGAAGATGGTGTGGCTGAGAAATGTAGAGGGGAAGAAGATGGTGTGGCTGAGAAATGCAGAGGGGAAGAAGATGGTGTGGCTGAGAAATGCAGATGGGAAGAATATGGTGTGGCTGAGAAATGCAGAGGGGAAGAATATAGTGTGGCTGAGAAATGTAGAGGGGAAGAAGATAGTGTGGCTGAGAAATGCAGAGGGGAAGAAGATGGTGTGGCTGAGAAATGTAGAGGGGAAGAAGATGGTGTGGCTGAGAAATGCAGAGGGGAAGAAGATGGGGTGGCTGAGAAATGTAGAGGGGAAGAAGATAGTGTGGCTGAGAAATGCAGAGGGGAAGAAGATAGTGTGGCTGAGAAGTGTAGAGGGGAAGAAGATAGTGTGGCTGAGAAATGCAGAGAGGAAGATAGTGTGGCTGAGAAATGTAGAGGGGAAGAAGATAGTGTGGCTGAGAAATGCAGAGAGGAAGAAGATAGTGTGGCTGAGAAATGTAGAGGGGAAGAAGATAGTGTGGCTGAGAAATGCAGAGAGGAAGAAGATGGTGTGGCTGAGAAATGCAGAGAGGAAGAAGATGGTGTGGCTGAGAAATGCAGAGAGGAAGAAGATGGTGTGGCTGAGAAATGCAGAGAGGAAGAAGATAGTGTGGCTGAGAAATGTAGAGGGGAAGAAGATAGTGTGGCTGAGAAATGCAGAGAGGAAGAAGATGGTGTGGCTGAGAAATGCAGAGAGGAAGAAGATGGTGTGGCTGAGAAATGCAGAGAGGAAGAAGATGGTGTGGCTGAGAAATGCAGAGAGGAAGAAGATAGTGTGGCTGAGAAATGCAGATGGGAGGAAGATGGTGTGGCTGAGAAATGCAGAGAGGAAGAAGCTGGTGTGGCTGAGAAATGCAGAGAGGAAGAAGATGGTGTGGCTGAGAAATGCAGAGAGGAAGAAGATGGTGTGGCTGAGAAATGCAGAGAGGAAGAAGATGGTGTGGCTGAGAAATGCAGAGAGGAAGAAGATGGTGTGGCTAAGAAATGCAGAGGGGAAGAAGATAGTGTGGCTGAGAAATGTAGAGGGGAAGAAGATAGTGTGGCTGAGAAATGTAGAGGGGAAGAAGATAGTGTGGCTGAGAAATGCAGAGGGGAAGAAGATAGTGTGGCTGAGAAATGTAGAGGGGAAGAAGATAGTGTGGCTGAAAAATGCAGAGGGGAAGTAGATAGTGTGGCTAGGAAATGCAAAGGGGAAGAAGATAGTGTGACTGAGAAATGTAGAGGGGAAGAAGATGGCGTGGCTGAGGAATGTAGAGGGGAAGAAGATAGTGTGGCTGAGAAATGCAGAGAGGAAGAAGATGGTGTGGCTGAGAAATGCAGAGGGGAAGAAGATAGTGTGGCTGAGAAATGCAGAGAGGAAGAAGATAATGTGGCTGAGAAATGCAGAGAGGAAGAAGATGGTGTGGCTGAGAAATGTAGAGAGGAAGAAAATGGTGTGGCTGAGAAATGCAGAGGGGAAGAAGATGGTGTGGCTGAGAAATGTAGAGCGGAAGAAAATGGTGTGGCTGAGAAATGCAGAGGGGCAGAAGATGGTGTGGCTGAGAAATGCAGAGAGGAAGAAGATAGTGTGGCTGAAAAATGTAGAGGGGAAGAAGATAGTGTGGCTGAGAAATGTAGAGGGGAAGAAGATAGTGTGGCTGAGAAATGCAGAGAGGAAGAAGATGGTGTGGCTGAGAAATGCAGAGGGGAAGAAGATAGTGTGGCTGAGAAATGCAGAGAGGAAGAAGATAATGTGGCTGAGAAATGCAGAGAGGAAGAAGATGGTGTGGCTGAGAAATGTAGAGAGGAAGAAAATGGTGTGGCTGAGAAATGCAGAGGGGAAGAAGATGGTGTGGCTGAGAAATGTAGAGAGGAAGAAAATGGTGTGGCTGAGAAATGCAGAGGGGAAGAAGATGGTGTGGCTGAGAAATGCAGAGAGGAAGAAGATGGTGTGGCTGAGAAATGCAGAGAGGAAGAAGATAGTGTGGCTGAGAAATGTAGAGGGGAAGAAGATAGTGTGGCTGAGAAATGCAGAGATGAAGAAGATGGTGTGGCTGAGAAATGCAGAGAGGAAGAAGATGGTGTGGCTGAGAAATGCAGAGAGGAAGAAGATGGTGTGGCTGAGAAATGCAGAGAGGAAGAAGATGGTGTGGCTGAGAAATGCAGAGAGGAAGAAGATAGTGTGGCTGAGAAATGCAGATGGGAGGAAGATGGTGTGGCTGAGAAATGCAGAGAGGAAGAAGCTGGTGTGGCTGAGAAATGCAGAGAGGAAGAAGATGGTGTGGCTGAGAAATGCAGAGAGGAAGAAGATGGTGTGGCTGAGAAATGCAGAGAGGAAGAAGATGGTGTGGCTGAGAAATGCAGAGAGGAAGAAGATGGTGTGGCTAAGAAATGCAGAGGGGAAGAAGATAGTGTGGCTGAGAAATGTAGAGGGGAAGAAGATAGTGTGGCTGAGAAATGTAGAGGGGAAGAAGATAGTGTGGCTGAGAAATGCAGAGGGGAAGAAGATAGTGTGGCTGAGAAATGTAGAGGGGAAGAAGATAGTGTGGCTGAAAAATGCAGAGGGGAAGAAGATAGTGTGGCTAGGAAATGCAAAAGGGAAGAAGATAGTGTGACTGAGAAATGTAGAGGGGAAGAAGATGGTGTGGCTGAGGAATGTAGAGGGGAAGAAGATAGTGTGGCTGAGAAATGCAGAGAGGAAGAAGATGGTGTGGCTGAGAAATGCAGAGGGGAAGAAGATAGTGTGGCTGAGAAATGCAGAGAGGAAGAAGATAATGTGGCTGAGAAATGCAGAGAGGAAGAAGATGGTGTGGCTGAGAAATGTAGAGAGGAAGAAAATGGTGTGGCTGAGAAATGCAGAGGGGAAGAATATGGTGTGGCTGAGAAATGTAGAGAGGAAGAAAATGGTGTGGCTGAGAAATGCAGAGGGGAAGAAGATGGTGTGGCTGAGAAATGCAGAGAGGAAGAAGATAGTGTGGCTGAAAAATGTAGAGGGGAAGAAGATAGTGTGGCTGAGAAATGTAGAGGGGAAGAAGATAGTGTGGCTGAGAAATGCAGAGAGGAAGAAGATGGTGTGGCTGAGAAATACAGAGGGGAAGAAGATAGTGTGGCTGAGAAATGCAGAGAGGAAGAAGATAATGTGGCTGAGAAATGCAGAGAGGAAGAAGATGGTGTGGCTGAGAAATGTAGAGAGGAAGAAAATGGTGTGGCTGAGAAATGCAGAGAGGAAGAAGATAATGTGGCTGAGAAATGCAGAGAGGAAGAAGATGGTGTGGCTGAGAAATGCAGAGGGGAAGAAGATGGTGTGGCTGAGAAATGTAGAGAGGAAGAAGATAGTGTGGCTGAGAAATGTAGAGGGGAAGAAAATGGTGTGGCTGAGAAATGCAGAGGGGAAGAAGATGGTGTGGCTGAGAAATGTAGAGGGGAAGAAGATGGTGTGGCTGAGAAATGCAGATGGGAGGAAGATGGTGTGGCTGAGAAATGCAGAGGGGAAGAAGATGGTGTGGCTGAGAAATGCAGAGAGGAAGAAGATGGTGTGGCTGAGAAATGTAGAGGGGAAGAAGATGGTGTGGCTGAGAAATGCAGAGAGGAAGAAGATAGTGTGGCTGAGAAATGTAGAGAGGAAGAAGATAGTGTGGATGAGAAATGTAGAGGGGAAGAAGATAGTGTGGCTGAGAAATGCAGAGGGGAAGAAGATAGTGTGGCTGAGAAATGTAGAGGGGAAGAAGATAGTGTGGCTGAGAAATGCAGAGGGGAAGAAGATGGTGTGGCTGAGAAATGCAGAGACGAAGAAGATGGTGTGGCTGAGAAATGCAGAGGGGAAGAAGATGGTGTGGCTGAGAAATGTAGAGGGGAAGAAGATAGTGTGGCTGAGAAATGCAGAGAGGAAGAAGATAGTGTGGCTGAGAAATGTAGAGGGGAAGAACATAGTTTAGCTGAGAAATGCAGAGGGGAAGAAGATAGTGTGGTAGAGGGGAAGAAGATAGTGTGGCTGAGAAATGTAGAGGGGAAGACGATGGTGTGGCTGAGAAATGCAGAGGGGAAGAAGATAGTGTGGCTGAGAGACGCAGGGGATAAGGTAATGGTGTCGCTGAGACATGCAGGGGGGAAGATGACGGTGCGGCTGGGAGACGCAGGGGGTAGAAGGTGACACAGGCGGCATGAGTTTGGTTAAACCTCTGTTGTATGATGATGACTTTGGTTATATTCCTACTCAAACAGGCATCTTTCAGACCATGCGATTTCCTACATGAATAGTAATACCAAGTGAAGACGCTGTCTGGCCAAGGAGAATACATTTCTTCAGCGTTTCCCCATTGTGAGAAACCACCATACAGGTAAGGTGCATTTAGAATGGAAAGGAATGTTCCCAGATTGCCGAGAAATTAGTGGCGTGTCAACATTTTAAGTGGTCACGCCCCTTGTGGCATGTGGCCACTCCCATTTGGCGCACGCACACAGGGGGTAATTCCAAGTTGATCGCAGCAGGAAATTTTTTAGCAGTTGGGCAAAACCATGTGCACTGCAGGGAAGGCAGATGTAACATGTGCAGAGAGAGTTAGATTTGGGTGTGGTGTGTTCAATCTGCAATCTAAATTGCAGTGTAAAAATAAAGCAGCCAGTATTTACCCTGCACAGAAACAAAATAACCCACCCAAATCTAAGTCTCTCTGCACATGTTATATCTGCCTCCCCTGCCAGTAGCGGATCTTGCCACGGGCAAGAAGGACTTTTGCCCGGAGCGCCGCCTTCCGGAGGGCGCAGGGCGCCGCACCAGGGTAAGATCCGCTGCTGCTGTGCCCCCCGCTGCTGCTGTGAAGGGAAACTAGACGCGTACGCGTCTAGTTTCCCTTCGTGGAGAGGTCCTTTACTGTGCAGTGCGCGATGACGTCATCGCGCACCGCACATCATTTCAGTCTGTACAGGGGGCGTAAATGACCACGCCCCCTGTACGAAGCCACGCCCCCTATTGTCGCCCGGGGTGCACAGCGCCCAAGAACCGGCCCTGTCCCCTGCAGTGCACATGGTTTTGTCTAACTGCTAAAAAATTTCCTGCTGCGATCAACTTGGAATTACCCCCACAGTACCACTAAGACATTTTTTCTACTTGTATCACTGGGTCTGAGGGATTTAGTTTCCCTCTGTGAAGATCCATTTCTGCATATTGTAGTTTTTCTTAAAAAACAAAAGAGTTGCACTCGCAGAGCCTCTGCCCCTTCCAGTCTCCCCAACTATCTATGTAGCTAATTTAAAGGCAGCTTTATGGTATTTTTTACGCTACATAGTATTGATGTGATTTTCATGCCACTGTCTGGCAACTGACATCCACATTGTGCTGAACCAGGAGAATGCACAGAGCCACTAACACCCCTTTCACATCGCAAAAATAACCCGGTACCGACACGTCATATTGCTGTGTCGAACCGGGTCAGTGTGCGATGTGAAAGCACACTGGCCGATTTAGCGGGTCGCCTGACCCGGTAAATCAACCCGGTAAAAAAGAAGGGTTTTACCCGGGTTGATTACCGGGTCAGGTGCGGTGTGAATGGGAGCCGTGTCGATGCGACACGGTTCCCATTCACAGCATAGGGAGAGGCGGCGCTGGAGATGAGCTCATCCCCCGGCGCCGCCTCCACCCCCACCCCTGCTGCTGCTGCTCCCTCCGCTGCTATGGCAACCGACCCGGTATATTGCCGGGTCGGAAAGCCAGCAGCGGAGTGCAAATGCCGGATCCCACCCGGTAAGTACACGTTTGTCTTACCGGGTAGGATCCGGCATTTGCAGTCTGAATGCAGCATAACACTTATCTCCCTGAAATTGCAGGTTTGCTCATTTGGATGGTTAATACTTCTAAAGGATTGTGATGGAGCCAGAGAGGTAATTACAGGATCACAGGTCTGATCATAGTAAGCAGAACTGCTATGTGGTGTCATCCTGACAACTTCACTCTTCCATATCACAGAAGTGTAAGAGCGAGACACAGGGGTGAAAAAGCGGAAGACACGAGAGTAACAGGGAGACACAGGAGTGAAAGAGGGGGAGAAATTGGTATAAGAGTGAGAGACACAGGTGTAAGAGAAGCAGACACACGGGCAGGGGCGGATTGGGAACAAAAAGCGGCCCTGGAAAATTTTGTACTAGTGGCCCCACATGGGCAGCACCAGAGGTGTAAGGTCTAGCCATGGGCCATGGCAGCAGCACCCTCCCCCCAAGACTTTCCAGATAGTGGGGATGTCCAGCATCAAGGGGGAAGTTAAAAAGAAATAAAAGTAAATATTATGAGCACATTATATGATACACCTTCAGAATTTAGTAAACTATATAATTCTTTAGAAATACATATTTTCCTGCTTATTACACCAACCGTATCCCAATCACTATTCACTCAATCTTATATGTCAGCCATGCAGGCAATCACAGGCTAAGTGGCAAAGTCATTTTCATATATGCAAATTATTTTGCATCTTATTCATTATGTCTATAAAAAGGATCACATGTCCTCAAACAAAACAGGCCCCACAGGTGCGTCGGACCACCGGGAAACTTCCCTGTAAACCCTATGGCCAATCCGCCTATGCACACGGGTGTAAGAGAAGCAGACACATGGGTGTAAGAGAAGCAGACACACGGGTGTAAGAGAAGCAGACACACGGGTGTAAGAGAAGCAGACACACGGGTGTAAGAGAAGCAGACACACGGGTGTAAGAGAAGCAGACACACGGGTGTAAGAGAAGCAGACACATAGGTGTAAGAGAAGCAGACACACGGGTGTAAGAGAAGCAGACACACGGGTGTAAGAGAAGCAGACACACGGGTGTAAGAGAAGCAGACACATAGGTGTAAGAGAAGCAGACACACGGGTGTAAGAGAAGCAGACACATAGGTGTAAGAGAAGCAGACACACGGGTGTAAGAGAAGCAGACACATAGGTGTAAGAGAAGCAGACACACGGGTGTAAGAGAAGCAGACACATAGGTGTAAGAGAAGCAGACACATAGGTGTAAGAGAAGCAGACACACGGGTGTAAGAGAAGCAGAAACAGGGGTGTAAGAGAAGCAGACACACGGGTGTAAGAGAAGCAGACACACGGGTGTAAGAGAAGCAGACACATAGGTGTAAGAGAAGCAGACACATAGGTGTAAGAGAAGCAGACACACGGGTGTAAGAGAAGCAGAAACAGGGGTGTAAGAGGGGGAAACATGAGTGTAAGAGGGGGAGACACGGGTGCAAAAGAAGCAGAGACAGGGGTGTAAAAGGGGGAGACAAGGGTGCAAAAGGGGGAGACACGAGTGCAAGAGGGGGAGACACGAGTGCAATAGAAGCAGACACAGGGGTGTAAAAGAAGCAGTGGTAAGGGTGTGAGAGGGGGAGACACGGGTGCAAGAGGGCGGGGGGACATGGGTGTAAGCGGGAGACATGAGTGTAAGAGGGAGACACAGGAGTGTAAGAGAAGCACATACACGGGTGTAAAAGGGGGAGACACGGGTGTAATAGAAGCAGAAACAGGGGTGTAAAAGAAGCAGTGGTAAGGGTGTGAGAGGGGGAGACACGAGTGGAAGAGGGGGGGGACACAGGGGTGTAAGAGCGGGAGACATGAGTGTAAGAGGGAGACACAAGAGTGTAAGAGAAGCACATACACAGGTGTAAAAGGGGGAGACACGGGTGTAATAGAAGCAGACACAGGGGTGCAAGAGGGGGAGACATGGATGTAAGAGGGAGAGACAGATGAATGAGGGGGAGACACGGTGTAAGAGGGGGAGACACAGCGTAAGAGGGGGAGACACGGCGCAAGAGGGGGAGACATGTAAGTGAGAGACAGAGAAAAAGAGGGAGAGACAGGGACGTATGTGGCAGAGACAAGAGCATAAGAGAGAAATACAGGAAAGAAAGAGGGAGACAGGCATAAGAGGGAGAGACAGGCATAAGGGAGACACAGGGACAAAAGTGGGAGACACAGGGACGTAAACAGGAGACAGGAATACAAGTGGGAGAGACAGGAAGGTTAGCGGGAAAGACAGGAGCGTAAGTGGGAGAGACAGGAAGGTAAGTGGGAGAGACAGGAAGGTAAGTGGGAGAGACAGGAAGGTTAGCGGGAAAGACAGGAGCGTAAGTGGGAGAGACAGGAAGGTAAGTGGGAGAGACAGGAAGGTTAGCGGGAAAGACAGGAGCGTAAGTGGGAGAGACAGGAAGGTAAGTGGGAGAGACAGGAAGGTAAGTGGGAGAGACAGGAAGGGGAGAGACAGAAGGGTTAGCGGGAAAGACAGGAGGGTAAGTGGGAGAGACAGGAGGGTAAGTGGGAGAGACAGGAAGGTAAGTGGGAGAGACAGGAAGGTAAGTGGGAGAGACAGTAAGGTAAGAGGGAGAGACAGTAGAGACTGCAATCACTAACATAACTTCATGTTTAGGGGTGTGGGGTAAAGTGCCTGTAACCGGTAGAGATGAATCTTTACCATGTGGCGCTGAGCCCCTCTCTCCTCCTCAATGCGCCACTGCTGAGGTGGTGACTGGCAGCACTGCTCTCTTCTGAGTTACGCTATAACTGTGTTCCATAAATGGAACCCTGCAGCTCTATACACATTGGTACCTGGAGCTCAAAACGTATACATGTGGTGTACGTCATTAATTAAACCCATCAAATCACCTGCGACAATATCTGTATGTTGCGGCCATTGTAAGACATATGCACACATGTAATAGATTACACATTTGCTCAATGACAGAAAACATCGACCAATGCCGTATGAGTAGACTTACCAAACTATCCCTTTAAACCAAGACACTGGTTAAATGGGTCACTCATGAATTACACAGGTTCTGTGGCTGGTTAACTTAAAACCAGTGAAATTCAGGCTTGATATTCCAGCCAGAACCTGTGTAATTCCTGAGTGACCCATTTTAAAGGGATAGTATGGTAAGCCTAAGTACAATCAGAGATTTATTATCCAGTCCTATAACAAACATAGAGTATGTAATAACAACAGATTTCTATAGACTGGAATAGTGTTGGGCTCAGAATTTAGTGTCATTTGGCCATGAACATAGGTGGTCATTCCGAGTTGTTCGCTCACTAGCTGTTTTTAGCAGCCGTGCAAAAGCTAAGCCGCCACCCACTGGGAGTGTATTTTATCTTAGCAGAAGTACGAACGAATGCATCGCAGAGCGGCTACAAAGTTTTTTTGTGCAGTTTTAGAGTAGCTCAAAACCTACTCAGCGCTTGCGATGACTTAAGGCTATTCAGTTCCGGATTTGATGTCACAAACACGCGCCTGCGTTCTCCCAGCCACGCCTGCATTTTTCCTGGCACGCCGGCGTTTTTCCGAACACTCCCTGAAAACGTTCAGTTGACACCCAGAAACGCCCACTTCATGTCAATCACTCTGCGGCGCCCATTGCGAATGAAAAGCTTCGCTAGACCTTGTGTGAAACTACATCGGTTGTTGTGAAAGTACGTCGCGCGTGTGCATTGCGCCGCATACGCATGCGCAGAAGTGCCGCTTTTTTACTTAATTGCTGCGCTGCGAACATTTTTATCTAGCGATCAACTCGGAATGACCCCCCTTATTGTGTGTGGTCATCCATAAAAATTCCGGCCAGTCTGTCACATGAACTGTACATAGCCTGTGTGGTCCTGAAAAAAAACAAAGAATACATAAAAAAACAACCCCAAAAAGGTCTCAAGGGTGACAAATCTGTCATAATGTTTTTCTTAAACAACCACGGTGCAAGTCCAATAAACAAGAAAGTGGAAAAGTCACTTGGGAATACGCTAGCATTCCCAAGTGACCCTGCAGAACGGACATCATTACATCCAATTATGTGCTTATCCAGAGTACATAAACATTATGTCTTTGAATGAAATATTTGCTAGAACATATTGCTAAGCTTTGGCAGCACTATACGCAGCGGTCTATAAAGTGACACCCCTGTCTACTCACAATTCCTTCATGTAACCTGGGCAATTTCATAGAAGCCTCTTTTGTATGCGGCCTCTACAATAGGGTCATTACATCAAGAGGCAGTGTCTGTAGCCCAGTACTGCACAGGCCGAGGGGACCTGCTCTACTAAACCACAGGAATGCCAGCTCTACATCTCTTTGTAGATAGACTTTTGAAACAAGTGGAAAATTGAAAGAAGTAACAGAGATAAAAGACTTTCTGTCATCAGGAGCTGCTTAACGGCTATACCAGGCTTGTGGGAAAAGCTGCTCGCTGAATGAGCTGACAGGGGCCTTGACTTCTAAATATGCTAACAAATCATTTTATAAATTCTTCTAATTTTCTAATTAAGTAGTAATCTGACTGTCTACATCTGTGCGGTGAAACAGCTGCTACATTGTGGTAACATCAGCTTTCTTACGTGCAATAAAAGGTTTATACTTCTGTACAGATAGATGAATCAGCTGACTTGTAATATACCCTCTCTCCATACCCCCCTCTCCCTCTGTCTAACCTGACTTCACAATTATCCCCTTGATGTGAGTCATCGGACAAAGTAACACTCATCGGACAAGGGGCCTAATTCAGAGTTGATCGCTGCTGTGCGTCTGGACTGCGCATGGCGCCGGCACCGCAGTGCGCCGGTGCATGCCAGAGAGGCGACGGCTATCTCAGCCCTGCGATCGCCTCTGCCTGACTGACAGGCAGAGGCGGTCACTGTGCGGGAGGGGGCGGGATGGCGGTGTTGGAACGCCGTTTTGGGGATGCGGTCCGGGCAACGCAGGCGTGCCCGGACCGTGCGGGAGGCGGGCCGCGGCGACTGCGTGACGTCACGCGCAGCCGCTGCGACCCAGACCGCTCTCTACCAGCTGCTGTGCAATGCTTTTGTACTTGTGCAGCGGGGCAGAGCCAGACATGCGTGCGGTAGTGTCTTCATGGTGACGCTTTCAAACTGTTCGCCCCGAAGGAGACCAATACAGGACTTCATTATATGTATTTTACTTGTTATGCCACGGAGCTATTGTTCTTTTTAATGTGGAACGATGGATGTTTCACTAGGACTCTATAAAGAAGTCCTGTATTGGTCTCCTTCGGGACAAACAGTTTGAAAGCTTCACCATGGAGACACTACCGGACATGACGTGACGGGAAGATCTAGCGGATATGACGTATCATCACTACTGGAACGGGCGCCGATCACAGCAGAGGATCACGGGACATGTAGTTGATTACTGTATAGCAGGCATGTCCAAACTGCAGCCCTCCAGCTGTTGTGAAACTACATATCCAAGCATGCCCTGACACAGTTTTGCTGTCAGAGAATGCTAAAGCTGTGTCAGGGCATGCTGGGATGTGTAGTTTCTCAACAGCTGGAAGGCCGCAGTTTGGACATGCCTGCTGTATAGGATCAGCTATGATCGGTGCCTCTGGATTGGACTGCACCACTAATAAATGTACTCCGGAAGGTTGCTCTACACATATTTCCAGGACTCCTTGAAAATGACCCCAGCATAGGGGTAGAAAATGCGTCGGAGGTTTTGCTAAACGGACGCCGACGGTGACTGTGAACAGTGGACCCAGGCGACATCAGACAGCGTGACTAAGACCTGCGTGTGCCCGGGACTCACCTTTGAACACGCTGTTGATGAACTGAAGCATCAGTTCACACTTCTCTGGCAATTTTATATATCACAGCCACTCAGGCGATACTTTTAAAAAAAGTGTGGAGCAACTATTGAGATTTTATTTGCATTGTGATTGTTATATGTTGATTAAAATTGTACTTCACTATACTACTTTTTTTTCATTGTTTTTGGGTTCATCTGGATCTAGGGGCCAATTCAGTAAGCTTAGCTGATGCTGCTAATCAGCAGAATTTGCTAACCATTAGCACACATGCTGGGGACCAGGCCGCCCAGCATGCTGACCTGCGCCACCCCCCGTGCATCAAGCAGAAATTGCGAACAGCACGCAATTTCTGCTTGTTAGCAGAAATTAAGGATGACTCCTGCCGGCGCAGCTTAGCTGCGGCCGCAGGAGTCCCAGTGCCATTTTTGTCGTCGTAGCAGCTGCGTGTGACATCACGCAGCCGCTGCGGCTGCACCCCCGACACTCCCCCATTCACGCGTACCAGCCCACTGTTTGGGCTGGCACGCCCCCGCAATGCTCCGTTTCCACCCAGAAAATGGAGCGTTGCCGCCCCGCGGCCGCCTCTGCCTGATTGACAGGCAGAGGCGATCGTAACTTCTGTGGCCCCCTGCAGAAATTGCGGGCGCATGCGCAGTAGGGCCTGCTGCGCAGGCGCCCGCGGACCCTCAGCAAAAATTCCGTATGAATCACTACTTGCGATTCATACTGAATTTGCCCCCTAATCCCATTGACCAGAGGGATATCCCAAGATAATCCTAATGAGGATGTCATCTAGACAGTAGCGCTGGATAAGTCTTGCCTATTCCTTTTTTTTTGCATATTGTGGTGGAGTTGTTGAGGAATCCTCTTATATTGGTCAATGATACATACTTGTTTGGATTACGCCGCGCTACCCAGTCTGGTCCTCGGTCATCTAGATAGATAACTTTAAGAGTCTTGTGTGACCAGGCCTGCAGCTGGCATCTTTTATACAATCTTTCAAAACTTAACACAATGGACACTGTAATCTCTTTGTCCATTGGACACAGGGATGGTCATTTACAGTACAGGAGAGGTCATAGGTCGGTTTGAATAGGTGGGCGATGTCTGTTCAAGATGCACTTGTGGGTGGTCTCCTCTGGCTTCCCGCCGCATACATAATGTACAGTAAATACAGTTTATTTCTATATTCTGCTCCTGCACATAACTATTCGCAGGAGCATGCGATCTTCTTCAAACCAACACCGGAATATTACCCTTAAAATACCCTACAGCTGGATACCAAGCACCACCTTATAACCTTGTTCTGTCCCCTCCTATCCTGTAAAGGTGAATCCCTTTGTTCTGTTACCATTTAAACTGCTGTAACTTACTGATGTGGTGCAGGGAGACTATGTGTACATTGTGCACTATTTGGATTAAATATGTAATGTGTTTTGATAGCTTTCCATGCGTTCACAAACTCTACCGTAAATACTCATACCACGCGCTAATGCGCAGGACCGCGGGAGCGACCATACGCAAATTGCAGATATGCGCACGCACGGCAGAACAAGTACACGCGCGGAGGCCATCTGTGTGTAGTTTGTACGTGATGTGTGTACTGCAATATTTTTTGACTTTGGCAGTCACCAATAACTGCCACTATCTAATTCAGAGGTGGGGAACCTTTTTTCTACCGAGGGCCATTTGGATATTTATAAAATCCTTCGGGGGCCATACAAGTCTGTCCCCGTGAGCGCCCAAAAAATGGGTGTGGCCAGTTAAAATGGGACGTGATACACATATGCCCCCAATAGTGCAGTGCCAGATCCACAATTGCCCCCACAGTGCCAGGTATACAAATTCCCCTCACAGTGCCAGGTATACAGTAGAGATGAGCGCCTGAAATTTTTCGGGTTTTGTGTTTTGGTTTTGGGTTCGGTTCCGCGGCCGTGTTTTGGGTTCGAACGCGTTTTGGCAAAACCTCACCGAATTTTTTTTGTCGGATTCGGGTGTGTTTTGGATTCGGGTGTTTTTTTCAAAAAACCCTAAAAAACAGCTTAAATCATAGAATTTGGGGGTAATTTTGATCCCAAAGTATTATTAACCTCAAAAAACATAATTTACACTCATTTTCAGCCTATTCTGAACACATCACACCTCACAATATTATTTTTAGTCCTAAAATTTGCACCGAGGTCGCTGTGTGAGTAAGATAAGCGACCCTAGTGGCCGACACAAACACCGGGCCCATCTAGGAGTGGCACTGCAGTGTCACGCAGGATGTCCCTTCCAAAAAACCCTCCCCAAACAGCACATGACGCAAAGAAAAAAAGAGGCGCAATGAGGTAGCTGTGTGAGTAAGATTAGCGACCCTAGTGGCCGACACAAACACCGGGCCCATCTAGGAGTGGCACTGCAGTGTCACGCAGGATGGCCCTTCCAAAAAACCCTCCCCAAACAGCACATGACGCAAAGAAAAAAAGAGGCGCAATGAGGTAGCTGACTGTGTGAGTAAGATTAGCGACCCTAGTGGCCGACACAAACACCGGGCACATCTAGGAGTGGCACTGCAGTGTCACGCAGGATGTCCCTTCCAAAAAACCCTCCCCAAACAGCACATGACGCAAAGAAAAAAAGAGGCGCAATGAGGTAGCTGACTGTGTGAGAAAGATAAGCGACCCTAGTGGCCGACACAAACACCGGGCCCATCTAGGAGTGGCACTGCAGTGTCACGCAGGATGTCCCTTCCAAAAAACCCTCCCCAATCAGCACATGATGCAAAGAAAAAGAAAAGAAAAAAGAGGTGCAAGATGGAATTATCCTTGGGCCCTCCCACCCACCCTTATGTTGTATAAACAAAACAGGACATGCACACTTTAACCAACCCATCATTTCAGTGACAGGGTCTGCCACACGACTGTGACTGATATGACGGGTTGGTTTGGACCCCCCCCAAAAAAGAAGCAATTAATCTCTCCTTGCACAAACTGGCTCTACAGAGGCAAGATGTCCACCTCATCTTCACCCTCCGATATATCACCGTGTACATCCCCCTCCTCACAGATTATCAATTCGTCCCCACTGGAATCCACCATCTCAGCTCCCTGTGTACTTTGTGGAGGCAATTGCTGCTGGTCAATGTCTCCGCGGAGGAATTGATTATAATTCATTTTAATGAACATCATCTTCTCCACATTTTCTGGATGTAACCTCGTACGCCGATTGCTGACAAGGTGAGCGGCGGCACTAAACACTCTTTCGGAGTACACACTTGTGGGAGGGCAACTTAGGTAGAATAAAGCCAGTTTGTGCAAGGGCCTCCAAATTGCCTCTTTTTCCTGCCAGTATAAGTACGGACTGTGTGACGTGCCTACTTGGATGCGGTCACTCATATAATCCTCCACCATTCTATCAATGTTGAGAGAATCATATGCAGTGACAGTAGACGACATGTCCGTAATCGTTGTCAGGTCCTTCAGTCCGGACCAGATGTCAGCATCAGCAGTCGCTCCAGACTGCCCTGCATCACCGCCAGCGGGTGGGCTCGGAATTCTGAGCCTTTTCCTCGCACCCCCAGTTGCGGGAGAATGTGAAGGAGGAGATGTTGACAGGTCGCGTTCCGCTTGACTTGACAATTTTGTCACCAGCAGGTCTTTCAACCCCAGCAGACCTGTGTCTGCCGGAAAGAGAGATCCAAGGTAGGCTTTAAATCTAGGATCGAGCACGGTGGCCAAAATGTAGTGCTCTGATTTCAACAGATTGACCACCCGTGAATCCTTGTTAAGCGAATTAAGGGCTGCATCCACAAGTCCCACATGCCTAGCGGAATCGCTCCGTGTTAGCTCCTTCTTCAATGCCTCCAGCTTCTTCTGCAAAAGCCTGATGAGGGGAATGACCTGACTCAGGCTGGCAGTGTCTGAACTGACTTCACGTGTGGCAAGTTCAAAGGGCATCAGAACCTTGCACAACGTTGAAATCATTCTCCACTGCACTTGAGACAGGTGCATTCCATCTCCTATATCGTGCTCAATTGTATAGGCTTGAATGGCCTTTTGCTGCTCCTCCAACCTCTGAAGCATATAGAGGGTTGAATTCCACCTCGTTACCACTTCTTGCTTCAGATGATGGCAGGGCAGGTTCAGTAGTTTTTGGTGGTGCTCCAGTCTTCTGTACGTGGTGCCTGTACGCCGAAAGTGTCCCGCAATTCTTCTGGCCACCGACAGCATCTCTTGCACGCCCCTGTCGTTTTTTAAAAAATTCTGCACCACCAAATTCAAGGTATGTGCAAAACATGGGACGTGCTGGAATTTGCCCATATTTAATGCACACACAATATTGCTGGCGTTGTCCGATGCCACAAATCCACAGGAGAGTCCAATTGGGGTAAGCCATTCCGTGATGATCTTCCTCAGTTGCCGTAAGAGGTTTTCAGCTGTGTGCGTATTCTGGAAAGCGGTGATACAAAGCGTAGCCTGCCTAGGAAAGAGTTGGCGTTTGCGAGATGCTGCTACTGGTGCCGCCGCTGCTGTTCTTGCGGCGGGAGTCCATACATCTACCCAGTGGGCTGTCACAGTCATATAGTCCTGACCCTGCCCTGCTCCACTTGTCCACATGTCCGTGGTTAAGTGGACATTGGGTACAACTGCATTTTTTAGGACACTGGTGAGTCTTTTTCTGACGTCCGTGTACATTCTCGGTATCGCCTGCCTAGAGAAGTGGAACCTAGATGGTATTTGGTAACGGGGGCACACTGCCTCAATAAATTGTCTAGTTCCCTGTGAACTAACGGCGGATACCGGACGCACGTCTAACACCAACATAGTTGTCAAGGACTCAGTTATCCGCTTTGCAGTAGGATGACTGCTGTGATATTTCATCTTCCTCGCAAAGGACTGTTGAACAGTCAATTGCTTACTGGAAGTAGTACAAGTGGGCTTACGACTTCCCCTCTGGGATGACCATCGACTCCCAGCGGCAACAACAGCAGCGCCAGCAGCAGTAGGCGTTACACGCAAGGATGCATCGGAGGAATCCCAGGCAGGAGAGGACTCGTCAGACTTGCCAGTGACATGGCCTGCAGGACTATTGGCATTCCTGGGGAAGGAGGAAATTGACACTGAGGGAGTTGGTGGGGTGGTTTGCGTGAGCTTGGTTACAAGAGGAAGGGATTTACTGGTCAGTGGACTGCTTCCGCTGTCACCCAAAGTTTTTGAACTTGTCACTGACTTATTATGAATGCGCTGCAGGTGCCGTATAAGGGAGGATGTTCCGAGGTGGTTAACGTCCTTACCCCTACTTATTACAGCTTGACAAAGGGAACACACGGCTTGACACCTGTTGTCCGCATTTCTGGTGAAATACCTCCACACCGAAGAGCTGATTTTTTTGGTATTTTCACCTGGCATGTCAACGGCCATATTCCTCCCACGGACAACAGGTGTCTCCCCGGGTGCCTGACTTAAACAAACCACCTCACCATCAGAATCCTCCTGGTCAATTTCCTCCCCAGCGCCAGCAACACCCATATCCTCCTCATCCTGGTGTACTTCAACACTGACATCTTCAATCTGACTATCAGGAACTGGACTGCGGGTGCTCCTTCCAGCACTTGCAGGGGGCATGCAAATAGTGGAAGGCGCATGCTCTTCACGTCCAGTGTTGGGAAGGTCAGGCATCGCAAACGACACAATTGGACTCTCCTTGTGGATTTGGGATTTCAAAGAACGCACAGTTCTTTGCGGTGCTTTTGCCAGCTTGAGTCTTTTCAGTTTTCTAGCGAGAGGCTGAGTGCTTCCATCCTCATGTGAAGCTGAACCACTAGCCATGAACATAGGCCAGGGCCTCAGCCGTTCCTTGCCACTCCGTGTGGTAAATGGCATATTGGCAAGTTTACGCTTCTCCTCCGACAATTTTATTTTAGGTTTTGGAGTCCTTTTTTTTCTGATATTTGGTGTTTTGGATTTGACATGCTCTGTACTATGACATTGGGCATCGGCCTTGGCAGACGACGTTGCTGGCATTTCATCGTCTCGGCCATGACTAGTGGCAGCAGCTTCAGCACGAGGTGGAAGTGGATCTTGATCTTTCCCTAATTTTGGAACCTCAACTTTTTTGTTCTCCATATTTTATAGGCAGAACTAAAAGGCACCTCAGGTAAACAATGGAGATGGATGGATTGGATACTAGTATACAATTATGGACGGACTGCCACGGTTAGGTGGTATAAAAAAACCACGGTTAGGTGGTATATATTATAATAATAATACAATTATGGATGGACGGACTGCCTGCCGACTGCCGACACAGAGGTAGCCACAGCCGTGAACTACCGCACTGTACACTGGTTGATAAAGAGATAGTAGTATACTCGTAACAACTAGTATGACACTATGACGACGGTATAAAGAAAGAAAAAAAAATACCACAGTTAGGTGGTATATATTATAATAATAATACAATTATGGATGGACGGACTGCCTGCCGACTGCCGACACAGAGGTAGCCACAGCCGTGAACTACCGCACTGTACACTGGTTGATAAAGAGATAGTAGTATACTCGTAACAACTAGTATGACACTATGACGACGGTATAAAGAAAGAAAGAAAAAATACCACAGTTAGGTGGTATATATTATAATAATAATACAATTATGGATGGACGGACTGCCTGCCGACTGCCGACACAGAGGTAGCCACAGCCGTGAACTACCGCACTGTACACTGGTTGATAAAGAGATAGTAGTATACTCGTAACAACTAGTATGACACTATGACGACGGTATAAAGAAAGAAAAAAAAATACCACAGTTAGGTGGTATATATTATAATAATAATACAATTATGGATGGACGGACTGCCTGCCGACTGCCGACACAGAGGTAGCCACAGCCGTGAACTACCGCACTGTACACTGGTTGATAAAGAGATAGTAGTATACTCGTAACAACTAGTATGACACTATGACGACGGTATAAAGAATGAAAAAAAAACCACGGTTAGGTGGTATATATTATAATAATAATACAATTATGGATGGACGGACTGCCTGCCGACTGCCGACACAGAGGTAGCCACAGCCGTGAACTACCGCACTGTACACTGGTTGATAAAGAGATAGTAGTATACTCGTAACAACTAGTATGACACTATGACGACGGTATAAAGAAAGTAAAAAAAATACCACAGTTAGGTGGTATATATTATAATAATAATACAATTATGGATGGACGGACTGCCTGCCGACTGCCGACACAGAGGTAGCCACAGCCGTGAACTACCGCACTGTACACTGGTTGATAAAGAGATAGTAGTATACTCGTAACAACTAGTATGACACTATGACGACGGTATAAAGAATGAAAAAAAAACCACGGTTAGGTGGTATATATTATAATAATAATACAATTATGGATGGACGGACTGCCTGCCGACTGCCGACACAGAGGTAGCCACAGCCGTGAACTACCGCACTGTACACTGGTTGATAAAGAGATAGTAGTATACTCGTAACAACTAGTATGACACTATGACGGTATAAAGAATGAAAAAAAAACCACGGTTAGGTGGTATATATTATAATAATAATACAATTATGGATGGACGGACTGCCTGCCGACTGCCGACACAGAGGTAGCCACAGCCGTGAACTACCGCACTGTACACTGGTTGATAAAGAGATAGTAGTATACTCGTAACAACTAGTATGACACTATGACGACGGTATAAAGAAAGAAAAAAAAATACCACGGTTAGGTGGTATATATTGTAATACAATTATGGATGGACGGACTGCCTGCCGAGTTCCGACTGCCGACACAGAGGTAGCCACAGCCGTGAACTACCGCACTGTACTGTGTCTGCTGCTAATATAGACTGGTTGATAAAGAGATAGTATACAATACATACAACAATATACTACTATACTGGTGGTCAGGCACTGGTCACCACTAGTCACACTGGCAGTGGCACTCCTGCAGCAAAAGTGTGCACTGTTTAATTTTAAATTAATATAATATTATGTACTCCTGGGGGCTCCTGCTATAACAACCTGCAGTGCTCCCCAGTCTCCCCCACAATTATTATAAGCTTTGCCTTTTATACATTGATGTGCAGCACACTGGGCTGAGCTGAGTGCACACAGACTGAGTCACACTGTGTGACTGGCTGCTGCTGTGTATCGTTTTTTTTCAGGCAGAGAACGGATATAGCAGAGAACGGATATATTATATTAAAATAAATAAAAGTTAACTAACAACAACTGCACTGGTCACTGTGGTAAACTCTGTCTGACTCTGCACAATCTCTCTCTCTCTTCTAATCTAATTTCTAATGGAGAGGACGCCAGCCACGTCCTCTCCCTATCAATCTCAATGCACGTGTGAAAATGGCGGCGACGCGCGGCTCCTTATATAGAATCCGAGTCTCGCGAGAATCCGACAGCGTCATGATGACGTTCGGGCGCGCTCGGGTTAACCGAGCAAGGCGGGAGGATCCGAGTCTGCTCGGACCCGTAAAAAAAACATGAAGTTCGTGCGGGTTCGGTTTCAGAGAAACCGAACCCGCTCATCTCTAGTATACAGATGTCCCCACAGTGCCAGGTATACAAATGCCCCTCACAGTGCCAGGTATACAGATGTCCCCACAGTGCCAGGTATACAGATGCCCCCACAGTGCCAGGTATACAGATGCCCCTTATAGTGCCAGGTATACAGATGCCCCCACAGTGCCAGGTATACAGATGTCCCCACAGTGCCAGGTATACAGATGCCCCTCACAGTGCCAGGTATACAGATGCCCCCCCCAGTGCCAGGTATACAGATGCCCCCACAGTGCCAGGTATACAGATGCCCCCACAGTGCCAGGTATACAGATGTCCCCACAGTGCCAGGTATACAGATGTCCCCACAGTGCCAGGTATACAAATCCTTCCCCCCCCCGTGCTGCTTACCGCTCCTTTCGGCGGGACACGGAGGAGAGCGCGGCTATGTTGGGCGGCGGCATGTAAGACTTGAAACCAGCCGCCGGTTCGAGAGCCAATCAGAGCTCGCGGACCAGCAGCCGCGGCTCCTGATTGGCTGCCGGTCCGCGAGCTCTGATTGGCTCACGAACCGGCGGCTGGTTTCAAGTCCTACACGCCGCTGCCACCCGACAATAGCCGTGCTCTCTTCTGTGTGGTGACAGGTGAGACACGCCGCCGCCGGACTGAGCGGCGGCGTGTCTCACTGAGAGGAGCAGGTGGGCCGGACCAAACGGCTTCGCGGGCCTTATACGGCCCGTGGGCCGGAGGTTCCCCACCCCTAATCTAATCAATAAACAGAAAAATATCTACAGAAGTTTGGATGGTCGGGGGAGAGTTGTAGGTGGGATATATATGACCTAGTGGGATAGTAAAAAGCATGTATGTATGAATCCATGTCTGATGGGCATGTATCATCGTGCCGTATATGTAATAAGCTTCGAGGTATTGCGAAGTATACATTAAATCCTTCTCATCCCGTATTAAGGGTCTGTAAATGGGCCAACAAACACTACCGAGCTCTTTTCGGCTTCTTGTTCCAACAAATGGGATGCACATTTAGTTGATGATACACGGAGGGGGAAAATATGTGAGTGCTAGTATATGTGGATATCAACTGTCGACTATGTGTGCCATTAGCTGGAGGTTGCAGAGATGAAGATAAGACACATATATAAAAATACATTCACATAAACATTTTGGGTAGGGCTGACGTCTTTTCCGGATGGATGTATCTGGGCAGAGGGGGAAACAAAAGAAAAATGGGTGAAAGAAACAGGCCATGAAATTCATTTGCAATCCTTATCATAACACTGTCTCTATGGATGGGTCATAAATTAATCTGCTGCTATAACAGCGCCCTCGCTCCTTAGACTCATCAAAGTTGTGCCGTGCTTGCGCCGCATTAGAATTCGAACACACCTAAATATCGAACCAATAATTATGACGACTCCCAGGATACAAAGGAGAAACTTCCCTACACTCATAATAACATTGTGAGCCCACTCTCCTAAACCTGAGAACCATTTGCGTGGGTTCAACCATGACACCCAGCCGGTCAGTTCATTACTCACAGTCGCTATGGTAAGGTTGTGCTTCCTCCAGAACTCCCACTTCAACTGCAAGATATCGTCCATCTTTCGATCGATAATCTCCGTGGGGTCGTCAGTGCTGTTCGTAATATACGTACAGCACTTCACACCATATTGAGTTGCCAGAGTAACACAGTACCCACCTGTCACGGCTGTGATATAATTAAGGACCATCCTGTGCTGAATCAGTTCCTTCTTGTAAGCTTATAACTCCCTTCCCGTATACCTGAAGGTGTCGTCATACATCTCAGTGATATTATCTATCAAATTCGCTAGCGCATGGATATACCTATAATTTATAATTCCTCTGGCAGTACGGGTGATGTCTAATGCGAGAAGGAATTGAATCCCGGTGGATTCGTGGATCAAATCAGAGGCTGCGTGCTCTGCCCTATCTATGAGGTGTCTCTTGATGATGTGTTCATAGTGAGTATGAGTATAAGGAGCCTGAGCACTGCGGTGAACGTCTTTCATCTTATCATGGGTTATGGTCATGACCTCTGGCAGTACTCTCCCAATATAACACAATCCCTCTGAGCTCGGGGCAAGCCACTTGTACGCCTTCCTCCCACATATGAAATAGGCATCATCTGGGAGAACATAGGGGACAAAATATAACATCACCATATTACAAATTTTCCAAGTAAAGAAACCAATCCCTAGTTCTCCCATCTGCTCAGTACAAGTCTCGGGCTGGATAATATGAGCACAATACCCTGGCGATACTTCCAACCCACATGGTCTTGCTTCCACGAGTATACCTGTACCAAAAATACCTCCCACCGTTGGCTATTTGGCCTACAAGTTCAGAGTCTATGGGTATCCTATCAGCTCTGTGTGAAAAGGTCATTGTCTGATTATTCCACGTCACTTCCCAATTTCCTGGTTTTCGGTAATTGGAAATATTAAAACACAATAAGGACCTGTCTACATGATACTGGTGGAGCTTCAAACTAGGGGGCCTAGAGATATTGAATTTCTTGTCCACCGGTCTCCCACCCTGCAATTCGAGTACCTCATCTATTGCTAAAGGGTACGGTACTAATCCTGACTTGCTCTGACCTTGAGGTACCTGTGAGCAAACCCAGCATTCTGTCTGGTTTAAGACCTTACCCACTAGTGAGTGGTAATCATTCAACGGATGACGGTCCATGTCGATATTAAGGTTGGACTGACATCTCTGGATGCACCCATCCTCAACTATATTCTCCCAATTCCCACAAATACAATATTCAACAGACAATAATCCCTCACAGTGCCTCCGAGCTCCCTGACTACCAGAGCGCTTACTGATGCCAGCCTTTACTAAAATGATGTGCTGATCCTGAGATCCTACAAATTCATACTTGCCATCAGAACCCATTCCAGATCCCTGCTCGACCTCTCTGAGACCCTCACCAAAACAAACTGTCCTTATCAAAACCAGAATTACTAACAGAACCCGAAACGCAGTCTCTTGTGATTGATCCATTTCGTTAGGGGAAAGGAGGAAAATAAGAAGGAGAAAAGAAAGGAAAAATGCAGGGGGAGGTGAAAAAATGAAAGTGGTACGACAACCGTTCTAGGTCTTGTTACTCTCTGTGCTCAGATGCCCTTCAACAGTCATGCCTCTCGACTTTCCCGGAACAGACACTCCAGTGATATGAGATTCTCTATACTCTGCTCTTTGTCACGAGTTCTCTCCGGATCAGCGACCTTCTTGCAGTGGGACGAGTGGACCCAAGTCTCTCTTTCAGCGACCTTCAATGCTGTTGTGCTGGTTAACAAGACTTGGTATGGTCCTTCCCACCTGTCTATGAGGCAACCTGAGCGTAAGAAATTTCGAATCATCACATAATCCCCAGGCTCAATGTCATGACAATTACTGTTCGGTAGGTCAGGAATCACCAGCTTTAAATTTCTTTGTTGATTTCTCAGCTGCTGGCTCATCCCAACCAAATATTTCACAGTCACTTCATTATTACATTTCAAAATATCCTGGGGGTCTATCATTACATGAGGTTGTCGACCAAAAAGAATTTCAAAGGGTGATAGGTTAAGGGGAGACCTGGGGGTGGTTCTGATGCTGTACAACACTAGTGGCAAAGCTTCTGGCCACGACAATCCAGTTTCAGCCATTAATTTTCTCAGCTTGTTCTTAATAGTGCTATTCACTCTCTCCACCTTTGCACTCGCCTGTGGACGGTACGGAGTATGCAGCTTGCTATTAATTCCCATCAGTTTGCACATGACCTGAAAGACTTCACCTGTAAAATGGGTACCCCTGTCACTTTCAATTATTCTAGGGATACCATATCTACACACAAATTCCTGTAAAATTTTCTTTGCAGTGAATGTAGCAGTATTTGTGGCAGCAGGGAACGCTTCTACCCAGTTGGAAAATACATCAATACAAACTAACACATATTTTAAATTCCTACAGGGTGGTAACTGTATGAAATCGATTTGTATTACCTGAAAAGGTCAGTCTGTCGGAGGGATATGGGATGGCTCTGTTGGTATTGACTTCCTCAAGCAAGTAAAACATTTCATTGCTCTCTTACCTGCATGAGAAGAGAATCCTGGCGCACACCAGTAGGCTCTTACCAGCTTGCACATACCCTCTTTGCCCAGATGAGTCAGACCGTGTGCCGCCTCAGCTAAGCTTGGAAGATATGCTCTGGGGGCCACCGGCTTACCTTGTCCACCTGTCCACAGTCCTGAGGATTCCTGGCCATATCCCTTTGACCTCCAGACCGCCTTTTCCTGTAAAGAACACAAATCTTGCATTTCAATTAACTGTTGTGTGTTGATCGTGTTAAATGTCATCAGTGATGTGATGTTCGTTTGTATGGGGGTGCTGGCTGCTGATTTAGCAGCTTTGTCTGCCCGGCTGTTACCAAGTGAAATTGGGTCTTGGTTGTAAGTATGTGCTTTGCACTTGATAACAGCCACTCTGTCTGGTTCCTGTATCGCTGTTAAAAGTCTTTTTATGTGGGACGCATGCGCTACAGGTGTGCCAGCTGCCATCATGAAATTTCTGAGGCGCCATAGGGCCCCCGAAATCATGCACTACTCCAAAGGCGTACCTAGAATCCGTGTATATATTAACTTACTTACCCTTGGCCAATTCACACGCTCTGGTTAGGGCGACCAACTCAGCAACTTGTGCTGAGTGCGGTGGGCCCAGGGGTTCAGCTTCTATGATACCTCTGTCGTCTACAACTGCATACCCAATACACAAGTCTCCCGATTCTGTCTGTCTGTGGCAACTACCGTCAGTGTAGAAGGTAAAGTCTACTCCTTCCAGTGGGTTGTCACTGATGTCAGGTCTCGCTGTGAAAGTCTGATTCAGGTATTCCATACAATCATGCATATCAGTATCTGCACTAAATCCTCCTTCACCATTATTCTCATCCTCCACCCTTTGTGCCTGTCCAGGCACACTTGGCAAGTAAGTTGCAGGATTTAGTGAGCTGCATCTCTTAATGGTGATGTTTACCGGGGCCATCAGTGATAATTCCCACTTTGTAAACCGAGCAGATGAGACATGTCTGGTTTGGGCTGAGTTCAGTAAGGCTGATACTGCATGAGGTGTATGAATGGTCAGGTCATGTCCTAACACTACGTCCTCGCTTTTACTTACCAGCAAAGCTATCGCTGCAACACTTCGCAAGCAAGTGGAGAGAGACCGCGCTACTGTGTCCAACTGTGCACTGTAGTATGCTACCGGTCTGCTGGTATCACCATGTCTCTGTGTTAAAACCCCTGCCGCGCAACCTGCACTTTCGGTACCGTACAATTCAAAGGGCTTCTCATAATCTGGCATACCTAATGCAGGTGCCGGTGATAGGCACTGTTTGAGTCTCTCAAATGCCAGTTCGGACTCATCTGTGTGCAAGACCCGTTCTGGTTTGTTGAAGAGACCATTTCTTGCAAAGGTAAAGCCAGTATAGAGAACCCTGTCGACAGTACCCACACATTCCAAGGAAAGTGCGGATCTGTTGCTGCGTTTGTGGCAGAGTCATGTCGCGAATCGTCTGTATTCTATCTGCGGTGAGGTGTCTAAGTCCTTGAGTCAAGCAATGTCCCAAATATTTTACCCTGGTCTGGCACAACTGCAACTTATCCTTTGAAACCTTGTGTCCCGTTTGGGAAAGATGAAACAGAAGCTGTTTCGTGTCTTTCAAGGACGATTCGAGTGAGTCAGAACATAACAATAAGTCATCGACATACTGTATTAGCACTGATCCACTCTCAGGTTGAAAGGATTGTAAACAGTCTTGCAAGGCCTGAGAGAAAATACTCGGGCTGTCAATGAAACCTTGGGGGAGACGAGTCCAAGTGTACTGTACTCCCCTGTATGTAAAAGCAAAAAGGTATTGGCTGTCAGGGTGAAGAGAGACAGAAAAGAAAGCAGAACAGAGGTCAATGACAGTGAAAAATTTTGCAGCAGGGGGGATTTGCATGAGGATGACTGCGGGATTGGGCACTACGGGGAATTGGCTCTCAACTATCTTGTGTATCCCCCTTAGATCCTGCACTAGCCTATAACCCCTCCCACCACTCTTTTTCACAGGGAAGATGGGACTATTGGCAGTGCTGGACGTCCTGACTAGGATGCCCTGCTGTAGCAGCCGCTCTATGACAGGGTACACTCCTAATTCTACCTCTGGCTTCAGAGGATACTGTGGGATTTTTGGAGCTATCCTACCATCTTTTACTTGTACTACTACTGGAGCTATATTTCGCCATCAATCCAGTGTCTTGTCCATCTTTGGTCCAAAGGGATCATTTCCTCTACCTTTGATGGACACTTATCTATAACAGTAGAATGCGACATTAGCCTTTGAGGGGTGTCTAATATATCTTGTACTTCTTGAGCATGGTTCCCAGGTATATCCAAGAAGACACCCTCAGGAGTAGAGTATATGACACACCGCATTTTACACAATAAATCTCTGCAGAGTAGATTAGTCGGAGCCGATGCAGCCAGCACGAAAGAATGTTTGGTTTGCAAGGGCCCTATCGTAATCTCTGCAGGTCTACTCAAAGGGTATTGTTGCACAGTTCCTGTTACTCCCATTGCCGAAATTGTTTTACCCGTGGTTTTTATACCTACCGTCGAATTTAACACTGACCTGGCCGCCCCGGTATCTACGAGAAAAGGTAATGGTACACCAGCTACATCAACCGTTAGCTCAGGTTCACTACCAAGACTAGCAATCAACTTCACTGGCTGTAGACTACAGGTGTGGCCCAACCCCTATTGTGTGTTGAGACCCTCTCACAGCGCATTGGCAGCTCCAATATGTGAGGAGGGTAGCTGAGAATTTTCGGGGGTCTGCCAATCTCTCCTTGGTGGGTACCTCCTTGTTTCCCCTCTATGTGGCTCATAATCTCTTCTATATGGCCTTTGATCCCAATTATGTGAGTTGTAGTGTGGTTCGTATTCTGGTCTAGGGGGTCGGTATATGTTAGGTGTACCTTTATTCCTACAGTCCCTTGCAAAATGTCCTTCCTTCTTACAATAGAAGCATATTATTGACCGTGTCTTACCATCGGGGGTCTGGAGTTTTGGCTGACGTGGTTTCATTGTAAGAGCATTTATACTTACTGTCATCAGCTTATCCCCCTGAGACTCCCTGTGTTTACTGATGTTCCTATCGTGCTCGATAGCGGACTCTCTCAATGCAGCCACCGAGATACCTCTCCAGTTTGGTAGAGAGGTCGGTGCCCTTATTTTTAATGCCTCCTTTGACCCGTCCATTAATACAGTAACAGCTACCTCCCTGTGATGTGCATTGTCTTTAATGTCCTTGATCCCAGTATATCTAGACATTTCCTGCAGTGCTCTATGGAAATATTCGGATGAGGGGCATTTGTATACCTGGCACTGTGGGGGCATCTGTATACCTGGCACTGTGAGGGGCATTTGTATACCTGGCACTGTGGGGGCAATTGTGGATCTGGCACTGCACTATTGGGGGCATATGTGTATCACATCCCATTTTAACTGGCACACCCATTTTTTTGGCGCGCACGTTGACAGACTTGTATGGCCCCCGAAGGATTTTATAAATATCCAAATGGCCCTCGGTAGAAAAAAGGTTCCCCACCCCTGGATTAGATAGTGGCAGTTATTGGTGACTGCCAAATTGCATATCCGCAATTTGCGTATGGTCGCTCCCACGGTCCTGCGCATTAGCGCGTGGTATGAGTATTTACGGTAGAGTTTGTGAACGCATGGAAAGCTATCAAAACACATTACATATTTAATCCAAATAGTGCACAATGTACACATAGTCTCCCTGCACCACATCAGTAAGTTACAGCAGTTTAAATGGTAACAGAACAAAGGGATTCACCTTTACAGGATAGGAGGGGACAGAACAAGGTTATAAGGTGGTGCTTGGTATCCAGCTGTAGGGTATTTTAAGGGTAATATTCCGGTGTTGGTTTGAAGAAGATCGCATGCTCCTGCGAATAGTTATGTGCAGGAGCAGAATATAGAAATAAACTGTATTTACTGTACATTATGTATGCGGCGGGAAGCCAGAGGAGACCACCCACAAGTGCATCTTGAACAGACATCGCCCACCTATTCAAACCGACCTATGACCTCTCCTGTACTGTAAATGACCATCCCTGTGTCCAATGGACAAAGAGATTACAGTGTCCATTGTGTTAAGTTTTGAAAGATTGTATAAAAGATGCCTGCTGCAGGCCTGGTCACACAAGACTCTTAAAGTTATCTATCTAGATGACCGAGGACCAGACTGGGTAGCGCGGCGTAATCCAAACAAGTATGTATCATTGACTGTAGCCATTATTCTTTTGTATTGTATTGCTGTGTTATTGTAACCCCCTTTCCGTAATAATACGCTGTGGTGTCGGAACCCAGTAGTTTAACTACAATCTGGTGTCGTGTCTTCCTTTCCCTGCTGAGGTTTAAAGTATAATATTATCGCATTGCATAACTGTTAAGGGTTCACTGTGTATCATTGGGTGTGTACACGCTGTGTGTACTTTGTACAGCCAGCGCGGCGTTAGTACGCTAAATCCGTACTCGGTACGGGACTCTGTACGCTAACGGTGTAAAAAGTACGTAGGCTGAGGATTAAGTGTAGCGGCTGCAGCGGCTCCATGTTAAAGTGTATTTAAAGTGTGTTTAAGGTATAGCTTTTCATTCCTGTATATAAATCAGCATTCTCATTGCTTACCTGCCTTTAAGTGTAACCTTCGAAATGCGCCCAACATGACTGCCCCATCTGGTACACTTGTGGATGGGCTGAAAAATACATGGGCAAAGACTGGAACAAAGAAAGTGGGACCAATACCAGTGCGCTTAATAGTGTGCAGCTAGATCAATCTATACGAATATAAGAGGATTCCTCAACACCTCCACCACAATATGCAAAAAAAAAGGAATAGGCAAGACTTATCCAGCGCTACTGTCTAGATGACATCCTCATTAGGATTATCTTGGGATAGCCCTCTGGTCAATGGGATTAGGGGGCAAATTCAGTATGAATCGCAAGTAGTGATTCATACGAAATTTTGCTGAGGGTCCGCGGGCGCCTGCGCAGCAGGCCCTACTGCGCATGCGCCCGCAATTTCTGCAGGGGGCCACAGAAGTTACGATCGCCTCTGCCTGTCAATCAGAGCAGTAGCCAATTGAATTAAATCCTGTCAGGGTGATTGCAGTCCCCAATGGGAAGACTGACGCTCAGGGAGTCACTCCCATCAGGAACATTGCCATGCACTGTCCCTGGTCCCGAGCAGAGTTAAGGTCAATTATGTCAGAATTTCCCGATCCCAGAAAATATCTAGTCGCATGCCAGAGGTTCACTAAAGAGTTAGGTAATGCTAACGAACCCACGAACAAAGATTGGCGAATACTGCTACGGGTATGTTTACCCTCAAATATTGACCCCGCAAAATTCATAACTGATTGTAAGTTAGACGCAGAAGTACCTCTCACTGATGAATACAATCAGGAGAATGTACGGCAAATCAATCTGCAATTAGGAGTATATTTCCCTACTGTTGTCAAATGGAATAAAATTTTCTACATAAGACAAAAGGAAGGTGAAATGCCCTTTATATTGAGGGTAAACATACCCGTAGCACTATTTGCCAATCTTTGTTCGTGGGTTCGTTGGCATTACCTAACTCTTTAATGAACCTCTGGCATGCGACTAGATCTTTTCTGGGACTGCCATCACCCTGACAGGATTTAATTCAATTACATCATTCTGGTTTGATTCTACAATGTGGGGAGCTATTGTCTCTGCATAATGTATGGTACCGTACTTACCTGTGGACACGACCTCACTTATCCATCCGCTAGGGGGCCTGGCTACTGCTCTTGTTGGTTGGGCCGTGCCCACCTGAGTGTCCTGTATGGTGGCTGCTAGAGAGAGTGCCCGATATCGTGCTGGGCTCATCTTCCTGCTCGCAGTCCTGGGGAAAATTTAAAACGGGATACAACTGGCAAGGGTTAGCGTTAGTATATTTATCAATTACTCTCCTATCCTGTACCAATGTACCATTGTCTGTAGCCACTTTCTCCCCCATAATATATAGTGGTGGTGGTGCGGTCGCCATTGTTTTCCCGCTAGCTTTGGAACCTGCTGCGCGAGCTAATTCCCTTTGCACATCCCCCTCCTGTTGCCATAAATTTAAACAATCTGTATGTCTAATCCTTTGTTTCTTGGATTTTATCAGACATATCCTTATCCTTAAGTTCTGCAATACCTCTGGTTCAAAGCTGCCCACCCTAGGGAATGGTACCCTATCTTTGTCAGTCATACAAACCCATTCATTGCAAAAAGCCTCCGTGTGTGAACCATACTTTTCACACATAATAAACCTTGCTGACCTTCTCGGTCCCACTTCTTCAGCCTGAACCCTAGCTACTAAACGCCCACTGCTTGTGCAATTGGATCCCATCGCGGACTTTTTTCCAATAAACGCAATCCCCAATGCACACCGCAGATAGACGGTGAAAGACACCTAGCGCTTTCACTCGCTCCTTCTCCGCTGAGTACCACGACTCACTCCAATAGTGAACACCGCGAACCCAGTGAGGCCCTATCTGGTTTCTATTCACTGGAAGTGTTAGGAGTGACTTACCTTTTCCAGTGAATATACACCGCTGGAGATTTTCCTGAGAGAGACCAGCGAAAACTCCCTATACACTTATACACAAATCACGCTTGCGTATGCTCTACACAGCACTAATGATACCGCGGTTTTACGCAAAAGCTCGTAAAGGGGTATCAAGTTGCGCTGTATATATCGCACCCACAAAAGCGCGGTCCAATCGCACAGCGTATAGGTACTTGTTACCTATCTGCCGTACAACCACGGGTCGATGTACAAACTGCGACCCTCAGCCCGGAGCGTAATACAAAACCTTTTTACTTCAATACTTCGCAATACTATGCACTATCACGCTCCTCTGCAAATCACCTCACGATTTGCGTATTTCAATCTATATTAACGTGAGTCAGCCGCCTCACGCCACCAAGCCTCTACTTACTTGGTGTACCACGGGACCCGATTTCCGGAGTTTAATACGTTCACTCTTAGGTTCGCTCACTCAAATACACTTTGTTTTTCTGTCCAGAAAATTTGGATTCATTCAGGTTGGCAGCTTTACCCCAGAGGCAATTTAAAAAAAATGTTTTTATACTAAAATTTTTTCTTTAGAAACCGGGCAGTTTTGTGCTATTGTAGCGTGGCTACTGTCCCACCTTTAAACTAAACTATTGTGTAATTTGTACTTAGCGCCCGTACTCTTACGCACTTTGCATAAACACGTGACCGTGCGTGTCTTTTACGCCGCGTGCGCAGTCCTGTACTTTGTCCGAGACACGTGTACAAAACCGTACGTCCGCAATAAAACAAATCCCACAACTTCTATAAATGTGAGCAATACTAACTGCAATCGCTCACTTAACACAACACAGTTTCTTTCTGTATAAACCTTTACAACCAGGCCAGACTGCGTTTGTGCTTTACGCTTACTTCCTTAAACATTTATTTTAGTTTTAACTATATAGCAACAAATGTAACCGGTTTCACACAGATCTAAATGAATCTAGCAATCTGAATTTTATGGCAACAACGTGAGAGGGTATACAAAGGGTATGGGTGCCTTTTGTTGTGTACGCTTTTGGCGCCAAAAAAAATCACAGATTTTTAAATAGCTTTTTTCCTGTTTACTTTACGGGTTCTACCAGCATCTCTACAAACCATACAGAGCAGACGCCATCTAATCAGCACACAAGTAGGGTTTTCAGTGCATCCATCGACCAAGAAAAGGTTACGTAGGATACTTTCTGTCCGCCCTTTTGCTGATAGATTAAGTCTGCTATGACCTGTTTGGCTGTGAGTATGTGGAAAACCGGACGGAGCCCCCAATTGAGAATGCTGATTTATATACAGGAATGAAAAGCTTTACCTTAAACACACTTTAAATACACTTTAACATGGAGCCGCTGCGGCCGCTACACTTAATCCTCAGCCTACGTACTTTTTACACCGTTAGCGTACAGAGTCCCGTACCGAGTACGGACTTAGCGTACTAACGCCGCGCTGGCTGTACAAAGTACACACAGCGTGTACACACCCAATGATACACAGTGAACCCTTAACAGTTATGCAATGCGATAATATTATACTTTAAACCTCAGCAGGGAAAGGAAGACACGACACCAGATTGTAGTTAAACTACTGGGTTCCGACACCACAGCGTATTATTACGGAAAGGGGGTTACAATAACACAGCAATACAATACAAAAGAATAATGGCTACAGTCAATGATACATACTTGTTTGGATTACGCCGCGCTACCCAGTCTGGTCCTCGGTCATCTAGATAGATAACTTTAAGAGTCTTGTGTGACCAGGCCTGCAGCAGGCATCTTTTATACAATCTTCCAAAACTTAACACAATGGACACTGTAATCTCTTTGTCCATTGGACACAGGGATGGTCATTTACAGTACAGGAGAGGTCATAGGTCGGTTTGAATAGGTGGGCAATGTCTGTTCAAGATGCACTTGTGGGTGGTCTCCTCTGGCTTCCCGCCGCATACATAATGTACAGTAAATATAGTTTATTTCTATATTCTGCTCCTGCACATAACTATTCGCAGGAGCATGTGATCTTCTTCAAACCAACACCGGAATATTACCCTTAAAATACCCTACAGCTGGATACCAAACACCACCGTATAACCTTGTTCTGTCCCCTCCTATCCTGTAAAGGTGAATCCCTTTGTTCTGAAACCATTTAAACTGCTGTAACTTACTGATGTGGTGCAGGGAGACTATGTGTACATTGTGCACTATTTGGATTAAATATGTAATGTGTTTTGATAGCTTTCCATGCATTCACAAACTCTACTGTAAATACTCATACCACGCGCTAATACGCAGGACCGCGGGAGCGACCATACGCAAATTGCGAATATGCGCATGCACGGCAGACCAAGTACACGCACGGAGGCCATCTGTGTGTAGTTTGTACGTGATGTGTGTACTGCAATATTTTTCGACTTTGACCGCAATGTAACAAAGCAATGAGGAAGGCTAGTCAGATGCTTGGCTGCATTGTGAGAGGAATCAGTAGCAGAAAGAAAGAAGTAATAATGCCACTGTATAGGTCATTGGTACGGCCTCATCTAGAATACTGTGTTCAATTCTGGAGGCCATATCTTCAAAAGGATATTAATACATTAGAGACAGTACAAAGAAGGGCAACTAAAATGGTGCATGGCCTACATCACACAACATACCTGGAAAGACTAAGAAATCTCAATATGTACAGAATGGAGGAGAGAAGGGAAAGGGGGGACATGATAGAGACTTTCAAATATATCAAGGGTTTTAACAAAGTCCAGGAGGGAAACATTCTCCAAATGAAGAGAAGCAATAGGACACGAGGACATGCACTGAGACTGGAGGGGGGGAGGTTCAGGGGAAATCTGAGGAAAAATTACTTCACAGAAAGGGTAGTGGACACGTGGAATAGCCTCCCATCAGAGGTGGTAGAGGCTAAGACAGTAGAGCAATGTAACATGCATGGGATAGACATAAGGGTATCCTTACACAGAAATAAGGATCAAATAAGATTTGAGATAAAAATATGATTTAAAAAAAAAAGAAGCAGACTAGATGGGCCAAGCGGTTCTTATCTGCCGACACATTCTATGTTCCACTTTGGGGAAGACTAACCATGGTTACTCTATTCCATTTCATTGTAAATAGTATTTACTGTGGATGATTTATTGTTGTTTGGGAGTTATTCCTGTGACTGAAGAACCTGAGGTACCGTCTGATGCTGCTGAGATTTCCGGAGTCAGTCTGTGCTAGCTGTGATTACTTGTGGTCAAACTGAGAACTAAACAATTAACTCTGCTGTGTTCACAGGTAACAGACATTATTGAAGTCTATAAATGTCTTTTAAAATGCTTAGCGCCTAATTGCAGTTTTGGTAACCTAATACGCATGCTAAAGTGCATTTCACTAGGATCCATGTCAACACCATATCTGCACTCACATAAACTTCAAGTGTTAATAGTTTATTTTTTATCAATTGACAAAATGCAAAGTGAGTGAACAGAAGAGGCATCTAAATCAAACCAATATTTGGTGTGCCTGCCCTTTGTCTTCAAATCAGCATCAATTCTTCTAGGTAGACTTGCGCAAAGTCAGGAATTTTGTAGGATTATATTTAGGGGTTTGATTAACCAATCATATCAAACAGGTGATAAATATCATCATTTTCATAAGTAGGTTGAAACACAGTCATTAACTGAAACAGAAACAGCTGTGTAGGAGGCTAAAAACTGGATGAGAAACAGCCAAACTCTGCTACAAAGCTGAGGGTGTGGAAGACAGTTCATGTCACAGGTAAGACACCATGGGCAAGACTGAGCACAGCAACAAGATACAAGGTACAGATGTAGCCAGCCTCATCGTTACCACGATGCATACGCATCACGGCGTCACTACATCACTACACGCCTTGTTGTGACTAGTCGCAGCCGGTGTTCTGCCACAGGAATGAATGGGTGTGCGCATTCATTTGCGGGCAGGCCCGCCATCAGGGGGATGCTGTGGGCATAGATGTCCCGGGCCAGGCCTCTCTAACAGAGTAGAGGGCCCGGGCCGCTCATGCCACCGTCGGCGATGCTCCGCCCACTTTTCATTACCGAGTTCTGGCATTGTCAAAGGAGGGGAAGAGGACGCTGCAAGCTTCTATTGTAAATGTCCTTCCAAAAATGGCCACCGCCTCAGAGGAGACAGTTATTAAAGATATTAGAGGAGGCTCCTCTTGAACCTTTAATAACTGTCTCCTTTGAGGCGGCCGCCATTTTGGCAGAGACTTTCCAATAGAAGCTTGCAGCATACTCTCCCCCCTCCTGTGACAGTGCCAGAACTTGTCATGAAAAGGGGACGGGGCTACATGAACAGAGGGGGGTTGGGCTACACGGTACCAGGCTGCTACAGCTCCGGCCAGCCTGTGACAGGTAAGTTGAGGGAGAGTGAGTGGTAGAGAGAAAGTGTGTGTGTGTGTGTATATATATATATATATATATATTTATTTTGTATAATACATATATATATATATATATATATATATATATATATATATATAAAATTTATATTTATTTTATTTTATGTTTATTTTTTGGGGGGATGGGGGTGGGAGCTGCCTATTTTGTGAGTCCTGGGCCCCAGAATTTCTGATGACAGCCCTGTTCGCGGGCACACCAGCCGTGCCATCCTTGCAGCATAGATAAGAATGGCAACATCTGTAGTTATACTGCATCAGAAAGGTCTCTCCCAGGTAAAGATTTCAAAGCAGACTGTGGTTTCAAGATGTGCTGTTCAAGCTCTTTAGAAAATGCACAAGAACCGGGCAACATTGAGGACCATAGACGGAGTGGTCGGCCAAGGAAACTTAGTGCATCAGATGAAAGACACATCATGCCTACTTCCCTTCAACATCAGAAGATGTCCAGCACTGCCATCAGCTCAGTACTGGCAGATACCAGTGGCACCCAGTACACCCATCTACTGTTCGGAGAAGACTGGCTAGAAGTAGTCTTCATGGAAGAAATGCGGCCAAAAAGTCATACCTATGACTGTGGCTACCATGCCCCCCCCTCCTCGTACACACTACCTCCGCTAAGCTGCACCCTCTTCCCCGCACAGACTACACTACATTACATTATCTGGCTGGCTTCAGTCTTCATGCAGGCCGGTGCCGGAGCTGGTTCAGTGGTCGGAGGTCACAGCAGCTGGGCACAGAGGACAGCAGAGTGTCCGTAGCAGGTCAGTTTCACGTGCCGAAGGTAGGAGCCTTTGGGGAAATAAGCGGTTCCAGGTTCCGGTGGGAGGAGCCTGGTGGTAGCAGCAAAATACCCACCCACTGTGCAGTGGGTGGAGCCAATAATAGGCAATTACCGATGGTAAGAGGGAATCCTCTATTGGCCAGGTCCCCTGAGACTCCTAAAACAATATGTGTTCGCCTGCCGGGGGTAGCGAGGCGCTTCCGGCCACAGTGCCCTGGAAAGGTTATTCTAAAGTTATTCCCAAAAGTTCTGATTAGAAGTGAAGTATTGCAACCAGAAACAGTAACAATTACCAGACTCCTGAATGACTACTAATAGGCCCTAAACACTGGGCGATATTACTGAAAGATATGAACGATCTAGGTCATTAATGAACAAGATACCATTCATGTCTGTGTGGAGGCACCAGCAATGAACGTTGCGTGGCCCCGTCGCTTGTGCATGCAGGCCAATATGGACGCTCTCGTCCATATTTGCCTGCACTGCTATGGAGCCGGGTGACAGGGGGAGTGAAGAAACTTCACTCCCCCCGTCACTGCCCCCCACCCCCACCCCACCGGGTCGGCCGTATCCGACCTCGGGCATGTCGATGACGGATCGCATAGTGTGTAGGGCCCTTAAGTTAAACTTCTACCATTCTGAAGCATGTGTAGCCAGACATTGCATGTGTTTAAAAACACAATCTGAATGGCCAGCCTTGTGGATCCCAGTCACATCCATACAGTTTGCGGCCACAGCCTGATATTTCAAATATGCCAAATTCTGCTTTTTTGTTGTTTTTTTAGTTCTTGTAGATTATACTTATTTTTACTGTGGCCCTATTTTCATCCCAGTTGCTTACAAGCTTACAATGGTGGTCATTCAGAGTTGTTTGCTCTGTATTTTTCTTCGCATCGCAGCGTTTTTCCGCTTATTGCGCATGCGCAATGTCCGCACTGCGACTGCGCCAAGTAAATTTGCTATGCAGTTAGGAATTTTACTCACGGCTTTTTCATCGTTCTGATGATCGTAATGTGATTGACAGGAAGTGGGTGTTACTGGGCGGAAAACTGGCCGTTTTATGGGTGTGTGTGAAAAAACGCTACCGTTTCTGGGAAAAACGCGGGAGTGGCTGGAGAAACGGAGGAGTGTCTGGGCGAACGCTGGGTGTGTTTGTGACGTCAAACCAGGAACGACAAGCACTGAACTGATCGCAGATGCAGAGTAAGTCTGGAGCTACTCAGAAACTGCTAAGAGAGGTCTAATCGCAATATTGCGAATACGTCGGTTGCAATTTTAAGAAGCTAAGATTCACTCCCAGTAGGCGGCGATTTAGCGTGAGTAAATCTGCTAAAAGCAGCTTGCGAGCGAACAACTCGGAATGAGGGCCAATGTTTTATGTAAACTGTTAACATTGCTTTGACATGTTATATACAATAAAGCTACACAACTGGAACCATACACAAATGGTTAGTACAGTATGAAATCATCGTTGCTCTGTGTAATGACCCATAATCACACTAATACGCTACAGTAAACCTAGATGATTACAGATAATCTATGAGTAGTAATGGGAACAAAAATTACCTTTTTGACCTTTGACAGTAAATCCACATTACTGCCGGGGATCTATTACATATTCCAGATCAAAAAATGCAGCTTGCGGTGACTGGGACACAGTATAATCCAGTATTCTTCAAGAGATTACATTAATGCTGTGTATGAAAGGAAAAAACTATACATACCCATCGCAATGTATTTCATATTCTACAAAACCTCCATCCATCATGTGAGCATCATTTATATGTATAGCTTTAACACTTTAGGATGCATATCAGAGTTACTGACAAACCTATGCGCACCCTAAACTGAGACAGATATATACTATTACCAGTCAGGGTAAACAGAGGAAGCAGAGTCTAGGTTCACTTTCCATGACCTCAACCACAGTATGCAGCGAGCCAGGACAGACGTGGTTGATACCTGTCATAGGCCCTCATTCCGAGTTGTTCGCTCGCTAGCTACTTTTAGCAGAAATGCAAACGCAAAGCCGCTGCCCTCTGGGAATGTATCTTAGCATAGTAGAATTGCTAACAAAAGATTAGCAATTCTGCTATTAAGTATTTCCTGCAGTTTCTGAGTAGCTCCGGACCTACTCCTAGATTGCGATCACCTCAGTCCGTTTAGTTCCTGGTTTGAGTCACAAACACGCCCTGCTCCGGCCAGCCACTCCCCCGTTTCCCCAGCCACTCCTGCGTTTTTACCTGGCACGCCTGCGTTTTTTAGCACACTCCCTGAAGACGCTCAGTTTCCGCCCAGAAACACCCACTTCCTGTCAATCACACTACGATCAGCAGAGCCAGGGCCGGATTAAGAATGGGGCGGATGGAGCTGCAGCTCCAGGCCCCCCACTGAAAATAGGCCCACAGGATCCACTGCTGTGCAGATAGTGTTGATAGGAGAAAACATTTTTTTTTCCTGTCATTGTAAGGATGTGCCCTGTGGGCACATCCATGTTGTGGTACCTAGCTGGGGACAGCGCTGGGGCAGCTTGTCTGTCCCCAGCGCTTGGTGCGTGGCGGCGGGTGTCCGGTGCAGGGATTACCCTTTTCCCTGCACCGGACAGGAGGCTGCAGGAGGATTCGAATGTTGGCGCCCTCCGGGAGCCAATCGCGGCTCCCGGAGCGGCGGCCAATAAGGAAGAGACGCGGCGAGCCAATCGGCGCTCGCCGTGTCATAGGCCCCGCCCCCGGCGTCTGACGTCAGGCGCCGGGCGGGACGGAGAAGAGGAGGCCGCGCCGAAGAGCGGCGAAGACAGAAGACACGTGCGGGAGCAGCGGAGGAGGAATGCCGGGCGCGCGCGGAAGAGCGCGAAGAGGAAAGAAGATCCCGGCGGCGCAAGGAAGAGAAGACGACGACCGCGGGGAGAGGAGGTCCTGAGGCCGCGGAAGAGGCCAGAAGACGTCGGCCTGCAGGAAGGAGATGTCCAGCGGCGGCTGGACGCAGAAGAGTGGAGGCGGCGCCGCTGGCCAGGACGGGTCAGCGGCAGAAGAGGACGTTGGAGACCCCGGGTTAGGTAAGGCCTCAGTGAGGCTATCCTCTTCCTCCCTCGACCACCAGGGACGGGCATTAGGCCCGAGGGCACAAGTCAGGCACTAGGCCTGTGGCGCAGTTAGGAGTTTGGGGGGCCCCAATATTTGATGAGGTGGTTTGGGCATTAGGCCCAAGCCACCCCACCCCTGCGGCACCAGTTAGGCGGGCACTAGGCCCGGGGGGACAATCTAGGCACTAGGCCTGTGGGTAATAGAGGGCGTTAGGCCCTAGGGTATTTGTGGCCAAATCAGGGATACGATAAGGTGACCCTGGGCACAAGGCCCAGGTCACCCAACGGGTGGCAAGTTAGGCGGGCGCTAGGCCCGTGGGCGAAGTCAGGCCTCCGGCCTGTGTGCAGTTAGGGGGCGCTAGGCCCAGTGAATTAGTGTTCCCCCGAGGTGAGTACAGGTGGCCCTGGGCGCTAGGCCCCGGCCACCCTGAGAGTACGGTAGGTGGGTGAGCTGTGCGGTCCCCACTACTGGGTGTTCTGAGTCGGGTAGATAAAGGGACAGCACCGTTTTATGTTGTAACTCCGATAGTGTGATATATGTTGTTACCGTGCAGGGCAAAGTGTATGTGTTGTGTAAGTTGTGCATAGTTGTGTCGCACCACCCACACGAGCTAGTTTGAGGGCTCTATTTATGTAGCTAGTGTAGCGGACGCACACTAGGGTAGTTCTTGGCCCTGCACGGCTGTTTCTCTTTGCCTCCTTACAGGGACCTGTAAGTGGAGAAGATCGGAGTGCAAGACTTGTGACGGTGAGTAGCATCCGTGTACGTCTGTCCCTTGTTTGTCCCCGAGCGCCGGAGTTAGGATTGCTCACGGACGTGAGAATCCCTTTCATCACACTACGTGCGAAAGCGCGAGTGTGTGAAAGCTGGGTAGCTGAGGCTTTGTGCCGGTGATGACCATTCACCCAGCCGGTGAAGGTCGCGGCCACCCCTGGGGTATCCCCTGTTCCAGCGGAAGAAGGGTCGATACCCCCTTTAATGTAAACCCTTCTCTCCTCAGCTGGGTCGTCGGTCAGCTCCGAGAGGGAATCGCCATGTCCGGATCCGACTGAAGAATTCCAGGTCCGTTGAAGGTTCCGGTACCTGAAGGTGAGAGAGAGCGGCGCCTGGTGAGTACCGCGTCTACACCTGCACGGCAGCAGGCACCACCACACGCACCCGCAGGCCCCCGCACCTCTCACACTTGGCGTAGTCGGCAGGATCAAAGAGACCGGATCACGGACACGATGTGGAACGCCACCAAGAAGACCTCCCTGCGGACGGCTCCGGAGAAGACTCACCCCCGGACGTGTGCGGACCAGAGCGACTGGGTGACGGTGTCTGGGGCAGACATCCTGAAGATGGTGCAGCGGTCGGTCCAGCGGGAAAAAGAAGAGCGCCGGGAGAAGGGGCGCAAGAAGGCCGCTGTGACGCCCTGCAAGAAATGTCGGCAAACAGGTCACTTTGCCGACGAGTGTACTTGGCGAAAGACGTCCCCAAAGAAGGTGGTCCAGGAAGCGGACCGAAGACGTCAGAAGGGCCAAGCGAAGGAGTCCTGGTGTTTGCTCTGCGGAAACTACGGGCATGAGCACAACAGTTGTCCCTGGGACGAAGAGTTGAGCGAAGACGAGGTTGATTCCCGGTGTGAAAGCTGTGGAGATCCCCGACATCGGCTCCTGGAATGTCCATGGACGGAAGACAGGACGGACTACGAGGCCACGGTGAAGCAGCTGACGGAATCTCGTCAGCAGCTTTGGGACCGGGTGGCTGCAGAGCCTGTGTGTGCGCTCTGCGAGGCGAGAGGGCATGCGCTTCCCGATTGTCCGTGGAATGAAGACCGGATGATTGCGGATGGTCGCGCCCAGAGATGGGAGGAGGAAACCAGGGAAATGGAGCGGAAGGCCTTGCTTGAAGTTAATTCGCAGGTGCCCATTTCCTCTGAGCCGGAACCAACGGGTGAAGATTCCCCAGTGAAGGAGGTGGACCAGGAACCCGTCTTGGAGAAGGTGGCAGTGGCCCTCCCTTGTTGGAAGTGTCGGCGACCAGGACATGCGGCCAGTGAGTGCCCTTGGGAAGATGCCGCGGACCTACTCTGTCCCAAGAAAGTGACCCCAGTAAGGCAGAATCCTTTCCCGCATGAGGCGGAGGTGGACGACTGGGAGGTGAAGAGGCCACGCTGCGAAGAAAAGCGTGAAGACCCAGTGACTGAGACGTCCGGAATCTCCCCGCGATGGAACCGTCCACGACCAGGACGTGCGGAACAGGAGTGTCCTGGGTACCAAGAGATGCCAGCGGAAGCGAAGGAGTACGCTGAGGAAGTAACGATGCCAGCGGAAGCGCAAGAGTACGCTGAGGAAGCAGAGGTGCCAGCGGAAGCGAAGAAGTACGCTGAGGAGGAAAGTAATACCCCAGTCCAGATATCGGAGGAGGACTCGGACTACGGTGAGCTGTCCGCCGACGAATCCCTCCCAGAACAGATGGAGGACGACTCTGGCATCGGAAGCGCCGACGAGAGTGACTGGCAGGATCGGGTGGAGTCATGCTCCCAGTTGAATGCCCTCCGTGAAGAGGAGGAGATAGTCCTGGAGCAAGAGTACCTGCCGGGAGTGCCGAGATGGACCGACGTACGGGGACAGGACTGTGATGCCGTGGGAGGACCCGTTCCAGAGGAAGAGACAGGACCTTTGGAGATGCCCCACGAGGAAATTCGACATGTGGTGGCTGTTGCCCGGGAGGAAACGGATGCCCCGGAGGATTCCGCTGTTGGGTGGTGGTCAATACCACACCCGGAAGACAGGGACGAAGCCACAGACGATATCGGAGGCCAAGAGTGGGTGACTGTTGTCCCCGTGGAGGAAGATTCCCTTTGGTGGCCAACGTCAAGCGACCGTGAGGAGATGCCACTCCCCCAGAGGATCCGCCGATGGAGGTCAGGACGTGAGAGGAACCCGGAGCTGGAGGAGGAAGGATGTGGGGTCACAGCTGGTCCAGGCTGGGCCCCCGAATGCACCTTCGCCGGAAGGACCTTGGAATTCCCTGACCCGCGGACAATGGAAGTCGTGAGGAACTTTGTAGGGACTACAAAGGATAAAGGGGGGGGAAATGTAAGGATGTGCCCTGTGGGCACATCCATGTTGTGGTCCCTAGCTGGGGACAGCGCTGGGGCAGCTTGTCTGTCCCCAGCGCTTGGTGCGTGGCGGCGGGTGTCCGGTGCAGGGATTACCCTTTTCCCTGCACCGGACAGGAGGCTGCAGGAGGATTCGAATGTTGGCGCCCTCCGGGAGCCAATCGCGGCTCCCGGAGCGGCGGCCAATCAGGAAGAGACGCGGCGAGCCAATCGGCGCTCACCGTGTCATAGGCCCCGCCCCCGGCGTCTGACGTCAGATGCCGGGCGGGACGGAGAAGAGGAGGCCGCGCCGAAGAGCGGCGAAGACAGAAGACACGTGCGGGAGCAGCGGAGGAGGAATGCCGGGCGCGCGCGGAAGAGCGCGAAGAGGAAAGAAGATCCCGGCGGCGCAAGGAAGAGAAGACGACGACCGCGGGGAGAGGAGGTCCTGAGGCCGCGGAAGAGGCCAGAAGACGTCGGCCTGCAGGAAGGAGATGTCCAGCGGCGGCTGGACGCAGAAGAGTGGAGGCGGCGCCGCTGGCCAGGACGGGTCAGCGGCAGAAGAGGACGTTGGAGACCCCGGGTTAGGTAAGGCCTCAGTGAGGCTATCCTCTTCCTCCCTCGACCACCAGGGACGGGCATTAGGCCCGAGGGCACAAGTCAGGCACTAGGCCTGTGGCGCAGTTAGGAGTTTGGGGGGCCCCAATATTTGATGAGGTGGTTTGGGCATTAGGCCCAAGCCACCCCACCCCTGCGGCACCAGTTAGGCGGGCACTAGGCCCGGGGGGACAATCTAGGCACTAGGCCTGTGGGTAATAGAGGGCGTTAGGCCCTAGGGTATTTGTGGCCAAATCAGGGATACGATAAGGTGACCCTGGGCACAAGGCCCAGGTCACCCAACGGGCGGCAAGTTAGGCGGGCGCTAGGCCCATGGGCGAAGTCAGGCCTCCGGCCTGTGTGCAGTTAGGGGGCGCTAGGCCCAGTGAATTAGTGTTCCCCCGAGGTGAGTACAGGTGGCCCTGGGCGCTAGGCCCCGGCCACCCTGAGAGTACGGTAGGTGGGTGAGCTGTGCGGTCCCCACTACTGGGTGTTCTGAGTCGGGTAGATAAAGGGACAGCACCGTTTTATGTTGTAACTCCGATAGTGTGATATATGTTGTTACCGTGCAGGGCAAAGTGTATGTGTTGTGTAAGTTGTGCATAGTTGTGTCGCACCACCCACACGAGCTAGTTTGAGGGCTCTATTTATGTAGCTAGTGTAGCGGACGCACACTAGGGTAGTTCTTGGCCCTGCACGGCTGTTTCTCTTTGCCTCCTTACAGGGACCTGTAAGTGGAGAAGATCGGAGTGCAAGACTTGTGACGGTGAGTAGCATCCGTGTACGTCTGTCCCTTGTTTGTCCCCGAGCGCCGGAGTTAGGATTGCTCACGGACGTGAGTATCCCTTTCATCACACTACGTGCGAAAGCGCGAGTGTGTGAAAGCTGGGTAGCTGAGGCTTTGTGCCGGTGATGACCATTCACCCAGCCGGTGAAGGTCGCGGCCACCCCTGGGGTATCCCCTGTTCCAGCGGAAGAAGGGTCGATACCCCCTTTAATGTAAACCCTTCTCTCCTCAGCTGGGTCGTCGGTCAGCTCCGAGAGGGAATCGCCGTGTCCGGATCCGACTGAAGAATTCCAGGTCCGTTGAAGGTTCCGGTACCTGAAGGTGAGAGAGAGCGGCGCCTGGTGAGTACCGCGTCTACACCTGCACGGCAGCAGGCACCACCACACGCACCCGCAGGCCCCCGCACCTCTCACACTATCACAAATAATATTCCCCCATTCATCTTCAGACACGACTGGCTAAAGCTTTGCCTATCCCTCCCAAGCCGCTAGCAACCCGCACGACACCTCCCCTGTGTCGGCCGAAACTCCTCATCAGAGCCGCAATAATATGCTCCGCCCCCAGTCCGCGATAAGCTCCGCCCCCAGTCCGCGATAAGCTCCGTCCCTAGCCCTGCTGCAGCTGTACCTGATAGTTCAAAGTTCATAAGCCCCGCCCCCTGGTCTTTTCGCCCCCCGGGCTATGTGATCCTGAGCTGCCCGTTACCCGAACGGTGTGCAGTGTCTCAGCTCTCCCTGCTTCATCTGAAGTCCTGCTCCTTCAGCTGCCAGCCCTACTTACTGTACAAGTGACTGGGTAATACCCTCAATTTGCTGGTTACTAAGCCAAACCGATTGGTATGTTGAACTGTTTATTTCAAAGTGACCTATGCTTCTTTAAAGGGGAATGTTTCCCCAGTACTCCTAACCAGTTAATAGGAAGGGAGCTTCTAATTACAGACAGGCATATCAATAACTTTGAGTCTGAGATTAATTTTTATTTGTGATACTTTTGCATGCGGGTTATTTTTAATTGTACTTTTTAATGAAAAACAAAAATGATAATTTAACATTAACCACTGTGTGTGTGTGTGTATATATATATATAGTATTTGGTACTTCCTCATCTTTAAGCCCCCCTGCTAGTTTCTCTTTGTGGAGAGGACCTTTGCCATAAGCCCCTGGGTCCATGTCACAAACTATTTGGAATAGTAACCTGTGGCAAGCAGAGCGGAGCGAGACACCGAGCCCGCGAGGGTCCAATGGTGCATGGAAAGGTGCTCTCCACGAAGGGAAACTAGCAAGGGGCAGCAAAGGTGAGGAAGTACCTATTATTTTTTACATATCCTTAAACCCAAAGCACTATTCAACTTGTTCACAGTTTTCTCATATATATTAAGGAGCCTAACACACTCCTTGGAATAGCTGCTTGTGTTTGCACTATTGGGGTTTTCTGATTGTTATAGGCCCTACACACTGGCCGATTTTTTGAAAGATATGAACGATCTCGTTCATAAATGAACGAGAACTCGTTCATATCTTTCAGTGTGGAGACTCCAGCGATGAACGATGCGCGGCCCCGCGCTCGTTCATCGCTGGTCTCCCGTCGGCTGTGCATGCAGGCCAATATGGACGATCTCGTCCATATTTGCCTGCACTTCAATGCAGCCGCGTGACGGGGGGAGTGAGGAAACTTCACTCCCCCCGTCACTGCCCCCCCGCCGCCGAGTCGCTCGTCGGCCGTATCCGCCGTCGGGCAGCTCGGCGGCGGGTCGGCCAGTGAGTAGGGCACCTTAGAGATGCCAGTCCTGTACTTGAAAAGATTAAAAATACAGACAAGCAGTGTTGTGATTTGTGCTGCAGCTGCTGTTTGTCATTGGCTGCTCTATGCTCCACATCTAAAATAGGTATCTGGTAGCAACATCATGGCAGCAGTGGCGTAATGAGGGCAGGCCGAGCAGGGCATGTGCCCTGGGAGCTGGCCTGTGTGGGGCGCTGGAACAAGGCTTGTTAACCATACCCAGGCCAGCGCAAAGCAGTAAGCTGGGGTATGCATTGCGCCGGCCTCATGCAGCGCCATCCCCCCTATATAGCAGTCTCCCCCTACGGTGTCCCGTGTACTCCACCCAGCCTGTCACCCAGTGGCGTAACTACTGCCCCCGCAGCCCTCGCGGTGGCTTGGGGCTGCGGGGGCGCCACTGATTTAGCGCAGATTGACATGCGGACGAGCGTCCGCATGTCAATCTGCTCCTGCTAACCCTCCCTGCTGTGTTGGAGGGACACGGAGGGCACAGCGTGCGCCTCTCCTGTGTCCCTCCTGCATCATCTCCGGCGGCCGCGGGTCTAATAAACGAAGTGCCGTTCGTGAGCTCTGATTGGCTCACGAACCGGCACTTCGTTTATTAGACCCGCGGCCGCCGGAGATGATGCAGGAGGGACACAGGAGAGGCGCGCGCTGTGCCCTCCGTGTCCCTCCAACACAAACCAGCGGGGGAGCGCCGGGCGGCGGAGGAGGGGGAGGGGGCATATAGGGCACTGGGGGGGAATATCTGGCACTGGGGGCATATGTGGCACGGGGGGGGGGGGAATCTGGCACTGGGAGCATATCTGGCACTGGGGGGGAATATCTGGCACTGGGGGCATATGTGGCACTGGGGGGTGGGGGAATCTGGCACTGGGAGCATATCTGGCACTGGGGGGGGGGAATCTGGCACTGGGAGCATATCTGGCACTGGGGGGGGGGAATCTGGCACGGGGGGGGTATCTGGCACTGGGGGGCATATGTGGCACTGGGGGGATTATCTGGCACTGAGGGCATATGTGGCACTGGGGGGAATATCTGGCACTGGGGGCATATGTGGCACTGGGGGGGGGAATCTGGCACTGGGAGCATATCTGGCACTGGGGGGGGGAATATCTGGCACTGGGGGGGAATATCTGGCACTGGGGGCATATGTGGCACTGAGGGGGAATATCTGGCACTGGGGGCATATGTGGCACTGGGGGGTATATGTGTACCTGGCACATAGGGGGGGGCTATATTGTGCACTGGGGTCATGTGAGTACCTGGCACCGTGGGGTAATATCTGGCACTGGGGACATATGTGGCACTGGGAGCACAGCCCTAGCAACAAGCACTACCCCCTAGCAACGAGCTTGACACCCAGTGCATGATACCCCTGGCAACGAGCATGACACCCTGAGCATGAAAACCCCTGGCACCGTGCATGGAACCAAGAGCATGAAACCCCTGGCAACGAGCATGACACCCAGTGCATGAAACCCCTGGCAACGAGCATGACACCCAGTGCATGAAACCCCTGGCAACGAGCAGGTAATTTAAAAGTAATTAGAAGCCTTACTGTAGGACTTAATGTGTAATGGGCATTACGGTGTGTGGCATAATGTATCGCGGACATTGCGGTGTGTGTCATAATGTGTCACAGGCATTACGGTGTGTGGCATACTATATCACGGGCATTGTGGTATGTGGTATAATGTCTCAGGGGCATTGCAGTGTGGCATAATGTATAACGGGCATTGCGGTGTGTGGCATAGGGTATAACGGGCATTGCATTGCGGTATGTGTCAGGCATTACGGTGTGTTGTATACTATATCACGGGCATTGTGGTATGTGGTATAATGTATCAGGGGCATTGCAGTGTGTAGCATAATGTATAACGGGCATTGCGATTCCTGTCATAATGTGTCGGGGGCATTACGGTGTGTGGCATAATGTGTCGGGGGCATTATGGTGTGTGCATATTGTGTCATGTGCATTATTGTGTGCGGCATAATGTCTAAGGCCATTGCAGTATGTGGCATAATGTATACTGGGCATTACTATAAGGAGGAAAAATGACAAATAATGTAAGGGGCATGAATCAGGATTATTTTTCTTTCCCGTGGTGGCTAACGTCTGGGCGTGCAGGTTGGAAAACTGCGGTATAACGTAGTCTTTTCCTGCAATGCCACGCCCCTTTATGTAAAGCCACTCCCATCCCAATGAAGCCACACCCCCTATTTTGCGGCGCGCGCGCACATTTATCCCTTTAATAGTGCCAATTGTGGGGGATGGGGGGGGGGGGGGGCGCCAAAGAATTTTTTGGCTTGGGGGAGAAAAATTTCTAGTTACGCCACTGCTGTCACCCTCCCATCATCAGTACCTCTCTGCCTGCTTTGTTATTTATCATTCTCCCATCCCTCATTCACTGCTTCAGATACACTCCCAATATTTATTTCCTCACTCACTGCCTCTCTATTTCTCTCTGTCTGCCCCTGGTCTATAGCTCTGCTCCAGGCATCTCTCTCTCTTTCTGCTCCAAGGGGTAAATTTACTAAGGTGGGAGTTTTTTTAGAACTAGTGATGTTGCCCATAGCAACCAATCAGATTCTACGTAACATTTATCAAGCTGCTTCTAGAAGATAATAGATAGAATCTGATTGGTTGCTATAGGCAACATCACCAGTTCTAAAAAACCTCCCACCTTAGTAAATTTATCCCCAAGTGTCTCTCTCATCTTCACATTTCTCTCTCTCTCTATCTCTCTCTCTGCTTCACAGCTCTGTTTTTCTCTTTCTGGTCCACGTCTTTCTCTCTGCTCCAGGTGTCTCTCGCTTTCTCTCTGCTCTACAACTCTTTCTCTCTGCTCTACGTCTCTCTCTCTCTGCTCCAGGTGTCTCTCGCTCTCTCTCTCTGATCCACAACTCTCTCTCTCTGCTCTACGTCTCTCTCTCTCTGCTCCAGGTGTCTCTTGCTCTCTTTCTGCTCCAGATGTCTCTCGCTCTCTCTCTGCTCCAGGTGTCTTTCACTCTTTCTCTTCTCCACGTCTCTCTCTCTGCTCCAAGTCTCTCTCTTTCTCAGCTCTACATATCTCTCTCTCTCTCTCTCTCTGCTCCAGGTATCTGTCTCTTTCGCTCTGCCCCAGGTGTTCTCACTCTCTCTGTCCCAGATGTTTCTCTTTCTCTCTCTCTCTCTCTCTCTCTCTCTCTCTCTCTTTCCAGGCATATGTGTTGCCTTCTCCGATTGGAGGCTCCATGCTCTGTATGTCAGGGCTTTTAACAGGAATGACAATTGCCCTGTGTCCGTAGCAGTAAATATAATTATTGAGGCACAGTTAGAGGAGAGCAGAACATAACGACAGGTAAAATGTTTTTTAATGGGCCATACTTATGGTGTGCAATGGAGTGTGCTCCTATAATAGGCATCTCTGGGAAAAAAGTTCTGTGTAACTTGTGCATATTTTTTGGTGGTTCATAAATTATCCTAACACAGGTAATATAGAGAGCGTTCTGCGTTTAGAGGTAACTTTGCTCCTTTGTACCTCCTTGTCTGTCTGTATAGATCTGCCTGCAGCTTCCTGTCTGACTTATCCCATTCCAGGGGCCATACATAGTGCGTTCTGTGATGTCCTGTGTATTTTGTGGTGGTTGTTGAAATTCGCTGTATCATGTGTGTCAAAGTCAGAAAAAATGTCTCAATGCACGTTGCCATATTTGCACCGCACACTGGTCCGCGCTGCGCGTGCGTACGCTCTCCCGTGGAGGCGCATACCCGCAATAGCGTGCACTCGCAGGCGCGGTATGCGTATTTACGGTAGAGTTTATATAGTCGTAGCGTGCGACTCATTCGTTACATATTTTCACAATTAATGTAGTTTATAGATCATGGTCCCTTTGATAGATTCTGAAATTTAGGTTAAAATACAATGTCCCAGAGCTGAGGAATCCCTCTTTATATCGTACGAAGGGTCTAACAGGAATCATACAGCAGTGTTTGGTACCCATCGGAAGAGTATTTAATTAGCAATATTCCGGTGTTGGTTTGGAGCGTATTAATCGCTCGTGCGAATAGTTATGGACATAAGAAGTTTATGTCCATTTCTATTATTTACACATACTCAGGTATGCGGCGGGAAACCTAGTTTCCCACCCACCTGAGCTGTTGGAAATCGTCACAGCCCACCTGTATGAATCACCCTATGACCTTTTGTTATGATGCAGGGCCGAATTCCTTCGGCCAATGGACAATGGGATTGTAGGACCAGGAGATTGCATTGTGTGTGGGGCATAAATAGGCAGGCCGACCACATCCAGCTCTCACTCTCTCATCAACGGTTATCTGCTGATAGCCGGGAGCTGGATATCGAGGCGCAGGCGATCATACCCTTTGTGCGTAAGTTTCTCTCCGTAATCATTGTCTTTCTGTGAGCCAATTTCTCTCTATCTCTCTCTCTCTCTCTCTCTCTCTCTCTCTCTCTCTCCTCTTTTCTCTTATATCTCCCATAGTATTATAGTATTGTATTGTATTTCATTTAGGTCAGAGTAGTATTGTCTTTTTGTATTTTAGTTCTGTGGTTAGGAAGTCTCTGTTATATTGTAGTGTATCATTTGTACTGTTATCCCCTTTTACAAGTATATTAGATATAATACAGTTAATAGGCTTTGGAACCTAAACCAGTATCTGTGTGTTTTCTATAGTGTTAAGTGTTCACTTGAGCGTCGGTGACGCTCAAGCAGCTTTGTAGTTAGTCAGGTTACACAAGGTTGCACTTACACCCTGTACTCACATTAAGGTATTCTTTGTATTTCTTTGGTATAAGGTTTAAACATTAAGGTATAGCGTTGTGAGCGTCTGCGCCGCTGGTGATCTCCTCGTGGTCTCGAGCGTCCGCTACGCCATAGCGAATCATTACTCTAGTCATAGCCAATAACGTGTCCTGTGATCACTGGGCCGTGAGCGAACGTGACGCTTGAGCGTCTCGCCTACGGCTGAGCGATCGCTACGCCAATAGCGTACCATTACGGTACTTCTTAAGCAAACAGCGTACAGTGTTCTTAGCTTCATAAAGGGTTGTTATACGACAAAGGAATTTAGCATTGTCAATTGGGGACTCGTCCTATCCTTCTCATATCTGCACTAGGTAGATCAGCAGACATTATCCCTCCAGCAAAGGGTGGGAGGTTGTCTCACAGTGCTGACGGGATAAGCGTCTGCTTCGCTTAGATAAAGAGTGCTGAAGGAATCCGGGAACCGGAAGTAAGAACAAAACGCTTGTGTCTTTTAAAACTGTTTTTTTTTTCTCTTGTCTTGCGTACGCACGCATATATCTGCATTTCTGTTTCATTTTCGTATATCACTATTCCTGTTTGCCAATTTTATAGTTGATAGAAAGTGCTAAAAAGAGATTTGCTGTTATTTCATAGTAGAGGTGATAGTTAAAGTATAGAACAAACACACGGTTTGTCTGAGATACAAGGCAGTCAGTGTGGATTGCGGTAGATGATCAGGGATCATTTACATTGATAAAAATAGAAATTGTGTTACGGTGGATCTTTATATTGCGTACACGTGTCGCTAACAAAGACTAGCGTACGCAATCCAAAGGCAGACGCACGCAGCGTTCATTACGCAACGTAGCGTCCGGTTACGCCCACGTAGCTCAAGCTGTGATAAAGTGAAGTAACGCAAAGGCGATAATTAACGCACAGCGGTAGATAACGCGACGCGGTAAATAACGCAAATCTATTTTTGGAAAAATCTGAAATTTAGTTTAACAGATCCTGCTCCTAATTGGTAACACTTTTGGCCTAAAGACAATTTCTGCGCAGAAATAGATATAGAAACAAAAGTGTACATGTGTTGAGTGAGTGTGTTTTGTATACAAAAGTTTATATAACTTTAAGGTGGAACCAAAAGGAAAGCCGGGTACTCGTCAAGGGACATACGTGTAAGTGACATATACGGTGGCTAGGGAGGCATCCCTGGTTAAATAATATTTGAGCATTAGAGTATAGCGGACCATAAGGTAACAAGACCAGGAGGTCATAAGGTAACAAGACCAGGAGGTCATAAAGGTAACAGACCAGGAGGTCATAAGGTAACAGGTAAAATAGACAAAGAGGTCCGCTATAAAAGTCCAGTGGCACAACGCCTGGGGTGTTGGTGCAGAACCCATATAGGCCATACAAGCTCTTGCTGAAGGAATCGCGGCCGGAAACATCGATTCCATTGATCTTTCAGTACATGACAAGTAGTGCTCGTGTACTGAACGATTGGACCGCACGTAATTGTGTGCAGTAGTTAGTAATCTGACCTAATACCATTAGAGTAAAGTGGTCACAAACGCTATTTGTACATTCTGACGTGATTTGTGTAATTTTTTATTTTTGGAAGGGAAGTTCACTGGTCACTCAGGAACTATCCAACAACCGATACTTGCTGGGGAACGCGCCCCAGTAAATAAAGGTTCACAGGGGCCCTAGGTTGGGTACAGCAGCTCTGGTTACAGTGATTGCAGTACTGGCCAACGTGGGCGAGAAGTAAGTGGGGTACTTGATAAACCACCACCGCCGGCCTGCCCAAGGACATCTTGGTTTGTTTGTAAGGGTTCGCTGAAAACCTTGAGATAAAGATCCAAGGAGGAATAAGCAACGCCTGCAGATTATGGGGGCCATTTGTTCAGGTAGGGGGCGATCAACCTCGGTTCGGGTTGATTCAGAGAACCGACCAGTTGGGTCGGCACGATATGTAATGTGTGAAAAATACGGTAGTCACACAGAGGTTTTATGTGATGAATGGGAGAGAATGACTGTACAAGACAGGGACAAATTCCCAAGAATAGGTAGCTTCAGTCCAGAAGTGTTACAAAATTTAAGGAGGAGGATATGTCTCGTAAAATCAGCAAAGAGACGAATTCAGCATCATGATTATTTACAGTTATGGCACCAGGAAGGTGAGATACAGAGAGGTTTGGCTCTGGCGGCAGGATCTGGGGCAGTCAGGAAGCTGATAGCCACAGCTCCTCCTCCACCATACATTGCAGGAGAGAAGTTGATTGCGGAGAGAAACGCACTGGGTTGTAAAACACAAACTCTTAGTAACCCTGTAAATGTTAATGATGTTAACCAAATAACTCATGCAAGTATTAACCCGTGCAAGATGTACCCTGTTTTGAACCTTCCTCAGGAGTGTGATCAAGAAGACGATTCAGCAACAATTTCAGCTCTCTCTCTTGCAGCCACCATAGCAGAGACCACAGTAGGCACAGCGACACCCACGAGATTAGTGAAAGCCCCTAGCGGAGGGATAGGTGAGGTCGTGTCAACGGGTAAGTACGGCACCATGCACTACACTGAAACAATTGTACCACAACAAGCTGTAGAATCTACACAGGAAGAGGCTGTTAGAATTGCTCCTGTAAGGGTAATAGCAGTTCCCAATGGAAAAACAGATGTGTCTGGAGCCACTCCCATAAGGAACATTGCCATGTACACTCCATTTTCCAGAATGGAATTAAGAACAATAGTGTCCGAATTTCCTGACCCCAGGAAGGATTTAGTTGCTAGCCAAAAATACATCAGGGATCTAGGTAACACTGTAGAACCCAACAACAAGGATTGGCAGATACTGCTAAGAGCTTGTTTACCTTCCAATGTTGACGCAACTCAATTTTTAGCTGACTGTGCATTGGATAAAGATGTACCGCTTACAGACGTGTACAACAAGGATAATGTAAAAAGGATAAATTTACAGCTAAAGGAGTATTTCCCAACCGTTGTTAAATGGAATAAAATATTTTCCATTAAGCAAAAGGAGTCCGAAACGGCAATAGAATATTTTCACCGGGCACTATTAGAAATGGCAAAGTACACGGGTATAGAAGACATAAAGACCAACCCAAACCATCGGGAAGTAGCAGTATCTGTACTGATGGATGGTTTAAAGGAAACATTAAAGACTAGGGTTCAGACCACGCAACCATGCTGGCGAGGTCTGTCAGTGTCCGGCTTGAGAGAGGCTGCTATTGATCACGACAGAAACATCACTAGGCACAGAGAGTCGCAAAGTGATAAGTTGATGTCCGTAAGTATACAGGCGCTGACCACAAGGCAGCCTGCGTATGTACCACCGAATCCTGTGGGTAAGGCAAGTGTAATAACATGTTTTTCTTGTAACAGACCGGGACACTTTGCACGAGAATGTAGAACAAAGAATGTACAAAGATCTTTTCAACCCCCTAGACAACAACACAACACACGACATTGGGAGCAGGGTCCACAGAGGCGGAGTTTTGAGCCACATACAGGGGAAACAAAAAGATATCCCCCGAACAGAGATTGGCATGCCTCTGGTAGTGCCCAGCTAACTCCCCCACAAGTAGTTGCTGCCAATGGGATTCAGGGAGGTCAGCATACCCAATAGGGGTGTGGCCATACCTGTAATCTGCAGCCAGTTAAGTTGATTGCCAGTCTTGGAAGCGAACCAGAAATTGCAATCAATGTAGCTGGTAAAACTTTAAACTTTCTTGTAGACACAGGGGCGGCCAAGTCAGTGATAAATTCGACAGTGGGCATGAGAACCACTGGTAGGACAATTCCAGCCATGGGAGTAACAGGAGTAGTCCAGCACTACCCTGTTAGCAAACCAGCCGAGATTACAATAGGGCCTTTGCATACCAAGCATTCCTTTTTGCTGGCTGCATCGGCACCAACCAATCTCCTGGGAAGAGACTTACTATGTAAAATGGGTTGCGTCATTTATTGTACCCCTGAAGGTGTATTCTTGGACATTCCTGAGAATCACGCTCAGGAAGTACGAGACATGCTAGACTCCCCATCAAAATTAATGTCACATTCCATTATGACAAATAGGAATCCATCCCAAGTAGAAGAGATGACATCTCAGATACCAGAGTCGCTTTGGACAAAAGATGGACAGGACACTGGATTAATGGCAAACGTAGCTCCAGTAGTTGTGCAAGTAAAAGATGGTAGGATAGCTCCAAAAATCCCACAGTATCCTCTGAAGCCAGAGGTGGAGCTAGGAGTTTTTCCCGTAATAGAGCGCTTGCTACAACAGGGCATTCTAGTAAGAACGTCCAGCACAGCAAATAGTCCCATCTTCCCTGTTAAAAAGAGTGGGGGGAGGGGTTACAGGCTAGTGCAGGATCTAAGGGGGATTAACAAAATAGTTGAGAGTCAGTTCCCCGTAGTGCCTAATCCAGCTGTCATCCTAATGCAAATTCCTCCCACTGCCAAATTTTTCACTGTTATTGACCTCTGCTCCGCTTTCTTTTCGGTACCTCTGCACCCTGACAGCCAATATTTGGTTGCATTCACATACAGAGGAGTCCAATACACGTGGACTCGGTTACCCCAAGGTTTCATAGACAGTCCAAGTATATTTTCTCAGGCTTTGCATGATTGTTTACAGTCTTTCCAACCAGACAGTGGATCAGTATTGATACAGTATGTGGATGATCTACTACTGTGTTCTGATTCATTGGAAGCTTCCCTGAAGGATACGAAACAGCTCCTGTTTCATCTTTCAGACACAGGTCACAAGGTTTCCAAAGACAAGTTGCAATTATGCCAAGCTAAGGTAAAATATTTGGGACACTGTCTAACACAAGGACTGAGACACCTGACCGCTGATAGAATCCAAGCCATTAGAGACATGACACTGCCACAAACCCAACAACAGATCAGGATGTTTCTAGGAATGTGTGGGTATTGCCGTAATTGGATCCCAGGGTTTTCCATATTGGCGCTACCTTTGCAGGAAATGGTCTCCTCAAACAAACCTGATCGGATTTCGCATACAGACGAATCCGAAACAGCATTTGAGAGACTCAAGCAGTGTCTAACGCAGGCACCAGCACTAGGTATGCCAGACTATGGGAAACCCTTTGAACTATACGGAACAGAAAGTGCTGGGTGCGCAGCAGGTGTACTAACACAAAAACACGGTGACGCCAGCAGGCCAGTTGCATATTACAGCGCTCAGCTAGATACGGTAGCGCGATCCCTCCCCACATGCTTGCGTAGCGTTGCGGCGATAGCATTGCTAGTGACAAAAAGCGAAGATGTCGTGCTAGGCCACAACCTCACAATCCATACACCGCATGCGGTATCTGCCTTATTGAATTCTGCCCAAACCAGACACGTCTCATCAGCAAGGTTTACGAGATGGGAATTGGCATTAATGGCCCCAGTAAACATCACCATAAGGAGATGCAGCGCATTAAACCCTGCAACATTCCTCCCAGGTGTGCCTGGTCAGGCACAAAGGGTGGGAGGTGAGAGTGATGGGGAAGGAGGATTTAATGCAAAGGAAGATACACATGATTGTATGGAATATTTGACCCAAAATTTTACCGCAAGGCCTGACATCAGTGACAATCCACTGGAAGATGCAGAACTCACGTTCTACACGGACGGTAGTTGTCATAGACAGTCAGACTCGGGAGACTTGTGTACTGGATACGCAGTCGTAGATGACCAAGACACCATAGAAGCGGAACCGCTAGGCCCACCTCACTCAGCCCAGGTTGCTGAACTGGTCGCCCTAACCAGAGCATGTGAATTGGCTAAGGGTAAGTCAGCCAATATCTACACCGATTCCAGATACGCGTTCGGGGTAGTCCATGATTTCGGAGCCCTATGGCGGCTCAGAAATTTCATGACGGCGGCTGGTACACCGATAGCGCATGCAGCCCACATAAAAAGGCTTCTAACAGCGATACAGGAACCCGACAGAGTGGCTGTTATCAAATGTAAAGCACATACATATAGCCAAGACCCAGTATCCCTTGGTAACAGCCGAGCAGACGAAGCCGCAAAGCTTGCAGCTGCTACCCCCATACAGACAGACACCACACAGTTGATGGTATTTAATACCATCAACACACAGAAGTTGTGTGAGATGCAGAATTTGTGTTCCACACAGGAAAGAGCAGTCTGGAAGGCAAAGGGATATGGCCAGGAGTCCTCAGGGCTCTGGACGGATGGACATGGTAAACCAGTGGCCCCCAGGGCATACCTTCCATGTCTGGCTGAAGCAGCTCACGGGCTGACTCATCTAGGCAAGGAGGGGATGTGCAAATTGGTAAGAGCATACTGGTGCGCCCCAGGATTCTCCTCTCATGCGGGTAAAAGAGCAATGTCATGCCTTACCTGTCTGAGAAAGAATATTGGAAAAGCAATACCTACAGAACCATCCCATATCCCACCTGCCGGCGGCCCTTTCCAGGTAATACAAATTGACTTCATTCAATTACCCCCATGTAGAAATTTGAAATATGTACTTGTCTGTATAGATGTTTTCTCGAATTGGGTCGAAGCTTTTCCAGCAGCTACAAATACCGCTATGTTTACAGCTAAGAAAATTGTGCAGGAATTTGTATGTAGATATGGTATCCCTAGAATCATTGAAAGTGATAGGGGTACCCATTTTACAGGTGATGTCTTTCAAGGAATGTGTAAATTGATGGGAATTGATAGCAAGCTGCACACTCCGTACCGTCCACAGGCGAGTGCGAAGGTCGAAAGAGTGAACAGCACTATTAAAAATAAATTGAGTAAAGTAATGGCAGAGACAGGATTAACGTGGCCAGAAGCTTTACCCATTGTTTTGTATAGCATCAGAACCACTCCCAGGTCCCCTCTTAACCTGTCCCCTTTTGAAATTCTGTTTGGTCGACAACCGCATGTCATGATTAACCCTCAGGATGATTTGAAATGTAACAATGAAGTAACTGTAAAATACTTGATTAACATGAGTAAACAGTTGAGGAATCAAAATGATAATCTGAAGTTGGTGATTCCTGATTTACCAGATAGTAATTGTCATGACATTGAACCTGGGGATTATGTAATGATACGAAATTTTCTACGCTCAGGTTGTCTTATTGATAGATGGGAAGGACCATACCAGGTCTTATTGACTAGCACCACAGCATTGAAGGTTGCTGAGAGAGAGACTTGGGTCCATTCGTCCCACTGCAAAAAGGTTGCTGATCCAGAGAAGTCCCGTGATAAGGAACAGACGGTAGAGGTTGTATCACTGGAGTGTCTGTTCCAGGAGGACTGAGGCGGCACCTGAGCCTTGAAGACCGAAAGCAGTTGTCGACTCCCCTCTCCCTTTTATTGTTTTTCTCCACTTCCCATCCCCTCTTCCTTGAAACTTCTTTTTCCCCCTTCTCATTCTTCTCCATTTCCTCCTCAAAGATGGACTTGCCCCAAGAGACTGTGATCCGGATTTTGATGTTAACCATGATGTTGACCAGAGCAGTCTGTTCCGGCGAGAGTACCATAGAGGTCGAGAGAGGTTCTGGAATGGGTTCCGATTATGATGATGGAGGCGTAGTTTTCCAAGATCAACCAAACCAACAAGCAAAGGCGAGTATCAGAAAACGATCCGATAGAAGAAATTGTGATGGATTGTTAGCTGAAGAAAATTGTATCTGTAGGCTCTGTGATAATCTGGTTGAAGATGGATGCATAAAGAAATGCCAATCTAGTTTTAATATCCATATGGACCGGCATCCATTGAGTGACTATCACTCTCTAGTGGGTAATGTGTTAAACAAGACCGATTGTTGGGTATGCTCTCAAGTACCTCAGGGTCACAGTAAATCAGGGCTAGTACCATTTCCTTTAACGTTAGGGGAGGTACTTGAGCTAAGTGGTGGGAGACCGGTGGACCGGAGGTTTAACATCTCCAGCCCTCCTAGTTTGAAGCTCCACCAATACCATGTGGATAGGTCCCTCTTATGTTTTAACATCTCCAATCCCAGAAAACCGGGAAATTGGGAAGTGTCATGGAGCAACCTTACCATGACCTTTTCACACAGAGCAGATAGAATGCCTACAGATACAGAGCTCGTACGCCACATAGCCAGTAGAGGAAAATCTTTCCGGTATCGATATACCTTAGGAAATAGGATTACTAGAGTTGGAGAGGTATCACCAGGATACTGTGCACATATCGTACAAACCGATACGTGCATTAGGCAGATGGAAGAATTAGGGTCAGGAGATTTCACCTGGAAGGTTTGTAACATGGTCATGTCCTTCTCCGTCCCATATGTTCTCCCCGATGATGCATATTTCATATGCGGGAGAAAGGCGTACAAGTGGCTTGCCCCAAACTCTGAAGGATTGTGTTATATTGGAAAAGTATTGCCTGAAGTGATGACTGTTACACATGACAAAATGAAGGACATACACCGTGGTGCCCAAGCTCCTTATACTCACACTCATTACGAGCACCGAGTTAAAAGACAACTGTCAGAAAGGTTAGAGCATCCGGCCTCTGATCTTATCCATGAATCCACCGGGATTCAGGTTCTGGTAGCGTTAGATTTCACTCGCACCGCTCGAGGTGTGATGAATTATAGATACATTTCCGCACTCGCCAATTTGTTAGATAATATCACTGAAATGTATGATGACACGTTTAGATACACTGGAAGAGAACTTCAAGCTTACAAAACAGAACTAGTTCAGCATAGGATGGTTCTTAATTATCTTACAGCAGTAACAGGCGGATATTGTGTTACATTGGCAACACAGTACGGCATAAAGTGTTGCACGTATATCACAAATAGCACCGAGGATCCGGTAGAGGTCATAGACCAAAAGATGGACGATATTCTCCAATTGAAGTGGGAATTTCGTCGAAAACACAATCTCACCCTTGCTGCTGTAGGTAATGAGCTGACTGGTTGGGTGTCATGGTTGAACCCGGGAAATTGGTTCTCCGGTTTAGGAGACTGGGCTCAAGGAGTCATAATGGATGTTGGAAAGTTTCTACTATGTATCTTGGGTGTCGTCATATCGATTGGATTGATATTTAGATGCGGGCAGGCTTTAATGAGGTGCAAACAAAGTACAAAAGTGATGAGCTTGAGGAGTGAGGAAACTGTAATTAACCTGGATTTGATTTATGACCCAATGATAGAAACCAGAATGTGATGAAAATGCGATTATACGGTCCGTTTCTTTCACCTGTTTTTCTGCTTTTCTCCCAGATACAAAGACCCCCTTGGACGAGGAAGCTGACGAGACGAGATGTATACAGACAACGGATTGACCAAAGAAGAAGATTTGACAACTTTAAATATGGACACTTGATGAACTTTGCCATGGATCCCCAGTTTCCCTAGTATTTTTAAACTCACGCTAGCCCAACATTTTTGTAAATCTGATGGCACTGACAAAGCTTGTTGCTCATGCCTAAGGAGCAAAACAGCGCAAAGAAGACGACTCTCAACAGATACCGAACACAACTTCAACAACAGATGTACATTTCCCTGACATAGAATATCATTGCATTTTTCGTAAGTGTTCTTTATCTTCATCTCTACAACCCTCAGGTAACGACACACATAGTCGATAGGGAATACAGGCACAGATATCAGCAACCACATACCTCCCCCATTCATGTATCATCAACTAAAATGTGCATCCCCATTTTGTTACAACCACAGCCGAAATGAGCTCGGTAGAGTTTGACAGCCCATCCACAGACCTGTACCACAGGATAAGAAGGAATTCAAATGTATACTTCGCAATACCTCGAAGCTTGATTTACCACACGTACGGCACGATGATACATGACCCTCCAAACATGGACTCATACACACATGCTTCTACTTTCTCACTAGGTCATACCCTTTTCACACCTACTCCTCTCTTCTTCCTTACCCCACCATGGAAATCAATTAACCCCTGACTTACATTTTTCTCCTTAAATGTTTTGTGGCAGTTATTATTGACTGCCAAAGGGTGGACTGTCAAAGTCAGAAAAAATGTCTCAATGCACGTTGCCATATTTGCACCGCACACTGGTCCGCGCTGCGCGTGCGTACGCTCTCCCGTGGAGGCGCATACCCGCAATAGCGTGCACTCGCAGGCGCGGTATGCGTATTTACGGTAGAGTTTATATAGTCGTAGCGTGCGACTCATTCGTTACATATTTTCACAATTAATGTAGTTTATAGATCATGGTCCCTTTGATAGATTCTGAAATTTAGGTTAAAATACAATGTCCCAGAGCTGAGGAATCCCTCTTTATATCGTACGAAGGGTCTAACAGGAATCATACAGCAGTGTTTGGTACCCATCGGAAGAGTATTTAATTAGCAATATTCCGGTGTTGGTTTGGAGCGTATTAATCGCTCGTGCGAATAGTTATGGACATAAGAAGTTTATGTCCATTTCTATTATTTACACATACTCAGGTATGCGGCGGGAAACCTAGTTTCCCACCCACCTGAGCTGTTGGAAATCGTCACAGCCCACCTGTATGAATCACCCTATGACCTTTTGTTATGATGCAGGGCCGAATTCCTTCGGCCAATGGACAATGGGATTGTAGGACCAGGAGATTGCATTGTGTGTGGGGCATAAATAGGCAGGCCGACCACATCCAGCTCTCACTCTCTCATCAACGGTTATCTGCTGATAGCCGGGAGCTGGATATCGAGGCGCAGGCGATCATACCCTTTGTGCGTAAGTTTCTCTCCGTAATCATTGTCTTTCTGTGAGCCAATTTCTCTCTATCTCTCTCTCTCTCTCTCTCTCTCTCTCTCTCTCTCTCTCTCCTCTTTTCTCTTATATCTCCCATAGTATTATAGTATTGTATTGTATTTCATTTAGGTCAGAGTAGTATTGTCTTTTTGTATTTTAGTTCTGTGGTTAGGAAGTCTCTGTTATATTGTAGTGTATCATTTGTACTGTTATCCCCTTTTACAAGTATATTAGATATAATACAGTTAATAGGCTTTGGAACCTAAACCAGTATCTGTGTGTTTTCTATAGTGTTAAGTGTTCACTTGAGCGTCGGTGACGCTCAAGCAGCTTTGTAGTTAGTCAGGTTACACAAGGTTGCACTTACACCCTGTACTCACATTAAGGTATTCTTTGTATTTCTTTGGTATAAGGTTTAAACATTAAGGTATAGCGTTGTGAGCGTCTGCGCCGCTGGTGATCTCCTCGTGGTCTCGAGCGTCCGCTACGCCATAGCGAATCATTACTCTAGTCATAGCCAATAACGTGTCCTGTGATCACTGGGCCGTGAGCGAACGTGACGCTTGAGCGTCTCGCCTACGGCTGAGCGATCGCTACGCCAATAGCGTACCATTACGGTACTTCTTAAGCAAACAGCGTACAGTGTTCTTAGCTTCATAAAGGGTTGTTATACGACAAAGGAATTTAGCATTGTCATGTGGCACTCTCTGCCACGGTGGTCACCGATGCTCTCTGTAATATACAGTGGTCACTGATGCTGTCTATAATATATGGTGGTCACGGATGCTCTCTGTAATATACTGTGGTGACTGATGCTCTCTGTAATATACTGTGGTCACTGATGCTCTCTGTAATATACTGTGGTGACTGATGCTCTCTGTAATATACTGTGGTGACTGATGCTCTCTGTAATATACTGTGGTGACTGATGCTCTCTGTAATATACTGTGGTGACTGATGCTCTCTGTAATATACTGTGGTGACTGATGCTCTCTGTAATATACTGTGGTGACTGATGCTCTCTGTAATATACTGTGGTGACTGATGCTCTCTGTAATATATGGTGGTCACTGATGCTCTCTGTAATATACTGTGGTGACTGATGCTCTCTGTAATATACTGTGGTGACTGATGCTCTCTGTAATATACTGTGGTGACTGATGCTCTCTGTAATATATGGTGGTCACTGATGCTCTCTGTAATATACTGTGGTGACTGATGCTCTCTGTAATATACTGTGGTGACTGATGCTCTCTGTGATATATGGTGGTCACTGATGCTCTCTGTAATATACTGTGGTGACTGATGCTCTCTGTAATATACTGTGGTGACTGATGCTCTCTGTAATATACTGTGGTGACTGATGCTCTCTGTAATATACTGTGGTGACTGATGCTCTCTGTAATATACTGTGGTGACTGATGCTCTCTGTAATATACTGTGGTGACTGATGCTCTCTGTAATATATGGTGGTGACTGATGCTCTCTGTAATATACTGTGGTCACTGATGCTCTCTGTAATATACTGTGGTGACTGATGCTCTCTGTAATATACTGTGGTCACCGATGCTCTCTGTAATATACTGTGGTCACTGATGCTCTCTGTAATATACTGTGGTGACTGATGCTCTCTGTAATATACTGTGGTGACTGATGCTCTCTGTAATATACTGTGGTGACTGATGCTCTCTGTAATATACTGTGGTGACTGATACTCTCTGTAATATACTGTGGTGACTGATGCTCTCTGTAATATATGGTGGTCACTGATGCTCTCTGTAATATACTGTGGTGACTGATGCTCTCTGTAATATACTGTGGTGACTGATGCTCTCTGTAATATACTGTGGTCACTGATGCTCTCTGTAATATATGGTGGTCACTGATGCTCTCTGTAATATACTGTGGTGACTGATGCTCTCTGTAATATACTGTGGTGACTGATGCTCTCTGTAATATATGGTGGTCACTGATGCTCTCTGTAATATACTGTGGTCACTGAAGCTCTCTGTAATATACTGTGGTGACTGATGCTCTCTGTAATATATGGTGGTCACTGATGCTCTCTGTAATATACTGTGGTGACTGATGCTCTCTGTAATATACTGTGGTCACTGATGCTCTCTGTAATATACTGTGGTGACTGAAGCTCTCTGTAATATATGGTGGTCACTGATGCTCTCTAATAATATACTGTGGTGACTGATGCTCTCTGTAATATACTGTGGTGACTGATGCTCTCTGTAATATACTGTGGTGACTGATGCTCTCTGTAATATATGGTGGTCACTGATGCTCTCTGTAATATACTGTGGTGACTGATGCTCTCTGTAATAAATGGTGGTCACTGATGCTCTCTGTAATATACTGTGGTGACTGATGCTCTCTGTAATATATGGTGGTCACGGATGCTCTCTGTAATATACTGTGGTGACTGATGCTCTCTGTAATATACTGTGGTGACTGATGCTCTCTGTAATATACTGTGGTGACTGATGCTCTCTGTAATATAATGTGGTCACTGATGCTCTCTGTAATATACTGTGGTGACTGATGCTCTCTGTAATATACTGTAGTGACTGATGCTCTCTGTAATATATGGTGGTGACTGATGCTCTCTGTAATATATGGTGGTCACTGATGCTCTCTGTAATATACTGTGGTGACTGATGCTCTCTGTAATATACTGTGGTGACTGATGCTCTCTGTAATATATGGTGGTCACTGATGCTCTCTGTAATATACTGTGGTGACTGATGCTCTCTGTAATATACTGTGGTGACTGATGCTCTCTGTAATATATGGTGGTCACTGATGCTCTCTGTAATATACTGTGGTGACTGATGCTCTCTGTAATATATGGTGGTCACTGATGCTCTCTGTAATATACTGTGGTGACTGATGCTCTCTGTAATATACTGTGGTGACTGATGCTCTCTGTAATATACTGTGGTCACCGATGCTCTCTGTAATATACTGTGGTGACTGATGCTCTCTGTAATATACTGTGGTGACTGATGCTCTCTGTAATATACTGTGGTGACTGATGCTCTCTGTAATATACTGTGGTGACTGATGCTCTCTGTAATATACTGTGGTGACTGATGCTCTCTGTAATATACTGTGGTGACTGATGCTCTCTGTAATATACTGTGGTGACTGATGCTCTCTGTAATATACTGTGGTGACTGATGCTCTCTTTAATATACTGTGGTGACTGATGCTCTCTGTAATATACTGTGGTGACTGATGCTCTCTGTAATATATGGTGGTCACTGATGCTCTCTGTAATATACTGTGGTGACTGATGCTCTCTGTAATATACTGTGGTCACTGATGCTCTCTGTAATATACTGTGGTGACTGATGCTCTCTGTAATATACTGTGGTGACTGATGCTCTCTGTAATATACTGTGGTGACTGATGCTCTCTGTAATATACTGTGGTGACTGATGCTCTCTGTAATATACTGTGGTGACTGATGCTCTCTGTAATATACTGTGGTGACTGATGCTCTCTGTAATATACTGTGGTGACTGAAGCTCTCTGTAATATATGGTGGTCACTGATGCTCTCTGTAATATATGGTGGTCACTGATGTTCTCTGTAATATATGGTGGTCACTGATGCTCTCTGTAATATATGGTGGTCACTGATGCTCTCTGTAATATACTGTGGTGACTGATGCTCTCTGTAATATACTGTGGTGACTGATGCTCTCTGTAATATATGGTGGTCACTGATGCTCTCTGTAATATACTGTGGTGACTGATGCTCTCTGTAATATACTGTGGTGACTGATGCTCTCTGTAATATACTGTGGTGACTGATGCTCTCTGTAATATATGGTGGTCACTGATGCTCTCTGTAATATACTGTGGTGACTGATGCTCTCTGTAATATACTGTGGTGACTGATGCTCTCTGTAATATACTGTGGTGACTGATGCTCTCTGTAATATACTGTGGTGACTGATGCTCTCTGTAATATACTGTGGTGACTGATGCTCTCTGTAATATATGGTGGTCACCGATGCTCTCTGTAATATACTGTGGTGACTGATGCTCTCTGTAATATATGGTGGTCACTGATGCTCTCTGTAATATACTGTGGTCACCGATGCTCTCTGTAATATACTGTGGTGACTGATGCTCTCTGTAATATACTGTGGTGACTGATGCTCTCTGTAATATACTGTGGTGACTGATGCTCTCTGTAATATATGGTGGTCACTGATGCTCTCTGTAATATACTGTGGTGACTGATGCTCTCTGTAATATACTGTGGTGACTGATGCTCTCTGTAATATACTGTGGTGACTGATGCTCTCTGTAATATATGGTGGTCACTGATGCTCTCTGTAATATACTGTGGTGACTGATGCTCTCTGTAATATACTGTGGTGACTGATGCTCTCTGTAATATACTGTGGTGACTGATGCTCTCTGTAATATACTGTGGTGACTGATGCTCTCTGTAATATATGGTGGTCACTGATGCTCTCTGTAATATACTGTGGTGACTGATGCTCTCTGTAATATACTGTGGTCACCGATGCTCTCTGTAATATACTGTGGTGACTGATGCTCTCTGTAATATACTGTGGTGACTGATGCTCTCTGTAATATACTGTGGTGTCTGATGCTCTCTGTAATATATGGTGGTCACTGATGCTCTCTGTAATATACTGTGGTGACTGATGCTCTCTGTAATATACAGTGGTGACTGATGCTCTCTGTAATATACTGTGGTGACTGATGCTCTCTGTAATATACTGTGGTGACCGATGCTCTCTGTAATATACTGTGGTCACCGATGCTCTCTGTAATATACTGTGGTGACTGATGCTCTCTGTAATATATGGTGGTCACCGATGCTCTCTGTAATATACTGTGGTGACTGATGCTCTCTGTAATATACTGTGGTGACTGATGCTCTCTGTAATATACTGTGGTGACTGATGCTCTCTGTAATATACTGTGGTGACTGATGCTCTCTGTAATATACTGTGGTGACTGATGCTCTCTGTAATATATGGTGGTCACTGATGCTCTCTGTAATATACTGTGGTGACTGATGCTCTCTGTAATATACTGTGGCCACTGATGCTCTCTGTAATATACTGTGGTCACCGATGCTCTCTGTAATATACTGTGGTGACTGATGCTCTCTGTAATATACTGTGGTGACTGATGCTGTCTGTAATATACTGTGGTGACTGATGCTCTCTGTAATATACTGTGGTGACTGATGCTCTCTGTAATATACTGTGGTGACTGATGCTCTCTGTAATATATGGTGGTCACTGATGCTCTCTGTAATATACTGTGGTGACTGATGCTCTCTGTAATATACTGTGGTGACTGAAGCTCTCTGTAATATATGGTGGTCACTGATGCTCTCTGTAATATACTGTGGTGACTGATGCTCTCTGTAATATATGGTGGTGACTGATGCTCTCTGTAATATACTGTGGTGACTGATGCTCTCTGTAATATATGGTGGTCACTGATGCTCTCTGTAATATACTGTGGTGACTGATGCTCTCTGTAATATACTGTGGTGACTGATGCTCTCTGTAATATATGGTGGTGACTGATGCTCTCTGTAATATACTGTGGTCACCGATGCTCTCTGTAATATACTGTGGTGACTGATGCTCTCTGTAATATATGGTGGTCACCGATGCTCTCTGTAATATACTGTGGTGACTGATGCTCTCTGTAATATACTGTGGTGACTGATGCTCTCTGTAATATACTGTGGTGACTGATGCTCTCTGTAATATATGGTGGTCACCGATGCTCTCTGTAATATACTGTGGTGACTGATGCTCTCTGTAATATATGGTGGTCACTGATGCTCTCTGTAATATACTGTGGTCACCGATGCTCTCTGTAATATACTGTGGTGACTGATGCTCTCTGTAATATACTGTGGTGACTGATGCTCTCTGTAATATACTGTGGTGACTGATGCTCTCTGTAATATACTGTGGTGACTGATGCTCTCTGTAATATATGGTGGTCACTGATGCTCTCTGTAATATACTGTGGTGACTGATGCTCTCTGTAATATACTGTGGTGACTGATGCTCTCTGTAATTTATGGTGGTCACTGATGCTCTCTGTAATATACTGTGGTGACTGAAGCTCTCTGTAATATATGGTGGTCACTGATGCTCTCTGTAATATACTGTGGTGACTGATGCTCTCTGTAATATATGGTGGTCACTGATGCTCTCTGTAATATACTGTGGTGACTGATGCTCTCTGTAATATACTGTGGTGACTGATGCTCTCTGTAATATACTGTGGTGACTGATGCTCTCTGTAATATACTGTGGTGACTGATGCTCTCTGTAATATACTGTGGTCACCGATGCTCTCTGTAATATACTGTGGTGACTGATGCTCTCTGTAATATACTGTGGTGACTGATGCTCTCTGTAATATACTGTGGTCACCGATGCTCTCTGTAATATACTGTGGTGACTGATGCTCTCTGTAATATATGGTGGTCACTGATGCTCTCTGTAATATACTGTGGTGACTGATGCTCTCTGTAATATACTGTGGTGACTGATGCTCTCTGTAATAAATGGTGGTCACCGATGCTCTCTGTAATATACTGTGGTCACCGATGCTCTCTGTAATATACTGTGGTGACTGATGCTCTCTGTAATATATGGTGGTCACTGATGCTCTCTGTAATATACTGTGGTGACTGATGCTCTCTGTAATATACTGTGGTGACTGATGCTCTCTGTAATAAATGGTGGTCACCGATGCGCTCTGTAATATACTGTGGTGACTGATGCTCTCTGTAATATACTGTGGTGACTGATGCTCTCTGTAATATACTGTGGTCACCGATGCTCTCTGTAATATACTGTGGTGACTGATGCTCTCTGTAATATACTGTGGTGACTGATGCTCTCTGTAATATATGGTGGTCACCGATGCTCTCTGTAATATACTGTGGTCACCGATGCTCTCTGTAATATACTGTGGTGACTGATGCTCTCTGTAATATACTGTGGTGACTGATGCTCTCTGTAATATATGGTGGTCACTGATGCTCTCTGTAATATACTGTGGTGACTGATGCTCTCTGTAATATACTGTGGTGACTGATGCTCTCTGTAATATATGGTGGTCACTGATGCTCTCTGTAATATACTGTGGTGACTGATGCTCTCTGTAATATACTGTGGTGACTGATGCTCTCTGTAATATATGGTGGTCACTGATGCTCTCTGTAATATACTGTGGTCACTGATGCTCTCTGTAATATACTGTGGTCACTGATGCTCTCTGTAATATACTGTGGTGACTGATGCTCTCTGTAATATACTGTGGTGACTGATGCTCTCTGTAATATACTGTGGTGACTGATGCTCTCTGTAATATATGGTGGTCACTGATGCTCTCTGTAATATACTGTGGTGACTGATGCTCTCTGTAATATACTGTGGTGACTGATGCTCTCTGTAATATATGGTGGTCACTGATGCTCTCTGTAATATACTGTGGTGACTGATGCTCTCTGTAATATACTGTGGTGACTGATGCTCTCTGTAATATACTGTGGTCACTGATGCTCTCTGTAATATACTGTGGTCACTGATGCTCTCTGTAATATACTGTGGTGACTGATGCTCTCTGTAATATACTGTGGTGACTGATGCTCTCTGTAATATACTGTGGTGACTGATGCTCTCTGTAATATACTGTGGTCACCGATGCTCTCTGTAATATACTGTGGTGACTGATGCTCTCTGTAATATATGGTGGTCACCGATGCTCTCTGTAATATACTGTGGTGACTGATGCTCTCTGTAATATACTGTGGTGACTGATGCTCTCTGTAATATACTGTGGTCACCGATGCTCTCTGTAATATACTGTGGTGACTGATGCTCTCTGTAATATATGGTGGTCACTGATGCTCTCTGTAATATACTGTGGTGACTGATGCTCTCTGTAATATACTGTGGTGACTGATGCTCTCTGTAATATACTGTGGTGACTGATGCTCTCTGTAATATACTGTGGTGACTGATGCTCTCTGTAATATACTGTGGTGACTGATGCTCTCTGTAATATATGGTGGTCACTGATGCTCTCTGTAATATACTGTGGTGACTGATGCTCTCTGTAATATATGGTGGTCACTGATGCTCTCTGTAATATACTGTGGTGACTGATGCTCTCTGTAATATACTGTGGTGACTGATGCTCTCTGTAATATACTGTGGTGACTGATGCTCTCTGTAATATATGGTGGTCACCGATGCTCTCTGTAATATACTGTGGTGACTGATGCTCTCTGTAATATATGGTGATCACTGATGCTCTCTGTAATATACTGTGGTGACTGATGCTCTCTGTAATATACTGTGATGACTGATGCTCTCTGTAATATACTGTGGTGACTGATGCTCTCTGTAATATATGGTGGTCACTGATGCTCTCTGTAATATACTGTGGTGACTGATGCTCTCTGTAATATACTGTGGTGACTGATGCTCTCTGTAATATACTGTGGTGACTGATGCTCTCTGTAATATACTGTGGTCACTGATGCTCTCTGTAATATACTGTGGTGACTGATGCTCTCTGTAATATATGGTGGTCACTGATGCTCTCTGTAATATACTGTGGTGACTGATGCTCTCTGTAATATACTGTGGTGACTGATGCTCTCTGTAATATACTGTGGTGACTGATGCTCTCTGTAATATATGGTGGTCACCGATGCTCTCTGTAATATACTGTGGTGACTGATGCTCTCTGTAATATATGGTGGTCACTGATGCTCTCTGTAATATACTGTGGTGACTGATGCTCTCTGTAATATACTGTGGTGACTGATGCTCTCTGTAATATACTGTGGTGACTGATGCTCTCTGTAATATATGGTGGTCACTGATGCTCTCTGTAATATACTGTGGTGACTGATGCTCTCTGTAATATACTGTGGTGACTGATGCTCTCTGTAATATATGGTGGTCACCGATGCTCTCTGTAATATACTGTGGTGACTGATGCTCTCTGTAATATACTGTGGTGACTGATGCTCTCTGTAATATACTGTGGTGACTGATGCTCTCTGTAATATACTGTGGTGACTGATGCTCTCTATAATATACTGTGGTCACTGATGCTCTCTGTAATATACTGTGGTGACTGATGCTCTCTGTAATATACTGTGGTCACCGATGCTCTCTGTAATATACTGTGGTGACTGATGCTCTCTGTAATATACTGTGGTCACCGATGCTCTCTGTAATATACTGTGGTGACTGATGCTCTCTGTAATATACTGTGGTGACTGATGCTCTCTGTAATATACTGTGGTGACTGATGCTCTCTGTAATAAATGGTGGTCACTGATGCTCTCTGTAATATATGGTGGTCACTGATGCTCTCTGTAATATACTGTGGTGACTGATGCTCTCTGTAATATACTGTGGTGACTGATGCTCTCTGTAATAAATGGTGGTCACCGATGCTCTCTGTAATATACTGTGGTGACTGATGCTCTCTGTAATATATGGTGGTCACCGATGCTCTCTGTAATAAATGGTGGTCACCGATGCTCTCTGTAATATACTGTGGTGACTGATGCTCTCTGTAATATACTGTGGTGACTGATGCTCTCTGTAATATACTGTGGTGACTGATGCTCTCTGTAATATACTGTGGTGACTGATGCTCTCTGTAATATACTATGGTGACTGATGCTCTCTGTAATATATGGTGGTCACCGATGCTCTCTGTAATATACTGTGGTGACTGATGCTCTCTGTAATATATGGTGGTCACCGATGCTCTCTGTAATATACTGTGGTGACTGATGCTCTCTGTAATATATGGTGGTCACCGATGCTCTCTGTAATAAATGGTGGTCACTGATGCTCTCTGTAATATACTGTGGTCACTGATGCTCTCTGTAATATACTGTGGTGACTGATGCTCTCTGTAATATACGGTGGTCACCGATGCTCTCTGTAATATACTGTGGTGACTGATGCTCTCTGTAATATACAGAGGTCACTGCAATGCTCTCTAATATACGGTGGTCACCGATACAATTTGTAATATACGGTGGTCACTGATGCTCTCTGTAATATACTGTGGTGACTGATGCTCTCTGTAATATACGGTGGTCACTGCAATGCTTTCTAATATACAGTGGTCACCGATACGCTTTGTAATATACGGCGGTTACTGTTGCTTTCTGTAATATATGGTGGTCACCGATGCTCTCTGTAATATACGGTGGTCACCGATGCTCTCTGTAATATACGGTGGTCACTGCAATACTTTCTGTAATATATGGTGGTCACTGTGGTGCTGTCTATATTATATGTATTATACTAAACATTTAATAATACAAAGGTTGAAAATTAAGAACATTTGCAGAGAGTGTGATTTCAAGGTACAAAGAGCTGATTTTTCAAAGGCATAGATTTGCTTTGCCATATTCATATAAGGTTATTAAAAAAATAGTTTTAGCTATCGCTAATAATAATAATAATAATAATAATAATAATCTAAACAAAAATTCTAATAAGTGACTTTTTCTATAAACATAAAATGTACCACTGGGAAGGGATGACACTGCTATCTGATGAAGGCTTCCGACAGCCTTTGCTGGGAGAAGTGTAATTAACTAGTATTGTAGTATTGTAGTTGTAATTTTTTTTAAATATATTTTTGTATCTAAAAAGTTTTTTAAGATTTTTTTTATCATCTTAAATATTTTTTATTTAAAAATGTATTTGTATTTTTTTTAATAAAAAAATTAAACTGAGAGGCCAAACCTGCCTCATGCATGCACATCTACAAAGCATTAAGTTAACCCTTACCGCCCTGGTGCAGTATTGCCATATTTATTTTTCTAAAAAGACAACAGCTAAGAAAGAGTTAATTTTATAATTTACGGCAGTGGCTATAAATGTGGAATGAACACTTCAATAAATATGGCAATAATCAGGGGAACAATTTTGGATTTTTTTTCTTTTTTTAATTAAAACTATTCTAGCATTCAAGGAAAGGCAGACAATACAGTTCTCACCCTTTCACACAAAAAAAACAAAAAAACTTTTTCTTGTTATACAGTAGCTACACTATAAGGTATTTGAAGGTAGGCACCATCTATGCCCTCCATAGAGAGATCCTACATTTGAAGTCCTCTGCTGTTCTATAGAGACGTCATGGAGCTGCACTTTGGTCAGTGCAGGTGGGTGGCCACTGCTGGGGCTGTAATGAGTCTCCTGTTATGTGACAGCTGTGCTTGCTCTCCTGCTGCATAACTCACTTACGCAGCAGAAGAGCACAGCTGTCCTTCACTGCTCCTTCTATGTGATAGTCTCCTCAAATGGCAAATGTAAATCAGTGCCCACCACTGATGTGAGCTGTGCAAGTTGGATACTCATCTTCAAAATACATGATGGAAGAGTTAGGGAAACCACTAAACACATGGGTGCCTGGCCCTCAGGCTACTGAATGTCTTAATGAAAAATACATGCAATCAGCCGATGGTTGACGGCAGGCACGAGGAGGCACCGAAGAAATAATGTATCTCTAGCCCCCACCCCCCCCCCCCCCCCCCCCCCCCGCCCCCCTTTAATCCGGCTCTGCTGCGGCGACACACAGTAGGCCCTTCATGAATTTCAGCTCCAGGCCCATGTGGACCTTAATCTGGCACTGAGCAGAGCGACTGAAAAGCTTTGTTCGCCCGTGAGTAAAATAGCATAGTTTTGTGTAAAATTGCTTAGCGCGTGCGCCCTGCTGTGCATACGCATGCGCAGAACTGCTGGATTTTAGCCTATTAGCAATTCTGCTAAAATTAGCAGCGAACAACTCGGAATGACCACCATAGTCCAGTATACTCCTGGGTTTTGACTATTAAAGTGATTAGAGTAATACATAGTAGATATTTATATCCTATAAATATGATAATTGTATTATTCTAATAATTTTTATAGTCAACACTCACAAAACTATATACTGCTGCACCTTTATATAATGCCCACATGAACCATCAAGTTCATATGAGTGTGTGTAAATCTGATTGTAGCCAGTGCCTCCACAGCCCCTGACCTGCCCGTACATCACTATTACCCTATAAAACTAAAACATAAAGGGGCAGATGTATTAAGCCTAGAGAAGTGATACAGCAGTGATAAGTGCAAAGTGATAACGCACCAGCCAATCAACTCTTAACTGTAAATTTACATATTGGAGCTGATTGGCTGGTGTGTTTATCACCTTGCACTTATCGCTGCTTTATCACTTCTCCAGGTTTAATACATCTGCCTCAAACAGAGACTTGCCGAGCCACGCCCGCAGGGGTTACCTACAGATAAACAGACTTGCCAAACCACGCCCACAGGGGTTACCTACAGATAAACAGAGACTTGCCAAGCCACGCCCACAGGGGTTACCTACAGATAAACAGACTTGCCAAGCCACGCCCACAGGGGTTACCTGCAGATAAACAGAGACTTGCCAAGCCACGCCCACAGGGGTTACCTACAGATAAACAGAATTCCCTATGAAACATATACTGTACCTTTATTAGAGAAGGAGACAGATAAATCCATCCTGTCACAACATTATCTGTATAAATGGTGAGTTTTATTGTCATCACTTTATTAGGTGTTTATTAGGAAACCGTGTATTATGAATAAGAATGCTGCAAGTTATTGTAGAAATGAGTACCCTGCGTTATACAGTTACAGTTCACCGTTCCTCATTGTTCCTCCGTTCACGCCAGACCCGGGATTCCATGACCTGGAGAATTCAGTTGGACGCCAGGTTTAGTGAGGTCAAAAACCTTGCGCCCAATTTTGGATTACTGCGGGTATGTGGGCTCTCGGCACCTGCCGTAACCGATTGCTGCCTCCCCTGGGTGGGGGGGGGGGTGGAGTTTTCAGGAGCTGGGTCTTCTGCTGCTCCTGACACTGGAGAAGGTAAGAAATTACAGACTAATTAAGCTAATTGGAAAATTCAAATTGATTAATTAATCCGGGAAGGGGCGCAGCTGGGGTGCCAGAGTAAGTCCTGATGATTATTCCTAAAAATGGGATTTTAATTACCTACAGGTAAATCCTTTTCTCGTAGTCCATAGAGGATACTGGGGTCCATTTAGTACCATGGGGTATAGACGGGTCGAGCTCCCAAACCGGGTGGGAGAGTGCTGAGGCTCCTGTAGAACTGATTGACCAAACTGAAGGTCCTCAGAGGCCAAAGTATTGAACTTGTAGAACTTAGCAAATGTGTTCGAACCCGACCAAGTAGCTGCTCGGCAGACCTGTAAAGCCAAGACACCCCGGGCAGCCACCCAGGAAGAACCCACTGACCTAGTAGAGTGGGTCTGTACAGATTTTGCATACGGCAAACTCGCCGTGGAATAAGCTTACTGGATAGCGTTTCTCTCTGCCCAGAGGAGAATTCTTGACACCTCTGACATTGCTGCTCTGCTTTTTGTTCCGCCCTGTCTGTTTATGTACGTTACTGCCATCACATTGTCCCACTGGACCTGAATGGCCCGATCTTAAAGAAGATGTGAGGCCTGCAGAAGGGCGTTGTATATGGCCCTGAGTTCCAGAATGTTGATTGGAATGACAACTTCCTGACTGGACAATCTTCCTTGAAACTTTACCCCCTGAGTGACTGCTCCTCAACCTCTGAGGCTTGCATCTGTGGTTAACAGAATCCAATTCTGAATTCCTAATCTCCGACCCTCGACGAGGTGAGAAGTCTGTAGCCAACACAGAAGGGAGATCCTGGCTTTTGGCGACAGACGGATCCTCTGGTGCATGTGAAGATGCGATCCGGACCATTTGTCCAACAGATCGAGCTGGAAGGGTCTTGCGTGAAACTGTCCGTATTGAAGCGCCCGTAAGAGGCCATGATTTTCCCCAGAAGGCGAATGCATAGATGCACCAATATCCGGGTTGGCTTCAAGACATCCCAAACCATCAACTGGATCACTAATGCCTTTTCCAACAAAAGGAACACCTTCTGCGACTCCGTATCCAGTATCATTCCCAGGAATGGGATCCTCTGTGTTGGCTCTAGGTGAGATTTCGCAAGATTCAGAATCCACCCATGATCCTGGAGAAGTTTGGTTGAGAGAGCAATGTTGTCCAGCAACTTTTCCCTGGACGGTGCTTTTATCAGGAGATCGTCCAGGTACGGAATTATGTTCACTCCCTGTATGCGGAGGAGAAATATCATCTCTACCATCACCTTGGTGAACACCCTCAGTGCTGTGGAGAGACCAAATGGCAGGGCCTGGAACTGGTAGTGACAGTCCTGCAGTGCAAACTGTAGATAAGCCTGATGGGGCATCCAGATCGCAATATGAAGGTACGCATCCTTGATATCCAGAGACACTAGGAATTCCCCCTCCTCCAGACCTGAGATCACTGCTCTCAGACACTCCATCTTGAATTTCAACACTCTTAAGTAAGGGTTCAACGACTTGAAGTTCAAAATTGTTGAAATAGTACCCCCTGTTTAGCTGATGAGGTGGAACTGAAACAATGACGTGAGTCTGTACCAGTTTTTGGAAGGCATGTTATAAAGTTATACTTGACTCTTGTGAAACTGGCAAGCCTGATTTGAAGAATCTGTGAGGTGGGAGCTCATGGAACTCCAGTCTGTAGCCCTGGGAAATAAGATTTATGACACAGGGATCCTGGCACGAACCTGACCAGATCTGACTAAAGAATTGTAGGCGAGCTCCCACCTGACAGCCTTCCAGACATTGCGGTCCACCGTCATGCTGAAGTCTTTGAGGAAGTAGAGCCTGAGCTCTGTTCCTGAGCACCTGCTGTTGCTGGTTTGCGTGGGTTACCTCTTGCGCCGCTGGAGGACGTAGAAGCACCTCTGGATTTGCCCTTGAACTTGGCCGTCCGAAAGGACTGTAACTTAGAAGCTGAATAAGTCTTCTTGGTTGGGGGGGGGGGGCTGCGGAAGGAAGATACAAACTGTAGACTTACCCACAGTAGCTGTGGAGATCCATTTGTCTAATTCATCTCCAAACAAAGGCCTCTCCTGTGAATGCTAGACCTTCCACGCCTTTCCTGGAGTCCGCGTCAGCAGTCCACTGGCGTATTAAGCACGCCTTTTTCCTTTATGGCTTCCACATAAAGTTCGCAGAGTCCTGTATATGCTGCAGGAGTAAGACAACATTCCACCTAGATAAGGAATATAACCCCTCAATTAGGTTACCTGACCATTTTGTAATGGCTTTAGTGATCCACGCACATGAAATAGTGGGTCTTTGGGTCACCCCAGCAGCTGTGTTCAATGATTTGAGTGTAGTCTCAATTTTATGATCAGCTATTTCTTTCAGGGAGGCTGCACCAGGAACAGGCAATACAATTTTATATGACAGCCTAGAGACTGATGTGTCCACTATCGGTGGATTTTCCCATTTTTTTTCTATCCTCCAGAGGAAAAGGAGAAGATGAGAACAACCGTTTAGGGATCTGAAACTTCTTATTCGGATTAACCCATGGTTCTTCAAACAGGGTATTCAATTCCTTTGACGCAGGAAAAGTGACTGAGGATTTCTTTTTTTACATTAAAATAAGATTCCTCACACTCCTCTGACACCTTATCAGGAATATGCAGAACATCTCTGATAGCCTCTATAAGAGCCTCTATTCCCTGTGACCGAGCTGCACCCCCCCCCCCCCCCTTCTGAGTCCACCTCCCCCTCCTCCATATCTGACCTGTCAGAGTCAGAGTCAGACTGCAGGATATGGGCCAGAGATCGCTTTTGCGGACAAATGGGAGGGGATTGAGACGCTATCCTGGGGACTGAGGCCCTCATTCCGAGTTGATCGCTCGCTAGCTACTTTTAGCAGCCGCACAAACACATAGTCGCCGCCCACGGGGGAGAGTATTTTCGCTTTCAAGTGTGCGAACGTCTTTGCAGCAGAGCTCTGCAAAAACATTTTGTGCCGTTTCAGAGTAGGTCTGTGTTTTTGGTCCCGGAATTGACATCAGACACCCGCCCTGCAAATGCCTGGACACGCCTGCGTTTTTCCAAACACTCTCAGAAAACGTTCAGTTGACACCCACAAATGCCCTCTTTCTGTCAATCTCCTTGCGACCGGCTGTGCGAACGGAATCGTCGTAGAAGCCATCGCTGGGTAATGAACCACTATGTACTCGTATGATGCACCTGCGCATTACGGTGCATACGCATGCGCAGATTAGCCCCGTTCTGCCATGATCACTGTGCTGCGAAAATCTGTAGCGAGCGATCATTCCCTTAAGAGAATTAACCGATTCCGGTTCAGCCCTGCTAGGCTGTGAACCCCGAGTACCCAGTAGTGAGCCCCCTGGTGAAGAGAAACACTCTGTGGTACAAGACACACACTCTTTGCCTGACATAATGTAAATGTGACAACACACACACACACACACACACACACACACACACACACACACACACACAAAGGTTAAGCACAATGAGACCTTCAGGGAGACAGTGTGGAGCCAGCCCCCACTGCACCCTTATCACTAATGCCAAGCTTAGCCGGATCGCAGACTAAGTACCCTGATAGGGGACTTGGGGGGGTAATTCCAAGTTGATCGCAGCAGGAATTTTTTTAGCAGTTGGGCAAAACAATGTGCACTGCAGGAGAGGCAGATATAACATGTGCAGTGCACATGGTTTTGCCCAATTGCTATCAAAAATCCTACTTCAATCAACTTGGAATTACCCCCATGGTTTTGCCCAACTGCTAAAAAAAATCCTGCTGCGATCAACTTGGAATTACCCCCTTAGTACACTAATAGTCGCTCCCCCACCCTGCTATGACCCCCTGGTACCGCTGAGGTAATTTGGAGTCACACTGCGCGTCCCTGCCACACTGCGCGTCCTGCGAGCTGCGCATCCCTGTCAGTCAGAGTCTGTGTCCACTGCAGAGGGAAAATGGCGCTGGTGAGCTGCTGGATCCTCTCATAGTGAAGCCCCGCTCCTTCAATAGTGCGCGGTCTTCCAACGCTTTTTATACTGGCTGAGGAAAATGGTGCTTAAAATGGAGAAAAGCGTTTTAAGGCTGTTGTGCCAGTATGGGTCCTGTGTACAGTGTATGGGGATGCAGTTGTGTACTGTGTCCGGAGACGCATTCCACCCCGTTTAGAAGCCACGCGTCTCCATACCCTCATGGCGCCGTAACGGCCGGCGCCCTGCTAGCCGGGACGCTGGCTCAGTACTCACCACTCTTCATTCTTCTGGCTCTGTTAGGGGTGGCAGCGTGCTGCGGGACTGTATGCTCGCCGTGATGGGCTTGTGAATAGGTCCCTCAGGAGCTCAGTGTCCTATATAATATAAAATAAATGCAGAAAACTCTTCAGTAGCTTCCTTCAGCGTGACCGACTCCTCCGGGCACATTTTCTAAACTGGGTCTGATAGGAGGGGCATAGAGGGAGGAGCCAGCCCACACTATCAAATTCTTAAAATGCCCATGGCTCCTAGTGGACCCGTCTATACCCCATGGTGCTAAATGGACCCCAGTATCCTCTAGGACGTAAGAGAAATACCGATGTAGAAAAAACAAATTCAAACTTGTATGGGGGAGCGAGAAAAGAAGACGCATGAGTTGTACAGAAATCACTGCATCTCATTTTCTGCCCTGCAATTGAATAGCACTGCCGGGTTTTTTTTTTACATTTCTCACCCTCAATTGAATTTCCCCCCTTGCAGATAATGTTATCTCCAAGCACTACTGCAGGCAACAGCCAATCCATTTGTATGCGGCATGACCCGTGTCGGACTGTTTACACTGCACCGCGACCGGGTTGGTACCCGGTTTGAATTGCTAAGATACTCGACGAGTTATTTACCTGGCCCCTTTCAGACTGAGCCGCTACCCGGGTTATTGTGGCAGACTCAAAGGGGTATAAGACTACTGCACTCAGCTTTTCATTCTGTTCAGCTTTATAAAGAGTTTTCCATTGCGAGATGGGTTTAAAGCTTTCCTTCTGTTATCAATGTTGCTTTTCCAAGGCTTTTGGGTACACAACATTTTTGTCTTCCCACCTCCCATGCCCTGTAATTACTTACAAGGCATGGTTTAGTATCGTAAGTAATTGTCCATTTAAAAAGAAACATCTAGCATCCTGCACGGCCGCGGAACTCGGGGGTCATTACATCCGGCCCTTTTTGTCTTGTTTGCATTGCAGATTCAGCGAAACACCACTCACGGGTAACTAGAGTCGCAGGACTGCGACTTTAACCACACAGGAATTAGTTTTCAACATGTACAAAGTTGCAGATGAAGCATAACGGAACTTGGCCTAAGAAAAAAGGGGGTGCTGCATTGTAGCACTTCATATACAGATTCAGACTCATTCACACCCAGATGTACAAATATCTCACTTCAAATTGATTAGCGTGATTTAGCAGAACCGTTTTATAATTTCCAGTGGAAATAGTTACGTGAATAAGCTGCACATTTTAAGCTGGAAAGATGCTTGGCGCAGCCTAGTCGCCCGGCGCCTAGAGAGAGGCCGTTTGGCGCGACTGAAGACACAGCAAAAGCCAGAGAAAGGGTTTGTTGTTCTCATGAAAAATGTAATCCTACATTAATAGACAGATATGAATTGTCAGTAAATGTTATTAGAAAGTGCAATAATAGTCATTGCAAAACCTGTACGAACGCATGTAGATTCCCATTACATTTGCCTTAATTGAGTGTGTGATTACACTACACATGCTATCTGCCCAGACTAGAAGGACTGGTCTTTACTTGCAAATTAGAGAATATTCTTATTATCCTCAACAATTAATCCTTCATTCAGTCATCACGGATTTTATGCTATAAGGTGGGGAAATATAGCCGTGGGTGCACGAAGAAAACTCACATTTACAATGTTTTTGAAACAAACAGGGAAACCTTATATATCCACTGAAGGGTGTTTTCTCTAAAAATAGATGTGAAACTCTGGAAAGATATTTGACAGGTTTTAGACCGTAAACCAGCTTTTCAATGTATTCTGTTTCATCTTTCACGTTAATATTCATAAAACACCGACATATATATCTTCTTAGTACTGTGGATGATGTGAAAGGAATAATACGTGAAACAAACATAATAGATCACATACAAATTCTGAAACATCAGCGAGATTTCAGCTTTACTGAGTACGACTCTTAGCGACGTGAAACTGTATATAACTTTATTTTGTCTGCGGCAGAGAACATTCTGGCGCATTTGCCTCTCTAACTTACACCTGCTTTTAGTGGATTGGATATTACTGCTATTACCCGGCTTACCATACTCAGGGCCGGTTCTAGACCTTGTGGCGCCCAGGGCGAAAGTTTCCGAAGGCGCGCGGCCAAAAATAGGGGCGTGGCCACAGTTATCCCCCTGTACTTGTGCCCCCCTGTAGCTGTGCCCCAGTAGTTGTGCCCCCTATAGTTGTGACCCCAGTAGTTGTGCCCCCTGTAGCTGTGCCCCCAGTAGTTGTGCCCCCTATAGCTGTGCCCCCAGTAGATTTGCCCCTTGTAGCTGTGCCCCCAGTAGCTGTGCCACCTGTAGCAGTGCACCCTAGCTGTGCCCCCAATAGTAGTGCCCCCAGTAGTTCTGCCCCCTGTAGCTGTGCCCCCTGTAGTTCTGCCCCCTGTAGTTCTGCCCACAATAGCTGTGACCCCTGTACCTGTGCCCCAGTAGCGCCCGCTTACAAACACACACAATAAAAAAAAAACATAACAACTACACAATACTTACCAGCCCCACTCCTGCTTCCCGACCGCTGCTGTGCTGCCCTCCGTCTCCGTCCGACAGCTCCTCCCTATGGGAGAGACGTCATGACGTATCTCCCATAGCAGCGCTGCACTGACACTAGAGGTCCTCTAGTGTCTGTCAGTGGCACCGGCTGCAGCGGGCACCCACACAGCCCACGGCGCCTGCTGGAGAGGGGAGCGGGGATCAGTAGCGGCTCTTGCCACGGCGGCGGCGCCTGGGGACAGCGGCACTCCGGGCAAAAAGCCTGCTTGCCCGTGGCAAGAACCGCTACTGACCATACTATCCCTTTAAACTGGGACACAAATGAATTACACAGGTTCTGTGGCTGGCTGACATCAAGTCTGCATTTCACCTGGTTTTAAGCAGCCACAGAATCTGTGTAATTCCGCAGCGTCCCAGTTTAAAGGAATAGTATGGTAAAACTAATCTGTTAAATTAACCCACTGGTCCGGATTTAGGGGTTCACGTAAACCACTCATAATGCTGATGTTTATGTAATTGAGTGATTATGTGCAAATTCACATGCACTAAAGGAACTCTCCTCCGCAGCAGCAGTGCCATCTTTCCTGTGATATTCAGGAAGATGGTGCATGTGCACTAGAGAGCAAAGTCTCTGCCACAGCACCAAAGTCTTTGCTTGCACTGTACAGCGCCATCTTCCCAAAGATGTCACTGGGAAGATGGTGCCACGGAGGAGAGACACTTGCCAGAGCAAGGTAAGTATACTTGGGCGGGAGGGAGGAGCCGAGCCCCTCCAACAAGCCCAGGCAATTAGTACCAATTGCAGAATCTTATTATATATATTGTGATAACTGCATGTGGATTGCAAAGCTTAAATACTTGGTTCAAAACACAGACTACAACCAAATTTGCACCTTACCTCAATTGTCTAGCTGCTATATAACTTGGAAAATAAATATATATCATAGCTGTCTTCGGGGCTCATTTACATGTCATTAAGAACTATCTTCAGCGTAAAGAAGAACAAGGAGTCCTGAAAGTGATGATATGGCCTTCACAGAGCCCTGATCTCAACTTCATAAAGTCTGTCTGGGATTACATGAAGAGATAGAAGGATTTGACAAGCTACATCCACAGAAGACCTGCGGTTAGTTCTCTAAGATGTTTGGAACAACCTCCCTGCCGAGATCCTTCAAACACTGTGTGCAAGTGTACCTAGAAGAATTGATGCTGTTTTGAAGGTAAAGGGCGGTAACACCAAATATTGATTTGATTTAGATTTCTCTTCTGTTCATTCACTTTGCATTTTGTTAATCGATAAAAAGAAACTAATAACACTTCTAATTGTGAAAGCATTCTTACTTTGCAGCATTTTTTTCACACCTGCCTAAAACTTTTGCACTATATAAAAACCCACACAGATATGGGCACAAATGTAATTTGCGGACACAGGCGGTTTTCCATTAAAGCTTATTGCAACATTACATTTTCCAGCTGTCTGTCCACATCTCGGGCCATTACAGCTGGGCCATGAAGCGTATTAATAACTGCAAAGTCTCCAGAGATCAAAATCGTGACTCCACCTCTGTTTATGGGGCTGCTGAGGTATGAGGTGGCCAGCTGTATTGGCAATAGGTTTTTAACACGAGTATCCGCTCTCCTGTTAGTGTCTCCTAGTGCTGGTTATCTCTGTGCATTTATTTGCATATACGATATAACGGGATCCGGTCTCAGGGTCGACAGTAACTAGGTCGACAGGGTCTCTAGGTCGACATGTGAAAAGGTCAACATGAGTTTTTCACAAATTATTTCTTTTTTTAATCTTTTTCATACCTAACGATCCGCGCAGACTACGACTGGGAATAGTAACCTGTGCCGAGTGCATCGGTAGTGGAGCGAGGCACCTCTCGCTCGCCATGCGAAGGGACACGTAGTGTTACCCCTAGGGTGAGGCAGGGGCAGGGCGTCGGAGCTCGGGGGCACTCGCCACGCATGCGCCCGAAACGGGGGGGCGGTCATGCAAATTAGGGGGCGTGGTCATTTTAGCGGGCGGTGCGGCCCACAGACGCTACTATAGAGGGCATCTGTGGCCGGCCACGTCACTTTTGGGGGCGTGCCCAGCACCTCCGTCGGTGCTGGGCTTCTCCCAGCTCTCTCCCAATGCGTGAATGCGCACGGCATCTTTACACGCTGGGAGGGCAGGAAGCGGGCGGCTGTTCTAGCAGGGCGCCGCAAAAGGGGCAGAGCGGGTTTTGCCTGCTAAAAAATGGGCAGGCGCCCTGCTAAAACAGCCTAGAGTGAACACTAGACACGGTGCACTAATTGGGGTTCCCGGTCACTGTACGGAGAAAACGACACAAACCCCCCCATTAAAAAACTCATGTCGGCCTTTTGACCTGTCGACCTAGAGACCCTGTCGACCTAGAGACCCTGTCGACCAATAGTAGTCGACAGTCATTACTAATTACTGTCGACCTTGCATGCCACACCCGATATAACACATAGCAGGTTAATCACCTTATCTATTTATTAAACCTATGATCCTTTAATCAAATAGCAGGGTACAAAGTAGATGTCCTGACCATACATTGTGGTTTTGTTCCGCAGTAGCACTTTCAGCTGCTGTGCGTGAGATGTTACTCTAGATGTTGCTCCACGTCGCTATGCCGACATCGCCTGTAAGCCGTGTGATTCAGTAACCTATGCTGAGGAGGAACTTTGCATATTGCTGCTATTTGACTGAAGAATTAAAGTTTTAAGAAACAGATAAGACGATTATCCTTCTGCAAATATATACACAAAAATGGGGGTGATTCCGAGTTGTTCGCTCGCTAGCTGCTTTTAGCAGCATTGCACATGCTAAGCCGCCGCCCTCTGGGAGTGTATATTAGCATAGCAGAATTGCGAACGAAAGATTAGCAGAATTGCGAATAGAAATTTCTTAGCAGTTTCTGAGTAGCTCGAGACTTACTCCTACACTGCGATCAGTTCAGTCAGTTTCGTTCCTGGTTTGACGTCACACACACGCCCAGCGTTTGCCCAGCCACTCCCCCGTTTCTCCAGACACTCCTGCATTTTTCCATGAAACGGCAGCGTTTTTCCGCACACTCCCAGAAAACGGCCAGTTTCCGCCCAGAAACACCCACTTCCTGTCAATCACACTACGATCAGCAGAACGATGAAAAAACTTCGTTATGCCATGAGTAAAATACCAAACTTTTGTGCTAATTTACTTGGCGCAGGCGCGCTGCGTACATTGCGCATGCACAGTTTGCGACTAATCGCTCCGTAACAACTCGGACTGACCCCCATTGTACACACAGTGTAGACTTCCCAATACAATAATATTACTTGAGAAGCAGGGAAATATCCTCATCCATGTACAGTGGGTCCCTACAGAAAATTCTTTGGTAATAAATTTGGTCTGTCACCTAGTTCTGTTAGATACAGTAAGTTGTTAACATAAGAGGCAACAAGCACAAACATACAAAGACAAGGGGACAACTTTGCTGATGCAGGGCAGCTATAGTTCTAACCATCAATAACTAGGTGACCCTCCCACATACATACATACATACATACAGTACATATAGGGTGAAGTGAAAGAAGGCATAGGTGTTTAAATTAAAGGCGATGCAGCTATTCACCCTCTGATAAAGCACGGGTCGGTCTGCGGTTACATATGCGCTGTAAGCGGGCACATCTCTGACTGCCCATCAATATGGAAATGTGTCCTCCTCAGTGATCATCACCATGCCTGAGATACCTAGAGTGAACATTAATGACTGTAATTGGTATTTGACAAGCTCAAACAATTAAAATTATGCACACAACAGGTTGCACAGGCCTAGATCAGGCAATCACTCGCAATCGACCAGCCAGTCACTGGATGCTAAAACAGGTATAGTGATATATATGCAGACAAACAATGGCAGTTGCTCAGTTGAGCAACTGCCATTGTTTGTCTGCTTGTGTGTGAGAGGCATTGAATGGGAGCAGTATTTAGAAGGCATGCTGTTCCTTTTAGTGCCAATGGGAGATCCTGGGGGTGACTCCCGGGTAAGTTAGCTCTCTGTCTGGATGTGTTTTAGTAATATCCTTTATCATGAGGCCTACTGTAGACAAATGACATGGCCCTTTGTGGACACTGCTATTATGTAGTGTTAGCACTGCTGATATCGGAGAAGCCGTGAAGTGGCTCAGCAGCTAAACATGCGTTTGCAAACATGTGTGACTAATTCTCTGAATTTCTATTACCAGATAGGTTCAGGTATGGTTACAGGTAATTTTTAGTGTGCTGGGGGGATACCCATGGGGGGAAAGAGCACCCCCCCCCCTCTCTGTCTGCTGTTTGATAGTGATATATATCTCTGTATCTGCATGCCATATATGAGCTTGGACCACTCACTGTGCCCATCTGCCCCCGCCTTGAGAGGTGGTTTGTCAATTTTTGCGCTAGTGACGCGATTCACCTAATATACAGTGAATGTTGGGTGGTAATTGATCACAGAGGAGTGTGGTAAGCAGGAGCCCATCAAACCCTTTTAGGCTCTGTGGCAAAATGTGAGATGGACACACTGTGTGGCGTAATGTGAACTGGAGGCACCGTGTGCCATAATGTGAACTGGAGGCACCGTGTGCCATAATGTGAACTGGAGGCACCTTGTGGCATAATGTGAACTGGAGACACCTTGTGTCATAATATGAACTGGAAGCACCGTGTGGCATAATATGAACTGGAAGCAGTGTGGCATAATATGGACTGGATGCTCCTTGTGGCATAATGTGAACTGAAGGCACCTTGTGGCAAGATGTGAACTGGAGGCACCTTGTGGCATAATTTGAACTGGAGGCACCTTGTGTCATAATGTGAACTGGAGGCACCATGTGACATAATGTGACAGGAGGCACCTTGTGGCATAATGTGAACGGGGCACTGTGGCAATTGGTGAACTGGGGGAACTGGACGAAGGGTGAACTGTGGACTTTTCTGTAACAATCCTTTATTATTATTTTTTTTTACAGAATAGTGATGTGCGGTAGATCACATTAATTGTGACACGTGAAAGTAGAGAATAACTATCTGAAGGTAAGCATGGCTGTCTAGAGACACTGCAAACTAAGGAACATTAACTGGGGGGGGGGGAACAACTGTAAAAAGTAACACATGGCTAGCTCTGTCCCGGCTACATGTCTCATTAGACTAATACAAGGTATACACAGTCCTGTTCGGGGCCAGCATACCAGGCATAGAAGTAACATTAGCAACAGCTAAACATGCCTGATGCAAATATCCTGCCAGGAGATACACAGAAGCTACTTCCAGGCAGTTCCATGGCAGAGGGCTGGACCAAGCGCAGTGTAAGACAGTAAATAACATTGTTTTGAAGCAACTCCCTGTTTGGCGATTGTTTGAATTACACCAAAACATGCAGCCTAAACGGATGACACATAGCTTTACAATGTACACTGATGGATTAAGAGCTTTTAGGGAACAATTCAAATCCTGTAATAACTCAGGAAGAACCCAAATAAAAAATATATATATACATACGGCGGTTGCGGCAGAATTTACAGACAAAATAAACGTCTTTATTAAGGAAGCGGCTTTTCCTACTATGCCAGTCATAACAGAAGAAATGTGCCTACAAACCGAGGATCACTACAGAGCTGTGCGCTATAACAACAATGGCATTAACACAAGGAACCAAATGAATGGAGACAAAGGAGTTAATAATTGCTGCAATCCATCAAGAGGGATCACATGAACAATATTGGTCAGTAAATCACTAAGAGATCAGGTGTCACATCGCAGAATGCATAAAGCATCACAAAAATCTGAGAGACAAGTAGAAGCCTATGTGTAATATAATAATTGTCATCCCACCACCCACGGCAAGAAATATCACTTGCAGCCCAGAAATCTGCAGAGAACTATTCATCCTGACAAACTCCTGGGTCCAGGACTGTGAAAGGTAACATGGCAGTATTGGTTTCTGACACGGGGCCTAATTCAGACCTGATCGCTCGCTAGGGTTTATTTACACAGCTGCGAGCAGATAGTCGCCGCCCATAGGGGAGTGTATTTTCGCTTTGCAAGTGTGCGATCGCGTGTGCAGCCGAGCGCTAAAAAAAAAGTTTTGTGCAGTTTCTGAGTAGGTCTGGACTTACTCAGCCACTGCGATCACTTCAGCCTGTTCGGGGCGGGAACTGACGTCAGACACCCACCCTGCAAACGCTTGGACACGCCTGCGTTTTCCCAACCACTCCCAGAAAACGGTCAGTTGTCACCAATAAACACCTTCTTCCTGTCAATCTCCTTGTAATCGGCTGTGCGAATGGATTCTTCATTAAATCCATCGACCAGCAACGATCCGCTTTGTACCCGTACAACGCACCTGCGCATTGCAGTGCATGCGCAGTTCTGTCCTGATCACTGCGCTGCAAAAAAACAGCAACGTGCAATCAGGTCTGAATGACCCCCAAAGTGCGCACAAAGCATTGTTTTGCAATCAGTGTGTCCCCCCTCCCCCCCTCCATCCGATGAGACAACTTGAAGGTTATCCAATAAGTCACCCAGGTACAAAAAAAATAGCCAAAATCGCTGGTAAAGTTAGTCAAAATCTACTATTGTCAGTTTAAGGGAAAACGCAGAGTCAAAATCTCTCATAGACAAAATCTCTCCATGTGTATGGACCATTAGAGTCAGCCTACGCAGGCTGAACGCTGCCTAAAAACATCACAAATCACCATCGATAGTCACGATGGTGTTCCAATGCTGCATCCTCAGATGCAGCACTCAGATCTCGAAAATGCATGCAGGAGGCGTCAATCCAGTGGTGTCACTACGTAAGTGTGGGCCCCTCCCGGGCGTCAGCCGCCGAAGGGTTACACCAAAGTGCTGGCTCCTCTCAGTGGGGGTCATTCCGACTCGATCGCTCGCTGCAGTTTATCGCAGCGATCGGGTCAGAACTGCGCATGCGCCGGCGCCACAGTGCGCCGGCGCATGGCAGCCGTCGTTGCCTAACGAGGCAGTCGCTGGGCGGGAGGGGGCTGGATGGCGGCGTTAAGCCGCCGTCTAGGGGGCGCGGTCTGGCCAACGCAGGCGTGGCCGGACCATTGGGTGGGCGGGCTGCGGTGGCTGCGGCCGCTGCGGGCCGGGGGGAGCGACGAGTAGCTCCCGGCCAGCAGGCTAAAGCCGCGCTGGTCGGGAGCTACTCTTGAAGTGCAAAGGCTTTGCCGCTGTGCGATGCCTTTGCACTTCTGCAGGGGGGGGGGGGCGCTGTGCTGGGCGTCCCCCCGCATGTCAGTGTGAATGATCGTAGCTGTGCTAGATATAGCACAGCTACGATCAACTCAGAATGACCCCCGGTGACAGGAGCCGGGTGCTGCACTGTAGTGTAACAATACATGCAGCACACGGCTCCTGACGCAATGTAGGAGCTGCACTGCACACAGGCTGGTCTCCAGGGACAGCCAAGCAGCTGATGAAATGGGGGTTCGGGCCGTGAGGTCACGCCCCCTGTCCAAGCCCCTATGTATGTTCCCGCACCGTGGCCAATATTTACTAAGAATTCGAGTTTGTCCGATTTTTATTTTTTTTTCTAAGTCCCAATCCGGGAATTCACTAAGCACCAATCTCGGCAGTGTTTGGACTATTCGTAATGGTTTGATTGGCAAAGTTCCGAAATACGAATGAATAGACCATCGGTCAAACGCGGCTGTTATTTCATACAATACGGGAATTCACTATTCATTCGTATTTGGGTGTTAGTCTCTGAGTGCTCAATTGCGGTCGTATTTTTTTGCGATTCGGTAAAAAAAGCGGCAAAAAAATAGACCTGCTTTTTTCAGCCGTGTTTACATGTGTTGACACTTACAAATCATTCTAACCTGAATTAGGATGCCTATAAAAGGGACACAAACTTCTCTCATGCAAAATAATTTATTTCCTTATGTTTGCTGGCCAAAAATTGTAGATTTGTAAGGCAATACACATTTAACAACATATATACATTATTACACACATTTGTGTTCAACTTTCAAATATTTCAAATGTTGTTGTTTCTGCATCATGGCCCTCATTCCGAGTTGTTCGCTCGGTAATTTTCTTTGCATCGCAGCGATTTTCCGCTAATTGCGCATGCGCAATGTTCGCACTGCGACTGCGCCAAGTAAATTTGCTATGCAGTTAGGTATTTTACTCACGGCATTACGAGGTTTTTTCTTCGTTCTGGTGATCGTAATGTGATTGACAGGAAGTGGGTGTTTCTGGGCGGAAACTGGCCGTTTTATGGGTGTGTGTGAAAAAACGCTGCCGTTTCTGGGAAAAATGCGGGAGTGTCTGAAGAAACAGGGGAGTGTCTGGGCGAACGCTGGGAGTGTTTGTGACGTCAAACCAGGAACGAAACTGACTGAACTGATCGCAGTTGCCGAGTAAGTCTGGAGCTACTCAGAAACTGCTAAGAAGTGTCTATTCGCAATTCTGCTAATCTTTCATTCACAATTTTACTATGCTAAGATTCACTCCCAGTAGGCGGCGGCTTAGCGTGTGCAAAGCAGCTAAAAGCAGCTTGCGAGTGAACAACTCGGAATGACCACCCATGTTTTTAAATCTGATTACTTATTTTTAACACACACAAACATGGCACAACAATAATGTCAGTCATTTTCGGACTGAATTATCTAAATATTACTCCCAACATATTAGGACACTTTTAGCCAACTCAATTGTGTTTTTCTTGTCAATTCGTCTAGAGAAGAAATGTAAAACAGTTACAATTCACATTGTAAATTGTATTGGTCATGGATGAATCTGCCTGGCTGCCAATTAGTCTGTCTGCTGGCTTAAAGAATGATTAGAATCTAGAAAGAGTAATGATTAGAAAAAAATCAAGTGGTCTGCTTTCTGCATGCTAACATCTATGTGCAGCTCAAACAACAGTTTCCTGCTACCAAAAAATACAAAGATGGTAAAGAAGAAATGTGTGTTCAAAATTCCTTTTGTTGTTTGTACCAGTTATAATTAATGATGTTGTACAAATTGTCAAGGAGCTAATTGTTATATATATTCTGTTAATCATACACTTGGTAAGTGTTATTTTTCTCTTCTCTTTAAAGAAATGGGTGTGTTTTTTTTAAAATGTTTATTTGGGTGGTTGCTTGTCCTGGCCTTTGCCTTTACCACTGTCGTGTTGGCGTGCTCTGGTGGAGCGCCTTGGTGGTGATGACACTGGCGTTACATTTGGAGTAGTCGTACCAGAACTGCTGCTTGTTTGCTGTTGCTGCAGGGATCTGAGTGTTTAATTGAGGTTACTGAGGGTGGCATTGAGTTCACGTGTTGCAGCATTTTGATTGTCTACAATTCTGGACATGGATTCATTGATCATTTGATTGCTTTCTAAAATGTTTATATAGCTTTGCTGTTGTCTGTGCTGTTCTTCCATTATGCGCTGTAAGTTGCCCATGACATGTGTAATGTCTGCACGTATGATTTCCATGGTATTTGCAATTCTTGTGTTTGTTTCATTTTGTCTACTCAGATTTCTGCTGATTCGTCTGAGGTGAGATGGTAGGCTTGCAAACATTTGGGTCTGCCTACGCAGGCAATCTTCATTAGTGGCCTGCTGTCTAGCCCAAATGGTCCAGAACACTTGATCAGGGCCTTGTGTTACTGGTGTTGTTGGGCTGTGTTGGGGTGGTGGTGTGCTTTGCTGTGGGGGAGTACTCACAGGTGCTGGGGGGCTGATTCCTTCGCTTACTGGATGCATTTCTAACATGATTGTGTCATCCATGTCACTGTGTTGCTGTTGTTGCGGAGGGATGCTGGTACCAGGACTAGAAGCTGAAATTATAAACATTTATCCGTTACTTATCCATATGTTTAATACATTGGTACAAAGCACTAAACATGGAACACATGTAATGGACTGGTGCTTTCAGATATCCGGCCTAGCAACATCATCACTCATTACTTAAATACATATATATGCCTGTTTGTGGCAAATGTGTCTGGTTACTTCATTCTGAAAGCAAACACATGAGTTGTATGGTACATCAGACATCCTCCTGCCTAAAAACACATTGTAATCCATAATGTGTTGCCTTCTAGTGTCTCCAACCAAAACATAGTAATGTTTTTGTATGCAGTTGGCAATGTTAGGACAAGCACACATGTGTAAATGATTCTAACAACCTTACTATTTGCAAAGCTTACACATGAGTTACTGTTGCAGCATCTTCCACACAATGTGCTACTGTATGGCTGAAGTGGACATACATATCTTTATTGGATGTTGTGTTGGCCATTTTGTTTGGTTTCCATTTCATGTTTTACTGACTTGGGTAAGTATAGCAGATTTTGATGGGTATTGACTTAATGAGTTTAAGTAAATGGTTTTTTACAGATCTGACATTTTTAATTGTTATCACAGTTTGTTACTCACAATCAAGATGAGGGGAGTGTGGTTGTCGTCTTGGAGGTGTGTCCAAAATTTGGAGTGGGGGCACCGAACAAACAGTAGATCATTTTCGTGGCGGGGTAGCCTGCTGTGGTTGGCCCTGGACATCAGACCTTGCTTTCTTTGCTGGCAGATGTTTTTTGTGGTGTGTTCCAGAAGTGCGCCTTCTGCTGCTTAAGACTTCTTTGGATGGACCTAGTATTGAAAGTGACATTTTGTTATGGCCATTCATTTACAAACCTAACCTATACTACAATGGACACTTTACCTGCTTCCGCAGCGTCATCATCATCAGATGTGATGGGAGTGACTGTAGGATGACCAGTACTGCTTTTTTCAACACTGTAAATCCAAAAAAACAAAAACAAAAAAAAATTATTCATGCTATTGTTAATACATCCACCCATTATGCTTATAAACATTACGTCTTTAAAAAATGGATGTTTTATTATGAATCTAAAAATAAGGACATTAAACACAAAAAGCACAACAACAAACCCCAAACATTGTCCAATAGCCATATGCACTATGGAAAGTGCAACACAGGGAATCATATACAGGACACAGACATAGGACACAATTCCAAAAACATGCACTAACAAGCCAAAACACACACAGCTTCATTTTCAAATAAAATGGAAAAAAATGCAGATGCAATATAGAAATAGGTCTGTGATGTGGCACTCCAAACACACATTAACACAATATGAGGCCAACAAAAATAAAAACAAAAAACAAAAAAAAAACCAGTAAGGTAACTAAGTCTGCAGTTGTGTCAGTGTACAAATACAGACTCAAAATGAACCAGCAAATAGTGGCCTTGACTTAAACAATATTACATTGAGTACTAATGAAATTACACATGTAACTGCCTTCAAAGACACTTTGCACTACTCCAGCCTCTAACACAGAGCCGGATTAAGGCTATGGGGGGCCCGGGGCCCATCAGATAGAGGGGTCCCTAATACAGAGGCAGATGAGTTATTTATATATATGTATATATATATATACACACACATATATATATATATATATATATATGTGTGTGTGTGCGTGTACATATATATATATGTGTGTGTGTGTGTGTGTGTGTGTGTGTGTGTGTATGTATGTATGTATATATATATATATATATTTCACATACATGCACCCACACACAGATATAGACAAATAAATATACACAAACATATATACACATATATAAATACACTCTACCAGATCCATCATATTACATCCAGCGCCAGCCTTACTTTTTGCTGGCAGGTTGCTTTGTCACAGAAGACAGGAGAGTGAGAGATCACTCTTCTCTGTCTCCTCCAAGCCGCTCACGGCTGATCCACGTGCTGCCAGTGTCCTGTGCAGCCTGCGCGCTCAGCCAATAATGACTGAGCCGCAGGCTGCTACTTTACACGGTATTGGACAGCTGAGCCGTCGCTCAGCTGTCCTGTACTGTCAGAAGGCCGTGGCGCCGGCGCCGCGGCTGTTAGGTTGCCATGGCAACCAAAGGGGAGATAGAAGCCCCGCAGATCGGTAAGAGCTCCGATCTGTGGCGGGGGCCCCCTTTAGGAAGGGGGGCCTGGGGTACTTATCCCCATGGCACCCCCCTTAATCCGGCTCTGCTCTAACATATCAACCACTGATTTGGAAACATTGCACATGGATAACAAAATAAAAAAACATAGTCCAACTTTCAAAATGTACAATGTGCAAAAGTAAAACATTTTCTCTGACGTCCTAAGTGGATGCTGGGGACTCCGTCAGGACCATGGGGATTAGCGGCTCCGCAGGAGACAGGGCACAAAACTAAAGCTTTAGGATCAGGTGGTGTGTACTGGCTCCTCCCCCTATGACCCTCCTCCAAGCCTCAGTTAGGTTTTTGTGCCCGTCCGAGCAGGGTGCAATCTAGGTGGCTCTCTTAAGGAGCTGCTTAGAAAAAGTTTTTAGGTTTCTTATTTTCAGTGAGTCCTGCTGGCAACAGGCTCACTGCATCGAGGGACTTAGGGGAGAGAAGTTCAACTCACCTGCGTGCAGGATGGATTGGATTCTTAGGCTACTGGACACCATTAGCTCCAGAGGGAGTCGGAACACAGGTCTCACCCTGGGGTTCGTCCCGGAGCCGCGCCGCCGACCCCCCTTACAGATGCTGAAGATTGAAGGTCCAGAAACCGGCGGCAGAAGGCTTTTCAGTCTTCATGAAGGTAGCGCACAGCACTGCAGCTGTGCGCCATTGTTGTCACACACTTCACACCAACGGTCACTGAGGGTGCAGGGCGCTGGGGGGGGCGCCCTGGGCAGCAATGATAGTACCTTATTCTGGCTAAAAATACATCACATATAGCCCCTGGGGGCTATATGGATGTATTTAACCCCTGCCAGGTCTCAGAAAAACGGGAGAAGAAGCCCGCCGAAAAGGGGGCGGGGCCTATTCTCCTCAGCACACAGCGCCATTTTCCCTCACAGAAAGGCTGGTGGGAAGGCTCCCAGGCTCTCCCCTGCACTGCACTACAGAAACAGAGTTAAAACAGAGAGGGGGGGCACTTATTTGGCGATATGTATATATATATTAAAATGCTATAAGGGAGGAACACTTATATAAAGGTTGTCCCTGTTGTCTCCTGGACAATTTAATGACACACCAAGTCCAAACTACACATGGAAAATGTACTGTCCAAAAACCACATGACATACCAGCAAGTAAGACGTTACATTGACTTTTGTATGAAACATGACCCAAAATAATGTATTTGATGACGCACACTTGAAGATGGGAGTAATAAGCAACGTCACATGACACACATTTATAACATACAGTAAGCCAGAAGTAATGTCATAGAATGTTAAGGCAAATATGTTATGCACACCAGTGCCAGCAGGAAAGTACTGGTGTCAGAACTGTTATGCACTCCAGTGTCTGCAGGAATGTACTGGTGTTTGAACTGTTATGCAAAACAGATGGACTCATAGACAAACTGGGGGATATGACATAACGTACACAGAAGGTGATAGGGTAACAAAATACACACAAAGTGAACAGAGAAGCCCAGAGGCTAAGGAACTGGGTATCTCCCTTGTATTAGAACTGCTAAGATGGAAAAAGCAAGATGTTGTGTTTTAATACGTAGAGTACCCGAAATGCTGTTGCTAAGGGCAACAGCAAAACCCTAAAGGGTTACCAACGGGTGTGGCAGTAAACTCCTTGGTCAGAGATGGAATGATAGACACAAGGAGAATCTCCACAATCCAAATTCTCACTTGCAGTGCACAGGTTTTAGCTTACTGCCACTAAACTGACCCCTGACACCTAGCACAGTGAGACAGGATTAGACAGGCAAGTCTTAGAATACAGCCGCAAACTTGCTAAGTTCACAGAGTAGTAACAGAACCCCAGCAAGCTAAACGACTGACTCCAGTCTTACTGCTAGGTCTGGATTGGCAGAGTGTAATACCAAATTCCCAGGCCTATTTGCAGTAAGCAACAAACAAATACAAAGCTACACAGTACTGGCTAACGTTCATGAACTGACTAACCAACAAAGATTCAGCAGCATCTGCTTACCCTGAAAAGAGGCCTTATAAAGCAGGTGCTGTCCACGCCCCACTCAGACCTCACAGACTGTGAGCACAAAAACCAGCACCGGATCCCCTGCCGTGCACAGAGCCTATAACCACTGCACAGCAAAAGACCCGAACCGGAGTATCAGCTGCGCTCAGGTTACTCCACTAGCACTTGTCTCCCGGTTGCCATGACGACGTGGCAGCACAGGGCAGGAGACCCTAACAGTACCCCCCCTCTGACGAGGGGTCAAAGAACCCCTACCACCGGGTTTATCGGGGAACTGCGAGAAGAAAGAGCGTATCAGTCTGGGGGCATGAAGATCACAACTGCGCACCCACGACCGCTCCTCCGGGCCATACCCCTTCCAGTGCACCAAAAATGACAGCCGACCCCGAACCACCTTGGAGTCAAGAATCCTTTCAACAACAAACTCCCTCTGGCCACGTATCAGAAGAGGGGAAGGTCTTCCACTGGTAGAAGGATTACTAATCGCCCGTTTTAAAAGGGAACAATGAAATGTTTTATTGATACCCAAAGAACGGGGCAGATCTAACTGAAATGCCACCGGATTGATAACCCTGGTGATCTTATAAGGGCCGATGAACCGGGGCCCTAACTTATGAGATGGCTGTCTCAACTTCAAATTCTTGGTAGACAACCAGACGAAGTCTCCTAATTTGAAGCTGCAGGGTCTTTTCCGCTTATCAAAAACCCTTTTGGTCACTAATGACACAGACACAAGGGCTTTCTTCACTTTCCGCCAAATACCTCTAAGGACCGAAACCACAGAGGAACCACCAGGCGTGGAGTCCACGGGGTCAAAAGAATTGGCCTTAGGATGATGCCCATACACACAAAGGAAGGGAGAGATCCCTGTAGCAGAGTGAGCCGCGTTGTTATAGGCAAACTCCGCCATGGACAGATGAGCAACCCAGTCAGTCTGACACTTGGAGACATAACACCTGAGGAACTGCTCCAAGGACTGGTTCACCCTTTCAGTCTGCCCATTAGACTGCGGATGGTAGCCTGACGACAAGCTGACAGAAATCTGGAGATCGGAACAAAATGCCCTCCAGAATTTGGCCACAAACTGGGATCCGCGGTCAGAGACCACATCAAGTGGCAACCCGTGGAGACGCACAACATGCAGCATAAATAATTCAGACAGGCGTCTGGCTGATGGCAGCCCAACCAGTGGAACGAAGTGCGCCATCTTCGAAAACCTGTCAACGACAACCCAGATGGCTGTCATCCCCGAGGATTTGGGCAAGTCCACCACAAAATCCATTGAAATGTGGGTCCATGGCTTAGATGGGATAGAGAGTGGATGTAATGGGCCAACAGGAACCCCTCTAGGAGTCTTATTTCGGGCACAGATGTCACATGCCCGAACCCACTGATCCACATCCTTAGCCACCGAGGGCCACCACACCGCCCTAGATAGCAACTCCCGAGTTCTGGCAATACCCGGGTGACCTGCCGACTTCTTGGCATGGAATTCCAGGAACACTCGCTGTCTTAACCTAGGAGGCACAAACAAAAGACCTACCGGAAGGTCTGGAGGAGCCTGCTCCTGTGCTCTAAGGACTAATGATAAGAGGTCCTGGGTAATGCCCACTTTAATACATGATGGGGAAACAATGGGCAACGGCTCCTCGGTGGTCTCCTGGATTGGAGCAAAACTCAGCGAGAGCGCATCAGCCTTGATGTTTTTTGACCCAGGGCGATATGTTATCAAAAAATTAAAGCGAGCAAAAAACAAAGCCCATCGTGCCTGCCTGGCATTGAGACGCTTCGCTGACTCTAAATATGCCAGATTCTTATGGTCAGTGAGAATTGAGACCACAAACTTAGCCCCCTCAAGCCAGTGTCTCCACTCCTCGAGTGCATCCTTAATAGCCAACAATTCCCGGTTACCCACGTCATAATTCATCTCGGCAGGCGAAAATTTACGGGAAAAGTAAGCACAGGGATGAAGGCGATTATCAGACACTCCCATCTGAGAAAGCACTGCCCCAATACCCATCTCAGAGGCATCCACCTCCACCACAAAAGGACGCTCTGGATCTGGGTGTCGCAGCACCTTGGCCGAAACAAATGCCCTTTTGAGACGGGCAAAAGCCGCTTTAGCCTCACAAGACCAGTGAGCAACATCCGCCCCTTTCTTAGTGAGTGCCACCAAGGGCGCCACTATAGACGAAAATCTAGCGATAAATCGTCTATAAAAATTCGCAAAGCCCAGGAAACGCTGAAGCGCCTTCAAACTAGTGGGCTGCACCCAATCCAGGACTGCCTGTACCTTGGAACCCTCCATTTGGAAACCTTCTGGGGAGATAATATATCCTAGAAATGCGATTTGCTGAACTTCAAATTCGCACTTCTCCAGCTTTGCCCCAAGCCGGTGGTCTCTGAGTTTCTGGAGGACTAAGCGTACATGCTTCCGATGTTCCTCCAGGGAATGGGAGAAGATTAGGATGTCATCTAAGTATACAACTAAGAATCTATCCAAATATTCCCTGAGCACATCATTCATGAAATCCTGGAAGACTGCCGGGGCATTACAGAGCCCAAAAGGCATCACCAAATATTCATAATGCCCTGAGTGGGTATTAAAGGCAGTCTTCCATTCATCCCCCTCTCTTATTCGGATTAGATAGTACGCACCGCGTAGGTCAATCTTAGAAAAAATGGTGGCAGTACGAAGCTGGTCAAACAAGACCGAAATGAGAGGCAGTGGGTATGAGTTGTTAATCGTGATACGGTTCAATTCCCTGAAGTCGATGCAGGGTCGCAACGAACCGTCCTTTTTACCCACGAAGAAGAACCCCGACCCAACTGGAGACTGTGAAGGTCTGATAAATCCCTTAGCCAAGTTCTCCTGAATGTACTCTGCCATAGCCTGAGTCTCAGGACGTGACAGGGAGTACAACCTGCTCTTGGGAAGCTTAGCATTTGGCAACAAATCAATGGCACAGTCATAGGGGCGATGGGGAGGTAGTACCTCTGCAACTTTTTTGGAGAACACGTCCGCAAAATCTGCATAACACCCTGGCAATCCTGGCAAACTTAGCTGCGAGAGCCTGACTGGAAGGCTCAAGCAACTCCTGAAACAATCAGTACCCCAACTAAGAATCTCCCCAGAGACCCAGTCAAATTGAGGATTGTGGGCCCTTAACCAGGGTAACCCCAACACCAATGGGGCAAAAGTACAGACAGTCACATAAAAGGACAATTTTTCAGAGTGTGTGGCTCCAATAAACAAAGAAATCTGGCTAGTGCAAGAGGTAATTTTACCTTGGGATAATGGTTCCCCGTTTAACCCACAAATCTCAATTTCCGATGCCAAGGGTACTAAGGGAACAGAGTGTTTCAGGGCGAATTGGCGGTCCATAAAAACCCCGTCGGCCCCACTGTCCACAAAGGCCTCAGTCTTGACAGTTTGACCGAGGATCTTCAAGGTCACCGGAATGATAAAAGTCTTCTTGGGAAATTCTGACTTCTGGCCTGACAGGATATTTCCCATCACCCTCAGGCCCTGAAGTTTTCCGGCTTTTCTGGGCATGATACTACCACATGACCTTTATTCCCACAGTACAAACACAACCCCTGCTGTCTCCTCCGCGTCTTCTCACGCGAGGAGAGGCGGGTAGCCCCAATCTGCATAGGCTCCTCAGAAAATTCCTCAGAGTCTGAGGTTCCCTTGGGAAGGAAGGAAATCTCAGTCTCCCTTTCAAGCCTACGCTCTCTCAGCCGTCTATCCACCCGGATGGATAACTGCATGAGCTGATCCAAGCTATCAGGCAAGGGATATTGTACCAGTTGGTCCTTTATCTGGTTAGAAAGACCTCTTCGGTACTGGTGTCTCAGGGCTGGGTCATTCCACTGGGTATCATGGGCCAACCTCCGAAACTCCGTACAGTAAACCTCAACTGGCCTGCGCCCTTGCTTAAGGATCGAAATCTGAGCCTCGGCTGAGGCCGTCTTGTCAGGGTCATCATACAACATGCCCAGTGCCGTAAAAAAAGCATCAACACTTTTAAGCGACGGACAGTCAGGCTGCAACCCATATGCCCAGACCTGTGGGTCTCCTTGTAGCAAGGAAATCACTATGCCCACCCGCTGAATCTCCGACCCAGAAGACTGAGGCCTAAGCCGGAAGTATAGCTTGCAGCTCTCCTTGAAACAAAAGAACTGCGAGCGATCTCCAGAAAAACGATCCGGGAGATTTACTTTCGGCTCCTTAACCCCTGCAGGTGCTGCTGCTGCGGGAGCTCCGCCAGCAGCCTGGGAGGTGTGCATTTTAATGGACAAATCATTAAATTGTCGAGTCAGGACCTGCACCTGATCGACCACCTGTTGCAACGTATTTTGAGGGGTATGCTCCATATTCCCACAAAATTTCAACAGGAGTATTAGGCTGCTGAATATGTTATGCACACCAGTGCCAGCAGGAAAGTACTGGTGTCAGAACTGTTATGCACTCCAGTGTCTGCAGGAATGTACTGGTGTTTGAACTGTTATGCAAAACAGATGGACTCACAGACAAACTGGGGGATATGACATAACGTACACAGAAGGTGATAGGGTAACAAAATACACACAAAGTGAACAGAGAAGCCCAGAGGCTAAGGAACTGGGTATCTCCCTTGTATTAGAACTGCTAAGATGGAAAAAGCAAGATGTTGTGTTTTAATACGTAGAGTACCCGAAATGCTGTTGCTAAGGGCAACAGCAAAACCCTAAAGGGTTACCAACGGGTGTGGCAGTAAACTCCTTGGTCAGAGATGGAATGATAGACACAAGGAGAATCTCCACAATCCAAATTCTCACTTGCAGTGCACAGGTTTTAGCTTACTGCCACTAAACTGACCCCTGACACCTAGCACAGTGAGACAGGATTAGACAGGCAAGTCTTAGAATACAGCCGCAAACTTGCTAAGTTCACAGAGTAGTAACAGAACCCCAGCAAGCTAAACGACTGACTCCAGTCTTACTGCTAGGTCTGGATTGGCAGAGTGTAATACCAAATTCCCAGGCCTATTTGCAGTAAGCAACAAACAAATACAAAGCTACACAGTACTGGCTAACGTTCATGAACTGACTAACCAACAAAGATTCAGCAGCATCTGCTTACCCTGAAAAGAGGCCTTATAAAGCAGGTGCTGTCCACGCCCCACTCAGACCTCACAGACTGTGAGCACAAAAACCAGCACCGGATCCCCTGCCGTGCACAGAGCCTATAACCACTGCACAGCAAAAGACCCGAACCGGAGTATCAGCTGCGCTCAGGTTACTCCACTAGCACTTGTCTCCCGGTTGCCATGACGACGTGGCAGCACAGGGCAGGAGACCCTAACAAAATACGCATGCTCACCATCCTTCCTGGGGCGATCGGAATCCCGGACATAGGTTGCAGACACTACTTCTGGAGGGATTATAGTCCGCATGGGCTCCTCATAGTTCAGATATGTGGCAATAAAGGGCGGACCACCACCGGTTTTGCGAGCCGACTTCGCCTCCTTGACACGTCGCTTTATGTCATAGTACCGTTTGCAGCACGTGTCCTCCGTCCGCTTCACCACCCCCTCACTATTTACAGCAGCAACTACTTTCGCCCACAACACCGTCTTCTTCCGTGTTGGCACCTTGGCGGACTCAGGCCCAAATAGCTGCCGCTGATACTTCATCAGCTCCCGCACCAATGCCACATTTTCTGCATAACTAAACTTGACATTCCGCCCAGTCTTAGTAGTGGTGCGTGGCTGCGGAGCTGTCTGACTGTCACTATCACTGTCACTTGAGGCTGCTGCAGCAACCTCACCCACCTCCTCCACCTCACTAACCTCACTAACACTCACCTCCTCCACCTGACCAACCTCCTCCCCCTCACTAACACCCTCCACCTCACTCACCTCAGCCACCTCTGAGTCACACATAATTGTGTGACTAAACAATTAACACAGAAAAAAACAAAGCAAAACAGTCCTCCGCTACCACTACACTAATCACACACACACACACACACACACACACACACACACACACACACACACACACACACACACACACACACTGACAAGGGACTATAATAAAAAAAACTAGGACAAAAATTGAGACAAAACCAAAAAATACAAGACAACAAGAATGACAAATCTACTTTTAAACACAATACAACACTCAGAACTCGCAAAAAATACTCCTCCAAACACTACTCACTAAACTCCACTGCACAACCTCTCTCCTCACCACTAACTAAACCCACGAGGTGCGGACGGTTTGGGGCGTATTTATATGGTTGCGCACAGACACTCCTACCATCTGAAACACAACCAATCACGAACGGGGATGAAAACCGAAACTAAAAGTGAAAATGCGGCCGCGGAAAAAAAAAAACCCTGCCGCGTTTAACTTAGAAAACCCCCCAGCAAAAACAACACAAACACGTACAAAAACGACAATGACGGCCGTAAATGTGCCAAAAAAACACGACTGCCATCGACATCGGAAAACATGAAAACAATAAATTCGAATGCTTAGTAACTTGGCGTATATAGTTTCAAAAAGTTGCATGAAAATGCACCCGATACAAGACGAGTTTAAAAACTACACAAACCGACACAAACACGAATATTAGTAAATTTTGGCCCGTGTGTCACTACAGGTAGGGACGCCGATGCTTCTATCTCCTGCAGACGCCTCCTGCTCTATTTGAATCTGAATTAAAATTGCACAGCCGCTTCCTTACAATCCCATCCAAAAATGAATACGGCCCGCAGTCATACCATGACAAGCAAATTGTACAACAGTCTTCTCAGTTTTTGACTTTTACAAGATTAAAAAAATAAAAATACAACACTGAATTATCACACTTAGGGGTATATTTACTAAAGGTCAATTTGGATCGATTTTTTATTGATTTTAAATAGATGGAAATTGATCTAAATCGATATTGAGCTTCAGGGACTAACACACAAGGACTAACAGATGATTTTTGATATTCATGTTTAAATGTTAGTACTTGTTTTAGCCTCAGAAACACAACGTGGGGGTAAATGTAATAGGGTGTGAGAAGCCGGAGGTGCGAGACTGGGATGCAGTTATGTGACCGGCCGCCAGGAGACCGCCGGTCACTATGCCTCCCCCTACATCACGCCCACTTAGAATCCTGACAGTCACTATGCCGACTAGCAGGGTCTATTCCCACTCATGGTTGTCCAAGCCTGCAGCGCGGAGAGCGCAGCGTGCCCGCAAGAGGCTTGTTGCACTGCCCCTCCCCCCCCTCCCTCGGCTTTCCGCTGCCAGGAACCCGGCGGAGGTATGCTGACCGCCAGTCCCGCACACCCAACCCACGAGAGTTTGTCCAAGAATAGCAGCTTTTTTAAAGCACCAATCATTTACAAGGACTTAAACGAGTATTAACACCGTTCTGGTCATCTCAGATTGGACCCAGGATTTTGGTCTGATGGTGGTATTACAAATAGAAGTAAGTACCAGACAAATGATGGTAGTGCTAGAAACAGCAAAGGCTTCTGGGAAATGAATCTGGGGCTGTTGCTTGGTACCTGTCTCCTAAACCTGATAGCAATGTTGCCACTGTACATGTATTTATTATTACTCATGAGAACTTCCCATGGCTTGCAGAGTTTATGTCCTTGCCGCGCTATACATTTATTTCAGCGCCGTAAAGTGTCTTTGTACATCGTTACCCCTCTACTATGTGACTATTTACCCTTACATCTGTCATGCACCGCAGGACATCACTGCAGTTACAGTATGACAATGTTTTGAGGTATCATAGAGAAGTTTAACAGAGCTGAACACAGAAAAACATACATGGAGCCACTGTAAATAAGAGTAAGGCAGAACCAGCATCAAACCTTCTGGTTAATGAATACCAAGTGATTAATCATTGATGGCCAATTATGTCAGAGTTGTCTCTTTAGGTCACATCTTCATAGCGGCGTGACCATTAACCTATTGGCTGCATAAACCTTCATAAGACTGTCCTTCAAGAGCCGATCCCTGCACGATGCATTATGCCAGACCGTTGGAATAACCAGATCTCTTTTTTTTTTTAAAGTTATATTTTATTGCAAAGCTTCATACAAGACCATACAGAATATTTAAAGTAGCCCATAGAGATCCAGGAGCAATATAAAACATATAACCCGGGCCACAAAGAAGCAATGCAGTTTTAACAAATAGTAAAAACATCACAAAATAAAAAGCCATATGACACAAAAAAGAGAAAGAGGGAAAAATAAGAGGAGGGAATTGGATACAGAGAAAAAGAGTAAGAAGAGAAAAGAGAAGAGAGAGAAGAGGAAGAGAAAGAAGAAGAAAAAGAGAGAGAAAAAGAAGAAAGGAAGGAAGGGACCACCGAACCAAAGCAGACCTGTGACAGAGTTGGGCGGCAAAGTGAGTAAACCACGGGGACCAATTCTTATCAAATTTGTCAATGGTGTTATGTAAGGCATGAGTAATCCTTTCCATAGAAACAATGAACCATATCCTAGACATCACCATCTGCATAGGAGAGCGAGAAGGTCAATTCCAGCTGGAGGCCAGGGCTCCCCTAGCGGCATGCAGAATATGGAGAGCCCGTTTATTTGAGGGAAAAGGAAGACCATCCATAGGGTACCCCAATAACGCTGACCATGGGCCAAGGGAGAATGGAAAGTGGAATATCTTGCTTAAAAGCGACTCGGAATAACCACATCTTTAATCGCTCACACAACTTTACAACAGAAGACGCATTTGATTCATCTTCCGCTAGTAAGTTTATAATAACATTACGCCACAACTGCAGAAAGTGAGCGAGAGGTCTAATTCCCCTGGATACACTTCTGTTACACTAACAACTCAATGCAGTCTCTTCAAAAGCACCAATCTACTAATAAAGAGTAAAACGTAGATGGAAAAGGTTATTACGAACCATAAACTAATGCAAAGCATTTTATTCCACATGGAAGAGACAATTCTCCAATCCGTGTCTGACAAGAACCAATGCAATCTCACATACAGTAGAGGTGTACAGGACAACTAGGGTCTGATTGTACGCAATGCTGATATTTACACAGCTGAGTGATTATCGGAAGACGGCGTATGCACCACTGTCGCACTGTGCACGTGCCAAGGTACGTTAGCGCCGCCGCCCGCAGTAAGGATTTATTCTCAAAGTGACTGACAGCAGGGCAGTCGAGAGCCGGAAGGGCCCAGGTACTTTTCAAGGGGCGTGGCCTAATCACAGGAGGTGTGGTCATGTACCCTTAGAAAAAAAATACTGAAAAAAATAGTATTTTAAGCACCTCCATGGCCACACTGCAGCCCAGTACAGAGTGGCGTGTGATGGGCTGAGGAGAAGAGCTGCATCTGCTGCTGCTAGGTAAGGGGGTGTTGGCCTGGGCCCCTACTGGACCCTCACTGGGCCCCTCCTTCAGACCTGGGCCCGACGATTTGTACCCTCTACCAGCACTCTACCCTCTCTCAGCACCACTGACTGACAGCAACCAATAGGGCTAGGCTACAGGGAGTGGTGGGAAAAACGCAGGCATGGCCTACATCTGCGACCGCGCAGGCAGAAAACATGGCTCCAACATCGCAGCTTTCGTGGCCATTCTGCGGTGCCATAGACTCACTCAAGGGGTCGATGTTCATTGGATTTGCATCAATACTGCGAGTGTGTACGCAGCTGCTGAGATGTTGCGATGGGTCCGGGGGGGCTTCTCTTTTCACTTCCGAGTGGCTGCTTCACTTGCGTTGTTTCTCAAGGCTGAAAAATTTCAGCGGCGTAGGCACGTGCATACAAATCGGAATCAGGCCCCAAGTATGGAGAATAAATATGCCATAATACAGTATTATGGCCTGCACCTGCATCCACCAAGAGATCAGTGATCTGTACATGAGCTTCTATCTTTCCTCCATACATCTGTCACATTCATCTGTCAGTAAACGGAGTGGGTGGAATTAACTAATGACTAATACAGAGGTGGGCGCTATAGCACAGCCGGTTTGTTTCTGCATGTAGCGGCTGTGCTAAAATGTGCATAAGCTGCAGAGCGCATCTTGTGTTAAAAGATTCCCAAGGACGACTTCTGTGATGCGGACGCAGCATTGGGATCTTCCAGCTTGACCATCAGACATCTGAGTAACCCCCAGTATACTCAGGATGTCCAGTGAAATCACACTGCTCCAGCCAGTGAACCTGCCACTGTTTTTTAAACACCCACTGCCCCCAAAAGCCAGCAGCGTGTCAATCATTCTGCGGATTTCAGGGCACTGCGAGTGACATTGCAGATCCCGATCTATGAATGCACAGATTTAAAAACATAGGAGATATACGGATGTGTACTAATGCATCCAGCCTGTATATGCCATGCAGCGCGAGTGAGCTGCCAGGTCCTCTGCTACTAACGTCAGGCATCTTCCCCCCCCCCCGAAAATGTGTCTAAGTTAAAATGCAATGCGACTAGGACGCACCGGGAGACTGTGCTGATTTGATATATGACACTTCAATATTGTGTATGACTGCGTCTGTATACAGAGCACAACTGAACTTTTATTGGAAAAAAGATGCAGCTGCTACATTGTAGCACTTCATGTACAGATTCAGAGACTCAGTCGCACACAGATATACAAGTGCCATATTAATCGGCACAGTTTCCTCGTGCGTCCTAGTCACATTGCGTTGCAAATAAGATGCATTTTTTTTGCAAAAAAGAAGCCTGACGCTATAAGATTCTCACAAGCAACGATGTATGAGAACACATCTGCATGTACTGTATGCGGTTAAATTACCGGTAGTCAGGATACCGACGCCGGAATCCTGACAGCTGGGTAATTGCTGGTGATGGCAATCCCAACCCAAGCCGGGTATTCCCACTCATGGTGGTCCACGCCACCACCCGAGGAGGAATATAATAGTGTGGAGAACAAAGGTCACCGCCTGGCCTGAAGCACGGCGATCGCAGCGAGGGGATACGCTGTGCTCGCTAATGTTTGTTTATTATCAGTTATTTATATAGTGCACATATTCCCAGTTCCCAGCAATGGCCCCTGGAAATATTCCTACGTTTCAGAATAGACCATACAATGGGGGGGATTCAGATCTGATCGTAAATGTACTAAATTCAGCACATCTATGATCAGTTTCTCTGACAAGCGGGGGGACGCCCAGCACAGGGCTAGTCCGCCCCGCATGTCAGGCCCTACTTCCTTACCTGAAGGGTGCAAAAGCATTGCACAACGGCGATGCTTTTGCACCTGCTGAGTAGCTCCCTGCCGGCGCAGCCTGGCTGTGCTGGCAGGCAGCTACTCGCTGCGTCCCAGCGGCTGCGTGTGACGTCCCGCAGCCGCCGCTGCTCGCCCCCGCAATGGTCCGGACACGCCTGCGTTGTCCAGGCTGCGCCCGCCAACGGCGTTCTAACGTCGTTGGCACGCCCCCTCCCGCCCCGCCTCTGCCTGTCCATCAGGCAGAGGCGATCGGAGCCCTGAGATGCTGTTAGCCACAAAGGGCTTCGGGCTGCGATCTCTGCCGCGATCCAGTCTGAATTACCCCCCGTGTCTCTTCCCATCCGCTCTTGTTCTGTAGATTTTATCACTTCATGTTTACAGAAAAGTATCAAACTCAAGAAACAATAGAAGATGAGAAAGTTTATGAGCTGCAAAGCCGGGGGGGGCCAGAGTACTGTGTGTAACCACTGCCTCCGTAGAGAAGGGGCTCTGGAAAATATGTTATGATGCTGACAACTATGTGACCTTGTTCCCTGAATAAAACTTCCACAAGAAAATAGGATTCCAGCAAACAACATACCAAGGTTAGAGATAGAGAGGTTTCAGCAACACAGATATGGTCATTATTGTGCCTGAGCTGGAAACAAACAAGAAGAAATAAAAAGAATTTTCATTATTTAATTTATGAGAAACTAATATAATATAGGCCCAAATGTTTTGCAAATATTTAATAACGTACACCATATGTAAGATCGCTAATGTGATAATCCACGGCACCCGACTGAATTTTCACGCTTGTAATTCAGCATCTCCTTGCCCCGCAGACTTCCTGTTCTGCAGGATGGAATGTCAGTCACGTTACAGGGGAGACGGCAGTCAGCAGTACAAGGCTGTCTGCAACCAACTTATCTATCATTTCACACACGATAAAGAAGCAGCCGTCAGCGAGCACTTCGCACAATTGTAGGAACATACTGAAAGCTGTTCTATTATGGCCCTGAAACAGAATTGGACTTACTAAAGTTCACTGGCAGAACTTGTGAGTGGTGGGCCCCGGTGCAAAAATATGCTTTGGGCCTCCCTCCTCCGCCCCACCCCAAATTCATAATATGCCATGTGGCAGAGGGTGACAGGGAGAGGGTGATGGTGAGAGGAAAAGGGTGACACAGAGAGAGGCAGTGGGTGACAGGGAGAGAATGATTGGGAGAGGCAGTGGGTGACAGGGAGTGGGAGAGGCAGTGGGTGACAGGGAGAGGGTGATGGGAACAGGCAGTGAGTGACAGGGAGAGGAAGTGGGTGACAAAGAGATGGTGATGGGGAGAGGAAGAGGATGACAAGAAGAGGCTGTGGGTGACAGGGAGATGGTGATGGGGAGAGAAAGAGGGTGACAGGGAGAGGCAGGGGGTAACGGGAAGAGGCAGTGGTTGACAGACAATGGGTGATGGAGAGAGGCAATAGGTGACCAGGAGAGGGTGACAGGCAGTGGGTGATGGAGAGATGGGGACAGAGAGACAGTGACTAACAGGGAGATGGTGACAAACAGTGGGTGACAGGGATAGAGTGACGGAGTGGGTGATAGAAAGAGTGACAGAGAGAGGCAGTGGATGACAGGGAGAGGCAGTGTGTGACCAGGAGAGGATGACAGGCAATGGGAGACAGGGAAAGGCAGAGAGTGGTGACAGGGAGAGGGTGAAAGCAGGTAGAGGGTGACGCCAGGGAAAGGGTGTCAGGCAGTTGGTGCTAGTGAGAAAGTGTAAGGCAGTGGGTCACAGGGAGAGGGTGATGATGGAGAGGGTGACAGCAGTGGGTAACAGGGAGAGGGTGACAGCAAGTGGATGACAAATATATAGTATTACAATTTTCTTACCTGGGCCCAGAACTGCAGTGCGTGGATGGTGGCTCCTCCTCGGGTTTAATACCAGCGGCAAGTACAGCCTCAGTAAGAAAGCCTGGGTGGGAGCAATTTGGAGGGGAGGAGATTGCAGCCCCTCCTCCCTCTCCAGCTGAGCCGCACACAGACAGGCTGCAGCTGCCAGGTAAGTCGCAGTCAGCTGCTCTACATTACTGGGGAACTCAAAGCCCACAGTGCTGTGCAGGGAGGGGCGGCATACAGTATAATGGGGTAGATGTATTAACCTGGAGATGGCATAAGGAAGTGATAAACCAGTGATATGTGCAAGGTGATAAAGGCACCAGCCAATCAGATCCTAACTGTTAATTTACATATTGGAGCTGATTGGCTGGTGCATTTATCACCTTGCACATATCACTGGTTTATCACTTCCTTATGCCTTCTCCAGGTTAATACATCTGCATCAATGAGTCACTCTGACTCATTGTAATGCTGTGGGCCCCTTCACTGAGAGGGGCCCCGGTGCAATTCACCGGCTGCACCGTCGCTGGTTCTGCCTCTGCTTCAGTTTGCGCTCTGCATACCCACAAGGAGAAAGCACGCATACAGAGGCTGAATGAAGGAGGCAAATGCAGTATCTCTGTCTGACCACGGCCTCCATATGCTTGTGGCTGTGAGCTTGGGAAGGCAGCAACTTGCACTGAACCTTCCGCAACATTCCCATATTGTGCACACTGCATGGACCATGCTTGCGTGCATTACTAGCCACCTCCCTGTCACCGTCCATTGTTTTTCCGCCACCATTCTGATACCGTCCATCCCGATTGCAAGAACCTTTGTGCATACACTCTGTATAACGCTTGCGTCATAGGGGTTACAGAAACTGTCTGCGAATGCGTAGTTGCAAAAAAAAATCTAGAAAAGAAAACCACACAGAAACATCTATAGGTGACATTGTACCTGCGCTCCTACTAAGGGTGGCTCTAATGCAGGCAATGAGAGCCCCTATACTGGAATCTATCCAAGATTTCTGCGGTAGAGAACAGGTTCATGGAGCAAGGTGATGGATATTGCTGAGGGGTACAAATGTGCAGGGGTGGCCGGAGATGGGAAATGTCTTGTACGACGTAAAAGCACTGGTGTGCCTAGTTCTGCAGAGCAGCAGAGTGTAATGACTGACATAAGGGGTAGAGGTTGCCTCTTAGGGACGCTCCTTGACCTTACGCCTGTAAGAGGACCTGAGGTCAGGTCTTGTCCTACACTTGTAAAGGGATGCATTTCACACCTCCAAGGCAGAGAATGTAAAGCATAGCTTTAGGCACACATAAGTGCTTCATGTAATGGGTCCCATCACTTTCGTACTGGATTGAAGCCATGAGAAAGGATAAACTGAGCAGTGTTTTAGGAGAAAGATCTATTGAAAATATTTATAGTTCTATGAATATTTCTAGTTTGCTGGGGCATCTCCGCTGAGTGGTGAGAGGGAGTGGACTGCCAACGTAAGGAGTGTTGGGCAGACAATGAGGCCAGATTTGCACTGAAGCACCAGTGCATGTTGTAAATAAGGTCTAGAGGTACACAGAAGCACATGGGGTTAGGTCAACAGATTCATGTGGGGTAGAGATACACTGAAGCTCATGGGGTAAGGACAACAACACAGAAGCACATGGGGGTAAGGACAACAACACAGAAGCACATGGGGTAAGGACAACAACACAGAAGCACATGGGGTAAGGACAACAACACAGAAGCACATGGGGTAAGGACAACAACACAGAAGCACATGAGGTAAGGACAACACAGAAGCACATGGGGTAAGGTCAACAATACAGAAGCACATAGGGTAAAGATACACTGAAGCACATGGGGTAAAGAGCACAACACAGAAGCACATGGGTTAAGGACAACACAGAAGCACATAGGGTAAGGTCAACAACACAGAAGCACATAGGGTAGAGATACACTGAAGCACATGGGGTAAAGAGCACAACACAGAAGCACATAGGGTAGAGATACACAGAAGCACATGGGGTAAAGAGCACAACACAGAAGCACATAGGGTAGAGATACACAGAAGCACATGGGGTAAAGAGCACAACACAGAAGCACATAGGGTAGAGATACACAGAAGCACATGGGGTAAAGAGCACAACAAAGAAGCACAAGGGATAAGGACAGAAGATTCACGTGGGGTAGAAAAGAATAACAGACTGGGAGGAATCATGTATATCCTGGGAAGCATACACAGCCAACCTGTCCATCACATGCTCGACGTGGGAATTGTTCTACTGCCCCCAGTCTTATAAAACTAGAAAGGACAATGGAGGAACCAAAATAGTCCTCCCACACAAACACATGTCGGTGGTGGTGGTGGTGGGGGAGAAATCACCAGTAGTGCTATGCTCTGTTTGACTGACAGCTACATCAGCCAACAGCAGCACTGGAAACATGCTGGATATAACGCATATCAGAGGAGAAAGATACTGTAGATATGTCACCAGGCAACTCTAACCTACTGTAGGGTCCTCTACCATGCATAGCAAGCTTTACTGTGAGAATGACTTACTGTGCCCCGCTGTCTTCCCCCCACTCTCGTCACTTGGCAATGACACTGGTTGCTGCATTCATATTTGAAATGCAAAAGATTTTCCTTTACTGTAAAAGACTCCTCACTATCCAGTATAATACTCAGGCTCGCGAAGCATGATCCATAATAAGTGCCCCCTAGACCCGCAATAACCGCCGGAAAAAAACCAAACATAGGTCCGTGTCTTTTTGCGGGAACTACGTATTTTCGCATACATTTTTTTTTTTCGTGGGACCTAATTGGATAGGAGAATTAAAAAAACACACACTATTGAAGGCATATGGATACCCCCATAGTGGAGACGGTGATTTTGATGGCAGCATTAGTTTTCAGGAGAATGAAGATTTATAATTCAGTAGAACTTGGCAACTTTGATAGTGTCCTGCTCATAAAACACTGGTTCAACCTCAAACAGGTGCTGGAAATCCTATACATGAAAGGAGATGGAGTAATTAACACACCGTCATGGTGGATGATGTGGAATATTTTATTTTCACAGTGAGATGCTGACTTTGGATATTTAGCATTGTGGTGCTCACCTTTCCTTCCCCTTCCTGCGTGTGTCCGGAGATAGTGGCTCATTCAGGAAGCGGTGAAGCACACATTTCCATTACCTAGAAAATGCTTATCACATACACTGCCACTGCTGCCACTTCCTAATAGCCCTTTGTAGGCTTGCCAGGAATGAAGGGGTTAAATGACTGGGGTCACTTGGAGATGATGTCATGGAACACCGCATGTAGTAAAGGGGGTGAATACCCGGGTGTGGATTGTTGCATCGACAGGTTCTAGGTCGACAAGGTTTCAGTCGACCACTATAGGTCGACAGGGTTGGAAAGTCGACAGGGGTTCTAGGTCGACATGGTCTAGGTCAACAGTTCAAAATGTCGACAGGAGTTTTTCATGGGTTTTTTTTGTGTCGTTTTCTCCGTACAGTGACCAGGAACCCCAATTAGTGCACCGTGTCGGGCAAGGTGTCGGGCCCATGTCGGGCAAGGTGTCGGGCAAGGTTTACCGTTCCAATCGTTCCGTGTCCCGAATTAATATGTGTCCCTAGTCCACGTGGATCATTAAGTATGAAAAAGTTCAAAAAAAGAAAAAAAATGTGAACAAGTCATGTCGACCTAGCGACTTTCGACCAATAGTGGTCAACCTAAACATTGTCGACCTAGACAGTGTCGACCTTCAGACCGGATCCCTGAATACCCTGGGTGGTTACATAAGCCGTATGGATGGCATTTGGAAAAGTTCTATTTCGTTTAGACAACTTCACTCAAAAAAAATTTTTTATTTCTGCAGGCAAATAACTATTTCCATCAATGGAGCTGTAACATTATTAAACTATTTAAATTGACAGGGAAACACCAGATAATGATTATGTTACTGAAATGAGAGGACATATTTCCAGCTTACAGATGATGAAAAGGCGGGAGATGAGTATTAATTCTATATAGTTATTTTTATAATTATATGCAATAAATCTTTTAACTGTATATTCATATACAAATGTGTAACTAGAAAAAATTGTAAAATTCTAAATTGTGGATGATATTGACATTATCTCCGACAATCATCAGATTAAGAATAAGAACATTTATTTATACAGAGCCTTAATAAAGTTCTGCAGAGCAATGAGCAAACCAAGCAAGAAGATAATATGGTGGGTGACCAGCGTAAAGAAAAGGAGGGAGGGCCCTGCCAACGAACACTTAACAATCTAAAAGGAAAGAGAGAGAGGGGATCAATTAGAAGTATTATATTGTTTGGAATTTGTATGTTCTCCCCAAATTTTCAGTCGCACCAAACATCCCTTCTCAGCGCGCCTTGGGTTGCACAGAGCATTTTTCGCTCAAATGTATCACAATGCGACAAAACCGATTTACAAGACTGCAGTGATTAATTTGGTATGGGACACTGGCATATATGTGTGTATGCGACTGAGTCTGAATCTGCATACGGAATGGTAAGATGCAGCAGCTTTTCTTACACCAAGTTCCGTTGTGCTTCATATAGATTCAGACACCGTCACACACAGATATTAATCAGTGTAGACTCGTGAAGCAGTTTTGTTACATCATATTGCAATTAAGACGCATATGTGCATGAAAAAGATGCAAAAAGACGCCACAAAACTTGGCGCAGCGACAGGTGTATCGCGCTGCATGGCGTACTGAGGCGAGGTGTATGAGAAGACATCTGTACTGGTAGGTTATTTGGATTCTGAAAAAATGTGGGTGCGCACTAGTGTTACCACCTGATCCCTTTAATTCTGGACACATTAATTACACAGGTTCTGTAGCTGATTAAAACCAGGTGAAATGGAGACTTGAAGTCAGCCACAGAACCTGTGTATTTAATATGTGTCCCGAATTAAAGGGATGAGTTGGTAACCCTAGTGTGCACATTTATGTTAGGGAGTTTGGGTGTCATTCCGAGTTGATCGCTCGCTAGCTAGTTTTAGCAGCCGTGCAAACGCTATGCCGCCGCCCACTGGGGAGTGTATTTTAGCTTAGCAGAAGTGCGAACGCATGTGCAGCCGAGCTCTGCAAAAACAGTTTGTGCAGTTTCAGAGTGGCTCTGAACCTTCTCAGCGCTTGCGATCACTTCAGCCTATTTATGTCCGGATTTGACGTCATACACCCGCCCAGCGAACGCCCAGCCACGCCTGCGTTTTTTCAGACAAACCTGCGTTTTTGCAAACACTCCCTGAAAGCGGTCAGTGGACACCCAGAAACGCCCCCTTCCTGTTAATCTTCTTGCGGCCGTCAGTGCGAAGGAAAACTTTGCTTCAACCTGTGCACAACCACAACGGGCTTTGTACCCGTACGACGCGCGAGCGCATGCGCAGAAATGCAGTTTTTTCACCTGATCGATGCTTTGCGAAAATCAGCAGCGAGCAATCAACTCGGAATGACCCCCTTTAAACATAAGTACCAAATATATACACAGTAGTAGGATAGTAATAATAAGAATACTATTAAATAAAAATGATGGCATTAAGTAACCACTTCTATGTTCAGTCACATTATAAAGACTGTAATTTAGATACATTTATTGCACATCAGCATAATAATCCCTCACCAGGAGACTGTAAGCGGTCACGGAAATTGCCTTTTTAGCATTGTATGTAACGCCTCTGCATGTTCTGTACCTTTGGTGATTACATTTTATGATTGCAATTTTTGTATTATTGTACTTATGCTTTTTCAATGCTCTGCATCTTGTCTTTGCTTATTGTCGTGGGGGGGAAAAAAAGATGAAAACAAAGATGGAAGTCTCAAAAACATTAATAACAGTCCCACAGAATCAGAACATAATCAGAAGAAATGTCAGAAGATACAGCTACTTTAATCATCTTCTAACTAAGGGGGTCATTCCGAGTTGTTCGCTCGCTAGCTGCTTTTAGCAGCATTGCACACGTTAGGCCGCCGCCCTCTTGGAGTGTATCTTCGTTTAGCAGAATTGCGAACGAAAGATTAGCAGAATTGCGAATAGAAAATTCTTAGCAGTTTCTGAGTAGCTCGAGACTTACTCCTACACTGCGATCAGTTCAGTCAGTTTCGTTCCTGGTTTGACGTCACAAACACGCCCTGCGTTCGGCCAGCCACTCCCCCGTTTCTCCAGACACTCCCGCGTTTTATCCTGGCACGCCTGCGTTTTTCCGCACACTCCCTGAAAATGGCCAGTTTCCGCCCAGAAACACCCACTTCCTGTCAATCACACTCCGATCACTTCAACGATGAAAAATCTTCGTTCGGACGTGAGTAAATCTACTAAGTTTTGTGCTAAAATAATTAGCGCATACGCACTGCGTACCATACGCATGCGCATTTTTGCCTTAATCGCTCCGTTGTGAAAATCGGCAACGAGCGAACAACTCGGAATGACCCCCTAAGGGAGAATTCAATTACCCGCGAAGGGTACAAATTGCTGTTGTCACGGCGTTTAAACATTGGCAACAGCGCCCCATCTCCGGTCGATTCCCACAAAAGTGCACGATACCCTATGGGGTAGTGAACACTTTTCTGCAAGATGTGCTGCACATCAAACCAAGCGTCCGTCGCTAGCGTCCTGTGTTATGTTAATGAAAGATGGAATATGGTTGTTCCATCCTTCATTAAAGTCGCCCCAGTGTGTAGAGGCAATTCGGGATGACGGGGATTCGTTTAGCCGTCGCGCCACTGTGTACCCAGCTGTAGTCTTTGATGATGCTATTTATCACTTAGACTGCACTAAAAGTATAGTTATTGTGAGACTAATAAACTGAGTGATAGTTTGTGTTGCAGAAACTACACAACTATAGCAGCCAGCTGCCCTGATACAATAGGTTGGGGCAGATGACGGCACGGTACAGATATTTACCCAGTGGGATGTGCCATTAAATGGGGCATTGATAAAATATTTATTGTAGATATAATATAAAGCCCTGCCTTCCATACGTCAAGAATTGGGATATTTGTGAGCTCAGCCCTGACATAGGGATATATTCAATAAGAGTCGGATCCATTCCGACATGCATTTGTCAGAATGGATCCGATAACCCCTATTTAATAGAGTGGCCTAATCCGACTGTCGGATTTGGCCGGTGTCCATCCCCGTGTGTGAGAACACAGGGAGCTGCTGGAGCCGCTCATCATGGTCGCCCAGTGCCGTGCTGCAGGGAGAGAAGTGCCTGGCCTGGGACGTCCGTCAAGGTACCTCTCATCCCCGCTCCCCGTAGCCCGCCGCACCGCTCCCTGCAGCCCGCTGCACCACTCCCCATAGCTCGCCGTACTGCTCCCCGTCTCCTCACCTCACTCCGATTTTTTTAAAAGTCGGATTGAGATTGTCGGAAAGGGGGCCAAAACCTGTCAGATTTGGCCCCGTTTTCGATAGAAGCACGCGGATTGGCAGCTATTCCGCCGATCCACGTGTTTTCCAACAAGTCGGGAATTCCCGACTTGTCGGAAAAAACTGCACTTTTTGAATAGGTCGGAACCCCTTCTGACCGAAATCTGTCGGAAGCTGCCATCTTTCCGACAAGACGGCAGCTTCCGACAGCTGTTAAATACACCCCAATGCGGGTCACTTATACATTACAACACGTTACACAGCAACATTATTGGTTACATGTTTTCATTCAAGTTACGTTTTTAGATGGAGTCAAGCGATTGTAAGACGGGTGTGGATCATCAAATCGACAGTGTCTAGGTCGACAATGTTTAGGTCGACCACTATAGGTCGACAGTCACTAGGTCGACACAGGGCCGTCTTTTCATATGGGCTCTTGCCCAAGGGCCCCAGGAGTATAAGGGCCCTATGCTGATAGCTGCGGTCCCCTCTTTCCAGGGGTACCAGATTTTTGAAAATCGGCCCTAGGGAACCGGAGATATCCGACTTCAAAGCAGTGGTCCCCATCCGAGCCTGTTAATTGCTCTTCCCAGCCAGATATCTCAGGTTCTGTCTGACTTCGAATTTTTCTGAGTGTATACTCCAAAAGCTGAGACTCTCCACTTTTAGTAGACACTGGCAGCTTGTCTCTGCTATGACCAGAACCAGAGATATCAGCCTTCCAGCAGCCGGTCCCTGCTCCAGCTCCACACGCCTGGTATGCAGTTTTATGTTTTCGTTGGAGGATTGCTCTGGCTCCTGAACTCTGATCCCCAAATCCCCAGCACCTCCTGAAAGTTGTGACTCTCTAGTTTTAAATCCCATTAAAAGCTAAGAAAGCTATTTCCAGGAACTTGAGATATCTGCAGTCAAGCAAGCTGTCCTCCCACCTGAAAATGATGAACATTAAGCTCACTCCACTATCCACCCCTCCCCTATGTATTAAACTCCCTCTTCCACCCTGGAAGTCATGTACCCTTCCTTCAGCCCAATGCCCCATCTACATGTTAGTGTACTCCCTCCCGCCCCATCTGTGCAGTAAAGGAGTCATTTCCTACATGCTGAGCGGAAGATAGAACACCCCTACCGCCCGCGGAACATCAAAGCTCCCACTGATACCACCCTCAACCCCTACTGCTGGAGAATGAGTAGGGGGCCCAGTGCATTGCTGTGCTCAGGGGCCTACACTGCTGTTAAGATGGCCCTGAGTCGACAGGGTCTGAAGTAGAGATGAGCGCCTGAAATTTTTCGGGTTTTGTGTTTTGGTTTTGGGTTCGGTTCCGCGGCCGTGTTTTGGGTTCGAACGCGTTTTGGCAAAACCTCACCGAATTTTTTTTGTCGGATTCGGGTGTGTTTTGGATTCGGGTGTTTTTTTCAAAAAACACTAAAAAACAGCTTAAATCATAGAATTTGGGGGTCATTTTGATCCCAAAGTATTATTAACCTCAAAAACCATAATTTACACTCATTTTCAGTCTATTCTGAATACCTCACACCTCACAATATTATTTTTAGTCCTAAAATTTGCACCGAGGTCGCTGTGTGAGTAAGATAAGCGACCCTAGTGGCCGACACAAACACCGGGCCCATCTAGGAGTGGCACTGCAGTGTCACGCAGGATGTCCCTTCCAAAAAACCCTCCCCAAACAGCACATGACGCAAAGAAAAAAAGAGGCGCAATGAGGTAGCTGTGTGAGTAAGATTAGCGACCCTAGTGGCCGACACAAACACCGGGCCCATCTAGGAGTGGCACTGCAGTGTCACGCAGGATGGCCCTTCCAAAAAACCCTCCCCAAACAGCACATGACGCAAAGAAAAAAAGAGGCGCAATGAGGTAGCTGTGTGAGTAAGATTAGCGACCCTAGTGGCCGACACAAACACCGGGCCCATCTAGGAGTGGCACTGCAGTGTCACGCAGGATGGCCCTTCCAAAAAACCCTCCCCAAACAGCACATGACGCAAAGAAAAAAAGAGGCGCAATGAGGTAGCTGTGTGAGTAAGATTAGCGACCCTAGTGGCCGACACAAACACCGGGCCCATCTAGGAGTGGCACTGCAGTGTCACGCAGGATGGCCCTTCCAAAAAACCCTCCCCAAACAGCACATGACGCAAAGAAAAAAAGAGGCGCAATGAGGTAGCTGTGTGAGTAAGATTAGCGACCCTAGTGGCCGACACAAACACCGGGCCCATCTAGGAGTGGCACTGCAGTGTCACGCAGGATGTCCCTTCCAAAAAACCCTCCCCAAACAGCACATGACGCAAAGAAAAAAAGAGGCGCAATGAGGTAGCTGTGTGAGTAAGATTAGCGACCCTAGTGGCCGACACAAACACCGGGCCCATCTAGGAGTGGCACTGCAGTGTCACGCAGGATGTCCCTTCCAAAAAACCCTCCCCAAACAGCACATGACGCAAAGAAAAAAAGAGGCGCAATGAGGTAGCTGACTGTGTGAGTAAGATTAGCGACCCTAGTGGCCGACACAAACACCGGGCCCATCTAGGAGTGGCACTGCAGTGTCACGCAGGATGTCCCTTCCAAAAAAAACCTCCCCAATCAGCACATGATGCAAAGAAAAAGAAAAGAAAAAAGAGGTGCAAGATGGAATTGTCCTTGGGCCCTCCCACCCACCCTTATGTTGTATAAACAAAACAGGACATGCACACTTTAACCAACCCATCATTTCAGTGACAGGGTCTGCCACACGACTGTGACTGATATGACGGGTTGGTTTGGACCCCCCCCAAAAAAGAAGCAATTAATCTCTCCTTGCACAAACTGGCTCTACAGAGGCAAGATGTCCACCTCATCTTCACCCTCCGATATATCACCGTGTACATCCCCCTCCTCACAGATTATCAATTCGTCCCCACTGGAATCCACCATCTCAGCTCCCTGTGTACTTTGTGGAGGCAATTGCTGCTGGTCAATGTCTCCGCGGAGGAATTGATTATAATTCATTTTAATGAACATCATCTTCTCCACATTTTCTGGATGTAACCTCGTACGCCGATTGCTGACAAGGTGAGCGGCGGCACTAAACACTCTTTCGGAGTACACACTTGTGGGAGGGCAACTTAGGTAGAATAAAGCCAGTTTGTGCAAGGGCCTCCAAATTGCCTCTTTTTCCTGCCAGTATAAGTACGGACTGTGTGACGTGCCTACTTGGATGCGGTCACTCATATAATCCTCCACCATTCTATCAATGTTGAGAGAATCATATGCAGTGACAGTAGACGACATGTCCGTAATCGTTGTCAGGTCCTTCAGTCCGGACCAGATGTCAGCATCAGCAGTCGCTCCAGACTGCCCTGCATCACCGCCAGCGGGTGGGCTCGGAATTCTGAGCCTTTTCCTCGCACCCCCAGTTGCGGGAGAATGTGAAGGAGGAGATGTTGACAGGTCGCGTTCCGCTTGACTTGACAATTTTGTCACCAGCAGGTCTTTCAACCCCAGCAGACCTGTGTCTGCCGGAAAGAGAGATCCAAGGTAGGCTTTAAATCTAGGATCGAGCACGGTGGCCAAAATGTAGTGCTCTGATTTCAACAGATTGACCACCCGTGAATCCTTGTTAAGCGAATTAAGGGCTGCATCCACAAGTCCCACATGCCTAGCGGAATCGCTCCCTTTTAGCTCCTTCTTCAATGCCTCCAGCTTCTTCTGCAAAAGCCTGATGAGGGGAATGACCTGACTCAGGCTGGCAGTGTCTGAACTGACTTCACGTGTGGCAAGTTCAAAGGGCATCAGAACCTTGCACAACGTTGAAATCATTCTCCACTGCACTTGAGACAGGTGCATTCCATCTCCTATATCGTGCTCAATTGTATAGGCTTGAATGGCCTTTTGCTGCTCCTCCAACCTCTGAAGCATATAGAGGGTTGAATTCCACCTCGTTACCACTTCTTGCTTCAGATGATGGCAGGGCAGGTTCAGTAGTTTTTGGTGGTGCTCCAGTCTTCTGTACGTGGTGCCTGTACGCCGAAAGTGTCCCGCAATTTTTCTGGCCACCGACAGCATCTCTTGCACGCCCCTGTCGTTTTTTAAAAAATTCTGCACCACCAAATTCAAGGTATGTGCAAAACATGGGACGTGCTGGAATTTGCCCATATTTAATGCACACACAATATTGCTGGCGTTGTCCGATGCCACAAATCCACAGGAGAGTCCAATTGGGGTAAGCCATTCCGCGATGATCTTCCTCAGTTGCCGTAAGAGGTTTTCAGCTGTGTGCGTATTCTGGAAAGCGGTGATACAAAGCGTAGCCTGCCTAGGAAAGAGTTGGCGTTTGCGAGATGCTGCTACTGGTGCCGCCGCTGCTGTTCTTGCGGCGGGAGTCCATACATCTACCCAGTGGGCTGTCACAGTCATATAGTCCTGACCCTGCCCTGCTCCACTTGTCCACATGTCCGTGGTTAAGTGGACATTGGGTACAACTGCATTTTTTAGGAGACTGGTGAGTCTTTTTCTGACGTCCGTGTACATTCTCGGTATCGCCTGCCTAGAGAAGTGGAACCTAGATGGTATTTGGTAACGGGGGCACACTGCCTCAATAAATTGTCTAGTTCCCTGTGAACTAACGGCGGATACCGGACGCACGTCTAACACCAACATAGTTGTCAAGGACTCAGTTATCCGCTTTGCAGTAGGATGACTGCTGTGATATTTCATCTTCCTCGCAAAGGACTGTTGAACAGTCAATTGCTTACTGGAAGTAGTACAAGTGGGCTTACGACTTCCCCTCTGGGATGACCATCGACTCCCAGCGGCAACAACAGCAGCGCCAGCAGCAGTAGGCGTTACACGCAAGGATGCATCGGAGGAATCCCAGGCAGGAGAGGACTCGTCAGACTTGCCAGTGACATGGCCTGCAGGACTATTGGCATTCCTGGGGAAGGAGGAAATTGACACTGAGGGAGTTGGTGGGGTGGTTTGCGTGAGCTTGGTTACAAGAGGAAGGGATTTACTGGTCAGTGGACTGCTTCCGCTGTCACCCAAAGTTTTTGAACTTGTCACTGACTTATTATGAATGCGCTGCAGGTGACGTATAAGGGAGGATGTTCCGAGGTGGTTAACGTCCTTACCCCTACTTATTACAGCTTGACAAAGGGAACACACGGCTTGACACCTGTTGTCCGCATTTCTGGTGAAATACCTCCACACCGAAGAGCTGATTTTTTTGGTATTTTCACCTGGCATGTCAACGGCCATATTCCTCCCACGGACAACAGGTGTCTCCCCGGGTGCCTGACTTAAACAAACCACCTCACCATCAGAATCCTCCTGGTCAATTTCCTCCCCAGCGCCAGCAACACCCATATCCTCCTCATCCTGGTGTACTTCAACACTGACATCTTCAATCTGACTATCAGGAACTGGACTGCGGGTGCTCCTTCCAGCACTTGCAGGGGGCGTGCAAATGGTGGAAGGCGCATGCTCTTCACGTCCAGTGTTGGGAAGGTCAGGCATCGCAACCGACACAATTGGACTCTCCTTGTGGATTTGGGATTTCAAAGAACGCACAGTTCTTTGCGGTGCTTTTGCCAGCTTGAGTCTTTTCAGTTTTCTAGCGAGAGGCTGAGTGCTTCCATCCTCATGTGAAGCTGAACCACTAGCCATGAACATAGGCCAGGGCCTCAGCCGTTCCTTGCCACTCCGTGTGGTAAATGGCATATTGGCAAGTTTACGCTTCTCCTCCGACAATTTTATTTTAGGTTTTGGAGTCCTTTTTTTACTGATATTTGGTGTTTTGGTTTTGACATGCTCTGTACTATGCCATTGGGCATCGGCCTTGGCAGACGACGTTGCTGGCATTTCATCGTCTCGGCCATGACTAGTGGCAGCAGCTTCAGCACGAGGTGGAAGTGGATCTTGATCTTTCCCTAATTTTGGAACCTCAACATTTTTGTTCTCCATATTTTAATAGGCACAACTAAAAGGCACCTCAGGTAAACAATGGAGATGGATGGATTGGATACTAGTATACAATTATGGACAGGCTGCCGAGTGCCGACACAGAGGTAGCCACAGCCGTGAACTACCGCACTGTACTGTGTCTGCTGCTAATATATAGACTGGTTGATAAAGAGATAGTATACTCGTAACTAGTATGTATGTATAAAGAAAGAAAAAAAAACCACGGTTAGGTGGTATATACAATTATGGACGGGCTGCCGAGTGCCGACACAGAGGTAGCCACAGCCGTGAACTACCGCACTGTACTGTGTCTGCTGCTAATATATAGACTGGTTGATAAAGAGATAGTATACTCGTAACTAGTATGTATGTATAAAGAAAGAAAAAAAAACCACGGTTAGGTGGTATATACAATTATGGACGGGCTGCCGAGTGCCGACACAGAGGTAGCCACAGCCGTGAACTACCGCACTGTACTGTGTCTGCTGCTAATATATAGACTGGTTGATAAAGAGATAGTATACTCGTAACTAGTATGTATGTATAAAGAAAGAAAAAAAAACCACGGTTAGGTGGTATATACAATTATGGACGGGCTGCCGAGTGCCGACACAGAGGTAGCCACAGCCGTGAACTACCGCACTGTACTGTGTCTGCTGCTAATATATAGACTGGTTGATAAAGAGATAGTATACTCGTAACTAGTATGTATGTATAAAGAAAGAAAAAAAAACCACGGTTAGGTGGTATATACAATTATGGACGGGCTGCCGAGTGCCGACACAGAGGTAGCCACAGCCGTGAACTACCGCACTGTACTGTGTCTGCTGCTAATATATAGACTGGTTGATAAAGAGATAGTATACTCGTAACTAGTATGTATGTATAAAGAAAGAAAAAAAAACCACGGTTAGGTGGTATATACAATTATGGACGGGCTGCCGAGTGCCGACACAGAGGTAGCCACAGCCGTGAACTACCGCACTGTACTGTGTCTGCTGCTAATATATAGACTGGTTGATAAAGAGATAGTATACTCGTAACTAGTATGTATGTATAAAGAAAGAAAAAAAAACCACGGTTAGGTGGTATATACAATTATGGACGGGCTGCCGAGTGCCGACACAGAGGTAGCCACAGCCGTGAACTACCGCACTGTACTGTGTCTGCTGCTAATATATAGACTGGTTGATAAAGAGATAGTATACTACTAATATTATATACTGGTGGTCAGGTCACTGGTCACTAGTCACACTGGCAGTGGCACTCCTGCAGCAAAAGTGTGCACTGTTTAATTTTAATATAATATTATGTACTCCTGGCTCCTGCTATAACCTATAACTGGCACTGCAGTAGTGCTCCCCAGTCTCCCCCACAATTATAAGCTGTGTGAGCTGAGCAGTCAGACAGATATATAATATATATAGACAGTGGCGGATTTAGGCCCGTGCCCCCCCTGTCATTTGGGAACACACACCCCCCCCCCCCCCCCCCCCTGTGCCGCCGCCGCCGCCGCATAGGGAGATGACGGGCGCCCGCTGAGATTGTGTTACCAGCGGGCGCCCGTCTCCCTGCACAGCGGCAGCCGGAGGCAGGAGCTCAGTACTGAGCTCCGGCTTCCGGCGCTGTCACTGTGCGCTATGGGAGAGACGTCAGTCATGACGTCTCTCTCATAGTGCTGAGTGACTGAGGAGCGGACGCCAGGAGGAGGACTGCAGCGGCGCGGGAACGGGGCTCAGTAAGTATGTTTTTTATTTCCTTAATGCATCTACCGGGGGCTAACTATGGGGGACATTACTACTGGGGGCTAACTATGGGGGACATTACTACTGGGGCCAACTATGGGGGACATTACTACTGGGGGCTAACTATGGGGGACATTACTACTAGGGGGCATCAACAAGGGGCATTACTACTGGGGGGTCAAACTACTGGGGGCATTATAACTGGGGCATCTACTGGGGGCATCACTACTGAGGGGTCATCTATTGGGGGCAGCTACTGGGGGCCATCTACTGGGGGCATTACTACAGGGGGGTCATCTATTGGGGCAAACTCGTAGGGGGGCATTACTACTGGGGGGTCATCTATTGGGGGCAGCTACTGGGGGACATTTTTCCTGGGGGGCATCTACTGGGGGCATTGTTACTGGGGGGCATCTACTGGGGGCGTTACTACTGGCGGGTCATCTATTGGGGGCAAACTCCTAAGGGGCATTACTACTGGGGGCAAACTACTGGAGGACATTATTACTAAGGGGCATCTACTGGGGGCAAACTGCTGGGGGACATTATTACTGGGGGGGCATCTACTGGGGGCCAACTACTGGGGGACTATTACTGGGGGCCAACTACAAAGGTGCTAACTACTGGCGGTGTAACTACAGGGGCATTACTACTGGCGGCTTAACTACAGGGGCATTACTACTTGGGGGCTAAACTAAAGGGGGGGTAAACTACTGGGGTCATGACTGCAGGGGAATTACCACTGGGGGCATAATGACTGGGGGCATTACTACAGGCAACATTACTACTAGGGGCAATACGGCATTGCATAAGGGGCACCACTACTATGTGGTCTATATAAGGGGCACTACCAGTACAGTGAACATTGCATAATGAGCGCTACAACTGTGGGCATTGTATAAGAAGCGCCACCTCACATGCACCGAAGCCGCACGCAAATGTACTTGCCCCTTCCATGGTGCCCCCCCTATCATTTTCTTCTGGATCCGCCCCTGTATATAGATGATGCAGCACACTGGCCTGAGCCTGAGCAGTGCACACAGATATGGTATGTGACTGACTGAGTCACTGTGTGTATCGCTTTTTTCAGGCAGAGAACGGATATATTAAATAAACTGCACTGTGTGTCTGGTGGTCACTCACTATATAATATATTATGTACTCCTGGCTCCTGCTATAACCTATAACTGGCACTGCAGTAGTGCTCCCCTGTCTCCCCCACAATTATAAGCTGTGTGAGCTGAGCAGTCAGACAGATATATAATATTATATATAGATAATAGATGATGCAGCACACTGGCCTGAGCCTGAGCAGTGCACACAGATATGGTATGTGACTGAGTCACTGTGTGCTGTGTATCGCTTTTTTCAGGCAGAGAACGGATTATAAATAAAAGTGGTGGTCACTGGTCACTATCAGCAAAACTCTGCACTGTACACTACTGAGTACTCCTAATGCTCCCCAAAATTAGTAAATCAAGTGTCTAAACGGAGAGGACGCCAGCCACGTCCTCTCCCTATCAATCTCAATGCACGTGTGAAAATGGCGGCGACGCGCGGCTCCTTATATAGAATCCGAGTCTCGCGATAGAATCCGAGCCTCGCGAGAATCCGACAGCGTCATGATGACGTTCGGGCGCGCTCGGGTTAACCGAGCAAGGCGGGAAGATCCGAGTCGCTCGGACCCGTGAAAAAAAACATGAAGTTCTGGCGGGTTCGGATTCAGAGAAACCGAACCCGCTCATCTCTAGTCTGAAGGTCGACAGGGTTTCTAGGTCGACATGTGCTAGGTCGACAGGTCAAAAGGTCGACATGCGTTTTTCATGTTTTTTTGGTGTCGTTTTCTCCGTACAGTGACCGGGAAGCCAAATTAGTGCATCGTGTCCCCTCGCACGGCTCGCCCGCTTCGCTCGGCACAGATTACCGTTCCAATCGTAGTCCACGTGGATCGTTAAGTATCAAAAAGTTAAAAAAAAGAATTTTTTTTTTGAAAAACTCATGTCGACCTTTAGATGGGGGATTTGTATGTAACCGACAATGGCTAGTGCTATGATCACTAAGGGATCTATTCACGAAGCAGTGAAAAGAGTGGCGAAGTGAGCCAGTGGAGAAGTTGCCCATGGCAACCAATCAGCATTGACGTAACATTTATAATTTGCATACTATAAAATTATACAGAGCAGCTGATTGGTTGCCATGGGCAACTTCTCCACTGGCTCACTTCTCACTGCTTTATGAATAGACCCCTAACAGTTTACCACATAGGGGGAGATTATTAAAGCTTGGAGAGAGATAAAATACTAGCCAATTGGCTCCTGTGCTTAAAAAACTGACAGGAGATAATTGGTTAGTACTACGGGGTCTATGTACTAAGCATTGGAGACATATGGGAGGGATTCAATTGTTTGAAAAGTTGGGTATCTGTCTATTAGACAGGAAAAAAAACAGACTCCCAACTGACTTTTCAAACAATTGAATACCCCCCATAAAGTGGAGAGAGATAAAGTACCAGCCAATCAGCTCCTCACTGCCATGTTGCAGGTTGTTTAAAAAAAATTTAGGATTTGGTTGGTTGGTACTTTATCTCTGTCCACTTTATCTCTCTCCAATGCTCAGTACATAATCACTCACCAAGCTTTGATAAATCTCCCCCATAATCAGCAGTGTGAATGAATTTGCCAAGTTTTATATATTGTTTAGATATCTTAAAAAAAGCTTTAGCGATTTTACAATCTGTTTATTTACATTAATATTGTGTGTATTTAATCCAGGAATCAGTCACGTCTGTTCTGCTCTTGGGGTGATCGGAGGTCATTAGTCAGAGTGAAGCAGAGAGGCTCGTTGCGGAGCTGATAATAATACATTCTCATGTGAGTGGCGTAATATTCTCTGTAAAGCGCTGTGGAATATGTATGCGCTATAAAAATAACTGGTAATAATAATTTCACACTGTACACACCTGTTATAGGGGGTAATTCTGACCCGATTGCTCACTGCAGTTTGTCGTAAGCCACGTTTGGGTCGGAACTGCGCATGCCCCGTCGTTGCCTACCGATCACCTCTGAGACAGAGGCGGTCGCTGGGCGGGAGGGGGCTGGACGGCGGCGTTAAGCCGCAATTTAGGGGGTGCGGTCTGGATAACGCAGGCGTGGCCGGACCGTTGGGGGGGCAGGCCGCGGCGACTGCGTGACCTCACCCACAGCGGGCCGGGGAGCGATGAGTAGCTCCCGGCCAGCATGCTAAAGCTGCGTTGGTCGGGAGATACTCTTGAAGTGCAAAGGTATCGCCGCTGTGCGATGCCTCTGCACTTCTGCGGGGGGGGCGGCACTGACATGCGGGGTGGGATAGTCCTGTGCTGGGCGTCCCCCCGCATGTCAGTGTGAATGATCGTAGCTGTGCTAAATTTAGCACAGCTACAATCAACTCAGAATGACCCCCATCGTTCAGCAGGGCCAATCTGAGCGAGATCTTTTACAATCTCGTCTAGTGTGTACACTCACTGTTGTTAACGATGTGCTCTCTCGCGCATCGTTAACAACCCCTTCCCTCATCTGAACATGTACAGACGCGGGAGGTCCTCGTTAAAAACAGCTATGCTGTCGTTCCCCCCCGCCACGCCGTTGCTCCCTTCCCCGCTGGCATCGGCAACTGTGCCGGCACCCCGCTGCTGCCAATATCGGCGCCGGTGGGGGTCGTTTAGTGTATATGGGCCTTTAGAATGGTCTTGTGTAGACACTGCAGCTCCTGCAAAAGAAGCTTTTTATGAGAAAACATCTGTTCTGACTTTTACGGAAAGGTGAAACTGTTTAGCCCACAATTCAGCTAAATAATTTCCTCTGTAATAACCAATTACAAAGCCAATAACAGACCAAATTGTTGGTTTCTCAGCACATCAGAAGATTTATCCCAGCTGCAATGTCTAGACAGAGCCCCAGCAAAGCAGTAGGTATATATTGTCTCAGTTATGTGACAGAGAAACGAGTTACAAATGACAAGGCTGAATACACTGCTGCGTCTGTTCTGCCACCGCTTTGTAAAAAAAGATTAGCAGCAGATTTTTAGGCCTTCTGGGCCATAAAGGAAAGACGACTGGATTTACTGCGGTTCAGTGGCAGCTCGTGTGCTCCGGGACCCCAGGGCGAGCTTTACCCACCGTAAAATCCACAAAAGAAGCAGAAATATAAAAGCCATACACAAATCACATTCGCTTTAGCATGAAGGGGATGAAAGGCGTGATTCATTATCACATTGATGCCTGCTTCAAGTTACAATTGGATGAAAGGCGCAGTCAGCTAGGATCAGACAATCCGACACGACAAACCGATAATGTGGCATTCTCCGCTAACACAGATGTCACAAAACTGTTACTCTGCATTTAAACATACGGAAGAAAGAAACGTGGGAAAGTGATATGTACAGCCGTGCCGAGTTATAACATGGTAGAGCAGATCACAGCATCAGTTGCTATAGTCCTAGAGCAGGGATCGGTATGAAATACCTCCAATCAAAATCCAGACGGTCGAAATCCCGACAGCAATTGACCGATGGTTAAAATCCGGATATGGACAAAATACCGACATTTAAAATACCGACAAGGTGAAAATATCGACATGTAAAATGTCAACAGGTCAAAATGCCGACATTAGTTTTTCATTGTTTTTTTGTGTGTATTTCGACATAGGTCGACATGGACACCATATAAGTGTACCGTGTCCCCTCGCATGGCGAGCGCACGGTGCCACGCTGCGCTCGGCACACTATTATATTCCCCCTCCAGGTCCACTGGGATGGTAAAGTATGAACAAGTCGGTTTCAATGAAAAAAAATCACGAAACTCTCGTGTCGGCATTTTGACCTGACGACATTTTTACATGTCGGTATTTTGACCTTGTCGGTATTTTAAATGTCGGTATTTTAACCATGTCGGTATTTTGACCTTGTCGGGATTTTGACCGTCGGTCAATTGCTGTCGGTATTTTGACCGTCTGGATTTTGATTGTCGATAAATTGACTGCATCCCCTAGAGCAGTACTGGTCAGTTATTATAACATTGCAGAATGCACAAGAATCATTTTGCAGACCCCCCACCCACCTTAACAGAAACCACTATGGCTGGCGCATTGCACCAAGACCATAATGACATGATTAGGAATATCCTTTGTTTCCCTAAAATTATGTTATTGATTGATTATCTGTTACCTGGATAATCAGGATATTAAGGGGTTAGAGCAGTGGGTCTCATACTCGGTCCTCAGGAGCCCAAACAGATCATGTTTTCCAGGTCACCCGGCAGGGTCACCGGGCATCACCAACTGTCACATTTTAAAAATCCACAAGTGACCTGGAAAACATGAACCGTGTGGGGTCCTGAGGACCGAGTTTGGGAACCTGTGGGGGGTCCTGAGGACCGAGTTTGGGAACCTGTGGATTAGAGCAATGAGTTTGTCGTGTCAGATTGTCTGATCTGCCATCATCAGAAAACTACGTACTGTAAACATTGCGTTTGTGTAAACCATTGTACGTACATTGTCGCAGTACAGATTTGGATGCATGTTAGCAGAAGTGTATTGGAAATGTATGGGGTGTTCCAGGGTGGGAACGCGGGGGTGGTTAATCAGACACACAGAGCTGTTGCAACTTGTGCGAGACATGCAGCTGTGTCGCTGATAGTGGCTGCATTCAGAGATGCAGAATAGATCACATGCTGTAGAAGGCCATACACACAGAGATCATCTGTATCAAGTTTACATGGAACGGCGGATGGTGCGTCTATGCACACAGCAAGTGGCTATGCACACAGCAAGTGGCAATCTCCTGAAGAAGAGCTCAGTGCTTGATACACGTTAAGGACTACTTATGCAAGTGTGACAGCAGCCGTGCAGCATACCACCAGGCGACCCAGCTGTTTGTTAGACACCAGAGTTTCATCCGCATGCTCCTTGGTGCAATCCAACGCTGATTTATCATCTGGCTCTGGTAGGGAGGCTTTTCAGCCACAGACTGCCGATATATTTACTGCTGAGCAATAATTTCTCCTGTCACGGAGCTTTTTCTACTGTTTACTGCGATTTACTTATTTGATGCTCATTTTTTTTCTTTCTGTTATCTTTTAAGACTGTCTGAATAAATGCAGCTTTATCATAATACCGCACTATTATCTGCTTTATTATCTCTCCAGGGGCCAAATGTAATGGCTTGCAAGACGGCCGGAGCTCCCTTGTAAACGTTTGCTACTTTAAAATAACATATGAGTTCGGCCGGAGTCTCGAAGCTCCGGCCATCTTGCAAGCCATTACATCCGGGCCAGTGTCAGACTGCGTCATGAAGGACCCACCGGGGAAATGCAGTGATAGGGGCCCATGCTTAGAGGCTTAGCGAACCAGTAGTGCATGTTCTGGGCCCCTTGATATATAGCAAATACAGCTAGTGCATGCATGATAATGTACTAGATTAATAATACTGTAGAAAGTACACCATACATTGGCGTTTCTATAATGCAGGGGTGGGGAACCTCCAGCCCGCGGGCCGTATAAGGCCCGCAAAGCCGTTTGGTCCGGCCCACCCGCTCCTCTCAGTGAGACACGCCACCGCACAGCACAGCGTGTCTCAGCTGTCACCACACGGAGGAGAGCGTGGCTATTGTCGGGCGGCGGCGGCGTGTAGGACTTGAAACCAGCCGCCGGTTCGTGAGCCAATCAGAGCTCGCGGACCGGCAGCCAATCAGGAGCCGCGGCTGCCGGTCCGCGAGCTCTGATTGGCTCTCGAAACGGCTGCTGGTTTCAATTCTTACACGCCGCCACCCAACATAGCCGCGCTTTCCTCCGTGTCCCCGCCGAAAGGAGCGGTAAGCAGCACGGGGACGGGGGGGCATCTGTATACCTGGCACTGTGGGGGGGCATCTGTATACCTGACACTGTGGGGGCATTTGTATACCTGGCACTGTGGGGGCATTTGTATACCTGGCACTGTGGGGGCATCTGTATACCTGGCACTGTGGGGGCATCTGTATACCTGGCACTGTGGGGACATCTGTATACCTGGTATAATGTGTAATTCAAGTGCAAAATCTGATCCCTAGAAGAAGGGGTGGGCCCCCAGGCAGTGGGGCCCACCGGTGGTTTCCCCTGTACCCCTATGGGCCAGTCCGACCCTGCATCCGACCCTTAATATGCATTTGGATACATCTGAGAGAAAACACCATAAGAGAGAAGTATTTCCTGCCTTTTAATTAGTCCCCCCCCCCCAGTGGTTTATACGGGTGGTCTTCAGGTTGCCGAATGTCGGGATCCCGACACCCGGCATACCGACAGATATTCTCCCTCGTGGGGGTCCTCGACTCCCTGGAGGGAGAATAAATAGTGTGGGGCTCATTTGCGCTCACCACGCTGTCGGTATGCCGGCGGTCGGGCTCCCGGCGCCGGTATGCTGGTCGCCGGGAGCCCGGCCGCCGGCATACCATACTACACCCGTTTATACACACTTCTTTATTTTGCACATTTCCTTTGGGGTTAAAGGTAACCCTTATGTATTCACCGTAGGCTGCCTTTTGGTTGCGCTATTAGTGGGCGTCTCAACCTTGCCCATTCAAACACATGTGTGTACACTGGGTAAAGGCCTATAGCTCGGCAAATACACAGCTACGCCCCTGCATTTATAACACGGGTGTAACCCCAACTCAGAGAACCCCTTTCACACTACACCACAGACCCGAGTTTTCCCCGAGACCACCCCTTTCACACATAAGCCATGTCTGCCCTGGGTTTACACGATTTTATACCCTCACAATACAGTAAAAATGGTAGAGGACAGACAGATGGGACAGCGAACACAATTATTTGTATTTATTACAATGTGGTCACATATTTTCATTTGTTGAATGAAAAAACGGTTTCACAAAGTGCTGGTCATAGTAAGAATAGGAACATATACATACTGTATGTACCATAGTCTCTCACACAAGCCTCTTCCTTTTTCCAAATGCCGTCTGGAGATGATGAGGTCATCAGTAGCAGCCCCTCACAGCCAATCACGATCACGCGCTATATCGTTTAGTGTATACGGCGACTGACATCTTGTCCAGTCAGTTGTTCCGTCAGCCACAACCCCCAGATCTTTTAATGTGTGCCCATCTTAAGCCGGGGCACAGACCAGATTGTAATGCCCCATACACACTAGAGAAAGTTAAACTATCGCTCAGAAGGGCCATCTCATAAAGGGGTCTATTCATGAAGCAGTGAAAAGAGTGGAGAAGTGAACCTGTGGAGAAGTTGCCCATGGCAACCAATCAGCATTGAAGTAACATTTATAATTTGCATACTATACAATTGTACGGAGCAGCTGATTGGTTGCCATGGGCAACTTCTCCACAGGTTCACTTCTCCAAACTTTTCACTGCTTCATGAATAGACCCCTTATAGGCCCTACACACTGGGCGATAATACTCAAAGATATGAACGATATTGTTCATTAATGAACGAGATACCATTCATATCTTTCAGTGTGGAGGCACCAGCGATGAACGATGCGCGGCCCCAAGCTCGTTCATCGCTGGTGCCCCGTCGCCTGTACATGCAGGCCAATATGGTCGATCTCATCCATATTTGCCTGCACTTCTATGGAGCCGGGTGACGGGGGGAGTGAAGAAACTTCACTCCCCCCGTCACTGCCCCCCCGCCGCCGGGTCGCCCGTCGGCCGTATCCGCCGTCGGGCAGCTCGGCGGCAGATCTGTCAGTGTGTAGGGCCCATTAGCAATATCTTTTACTATCTCGTTTAGTGTGTACACTCAATATCGTTAACGATGCAGCTCCTGCGCATCGTTAACGAACCCCCCCTCCCTCGTCTGAACAGTCCAGCCGAGGGAGGACCTCATTAACGAGGGCCATGCTGCAGAATGGCCCCCCGCTCCCTCCGTCGTCGCTCCCATCACGTCAGCATCGTTAATTGTGTGTGCACTTTCCAGTGTCGGCACCCGGTCCCTGCCACAGCCAAGGTCGCCAGGTACACACATCGACTAGTGTGTACCCGGCTTAAGTCCTGGGAATAACCGTGGTCGATTGGTGGATGACAGATTTGGGACAGTCAACCTGGGTCTGTTTCCTCCACACATAGCCAAAACCCAGGTTGATGCGCGTGTACAGGAAAAACCCAAGTTTTTGGCTTATGTCTGAAAGACGTAACACTATAATAAACAGAGCTGTAACTATTACAACCTTGTTATTAAAAAAAGCGATTACTAATAAGCAAATGATCGATACTTCCTTTTTAGTTCTATTTTGGAACATCTAAACCCATTTTAACTTTTATTAGCGAAGATGAAAGAATGTATCATTATAAGCAGTGATTACAGAGCCTGCACTCCAAAATAACGACACAATCTTCCGTGTAAATGGGGCGCAGCGAAGCGTGGCGTGAACGTGTAATCTGTACAGGTGGGTGGAAGGCAGACAAATAAAGAGGGATTTCTCAGCGGTGATGAGGATTATTTGACAAGGGGATGTGTACAGACAGATATGGTGGAAGCTGTAATCACAGAGCTAATAATAACACAACCTGCACCCATCAACAGCTTCCTCCTTACATCCCCTAATGGGAGGTTCTACGAGACTCCGATCTCACCTGGACAAACAGCTCACGTTGTAATCACAAGAGTCAGAGAACGAGGGGCTGTGATGCAGAGATGAGTTACTGTTGGGGACATCATAAACAGACCGGATACTTCTCAGGAATGGAGTGAAAACCAAAAACAAGAGCCATTCTTCTAAGCTTCTGCACCCTACCCAAACACAGGGGGGTCATTCCGAGTTGATCGCTAGCTGCATTCGTTCGCTGTGCAGCGATGAGGCAAAAAGAAGGCACTTCTGCGCATGCGTATGCGGCGCAATGCGTACGTGCAACGTACTATTACAACGAACGATGTAGCTTCACACAAGGTCTAGCAAAGCTTTTCAGTCGCACTGCTGGCCGCAGAGTGATTGACGTGAAGTGGGCGTTTCTGGGTGTCAACTGTCCGTTTTCAGGGAGTGTTCGAAAAAACGCAGGTGTGCCAGGAAAAACGCTTGCGTGGCTGAGCGAACAGAGGTCGTGATTGTGACGTCAAAACAGGAACTGAATGGTCTGAAGTGATCGCAAGCGCTGAGTAGGTTTAAAGCTACTCAGAAACTGCACAAAAACAACTTTGTAGCCGCTCTGCGATCCTTTCGTTCGCACTTCTGCTAAGCTAAAATACACTCCCAGTGGGTGGCGGCATAGCGTTTGCATGGCTGCTAAAAACTGCTAGCGAGCGATCAACTCGGAATGACCACCATAGTCCATCAGTTTGCAAAGACTGACTTACTCTCATTGCCTACAGACATTGAAGAAATTACTTTGGGGACTGTTATTTTAAGAGTGTTTAAGGGGTTTTGCGAATCCATTAAACAAATAGCCGTGTGAAACTTTGTCACTAGCTTCTCTAGTCCAGGACCCAGAATAGTCAAGAGTGCTTTCAGATTTTCAGCAGGGTCCCCGTCCACGCACCATAACGTGCTTACTTCATGCATTTCTGGGAGATGGCTGTTACATTAAATTATTTCCTTGGAAGAGGACAAAAGAGTTAATGTCTTTACTCAAACATTTGGAAACTTACTTTTCCAATACATTCATTCATGATGTACTTTGCAGCGAAACCTATACAACTTTATGGCATTTCTTTGTGCAAAAAGGGTGGTGCGTTAGACTCGGCGCACAGACACTGCCAACACACACCCCAGACTGACAAAGAATCCTCTCAGCCAGTCTGCCATGTCACAATGTAATGGCGACCCATACCAAGGTTTGTCCATGAAGGCGAGAGATAATACCCACCTTGAGAGAATCTGGGCAACAAGTTGCTGGGTAAATCTGGAAAAAATATGCAGTGAAAGCTGGACATAGAGCTAAGCCCACCACTTTTGTCAGAATGCTTTGAAATAACAGGATAACTCGGAATTGGATTGTTGAATTAGGTGTAGCATTGGGCAAGCTGAAAGGTATACCTGTTGCTATAGCAGCGCTGGATCACAGGGATGGAAAACACTATAGCAGCTTGGGGAATGATGCATACACCCAATATTCCTGCAGCTAGGTCCAGGACCCTCCATCAGACAGGACCTTACTCTAGTAACCCCTGAGGAAACCATGGATACTCAAGCAAAGAGTCAACTGAAATTTAACATCTACAATTTGTCTGGGTCATAAATTGTAAAAACAATATATAGGCAGCATTCTCTGGCCTGTTCTACTGCGGTAGGAGGAACAGGAATATTGGTGGGTAATAGGCCTGCAAGGAAATGTAATAGTCCTCAGATTCAAAGCCAGATTGGGTGACTAGACAGCATAACAGTCTAAAGGCTAAATAGAGAAAAGATGAGAACAGAATGTAATTTCAGTGATGTCTATCCGAGAGAGAGAGAGATGACTGCCTGCAAATCCTTGCTACTGTATGAAGTATTAACCTCAGTGCGCTACAGCACTACACTTTGTCAATATTGTCTACAAAAGATTCCATTTTGCAAAGTCACTTTGTGTAGCAAAACAACAGTGAATACAGTACATACCAGTGACGTGATATATACACAACATAAAGGACCCTTCTGTCTCCAACAGCTAAATAGATTATGATACAAGTTTGTGGATTTAGGGGGTGGATTCAATGACTACAGGCAGGGGCGTAGCCAGAACTTTGTGGGCCCCATAGCAACATTTTGAAGGGGCCCCAGTCACAATACTCCTAGAGAGACGCTTCTCTGCAGCAGTTGTTAATTTTATGCCCTATAATAATTAGAGATGAGCGGGTTCGGTTCCTCGGAATCCGAACCCCCCCGAACTTCAGCCTTTTTACACGGGTCCGAGGCAGACTCGGATCTTCCCGCCTCGCTCGGTTAACCCGAGCGCGCCCGAACGTCATCATCCCGCTGTCGGATTCTCGCGAGGCTCGTATTCTATCGCGAGACTCGGATTCTATATAAGGAGCCGCGCATCGCCGACCATTTTCACACGTGCATTGAGATTGATAGGGAGAGGACGTGGCTGGCGTCCTCTCCGTTTAGATAGAGAGTGAGACACTTGATTTACTAGTAATTTAATTTTAGTAATTTTGGGGAGCATTAGGACTGGAGTACTCAGAGAGTGCAGAGTTTTGCTGATAGTTATACTAGTGACCACCAGTTTTATTTATTATTTAAAATCCGTTCTCTGCCTGAAAAAAAACGATACACAGTCACATACCATATCTGTGCTCAGCCTCAGTGTGCTGCATGATAATATCATCTATGTATATCTGACTGTGCTGAGTGCTCACTGCTCACACAGCTGAATTGTGGGGGAGACTGGGGAGCAGTTATAGCAGGAGTACATAACAGTGCACACTTTTGCTGCCAGTGTGACTGACCAGTGACCACCAGTATATTGTCTGCCTGAAAAAGTTAAACACTCGTGTGGTGTTTTTTTTTTTTTATTCTATAAACGCATTCTGCTGACAGACAGTGTCCAGCAGGTCCGTCATTCATTATATTATAATATATACCTGCAGTAGTGATATATATATATTTTTTATATCATTATCATCCAGTCTACACTAGCAGACGCAGTACAGTAGTCCACGGCTGTAGCTACCTCTGTGTCGGCAGTGCTCGTCCATAATTGTATACCTACCTGTGGTGGGTTTTTTTTTCCTATCTTCTTCATACTAGTAGTTTAGGAGTCTGCTGACAGTATCCAGCAGGTCCGTCATTATATAATATATACCTGTCCTGCAGTAGTGATATATATATATTTTTTATATCATTATCATCCAGTCTATACTAGCAGACGCAGTACGGTAGTCCACGGCTGTAGCTACCTCTGTGTCGGCAGTGCTCGTCCATAATTGTATACCTACCTGTGGTGGGGTTTTTTTTCTATCTTCTTCATACTAGTAGTTTAGGAGTCTGCTGACAGTGTCCAGCAGGTCCGTCATTATATAATATATACCTGTCCTGCAGTAGTGATATATATATTTTTTTTATATCATCATCCAGTCTATACTAGCAGACGCAGTACGGTAGTCCACGGCTGTAGCTACCTCTGTGTCGGCAGTCGCTCGTCCATAATTGTATACCTACCTGTGGTGGGTTTTTATTTTCTATCTTCTTCATACTAGCAGTTTAGGAGTCTGCTGACAGTGTCCAGCAGGTCCGTCATTATATAATATATACCTGTCCTACAGTAGTGATATATATATATTTTTATATCATTATCATCCAGTCTATACTAGCAGACGCAGTACGGTAGTCCACGGCTGTAGCTACCTCTGTGTCGGCAGTGCTCGTCCATAATTGTATACCTACCTGTGGTGGGTTTTTTTTTTCTATCTTCTTCATACTAGTAGTTTAGGAGTCTGCTGACAGTGTCCAGCAGGTCCGTCATTATATAATATATACCTGTCCTGCAGTAGTGATATATATATATATTTTTTATATCATTATCATCCAGTCTATACTAGCAGACGCAGTACGGTAGTCCACGGCTGTAGCTACCTCTGTGTCGGCAGTGCTCGTCCATAATTGTATACCTACCTGTGGTGGGTTTTTTTTTCTATCTTCTTCATACTAGTAGTTTAGGAGTCTGCTGACAGTGTCCAGCAGGTCCGTCATTATATAATATATACCTGTCCTGCAGTAGTGATATATATATATATTTTTTATATCATTATCATCCAGTCTATACTAGCAGACGCAGTACGGTAGTCCACGGCTGTAGCTACCTCTGTGTCGGCAGTGCTCGTCCATAATTGTATACCTACCTGTGGTGGGTTTTTTTTTTCTATCTTCTTCATACTAGTAGTTTAGGAGTCTGCTGACAGTGTCCAGCAGGTCCGTCATTATATAATATATACCTGTCCTGCAGTAGTGATATATATATATTTTTTATATCATTATCATCCAGTCTATACTAGCAGACGCAGTACGGTAGTCCACGGCTGTAGCTACCTCTGTGTCGGCAGTGCTCGTCCATAATTGTATACCTACCTGTGGTGGGTTTTTTTTCTATCTTCTTCATACTAGTAGTTTAGGAGTCTGCTGACAGTGTCCAGCAGGTCCGTCATTATATAATATATACCTGTCCTGCAGTAGTGATATATATATATTTTTTATATCATCATCCAGTCTATACTAGCAGACGCAGTACGGTAGTCCACGGCTGTAGCTACCTCTGTGTCGGCAGTCGCTCGTCCATAATTGTATACCTACCTGTGGTGGGTTTTTATTTTCTATCTTCTTCATACTAGCAGTTAAGGAGTCTGCTGACAGTGCCCAGCAGGTCCGTCATTATATAATATATACCTGTCCTGCAGTAGTGATATATATATATTTTTTATATCATTATCATCCAGTCTATACTAGCAGACGCAGTACGGTAGTCCACGGCTGTAGCTACCTCTGTGTCGGCAGTGCTCGTCCATAATTGTATACCTACCTGTGGTGGGTTTTTTTTTTCTATCTTCTTCATACTAGTAGTTTAGGAGTCTGCTGACAGTGTCCAGCAGGTCCGTCATTATATAATATATACCTGTCCTGCAGTAGTGATATATATATATTTTTTATATCATTATTATCCAGTCTATACTAGCAGACGCAGTACGGTAGTCCACGGCTGTAGCTACCTCTGTGTCGGCAGTGCTCGTCCATAATTGTATACCTACCTGTGGTGGGGTTTTTTTTCTATCTTCTTCATACTAGTAGTTTAGGAGTCTGCTGACAGTGTCCAGCAGGTCCGTCATTATATAATATATACCTGTCCTGCAGTAGTGATATATATATTTTTGTTTTATATCATTATCATCCAGTCTATACTAGCAGACGCAGTACGGTAGTCCACGGCTGTAGCTACCTCTGTGTCAGCAGTGCTCGTCCATAATTGTATACCTACCTGTGGTGGGTTTTTTTTTTCTATCTTCTTCATACTAGTAGTTTAGGAGTCTGCTGACAGTGTCCAGCAGGTCTGTCATTATATAATATATACCTGTCCTGCAGTAGTGATATATATATATTTTTTATATCATTATCATCCAGTCTATACTAGCAGACGCAGTACGGTAGTCCACGGCTGTAGCTACCTCTGTGTCGGCAGTGCTCGTCCATAATTGTATACCTACCTGTGGTGGGTTTTTTTTTCTATCTTCTTCATACTAGTAGTTTAGGAGTCTGCTGACAGTGTCCAGCAGGTCCGTCATTATATAATATATACCTGTCCTGCAGTAGTGATATATATATATTTTATATCATTATCATCCAGTCTATACTAGCAGACGCAGTACGGTAGTCCACGGCTGTAGCTACCTCTGTGTCGGCAGTCGCTCGTCCATAATTGTATACCTACCTGTGGTGTTTTTTTTTTTCTATCTTCTTCATACTAGTAGTTTAGGAGTCTGCTGACAGTGTCCAGCAGGTCCGTCATTATATAATATATACCTGTCCTGCAGTAGTGATATATATATATTTTTTATATCATTATCATCCAGTCTATACTAGCAGACGCAGTACGGTAGTCCACGGCTGTAGCTACCTCTGTGTCGGCAGTGCTCGTCCATAATTGTATACCTACCTGTGGTGGGGTTTTTTTTTCTATCTTCTTCATACTAGTAGTTTAGGAGTCTGCTGACAGTGTCCAGCAGGTCCGTCATTATATAATATATACCTGTCCTGCAGTAGTGATATATATATATTTTATATCATTATCATCCAGTCTATACAAGCAGATGCAGTACGGTAGTCCACGGCTGTAGCTACCTCTGTGTCGGCAGTGCTCGTCCATAATTGTATACCTACCTGTGGTGGGGTTTTTTTTCTATCTTCTTCATACTAGTAGTTTAGGAGTCTGCTGACAGTGTCCAGCAGGTCCGTCATTATATAATATATACCTGTCCTGCAGTAGTGATATATATATTTTTTTTATATCATCATCCAGTCTATACTAGCAGACGCAGTACGGTAGTCCACGGCTGTAGCTACCTCTGTGTCGGCAGTCGCTCGTCCATAATTGTATACCTACCTGTGGTGGGTTTTTATTTTCTATCTTCTTCATACTAGCAGTTTAGGAGTCTGCTGACAGTGTCCAGCAGGTCCGTCATTATATAATATATACCTGTCCTACAGTAGTGATATATATATATTTTTATATCATTATCATCCAGTCTATACTAGCAGACGCAGTACGGTAGTCCACGGCTGTAGCTACCTCTGTGTCGGCAGTGCTCGTCCATAATTGTATACCTACCTGTGGTGGGTTTTTTTTTTCTATCTTCTTCATACTAGTAGTTTAGGAGTCTGCTGACAGTGTCCAGCAGGTCCGTCATTATATAATATATACCTGTCCTGCAGTAGTGATATATATATATATTTTTTATATCATTATCATCCAGTCTATACTAGCAGACGCAGTACGGTAGTCCACGACTGTAGCTACCTCTGTGTCGGCAGTGCTCGTCCATAATTGTATACCTACCTGTGGTGGGTTTTTTTTTCTATCTTCTTCATACTAGTAGTTTAGGAGTCTGCTGACAGTGTCCAGCAGGTCCGTCATTATATAATATATACCTGTCCTGCAGTAGTGATATATATATATATTTTTTATATCATTATCATCCAGTCTATACTAGCAGACGCAGTACGGTAGTCCACGGCTGTAGCTACCTCTGTGTCGGCAGTGCTCGTCCATAATTGTATACCTACCTGTGGTGGGTTTTTTTTTTCTATCTTCTTCATACTAGTAGTTTAGGAGTCTGCTGACAGTGTCCAGCAGGTCCGTCATTATATAATATATACCTGTCCTGCAGTAGTGATATATATATATTTTTTATATCATTATCATCCAGTCTATACTAGCAGACGCAGTACGGTAGTCCACGGCTGTAGCTACCTCTGTGTCGGCAGTGCTCGTCCATAATTGTATACCTACCTGTGGTGGGTTTTTTTTCTATCTTCTTCATACTAGTAGTTTAGGAGTCTGCTGACAGTGTCCAGCAGGTCCGTCATTATATAATATATACCTGTCCTGCAGTAGTGATATATATATATTTTTTATATCATCATCCAGTCTATACTAGCAGACGCAGTACGGTAGTCCACGGCTGTAGCTACCTCTGTGTCGGCAGTCGCTCGTCCATAATTGTATACCTACCTGTGGTGGGTTTTTATTTTCTATCTTCTTCATACTAGCAGTTAAGGAGTCTGCTGACAGTGCCCAGCAGGTCCGTCATTATATAATATATACCTGTCCTGCAGTAGTGATATATATATATTTTTTATATCATTATCATCCAGTCTATACTAGCAGACGCAGTACGGTAGTCCACGGCTGTAGCTACCTCTGTGTCGGCAGTGCTCGTCCATAATTGTATACCTACCTGTGGTGGGTTTTTTTTTTCTATCTTCTTCATACTAGTAGTTTAGGAGTCTGCTGACAGTGTCCAGCAGGTCCGTCATTATATAATATATACCTGTCCTGCAGTAGTGATATATATATATTTTTTATATCATTATTATCCAGTCTATACTAGCAGACGCAGTACGGTAGTCCACGGCTGTAGCTACCTCTGTGTCGGCAGTGCTCGTCCATAATTGTATACCTACCTGTGGTGGGGTTTTTTTTCTATCTTCTTCATACTAGTAGTTTAGGAGTCTGCTGACAGTGTCCAGCAGGTCCGTCATTATATAATATATACCTGTCCTGCAGTAGTGATATATATATTTTTGTTTTATATCATTATCATCCAGTCTATACTAGCAGACGCAGTACGGTAGTCCACGGCTGTAGCTACCTCTGTGTCAGCAGTGCTCGTCCATAATTGTATACCTACCTGTGGTGGGTTTTTTTTTTCTATCTTCTTCATACTAGTAGTTTAGGAGTCTGCTGACAGTGTCCAGCAGGTCTGTCATTATATAATATATACCTGTCCTGCAGTAGTGATATATATATATTTTTTATATCATTATCATCCAGTCTATACTAGCAGACGCAGTACGGTAGTCCACGGCTGTAGCTACCTCTGTGTCGGCAGTGCTCGTCCATAATTGTATACCTACCTGTGGTGGGTTTTTTTTTCTATCTTCTTCATACTAGTAGTTTAGGAGTCTGCTGACAGTGTCCAGCAGGTCCGTCATTATATAATATATACCTGTCCTGCAGTAGTGATATATATATATTTTATATCATTATCATCCAGTCTATACTAGCAGACGCAGTACGGTAGTCCACGGCTGTAGCTACCTCTGTGTCGGCAGTCGCTCGTCCATAATTGTATACCTACCTGTGGTGTTTTTTTTTTTCTATCTTCTTCATACTAGTAGTTTAGGAGTCTGCTGACAGTGTCCAGCAGGTCCGTCATTATATAATATATACCTGTCCTGCAGTAGTGATATATATATATTTTTTATATCATTATCATCCAGTCTATACTAGCAGACGCAGTACGGTAGTCCACGGCTGTAGCTACCTCTGTGTCGGCAGTGCTCGTCCATAATTGTATACCTACCTGTGGTGGGGTTTTTTTTTCTATCTTCTTCATACTAGTAGTTTAGGAGTCTGCTGACAGTGTCCAGCAGGTCCGTCATTATATAATATATACCTGTCCTGCAGTAGTGATATATATATATTTTATATCATTATCATCCAGTCTATACAAGCAGATGCAGTACGGTAGTCCACGGCTGTAGCTACCTCTGTGTCGGCAGTGCTCGTCCATAATTGTATACCTACCTGTGGTGGGGTTTTTTTTTCTATCTTCTTCATACTAGTAGTTTAGGAGTCTGCTGACAGTGTCCAGCAGGTCTGTCATTATATAATATATACCTGTCCTGCAGTAGTGATATATATATATTTTTTATATCATTATCATCCAGTCTATACTAGCAGACGCAGTACGGTAGTCCACGGCTGTAGCTACCTCTGTGTCGGCAGTGCTCGTCCATAATTGTATACCTACCTGTGGTGGTTTTTTTTTTTCTATCTTCTTCATACTAGTAGTTTAGGAGTCTGCTGACAGTGTCCAGCAGGTCCGTCATTATATAATATATACCTGTCCTGCAGTAGTGATATATATATATATTTTATATCATCATCCAGTCTATACTAGCAGACGCAGTACGGTAGTCCACGGCTGTAGCTACCTCTGTGTCGGTAGTCGCTCGTCCATAATTGTATACCTACCTGTGGTGGGGTTTTTTTTCTATCTTCTTCATACTAGTAGTTTAGGAGTCTGCTGACAGTGTCCAGCAGGTCCGTCATTATATAATATATACCTGTCCTGCAGTAGTGATATATATATATTTTTTATATCATTATCATCCAGTCTATACTAGCAGACGCAGTACGGTAGTCCACGGCTGTAGCTACCTCTGTGTCTGCAGTCGCTCGTCCATAATTGTATACCTACCTGTGGTGGGTTTTTTTTTTCTATCTTCTTCATACTAGTAGTTTAGGAGTCTGCTGACAGTGTCCAGCAGGTCCGTCATTATATAATATATACCTGTCCTGCAGTAGTGATATATATATATTTCTCTATCGTCCTTGTGGATGCTGGGGTTCCTGAAAGGACCATGGGGAACAGCGGCTCCGCAGGAGACAGGGCACAAAAAGTAAAGCTTTCCGATCAGGTGGTGTGCACTGGCTCCTCCCCCCATGACCCTCCTCCAGACTCCAGTTAGATTTTTGTGCCCGGCCGAGAAGGGTGCAATCTAGGTGGCTCTCCTAAAGAGCTGCTTAGAGAAAGTTTAGCTTAGGTTTTTTATTTTACAGTGAGTCCTGCTGGCAACAGGATCACTGCAACGAGGGACTTAGGGGAGAAGGAGTGAACTCACCTGCGTGCAGGATGGATTGGCTTCTTGGCTACTGGACATCAGCTCCAGAGGGACGATCACAGGTACAGCCTGGATGGTCACCGGAGCCGCGCCGCCGGCCCCCTTGCAGATGCTGAAGTAAGAAGAGGTCCAGAATCGGCGGCTGAAGACTCCTGCAGTCTTCTAAAGGTAGCGCACAGCACTGCAGCTGTGCGCCATTTTCCTCTCAGCACACTTCACACGGCAGTCACTGAGGGTGCAGGGCGCTGGGAGGGGGGCGCCCTGGGAGGCAAATGAAAACCTTTTTTGGCGAAAAATACCTCACATATAGCCCCCAGAGGCTATATGGAGATATTTAACCCCTGCCAAGATTCACTAAATAGCGGGAGACGAGCCCGCCGAAAAAGGGGCGGGGCCTATCTCCTCAGCACACAGCGCCATTTTCTCTCACAGAAAGCCTGGAGAGAAGGCTCCCAGGCTCTCCCCTGCACTGCACTACAGAAACAGGGTTAAAACAGAGAGGGGGGGCACTGATTTTGGCGATATTGAGATATATATAAAGATGCTATAAGGGAAAACACTTATATAAGGTTGTCCCTATATAATTATAGCGTTTTGGTGTGTGCTGGCAAACTCTCCCTCTGTCTCCCCAAAGGGCTAGTGTGGGTCCTGTCCTCTGTCAGAGCATTCCCGGTGTGTGTGCTGTGTGTCGGTACGTGTGTGTCGACATGTATGAGGACGATGTTGGTGAGGAGGCGGAGAAATTGCCTGTAATGGTGATGTCACTCTCTAGGGAGTCGACACCGGAATGGATGGCTTATTTAGGGAATTACGTGAGAATGTCAACACGCTGCAAGGTCGGTTGACGACGTGAGACGGCCGACAAACTATTAGTACCGGTCCAGGCGTCTCAGAAACACCGTCAGGGGCGTTAAAAACGCCCATTTACCTCAGTCGGTCGACACAGACACAGACACGGACACTGAATCCAGTGTCGACGGTGAATAAACAAACGTATTTCTCATTAGGGCCACACGTTAAGGGCAATGAAGGAGGTGTTGCATATTTCTGATACTACAAGTACCACAAAAAAGGGTATTATGTGGGAGTGAAAAAACTACCTGTAGTTTTTCCTGAATCAGATAAAATAAAATGAAGTGTGTGATGATGCGTGGGGTTACCCCGATAGCAAATATTGGCGTTATACCCTTTCCCGCCAGAAATTAGGGCGCGTTGGGAAACACCCCTTAGGGTGATAAGGCGCTCACACGCTTATCAAGTGGCGTTACCGTCTCCAGATACGGCCGCCCTCAAGGAGCCAGCTGATAGGAAGCTGGAAAGATATCCTAAAAAGTATATACACACATACGGTGGTTATACTGCGACCAGCGATCGCCATCAGCCTGGAGATGCAGTGCTGGGTTGGCTTGGTCGGATTCCCTGACTGAAAATATTTTATTCATATAGAGCATTTAATAGGATGCATTCTATATATATGTACGTGAGATGCACAGAGGGATATTTGCTCTCTGGCATCAAGATAAGTACGTTGTCCATATCACCCAGAAGATGTCATGGACACGACAGTGGTCAGGTGATACAGATCCCATACGGCACATGGAAGTATTGCCGTATAAAGGGAAGGAGTTAGTGGGGTCGGTCCATCGGACCTGGGGACCACGGCAACAGCTGGGAAATCCAACCTTTTTACCCCAAGTTACATCTCAGCTGAAAAAGACACCGTCTTTTCAGCCTCAATCCTTCCTTTCCCATGAGGGCATGCAGGCAAAAGGCCAGTCATATCTGCCCAGACATAGAGGTAAGGGAAGTAGACTGCAGCAGGCAGCCCCTTCCCAGGAAAAGAAGCCCTCCACCGCGTCTGCCAAGTCCTCAGCATGACGCTGGGGCCATGCAAGCGGACTCAAGGTGGGGGGGTAGTCTCAAGAGTCTCAGCGCGCAGTGGGATCACTCGCAGGTTGACCCCTAGATAGTACAAGTATTATCCCAGGGGTACAGATTGGAGAGTCGAGACATCTTCTCCTCGCAGGTTTCTGAAGTCTGCTTTACCAACGGCTCCCTCCGACAGGGAGGCAGCATTGGAAACAATTCACAAGCTGTATATCCAGCAGGTGATAATCAAAGTACCCCTCCTACAACAAGGAAAAGGGTATTATTTTTCCACACTATATTGTGGTACTGACGCCAGACGGCTTGGTGAGACATAGTCTAAACTGAAATCTTTGAACACTTACATAAAAGGTTCAAATCGAGATGGAGTCACTCAGAGCAGTGATAGCGAACCGGAAAAAAGGGGACTATATGGTGTCCCTGGACATCAAGGATTACCTCCATGTCCAAATTTGCCCTTCTCAACAAGGGTACCTCTGGTTCGTGGTACAGAACTGTCAATATCAGTTTCAGACGATGCCGTTTGAATTATCCACGGCACCCCGGGCCTTTTACCAAGGTAATGGCCGAAAAGATGTTTCTTCAAAGAAAAAAGGCATCTAAATTATCCCTTACTTGGACGATATCCTGAAAAGGGCAAGTTCCAGAGAACAGTTGGAGGTCGGAAGAGCACTATCTAAAGTAGTTCTACGACAGCACGACTGGATTCTAAATATTCCAAGAATCGCAGCTGTTTTCCGACGATACGTCTGCTGTTCCTAGGAATGATTCTGGGCATAGTCCAGAAAAAGGTGTTCCTCCGGGAGGAAAAAGCCAAGGAGTTATTCGACCTAGTCAGAAACCTCCTAAAACCAGGCCAAGTATCAGTGCATCAATGCACAGGAGTCCTGGGAAAAATGGTGGCTTCTTACGAAGCGATTCCATTCGGCAGATCTCAGGGGATTTGCTGGACGAATGGTCCGGATCGCATTTTCAGATGCATCAGCGGATAATCCTGTCTCCAAGGACAAGGGTGTCTCTTCTGTGGGGGCTGCAGAGTGCTCATCTTTTAGAGGGCAGCACACTCAGCATTCAGGACTGTGTTCTGGGGACCACGGATACCAGCCTGAGAGGCTGGGGAGTAGTCACACAGGGAAAAAATTTCCAAGGAAGTGTGGTCAAGTCTGGAGACTTCTCTCCACATGAATATACTGGAGCTAAGGGCAATTTACAATGCTCTGAGCCTAGGAAGACTCCTGCTTCAAAGTCAACCGGTGCTGATCCAGTAGGACATCATCATGGCGGTCGCCCACGTTATCAGACGGGGCGACACAAGAAGCAGGAGGGCAATGACAGCAAGGATTCTTCGCTGGGCGGAAAATCATGTGATAACACTGTCAGCAGTGTTCATTCCGGGAGTGGGCAACTGGGAAGATTTCCTCAGCATAAATGAATTCCACCCGGAAAAGTGGAAACTTAATCTGGAAGTTTCCACATGATTGTAAACCGTTGGGAAAGACCAAAGGTGGTTATGATGGCGTCCCACCTGAAGCGCCAGGTCAAGAGACACTCAGGCAATAGCTGGGACGCTCTGGTAACACCGTCGGTGTACCAGTCGGTGTATGTGTTCCATCCTCTGCTTTTCATACCCAATGTATTGAAAATGATAGGAAGGAGAGGAGTAAGAACTATACTCGTGGCTCCGGTTTGGCCAAGAAGGACTTGGTTCCCGGAACTTCAAGAGATACTAAGAAGGGTCTTGATTCGGCAAGAACCGTGTCTGTTCCGGGACTTACCGCAGCTGCGTTGACGCCAAGGCGGGTGAACGCCGGATCCTAAGGGAAAGAGGCATTCCGGAAGAGGTCATCCCTACCCTGGTCAGAGCCAGGAAGGAGGTGACCGCACAACATTATCACCACTTAGGTGAAAATATGTGCCAGGGTGTGAGTCCAGGAAGGCTCCACGGAAGAATTTCAACTAGGTTAATTTCTACATTTCCTGCAAACAGGAGTGTCTATGGGTCTCAAAATTGGTCCATTAAGGTTCAAATTTCGGCCTGTTGATTTTCTTCCAGAAAGAAATTGGCTTCAGTTCCTGAAGTCCAGAAGTTGTTAAGGGAGTACTGCATATACAGCCCCTTTGATGTCTCCAGTGGCACTGGGCGATCTCAACGTAGTTTTGGGATTCCTAAAAAATCACATTGGTTTAAACAACTCAAATCTGTGGATTTGATATATCTCACATGGAAAATGACCATGCTGTTGGTCCTGGCCTCGGCCAGGCGAGTGTCAGAATTGGCGGCTTTATCTCACAAAGCCATATCTGATTGTCCATTCGGACAGAGCAAAGCTGCGGACTCGTCCCCAGTTTCTCCTTAAGGTGGTGTCAGCGTTTCACCTGAACCAGCTTATTGTGGTACCTGCGGCTACTAGGGACTTGGAGGACTCCAAGTTGCTGGATGTTATCAGGGCCCTGAAAATATAGTTTCCAGGTTGGCTGGAGTCAGGAAATCTGACTTGCTGTTTATCCTGTATGCACCCAACAATGCTGGGTGCTTCTGCTTCTAAGCAGTCGATTGCTCGTGGGATTGGTAGCACAATTCAACTTGCACATTCTGTGGCAGGCCTGCCACAGTCTAAATCTGTTAAGGCCCATTCCACAAGGAAGGTGGGCTCATCTTGGGCGGCTGCCCGAGGGGTCTCGGCATTACAACTTTGCCGAGCAGCTACGTGGTCGGGGGAGAACACGTTTGTAAAATTCTACAAATTTGATACCCTGGCAAAAGAGGACCTGGAGTTCTCTCATTCGGTGCTGCAGAGTCATCCGCACTCTCCCGCCCGTTTGGGAGCTTTGGTATAATCCCCATGGTCCTTTCAGGAACCCCAGCATCCACAAGGACGATAGAGAAAATAAGAATTTACTTACCGATAATTCTATTTCTCGGAGTCCGTAGTGGATGCTGGGCGCCCATCCCAAGTGCGGATTATCTGCAATACTTGTACATAGTTATTGCTAACTAAATCGGGTTATTGTTGTTGTGAGCCATCTTTTCAGAGGCTCCGCTGTTATCATACTGTTAACTGGGTTCAGATCACAGGTTGTACAGTGTGATTGGTGTGGCTGGTATGAGTCTTACCCGGGATTCAAAATTCCTCCCTTATTGTGTACGCTCGTCCGGGCACAGTACCTAACTGGAGTCTGGAGGAGGGTCATGGGGGGAGGAGCCAGTGCACACCACCTGATCGGAAAGCTTTACTTTTTGTGCCCTGTCTCCTGCGGAGCCGCTGTTCCCCATGGTCCTTTCAGGAACCCCAGCATCCACTACGGACTCCGAGAAATAGAATTATCGGTAAGTAAATTCTTATTATTTTTTATATCATTATCATCCAGTCTATACTAGCAGACGCAGTACGGTAGTCCACGGCTGTAGCTACCTCTGTGTCGGCAGTGCTCGTCCATAATTGTATACCTACCTGTGGTGGGGTTTTTTTTTCTATCTTCTTCATACTAGTAGTTTAGGAGTCTGCTGACAGTGTCCAGCAGGTCCGTCATTATATAATATATACCTGTCCTGCAGTAGTGATATATATATATATTTTTTATATCATTATCATCCAGTCTATACTAGCAGACGCAGTACGGTAGTCCATGGCTGTAGCTACCTCTGTGTCGGCAGTCACTCGTCATCCATAAGTATACTAGTATCCATCCATCTCCATTGTTTACCTGAGGTGCCTTTTAGTTGTGCCTATTAAAATATGGAGAACAAAAATGTTGAGGTTCCAAAAATAGGGAAAGATCAAGATCGACTTCCACCTCGTGCTGAAGCTGCTGCCACTAGTCATGGCCAAGACGATGAAATGCCATCAACGTCGTCTGCCAAGGCCGATGCCCAATGTCATAGTACAGAGCATGTAAAATCCAAAACACCAAATATCAGTAAAAAAAGGACTCAAAAATCTAAAATAAAATCGTCGGAGGAGAAGCGTAAACTTGCCAATATGCCATTTACCACACGGAGTGGCAAGGAACGGCTGAGGCCCTGGCCTATGTTCATGGCTAGTGGTTCAGCTTCACATGAGGATGGAAGCACTCAGCCTCTCGCTGGAAAAATGAAAAGACTTAAGCTGGCAAAAGCACAGCAAAGAACTGTGCGTTCTTCGAAATCACAAATCCCCAAGGAGAGTCCACTTGTGTCGGTTGCGATGCCTGACCTTCCCAACACTGGACGTGAAGAGCATGCGCCTTCCACCATTTGCACGCCCCCTGCAAGTGCTGGAAGGAGCACCCGCAGTCCAGTTCCTGATAGTCAGATTGAAGATGTCAGTGTTGAAGTACACCAGGATGAGGAGGATATGGGTGTTGCTGGCGCTGGGGAGGAAATTGACCAGGAGGATTCTGATGGTGAGGTGGTTTGTTTAAGTCAGGCACCCGGGGAGACACCTGTTGTCCGTGGGAGGAATATGGCCATTGACATGCCTGGTGAAAATACCAAAAGAATCAGCTCTTCGGTGTGGAAGTATTTCAACAGAAATGCGGACAACATTTGTCAAGCCATGTGTTGCCTTTGTCAAGCTGTAATAAGTAGGGGTAAGGACGTTAACCACCTCGGAACATCCTCCCTTATACGTCACCTGCAGCGCATTCATCATAAGTCAGTGACAAGTTCAAAAACTTTGGGCGACAGCGGAAGCAGTCCACTGACCAGTAAATCCCTTCCTCTTGTAACCAAGCTCACGCAAACCACCCCACCAACTCCCTCAGTGTCAATTTCCTCCTTCCCCAGGAATGCCAATAGTCCTGCAGGCCATGTCACTGGCAATTCTGACGAGTCCTCTCCTGCCTGGGATTCCTCCGATGCATCCTTGCGTGTAACGCCTACTACTGCTGCTGGTGCTGCTGTTGTTGCTGCTGGGAGTCGATGGTCATCCCAGAGGGGAAGTCGTAAGACGACTTTTACTACTTCCACCAAGCAATTGACTGTCCAACAGTCCTTTGCGAGGAAGATGAAATATCACAGCAGTCATCCTGCTGCAAAGCGGATAACTGAGGCCTTGGCATCCTGGGCGGTGAGAAACGTGGTTCCGGTATCCATCATTACTGCAGAGCCAACTATAGACTTGATTGAGGTACTGTGTCCCCGGTACCAAATACTATCTAGGTTCCATTTCTCTAGGCAGGCGATACCGAAAATGTACACAGACCTCAGAAAAAGACTCACCAGTGTCCTAAAAAATGCAGTTGTACCCAATGTCCACTTAACCACGGACATGTGGACAAGTGGAGCAGGGCAGATTCAGGACTATATGACTGTGACAGCCCACTGGGTAGATGTATTGACTCCCGCCGCAAGAACAGCAGCGGCGGCACCAGTAGCAGCATCTCGCAAACGCCAACTCTTTCCTAGGCAGGCTACGCTTTGTATCACCGCTTTCCAGAATACGCACACAGCTAAAAACCTCTTACGGCAACTGAGGAAGATCATCGCAGAATGGCTTACCCCAATTGGACTCTCCTGTGGATTTGTGGCATCGGACAACGCCAGCAATATTGTGTGTGCATTAAATATGGGCAAATTCCAGCACGTCCCATGTTTTGCACATACCTTGAATTTGGTGGTGCAGAATTATTTAAAAAGCGAGAGGGGCGTGCAAGAGATGCTGTCGGTGGCCAGAAGAATTGCGGGACACTTTCGGCGTACAGGCACCACGTACAGAAGACTGGAGCAACACCAAAAACGCCTGAACCTGCCCTGCCATCATCTGAAGCAAGAAGTGGTAACGAGGTGGAATTCAACCCTCTATATGCTTCAGAGGTTGGAGGAGCAGCAAAAGGCCATTCAAGCCTATACAACTGACCACGATATAGGAGGTGGAATGCACCTGTCTCAAGCGCAGTGGAGAATGATTTCAACGTTGTGCAAGGTTCTGCAACCTTTTGAACTTGCCACACGTGAAGTCAGTTCAGACACTGCCAGCCTGAGTCAGGTCATTCCCCTCATCAGGCTTTTGCAGAAGAGGCTGGAGACATTGAAGGAGGAGCTAACACTGAGCGATTCCGCTAGGCATGTGGGACTTGTGGATGGAGCCCTTAATTCGCTTAACACAGAGCCGGCCTTAGCTATAGGCAGGCTAGGCATTTGCCTAGGGCATTCAAGCATGTCTAGGGGCATCCAAGCATGTCCCTGCAGTATCTCATGCTGGGAGGGACAGTCTGCAAACTAACTGTTACTTTCCAAATGTATTCAATCAGTACTTGTATACACTGCTGTTTACATTTGTCAAAAAAAATGCACACTGTGCCTTAAACTTCCTCCGACATGCTTGAATGCCCCTGACTTGTGAGACCTCAGACAGAGAGCAGAAGCCCAGTAAATGCAATTCCTGGACCTGTGACATTTTTACTGACTATATAAGGTTATTACTGGATGGCTTCTTATGATAACACGTGTATTTTGGAAGACTGCTTCACTGAAACCTGACATCACCTATACTGCTTGTGCACATGGGGGAGGGGTACCCTGCCATCCTGTGTGTGTCCCTTATCCCTGTGCAAACCACAGGTGTCTGCAGGGACATAACATGGGCAGTGTTCTACCCACACTTTATTTCCTAGTCAGTCCATACCGTAAAATTCCCCTGCCATCTAGCACTGTAACGTGGTCAGTAAGTTGCGTTGTGCTATTTCTATATGAAACATCAGTGCAGAGTGACTTTCGGACACATCAGACTGGAGGGCAGAGCATTTAGCTCCCACAGTATAAAGTAAAGGGCATGCAGTAACAGACACCAGCAAACACACTGAATAGTGAAGAGAATGGACAGTTTCTACATGTTTGATACTGGTCTTTTTGTATAACCAGCAAGTGTGGCAGTATCTGTGGCAGTATATGTGTATTATGGGCATTACTAATGTGGGGCATATGTGTAAGGTGCATTACTGTGTGGCATTATGTGTATTATGGGCATTACTAATGTGGGGCATATGTGTAAGGTTCCTTTACTGTGTGGAATTATATGTATTATGGTCATTACTGTGTGGCATTGTGCAGAGTTGACCTGGCCCACAGGGTAACCCCCCGGTGGGCCCCACTACCTGAGTGTTGCAGGTACAGATGCAGAACTAGCGGCGGAGCTAGGGGGCACCAGACAAAATTTTGCCTAGGGCATCAAATTGGCTAGGGCCGGCTCTGGCTTAACAAGGATTCACGGGTGGTCAATCTGTTGAAATCAGAGCACTACATTTTGGCCACCGTGCTCGATCCTAGATTTAAAACCTACGTTGTATCTCTCTTTCCGGCAGACACAAGTCTGCAGGGGTTCAAAGAACTGCTGGTGAGAAAATTGTCAAGTCAAGCGGAATGCGACCTGTCAACATCTCCTCCTTCACATTCTCCCGCAACTGGGGGTGCGAGGAAAAGGCTCAGAATTCCGAGCCCACCCGCTGGCGGTGATGCAGGGCAGTCTGGAGCGACTGCTGATGCTGACATCTGGTCCGGACTGAAGGACTTGACAACGATTACGGACATGTCGTCTACTGTCACTGCATATGATTCTCTCACCATTGAAAGAATGGTGGAGGATTATATGAGTGACCGCATCCAAGTAGGCACGTCAGACAGTCTGTACGTATACTTGCAGGAAAAAGAGGCAATTTGGAGGCCCTTGCACAAACTAGCTTTATTCTACCTAAGTTGCCCTCCCACAAGTGTGTACTCCGAAAGAGTGTTTAGTGCCGCCGCTCACCTTGTCAGCAATCGGCGTACGAGGTTACTTCCAGAAAATGTGGAGAAGATGATGTTCATTAAAATGAATTATAATCAATTCCTCCATGGAGACATTCACCAGCAGCAATTGCCTCCACAAAGTACACAGGGAGCTGTGATGGTGGATTCCAGTGGGGACGAATTGATAATCTGTGAGGAGGGGGATGTACACGGTGATATATCGGAGGATGATGATGAGGTGGACATCTTGCCTCTGTAGAGCCAGTTTGTGCAAGGAGAGATTAATTGCTTCTTTTTTGGTGGGGGTCCAAACCAACCCGTCATTTCAGTCACAGTCGTGTGGCAGACCCTGTCACTGAAATGATGGGTTGGTTAAAGTGTGCATGTCCTGTTTATACAACATAAGGGTGGGTGGGAGGGCCCAAGGACAATTCCATCTTGCACCTCTTTTTTCTTTCATTTTTCTTTGCGTCATGTGCTGTTTGGGGAGTGTTTTTTGGAAGTGCCAGCCTGCGTGACACTGCAGTGCCACTCCTAGATGGGCCAGGTGTTTGTGTCGGCCACTAGGGTCGCTTAGCTTACTCACACAGCTACCTCATTGCGCCTCTTTTTTTTTCTTCTTTGCGTCATGTGCTGTTTGGGGAGTATTTTTTGGAAGGGCCATCCTGCCTGACACTGCAGTGCCACTCCTAGATGGGCCAGGTGTTTGTGTCGGCCACTTGGGTCACTGAGCTTAGTCACACAGCTACCTCATTGCGCCTCTTTTTTTTCTTCTTTGCGTCATGTGCTGTTTGGGGAGTATTTTTTGGAAGGGCCATCCTGCCTGACACTGCAGTGCCACTCCTAGATGGGCCAGGTGTTTGTGTCGGCCACTAGGGTCGCTTAGCTTACTCACACAGCTACCTCATTGCGCCTCTTTTTTTCTTTGCGTCATGTGCTGTTTGGGGAGTGTTTTTTGGAAGGGCCATCCTGCGTGACACTGCAGTGACACTCCTAGATGGGCCAGGTGTTTGTGTCGGCCACTAGGGTCGCTTAGCTTACTCACACAGCTACCTCATTGCGCCTCTTTTTTTTCTTCTTTGCGTCATGTGCTGTTTGGGGAGTATTTTTTGGAAGGGCCATCCTGCCTGACACTGCAGTGCCACTCCTAGATGGGCCAGGTGTTTGTGTCGGCCACTTGGGTCGCTGAGCTTAGTCACACAGCTACCTCATTGCACCTCTTTTTTTCTTTGCGTCATGTGCTGTTTGGGGAGTGTTTTTTGGAAGGGCCATCCTGCGTGACACTGCAGTGCCACTCCTAGATGGGCCAGGTGTTTGTGTCGGCCACTAGGGTCGCTTAGCTTACTCACACAGCTACCTCATTGCGCCTCTTTTTTTTTTTCTTCTTTGCGTCATGTGCTGTTTGGGGAGTATTTTTTGGAAGGGCCATCCTGCCTGACACTGCAGTGCCACTCCTAGATGGGCCAGGTGTTTGTGTCGGCCACTTGGGTCGCTGAGCTTAGTCACACAGCTACCTCATTGCGCCTCTTTTTTTCTCTGCGTCATGTGCTGTTTGGGGAGTGTTTTTTGGAAGGGCCATCCTGCGTGACACTGCAGTGCCACTCCTAGATGGGCCAGGTGTTTGTGTCGGCCACTTGGGTCGCTGAGCTTAGTCATCCAGCGACCTCGGTGCAAATTTTAGGACTAAAAATAATATTGTGAGGTGTGAGGTGTTCAGAATAGACTGAAAATGAGTGGAAATTATGGTTATTGAGGTTAATAATACTTTGGGATCAAAATGACCCCCAAATTCTATGATTTAAGCTGTTTTTTAGGGTTTTTAAAAAAAAAACACTCGAATCCAAAACACACCCGAATCCGACAAAAAAAATTCGGTGAGGTTTTGCCAAAACGCGTTCGAACCCAAAACACGGCCGCGGAACCGAACCCAAAACCAAAACACAAAACCCGAAAAATTTCCGGTGCACATCTCTAATAATAATGCCCTAGTTCATTTTCTGCCCCATAGTAGAGCCTTATTTAATGTTATGCCCCATAGTAGTGTCCTAGTATCTTTTATGAATCGCAGTAGTGCTTAAGTTCACCCTATGTCACATTTCAGAGCTGCCAGTACACATTATGCCGCACAGTATCCCCAATTCACATTATGTTATATAGTGCTCCCCGTTCATATTGTGCCTCATTACAGTGCCCCGGTTCATATTATATAACATTAAAATGGTCTCCAGTTCATTTTATACCACACTACAATGAGCAGGTCCAGGGGCATACCTAGATATATTGCAGGCCCCAAGGAAAAAGTTTGAAAGGATCCCTACATACCACCCAATGGCGAAAAATGTATATAACACATGTAACTATGACTGGGAAGGTGGACCCCTCTTAGCTCTGGGCCCCATAGCAGCGGCACTCCCTGCACCTATGGTAGCTACACCCTGTATATAACACATGTAACTGTGACAGGGAAGGTGGCCCCTCTCAGCTCTGGCCCCATAGCAGCTGCACTCCCTGCACCTATGGTAGCTACACCCCTGTATATAATACATGTAACTGTGACAGGGAAGGTGGCCCCTCTCAGCTCTGGGCCCATAGCAGCTGCACTGCCTGCATCTATGGTAGCTACACCCTGTATATAACACATGTAACTGTGACAGGGAAGGTGTTCCCTCTCAGCTCTGGCCCCATAGCAGCTGCACTGCCTGCACCTATGGTAGCTACACCCTGTATATAACACATGTAACTGTGACATTGAAGGTGGGCCCCTCTCAGCTCTGGCCCCATAGCAGCTGCACTCCCTGCACCTATGGTAGCTACACCCTGTATATAACACATGTAACTGTGACAGGGAAGGTGGCCCCTCTCAGCTCTGGGCCCCATAGCAGCTGCACTCCCTGCACCTATGGTAGCTACACCCTGTATATAACACATGTAACTGTGACAGGGAAGGTGGCTCCTCTCAGCTCTGGCCCCATAGCAGCTGCACTCCCTGCACCTATGGTAGCTACTCCCCTGTATATAACACATGTAACTGTGACAGGGAAGGTGGCCCCTCTCAGCTCTGGGCCCCATAGCAGCTGCACTCCCTCCACCTATGGTAGCTACACCCTGTATATAACACATGTAACTGTGACAGGGAAGGTGGCCCCTCTCAGCTCTGGTCCCCATAGCAGCTGCACTCCCTCCACCTATGGTAGCTTCACCCTGTATATAACACATGTAACTGTGACAGGGAAGGTGGCCCCCCTCAGCTCTGGGCCCCATAGCAGCTGCACCCCCTGCACCTTTGGTAGCTACACCCTGTATATAACACATGTAACTGTGACAGGGAAGGTGGCCCCTCTCAGCTCTGGCCCCATAGCAGCTGCACTCCCTGCACCTATGGTAGCTACACCCTGTATATAACACATGTAACTGTGACAGGGAAGGTGGCTCCTCTCAGCTCTGGTCCCCATAGCAGCTGCACTCCCTGCACCTATGGTAGCTACACCCTGTATATAACACATGTAACTGTGACAGGGAAGGTGGCCCTTCTCAGCTCTGGCCCCATAGCAGCTGCACTCCCTGCACCTATGGTAGCTCCGCCCTGTATATAACACATGTAACTGTGACAGGGAAGGTGGCCCCTCTCAGCTCTGGGCCCCATAGCAGCTGCACTCCCTCCACCTATGGTAGCTACACCCTGTATATAACACATGTAACTGTGACAGGGAAGGTGGCCCCTCTCAGCTCTGGTCCCCATAGCAGCTGCACTCCCTCCACCTATGGTAGCTTCACCCTGTATATAACACATGTAACTGTGACAGGGAAGGTGGCCCCTCTCAGCTCTGGGCCCCATAGCAGCTGCACCCCCTGCACCTATGGTAGCTACACCCTGTATATAACACATGTAACTGTGACAGGGAAGGTGGCCCCTCTCAGCTCTGGCCCCATAGCAGCTGCACTCCCTGCACCTATGGTAGCTACACCCTGTATATAACACATGTAACTGTGACAGGGAAGGTGGCCCCTCTCAGCTCTGGGCCTCATAGCAGCTGCACTCCCTGCACCTATGGTAGCTACACCCTGTATATAACACATGTAACTGTGACAGGGAAGGTGGCTCTTCTCAGCTCTGGGCCCCATAGCAGCTGCATTGCCTGCACCTATGGTATCTACAGCCTGTATATAACACATGTAACTGTGACAGGGAAGGTGGCCCCTCTCAGCTCTGGGCCCCATAGCAGCGGCACTCCCTGCACCTATGGTAGCTACGCTCTTGACTACAGGTGTTCCGCAGAGTGAATCCAAAAAGGTTGGGGTAAAGGCAATCCGCCACCAACAGACTCACTTATTTTTCCTAAACGGTAATGTGTGCAGTCCCACACTTACCAAAAAACTCCTACCGCTTTAAACGTTCTCTTAAAAAACACAAAAATAAACTTTAATAATTACCCACAAAATAAAAACTTAAATACAGGATATTACATTACTCTGCCCATGGCAGGAAAAAAAGTGAAGTTCAGCTAAGAGCAGATAATGTAATGTAATAGATCAATGCATTAAAGAGAAAACCACACACTAGTAAACTATTATAAAGTCAGTTTAATGTTTTAATTTTATTGCAGCTTGCGCCAATATTATAATGTGCCTTGATGTGCTCTGAGGAGGATGCGTGGAGAGTTTTCAAACTGAATTATCCCAGGATTTAATGCTAGTGAACAAATTGACCTTCAATAGACGGAAACAGATTGTCAGGGTAGATTAGGGAGTACATTATTACCTTCCAGAATTCAGCCTGTCTAGATATTACAGGTCAGCGAGCACTCTCATACAATTAGGGGGCACATATTGCATAGGACATTCGTTAGGAAGCCACAATATTGTTTTTAGTGTTCATGGTTTCAGTTCATTGCTGTTATAATAACATCCATAATGCAGCTATGTGCCTTACGCGTTGTTTCCATGATGATAATGTAACGCACCTTTGCCCTTTCTCCAAGTCACAATCAGACGCTTACAGTATAATCATAACAATTCTCTGAGACATTACAAGAATTTTAATTGCATTAAATAGGAAGTGTGGGGGGATGCCAGACAAGAACCTTGTACACGTGTATATAAGGGACATTGGCGGTCATTCTGAGTTGTTCGCTCGCTAGCAGTTTTTAGCAGCCGTGCAAATGCTATGCCGCCTCCCACTGGGAGTGTATTTTAGCTTAGCAGAAGTGCGAACGAAAGGATCGCAGAGCAGCTATAAAGTTTTTTTGTGCAGTTTCAGAGAAGCTCAAAACCTACTCAGCGCTTGCGATGACTTCAGACTGTTCAGTTCCTGTTTTGACGTCACAAACACGCCCTGCGTTCGCCCAGCAACGCCTGCTTTTTTTTCTGGCACGCCTGCGTTTTTCCGAACACTCCCTGAAAACGGTCAGTTGACACCCAGTAACGCTCACTTCATGTCAATCACTCTGTGGCAGCCAGTGCGACTGAAAAGCATCGCTAGACCCTGTGTGAAACTATGACGTTCATTGTAATATTACTCCGCGCGTGTGCATTGCGCCGCATACGCATGCGCAGAAGTGCCATTTTTTTTGCCTCAACGCTGCACAGCGAACGAATGCAGCTAGCAATCAACTCGGAATGACCCCCATAGAGGAGAAACAGCAAGCATTCACTGTACATACATGTACTATATATATATGTATACATACACACATACATACACAGAAGAATAATTTTTACACAGATTGTACATATTCTCAGGAACTGTAAAATGAAGGCTACATACACACAGATGTGAGAAACCAGTGTTCATTGAAGAATTATGTAAATTAATCTGGATTTGGGGGAGATTTGATATGCAATAACGGGTCTCAGTGCTGACTCATAGCACAGAACACTATAGTAAGGTTACAGGTACTAAATGAGCATGTCAGTAGATCATTAAATTTTACTTTGTGCTAATGGTTATATATCCCATTTCTTATAAGAAACAACATATTCACTATGTGCCTGATGCAGTTGAACATAAGTCAGTTTTGCAGACGGGTGTTGCGGGTTTTCACACTACACGCACTAGGAAGTGGAGCGCATATGATCTAAACGCGATTCAGAGTTGTATGAGCATAAGGGCGTTTGAGCACAAGCATAGTTTAGCGACCGGTATGCGTCACTGCAATGGCGGGCCATGCAGAGTCATGCGTATGTGAAGATGAACATCTACAATAAACGTCAGCAACTGCTGCAGCTCATCAGACTAGAAGGGGTTGGCGGTCCTTCTATAAACAATTGGAAGGCCAACAATCCACAGGCAAGTTATTTACAAATAGAGAATACTGAAGGCAGCTGGAAATCTTCCCGGGAAATTCACAGCAGATCAGCCCGAACGATGCTCAGAAAACAAAGAACAAAAAAGCTACATCCAGGGTTCTGGGTGTGGTATGGAAATTAGGGGATCCAGTCTGAAGATCGATAGTAACTAGGTCGACCACTATTGGTCGACAGTAACTAGGTCGACAGGGATGCTAGGTCGACAGGGTCTCTAGGTCGACACGTTCTAGGTCGACAAGTCAAAAGGTCGACATGAGTTTTATATGGGGGTTTTGTGTCGTTTTCCTCGTACAGTGGGGGTCATTCCGACCCGTCCGCTCGCTGCAGTTTCTCGCAGCACAGCAATTGGGTCGGAACTGTGCATGCGCCGGCGCCACAGTGCGCCGGCGCATGGCAGCCGTCGTTGCCTAGCGATCGCCTCTGAGGCAGAGGCGGTCGCTGGGTGGGAGGGGGCTGGACGGCAGCGTTAAGCCACCGTTTAGGGGGCGCGGCCCAGCCAATGCAGGCGTGGCCGGACCATTGGGGGTCGGGCCGCGGCAGCTGCGTGATGTCACACGCAGCCGCTGTGGGCCAGGGAGCGACGAGTAGCTCCCGGCCAGCACGCTAAAGCTGCGCTGGTCGGGAGCTACTCTTGAAGTGCAAAGGCATCGCCGCTGTGCAATGCCTTTGCACTTCTGCGGGGGGGGGGGGGGGGGGGGGGCACTGACATGCGGGGTGGGATAGCCCTGTGCTGGGCGTCCCCCCGCATGTCAGTGTGAATGATCGTAGCTGTGCTAAATTTAGCACAGCTACGATCAACTCAGAATGACCCCCAGTGACCGGGAACCCCAATTATTGCACCGTGTCCCCTCGCATGGCTCGCTTTGCTTGCAGGTTACCATTCCCAATTGTAGTCCACGTGGATCTTTAAGTATGAAAAGGTTCAAAAACAGAAAAAAATCATGAAAAACTCATGTCGATCTTTTAACCTGTCGACCTAGAACATGTCGAACTAAAGACCCTGACGACCTAGAAACCCTGTCAACCTAGTTACTGTCGACCAATAGTGGTCGACCTAGATAGTGTCGACCTAGAGACCGGATCCTCAGGGTTCTACAAGCAGTTCATATTGATGTCCATGACTGAGTAAGCATGGCTTCATAGTAGGGGAGCCGGGCAAAATAGGATAAAAATCTGTTAAGTATTATTAGTCAAATATTAAATATACGTGAAGGGTTGATGATGTTTCATTATATTTTGGGATGTAAAATTACAGGTTTGAAAGAGCATGTCCCTCATGTGCGTAACCTTTTCTTACTGAAACCATCTTCGAGGGCACCCGGATACTTATTGTTGTGGTTAGGTTTGGGCTGCGGGGGAGGGTTAGGATTAGGTTGCGGGAAAGAGAGGTAAGGGTTAGATTACAGCATGGGGGGGTGGGGTTAGGTTAAGGCACCCCCGAGGAGGGTGCGGGTTAGGCTGCGGCGGCGTGAGGTTAGGTTTTGGCTACGGGAGGGGGAGGGGGGTAGGTTTAGGCACCACCAGGCACCACTGGGGAGGGTTAGGGAGTCATTGGGGGTACGGTAAGTATACTTGCCTTGCCCATGTCGGGATTCTGATCACCGGGATGCCGCGGTCGATCTTCTGACAGCCAGCATCCCGAACGCCGGCATATCCTACCTAACGCGTTCTTATTATACACAATCTACAGTTACTATGAAATGTTATTCACCTAGAAGAAGGCAGATGGTAGCGCAGTAACTGCGTGAGATCATCACACAAGCCGTAGCGCAGGTATATGTGCAGCATTATCCCTGTATGAATAATGACCACAATGCACTCTGTTCTGTAATTACAGCCTGGGAAGCAATACAACGCCTAGACATGCAGACCCTTAGAAGACACAGTGTGTTACATGTACCTGGCACTCACCTGCACCTGCCTGTCCAGAATAACAAAAACAAGACCTAAGTTCTGATGGCACTGTAGCAGGTCTGGCGGATCTGTGGGGATTATTTAAAACTATAATTGAGCCCCATACACACTAGAAGATATTTTGAAAGATATTGTTCAGGAACCCCTTTCTGAACGTCTCTTTCAAAATCTTTTATTGTGTACGCTCAATATCGTAAACGATGCGTGCTCCCGCGCATTGTTAACGTCCATCGTGATCTTCCTAACATGCAGCTCAATCCAGTCAATATCGCTCATGTCATTGCCAACTCGTTCAGTGTGTATGGGTTACCGACGACATGTTCGATATTGACTGGATTGCCACTCCCCGGACACTCCCCACACCTCACTGCCGCACCGCTCTGTCCCGCCTCTCCTGCCGCTCCGTCCAGCCTGCCTCTCCATCCAGCCTGCCTCTCCCGCCCCGCTCCATTCAGCCAGCCGCTCCGTCCAACCTGCCTCTCCCGCCCCGCTCCGTTCAGCCAGCCGCTCCGTTCAGCCTGCCTCTCCCGCCCCGCTCCGTCCAGCCAGCCGCTCCGTCCAGCCAGCCGCTCCTGCCGCTCCGTCCAGCCTGCCTCTCCATCCAGCCTGTCTCTGCCGCTCCGCTCCGTCTAGCCTGCCTCTCCCGCCCCGCTCCGTTCAGCCAGCCACTCCATCCAGCCTGCCTCTCCATCCAGCCTGCCTCTCCCGCCCCACTCCGTCCAGCCTGCCTCTCCCACCCCGCTCCATCCAGCCTGCCTCTCCCACCCCGCTCCGTCCAGCCTGCCTCTCCTACCGCTCCGTCCAGCCTGCCTCTCCTACCGCTCCGTCCAGCCTGCCTCTCCTGCCGCTCCGTCCAGCCTGCCTCTCCATCCAGCCTGCCTCTCCCGCCCCGCTCCGTCCAGCCTGCCTCTCCCACCCCGCTACATTCAGCCAGCCGCTCTGTCCAGCCTGCCTCTACATCCAGCCTGCCTCTCCCGCCCCGCTCCGTCCAGCCTGCCTCTCTGCTCCGTCCAGCCTGCCTCTCCCACCCCGCTCCGTCCAGCCTGCCTCTCCTACCGCTCCGTCCAGCCTGCCTCTCCTGCCGCTCCGTCCAGCCTGCCTATCCATCCAGCCTGCCTCTCCCGCCCTGCTCTGTTCAGCCAGCCACTCCGTCCAGCCTGCCTCTCCCGTCCCGCTCCATCCAGCCAGCCGCTCCGTCCAGCCTGCCTCTCCCGCCCCGCTCCGTCCAGCCAGTCGCTCCGTCCAACCTGCCTCTCCTGCCCCGCTCCGTTCAGCCAGCCGCTCCGTCCAACCTGCCTCTCCTGCCACTGCGTCCAGCCTGCCTCTCCTGCCCCGCTCCATTCAGCCAGCCGCTCCGTCCAACCTGCCTCTCCTGGCCCGCTCCGTTCAGCCAGCCGCTCCGTCCAACCTGCCTCTCCCGCCCCGCTCCGTCCGGCCAGCCGCTTTGTCCAGCCTGCCTCTCCCGCCCTGCCCCATTCAGCCAGCTGCTCCATCCAGCCTGCCTCTCCTGCCCCGCTCCATTCAGCCAGCCGCTCCGTCCAACCTGCCTCTCCTGCCCCGCTCCGTTCAGCCAGCCGCTCCGTCCAACCTGCCTCTCCCGCCCCGCTCCGTCCAGCCAGCCGCTCTGTCCAGCCTGCCTCTCCCGCCCCGCCCAATTCAGCCAGCTGCTCCATCCAGCCTGCCTCTCCCACCCGCTCCGTTCAGCCAGCCGCTCCGTCCAACCTGCCTCTCCCGCCCCGCTCCATCCAGCCAGCTGCTCCGTCCAGCCTGCCTCTTCCGCCCTGCCCCATTCAGCCAGCTGCTCCGTCCAGCCTACCTGTCCCGCCCCGCTCCGTTCAGCCAGCCGCTCCGTCCAACCTGCCTCTCTGTCCAGCCTGCCTCTCCTGCCCCGCTCTGTTCAGCCAGCCACTCCGTCCAACCTGCCTCACCCGCCCCGCTCCATCCAGCCAGCCGCTCCGTCCAACCTGCCTCTCCTGCCCCGCTCCGTTCAGCCAGCCGCTCCGTCCAACCTGCCTCTCCTGCCACTGCGTCCAGCCTGCCTCTCCTGCCCCGCTCCATTCAGCCAGCCGCTCCGTCCAACCTGCCGCTCCTGGCCCGCTCCGTTCAGCCAGCCGCTCCGTCCAACCTGCCTCTCCCGCCCCGCTCCGTCCGGCCAGCCGCTCCGTCCAGCCTGCCTCTCCCGCCCTGCCCCATTCAGCCAGCTGCTCCATCCAGCCTGCCTCTCCTGCCCCGCTCCATTCAGCCAGCCGCTCCGTCCAACCTGCCTCTCCTGCCCCGCTCCGTTCAGCCAGCCGCTCCGTCCAACCTGCCTCTCCCGCCCCGCTCCGTCCAGCCAGCCGCTCTGTCCGGCCTGCCTCTCCCGCCCCGCCCCATTCAGCCAGCCGCTCTGTCCAGCCTGCCTCTCCCGCCCTGCCCAATTCAGCCAGCTGCTCCATCCAGCCTGCCTCTCCCGCCCCGCTCCGTTCAGCCAGCCACTCCGTCCAACCTGCCTCTCCCGCCCCGCTACGTCCAGCCAGCTGCTCCGTCCAGCCTGCCTCTCCCGCCCTGCCCCATTCAGCCAGCTGCTCCGTCCAGCCTACCTCTCCCACCCCGCTCCGTTCAGCCAGCCGCTCCGTCCAACCTGCCTCTCTGTCCAGCCTGCCTCTCCTGCCCCGCTCTGTTCAGCCAGCCGCTCCGTCCAACCTGCCTCTCCGTCCAGCCTGCCTCTCCTGCCCCGCTCTGTCCAACCTGTCTCTCCTGCCCCGCTCCGTTCAGCCAGCCGCTCCATCCAACCTGCCTCTCCCGCCCCGCTCCGTCCAGCCAACCGCTCCGGACAGCCACCCACGTCCAGTGTGTGAGAGAGCAGCGTGACACTGGCCACCAATGTATATAAATATCCACTGGCCACCAATGTACAATATATATATATATATATATATATATGTGGAAAGTTGGTGGTGGTAAATGGCGCTCGACCCTTCTTAGGATGACTAATCCTTTTGTTTATGGTCAATTTCCTTATGTCTAAAAAAGTACACTCCCCCACTATTATAATTCGTGGGGTGGCAGCCCTTTTCTCCAGTGGTTAGCTGTTCAAGCCCACCAGTGGTAGATCTGGAAAACAAAAGGTGAGAATAGGCGCCTCCTAGTGTAGTATTATATATGTAGTATGACCATCACCCTTGATATCACCCTGTGGAGTGGAACTGTACCGTGTGTGGTGGAATTCCAACCACCTTCAGAATAGCATGAAGTCACACTTATTGAACGGCGTCATCAGTGGTCTCGGTGATCTCCTGTCAATCCTCCTTTAGCTTGTTACTCATTTGGTCAGGAAAAAGAGTAAAAAGGACCAATAGTGTAATACCTTTTACACAAACAATATACATTTATTTGGAACTAGTCCGACAGTAAAAACATTGCCCGTACCATATAATAAATTAAAAACAGCTTATCTGTACTTAAAGTCGTCCATACGAGTTGAACACTCAACGCGTTTCGTCCTACGCCAATAGCCTGGACTTCCTCAGGAGTGTAATACTAGTAGGTGTATGGACACATATTTATACCCCTCTTAATTGATCTAATTGTGCATGAATTTGCTATTCCTCCCGGTTTTCCGGAAGTGACGTCACTTCCGTCCCGAGAAAAAAACCTTTACCTTATATTTATATTTATTTAAGGTGCATCATGTGCCAGATAAATGACTCTCAGATTTGCGTGCTCGGCAGGGAGTCTGTTATGTGTTTTTGAGCGGTCGTCCCACTCCTGTCCGCCACGACCGCCGGAAGTCACGGCTAGACAGGAGCAGTGACGTCCGCCCTATTTCGAACTGGCCTCGTGGGACTCAGTGCGCATGCGCCTGCCAGGCCGGTCACAGTGCCGCCCGTCAGCGCAGCGTCTGAGCTCCTTCAGTCAGTCAGATAGGTCTGATGCAATGCGCCATTTTATTGGAGACTACGTATTTCTCTTAATGCCTAATGTGTTGACATTAGAAGACAGGGGTTATAGACATGTGTCCCATATTATTAATTAGACAAAGGGAAATTTGTTGTTACAAAATGAGAGAATGTACTCATTATTCTCTGTGAACGGGATATTGCAGTTAAAAAGTGCAGTGTACAAACAGTGCTTATGCCAGGTGTAAATAATTATTTAAATACACGGACGGAGTGCACAATTTGATAATATCATAAAAAGTGCTAGTACATATAAAATAGTGCAAATGAGTTATCCGAAGTGCATGTGCTAATAGCATAATATGCTGATTATTAATACATTTTTAAAGTGACAGTGCAGATTAAGAAATGGAATGATCTGTATACAAATAAAAAATAAATAATAAAAATAACTTGTGATGTGTACATAAACATGTTAATGCTACAAAAAATTATTAAAGGATTTTAAAAGATTATATATATAAAAAAATATATATATATATGTGTGGATTCTTCTTTTATAAAAAAGGTGCTATTTCGTAATTGTCATTGAGACCTCTGGGGGCCAAAGTTTTTAATTCATAAATCCAATGCATTTCCCGCTGTGAAAGTTTTTTCTCCCGATCGCCACCTCTTCGTCCCATGCGGACTATTTCAAGTGTTCTGATTGTAAGGCCTTTAGGGTCGGATCCATGGTATAGTTTAAAATGCTTAGGTACCGAATGATGTTCCTGTTTGTTTTTTATGCTTCTGACATGTTCTTGAATACGTAATTTTAGCTGTCTTTTTGTTTTCCCTATGTACCTAAGTCCACAAGGGCATTCAAGCATGTATACTACCCAGGACGTGTTGCATGTAGCTCTATCTTTTGAATGATATATTTTAGAACCATCTGTATTCGAGAATGATTTCGTATGGGGGTTCACAAATTGGCAGATATTGCAATGTTGGCATTTAACAAGTCCCTTTTTATCCAAAAAATTGTTTTTTTCTCTTTCATGTTGGACAGGAAACAACATGCTTGGTGCAAGATGGTCTTTTAAGTTCTTTGCCTTCCTAAAAACCACCTGTGGTTTGTCTGGTAAAATCGAACTTAAAACAGTGTCTGTGTGTAAAATCCCCCAATGTTTATTTAAAATACTCCGGATCTTTTTGTCCTGGCAGTTAAAGGATGTAATAAAATTTAGTCCCTGGTTCCGTTCATCTTTGACCCTATACTTCAGAAGATCCTGTCGGTTTGTAGCACGAGTCCTGATTTGTGCTTCTTCCACTAAAGTTTTGGGGTAGCCCCTCTCTAAAAAGCGTTCTCCATATAGAATTAATTGTTCCTCCGTATCTTCCAATTTCGTGCAGTTTCTTTTAATTCTACAAAATTGTGAGTATGGTGTGTTCGTCTTCCATTTGGTTGCATGTCCACTCTTGTAGTGTATATATGAGTTGGTATCCACCTGTTTGATGTAATTTTTGGTTATGATTTCCGTGTCTTTACTGCTTAAAATCAAGTCCAAATATTCTATTTCTGTTGCGCTTGTCTTGTAAGTGAAGGATAAGTTGTATTCATTCCTTTCCAAATGCGACATGAAGTCACTAAAACATTCTCTAGTCCCATCCCAAACTAGAAGTATGTCGTCTATATAGCGTTTGTATACAACGATGTGTTTAAAATAGGGATTATTATTGTATACATGGTTCTGTTCCCAGCTCCCCATATGCAAGTTGGCGAAGCTGGGTGCGAAAACAGTGCCCATCGCTGTTCCGCAAATTTGTAAATAAATTTTCTCTAAAAATTTAAAATAATTATGTTTAAGTATAAAATCCATGAATTTGCATATGAGGTCTTTGTGTGCATTATCCAAGGTATCATCCTTGTCTAAAAATTCTTTGCAAGATTCTATCCCTTTTTCTTGGGATATGGATGTGTACAGGGATTGGACATCGATTGTTATCCATAAATATTCCTGTTTCCATTGGAAATTTTCTAAAAATTGTAGCAGTGATGTTGTATCCTTGACATACGATTCTAACTTAGGAACATATTTTTTTAGAAAAACCTCAACGTATTCGGATAAATTCGCGGTTAAAGAACCGATGCCTGCCACAATTGGCCTGCCTGGAGGATCAATCAACCGTTTATGTATTTTGGGCAGGTAATAAAAAATAGATAAAATGGGATGGTTGGTTATTAAAAATTGATACTCATCTTTCGTTATGATTTCTTGATGTAGAGCAGTAATTAACATGGATCTGAGTTCTTCCACATAGTTCTCCGTAGGGTCAGTGGACAGTTCTCTATAAGAGTCTGTATCTCCTAGTAGACGAAATGCTTCTTTCTCATATTCGATACGGTTCATGATTACCAAGCCTCCTCCTTTGTCTGCTTGGCGTATCACTATCTGTTTGTTGTTTTTCAGATCTTTCAGTGCTTTTTTCTCAAAATTGGATAGATTTGTTTTAGTGTTGGGTTTAAGTGACTCCAAATCTTTTTTAACCAGTTCGTAGAATAGGTCAATTTGATTACTCCTTGACTCTAGTGGATAATATTTTGATTGAGGTTTGAGTCCTGACTTGGATCCGACTTCCAGACTTCCATTTTGGCTAATAGCCTTCTTCTGAAAATGTCTCTTTAATGTAAGCTTTCTTACGAATTTATTTAAATCGGTAAATACTTCGAAATCATCCATCTGGGCTGTGGGAGCAAAAGAAAGTCCTTTGGACAATAATGTCCTTTCAACATGGGTTAAAACATGATCAGACAGATTGAAGATCCCCCTGTCCCCCATCTTTGGGGTGTTTAATGTCTGAGGTTTCTTCTTTTTTTGTAATCGCTTAGAGCCCCCCCTTCTTCCTCTTCGAACCTTCTTTTTAATGGTGACGCTCTCTGTATTGTTTCTTTGACATAAGGATCCCGTCTCACTGCTTGTTCTGAGGCTGGTGGGGATAAAAAAACCTCTGCATCTGTTTCTGAGCGTAATCTGCTGAGGGCTGAATATCTGTTCTGAGTTTCAAATTTCACCTGACTAGGTTTTCTTGATTTGTAGTGTCCATTGTCCTTGTGGTTTCTTTGTCTTTGCGGGATGGTTTGCCAATTTTGATGTCTTTGGCTGGAAAAGTCCCGTTTTCTATGGTCGTCTGGATCTCTGAATCCATTCCATTTCTTTATTCTACCATTCATATAATCATTTTTATCCCGTTGGTATTTCCTTTCTTTTAGGATGACTACTTCATCCTCGATTTTTTCCAGTTTTTTTACCAGAACAATTTCGTTAATCTTGTAGTCTTCTTTCCCTTTGTATGGTTCCATGGCAATTTCCTCATTCTTGATATCTTCCTCAAGTGTGATTAATTCTCTCTTTTTCTCTTCAATGATTAGACTCATGAGTTTAATTGAACAGTCATGCAAAATGGTATCCCATCCCTTCATAAAATTGTCATTTTTTGTGTTGAAGGTGGGTTGTTTAGATAACCTTAGTCCCCGTGGAACTCTATTTACTTTGATGTACTGTTCTAAAACGGTAATGTCCCACCAGGTTTTTAGCTCCTTGGTGAATAATTTTTCTATATTCCAGAATTTGTCATCCAAACTTTCATTTATTTGTGGTGTAGGTTCATTATTTTCATTAAAAATCCTTTGGCAAATATCTCCTCTTTTTGATCCCCCTATCTGTGATCGGAGGGTATTCATTTTATTTGAGATGTATAAGAGAAGGTAGCAGCCTTATACCCAGAAGAACAATGATTTTCTGTGGAAAGTTGGTGGTGGTAAATGGCGCTCGACCCTTCTTAGGATGACTAATCCTTTTGTTTATGGTCAATTTCCTTATGTCTAAAAAAATGGAAGTCTGGAAGTCGGATCCAAGTCAGGACTCAAACCTCAATCAAAATATTATCCACTAGAGTCAAGGAGTAATCAAATTGACCTATTCTACGAACTGGTTAAAAAAGATTTGGAGTCACTTAAACCCAACACTAAAACAAATCTATCCAATTTTGAGAAAAAAGCACTGAAAGATCTGAAAAACAACAAACAGATAGTGATACGCCAAGCAGACAAAGGAGGAGGCTTGGTAATCATGAACCGTATCGAATATGAGAAAGAAGCATTTCGTCTACTAGGAGATACAGACTCTTATAGAGAACTGTCCACTGACCCTACGGAGAACTATGTGGAAGAACTCAGATCCATGTTAATTACTGCTCTACATCAAGAAATCATAACGAAAGATGAGTATCAATTTTTAATAACCAACCATCCCATTTTATCTATTTTTTATTACCTGCCCAAAATACATAAACGGTTGATTGATCCTCCAGGCAGGCCAATTGTGGCAGGCATCGGTTCTTTAACCGCGAATTTATCCGAATACGTTGAGGTTTTTCTAAAAAAATATGTTCCTAAGTTAGAATCGTATGTCAAGGATACAACATCACTGCTACAATTTTTAGAAAATTTCCAATGGAAACAGGAATATTTATGGATAACAATCGATGTCCAATCCCTGTACACATCCATATCCCAAGAAAAAGGGATAGAATCTTGCAAAGAATTTTTAGACAAGGATGATACCTTGGATAATGCACACAAAGACCTCATATGCAAATTCATGGATTTTATACTTAAACATAATTATTTTAAATTTTTAGAGAAAATTTATTTACAAATTTGCGGAACAGCGATGGGCACTGTTTTCGCACCCAGCTTCGCCAACTTGCATATGGGGAGCTGGGAACAGAACCATGTATACAATAATAATCCCTATTTTAAACACATCGTTGTATACAAACGCTATATAGACGACATACTTCTAGTTTGGGATGGGACTAGAGAATGTTTTAGTGACTTCATGTCGCATTTGGAAAGGAATGAATACAACTTATCCTTCACTTACAAGACAAGCGCAACAGAAATAGAATATTTGGACTTGATTTTAAGCAGTAAAGACACGGAAATCATAACCAAAAATTACATCAAACAGGTGGATACCAACTCATATATACACTACAAGAGTGGACATGCAACCAAATGGAAGACGAACACACCATACTCACAATTTTGTAGAATTAAAAGAAACTGCACGAAATTGGAAGATACGGAGGAACAATTAATTCTATATGGAGAACGCTTTTTAGAGAGGGGCTACCCCAAAACTTTAGTGGAAGAAGCACAAATCAGGACTCGTGCTACAAACCGACAGGATCTTCTGAAGTATAGGGTCAAAGATGAACGGAACCAGGGACTAAATTTTATTACATCCTTTAACTGCCAGGACAAAAAGATCCGGAGTATTTTAAATAAACATTGGGGGATTTTACACACAGACACTGTTTTAAGTTCGATTTTACCAGACAAACCACAGGTGGTTTTTAGGAAGGCAAAGAACTTAAAAGACCATCTTGCACCAAGCATGTTGTTTCCTGTCCAACATGAAAGAGAAAAAAACAATTTTTTGGATAAAAAGGGACTTGTTAAATGCCAACATTGCAATATCTGCCAATTTGTGAACCCCCATACGAAATCATTCTCGAATACAGATGGTTCTAAAATATATCATTCAAAAGATAGAGCTACATGCAACACGTCCTGGGTAGTATACATGCTTGAATGCCCTTGTGGACTTAGGTACATAGGGAAAACAAAAAGACAGCTAAAATTACGTATTCAAGAACATGTCAGAAGCATAAAAAACAAACAGGAACATCATTCGGTACCTAAGCATTTTAAACTATACCATGGATCCGACCCTAAAGGCCTTACAATCAGAACACTTGAAATAGTCCGCATGGGACGAAGAGGTGGCGATCGGGAGAAAAAACTTTCACAGCGGGAAATGCATTGGATTTATGAATTAAAAACTTTGGCCCCCAGAGGTCTCAATGACAATTACGAAATAGCACCTTTTTTATAAAAGAAGAATCCACACATATATATATATATTTTTTTATATATATAATCTTTTAAAATCCTTTAATAATTTTTTGTAGCATTAACATGTTTATGTACACATCACAAGTTATTTTTATTATTTATTTTTTATTTGTATACAGATCATTCCATTTCTTAATCTGCACTGTCACTTTAAAAATGTATTAATAATCAGCATATTATGCTATTAGCACATGCACTTCGGATAACTCATTTGCACTATTTTATATGTACTAGCACTTTTTATGATATTATCAAATTGTGCACTCCGTCCGTGTATTTAAATAATTATTTACACCTGGCATAAGCACTGTTTGTACACTGCACTTTTTAACTGCAATATCCCGTTCACAGAGAATAATGAGTACATTCTCTCATTTTGTAACAACAAATTTCCCTTTGTCTAATTAATAATATGGGACACATGTCTATAACCCCTGTCTTCTAATGTCAACACATTAGGCATTAAGAGAAATACGTAGTCTCCAATAAAATGGCGCATTGCATCAGACCTATCTGACTGACTGAAGGAGCTCAGACGCTGCGCTGACGGGCGGCACTGTGACCGGCCTGGCAGGCGCATGCGCACTGAGTCCCACGAGGCCAGTTCGAAATAGGGCGGACGTCACTGCTCCTGTCTAGCCGTGACTTCCGGCGGTCGTGGCGGACAGGAGTGGGACGACCGCTCAAAAACACATAACAGACTCCCTGCCGAGCACGCAAATCTGAGAGTCATTTATCTGGCACATGATGCACCTTAAATAAATATAAATATAAGGTAAAGGTTTTTTTCTCGGGACGGAAGTGACGTCACTTCCGGAAAACCGGGAGGAATAGCAAATTCATGCACAATTAGATCAATTAAGAGGGGTATAAATATGTGTCCATACACCTACTAGTATTACACTCCTGAGGAAGTCCAGGCTATTGGCGTAGGACGAAACGCGTTGAGTGTTCAACTCGTATGGACGACTTTAAGTACAGATAAGCTGTTTTTAATTTATTATATGGTACGGGCAATGTTTTTACTGTCGGACTAGTTCCAAATAAATGTATATTGTTTGTGTAAAAGGTATTACACTATTGGTCCTTTTTACTCTTTTTCCTGACCAAATGAGTAACAAGCTAAAGGAGGATTGACAGGAGATCACCGAGACCACTGATGACGCCGTTCAATAAGTGTGACTTCATGCTATTCTGAAGGTGGTTGGAATTCCACCACACACGGTACAGTTCCACTCCACAGGGTGATATCAAGGGTGATGGTCATACTACATATATAATACTACACTAGGAGGCGCCTATTCTCACCTTTTGTTTTCCATATATATATATATATATATATTATGCACCCACCCCACCAATGTTGAGCATAATTGTTTAAAAGCATGCATGCACCCACTGCCAGCAATGTTGAGCATGCATGTTTGGGCTCTACACACTTGCCGATTTGCCACCGACGTGCCTGACAGCCGAGGACGAACCAGCGGCGGGGGTCATTACTGAACGAAATTGTTCATATCGGCCGCATACATGGCAAGTGTGTAGGACCCTTAATGCATACACCCCAGCAATGTTGTGCATGCATGTTTTAATGCCAGCCTTTTATTTAAATGAGGTGTTCCAGAAGATTTAGCCAATATCTATTGTCTTTCATAAAATCGTTCAGTGTGTATGCACAATATCTGTCATGATCTATACCTGGAAGCTGAAGGGAAATTGTTCAACAGTATCTTTCGTCTTTCATATATTCTAGTGTGTACGGGTCTTTAACCACTTGCCTGGCATGGTGGCATCAGATGCGACCATGCCTGCAAGTGCTCTATCTGACCTGGGAGCACAGGATGCAACCAGTCAGATAGACAATGTTAGCAATGCAGGGAAGAGAAACTTCCCTCCGCTGCTGCTGTCAGAGGGCCCGGAAGGTCCCTCTGCCTCCCTGCACTCTTCCCTACTGATTGCCGCGCTGCCGATCACTGCTGATCAGTCAGCACGGCAGGATCTCCCCCCCCCCCCTCCCACTCCAGCGGCTGCAGACAATAGCAGCCGCTGGGGAGTGTAAAATTAACCCTTCCAAGCCACCCCCAGACCCTCCCTGTATACATAGAGCCTGTCCCGGCTTTAAAAAAGGAAAGCCGCAATGGTCGCGATGTTCCCGACCGATGTATCGATGTTTGAAAAAATATTTAAAAAATATATATTTTTTTTATTTTTTTTAACTAAAATCATTTGGGATAGGGTTAAATTCATGTTCTTCACCTAATTCACTCAGAAAAAAAACCCTGACAATTTCGGAGCGGTTTTTGGCGAAATAAATCAGTTAAGTGGTTAATGGTAAGGCTATGCCACCTGATTATGACAAAATAAATGGAACTACAGCTATTAAACAGTTTAGAGGTAGACCTAAAGGTAAAGTAACTGAAAGCTGGTGATAAGGGTGAAACCAGGTCCTGGCAGTCTTGTGGCAGTAGATGAGCAGTACGGGTCCTGCGTTGTCAGACGCAGTATGGCTGTAGACATCAAGAGACTAATAATCTGCAGCCGCTTCCCAATACGGAGGCATGTCACCTTGGTCTTGTGGGAGTGCTGAGGTCAGGGTCTCTGTCTTCCAACTGAGATTTCCTGGCCTCTGGGATGGAGCTACAGGGGCCGATGTGCGTGACCTCATGGGACACAGCACACCGATGGTGATGCAAGTGATCCGATGATGTGTTCTCAGATGCAGCACTGGATCACAAATGCATGCAGGAGGAGGCGTCTTCTTATACCAGACACCTCCTGCTGCTCCCTCCAACCACATGTGACTCAGGCACAATATGCAGCAGGAGAAGAGAAGAAGCAGGTATATAAATGAGCAGAGAAAGCGGTGCCTAATATCAGATTTAGGGGCCCATGCATCAAATAATACTTGCGGCTATTTCCCCGAAAACATCTGTTATCGGGGGCTAGCCATAAATATTAAGTATCCCTGCAATGCATGTAGGAGGGACTGCAGCAGATATCTCCAATACCTGCTGTGATCTCTCTATTCCCGCCGGCAGCTGCATCCCCTATGGGTTTCTATGGGGGATGCGATGCTTCCAGATGTGGTAATATCCGGAATACGAAGCATTCAAAGATTGTAGCCTATGGGATACATACCACATATACAGCCAGCAGAGGGTTCCCTGGAAACCTCCCGGAAGTGGGTGCTTTGCATGTGTGGTCAGCAGGGATGGCAGCTGTGCAGCAGCCCCGGCTCTACAGTCGGCACTTTGCAGGGATGGGCTCCACCTTCCTGCCTGTGCCGGATAAAACATCTGGCTGATGTGATCGTGTTCTGCAATGCAGTCCTGGGCACTAATATCGCGCACAGATCGCATTGCAAATGTGGTCAATGATAAATGGGCCCCTTAATATTAGAGCACTTTGCACTTTTGTTGGATGCAACTATTGTGTCTTATTTAGAACCCTGTTTAAGCTGCACTTGCTTGTGTTGTGAATAGGACAAGATGAGACATATTAAGCCCTGGCAGCTGACCGTCATTGTAGAAATGTTACAGTACATGGTATCAGCCAACTACAGGAACATGGGTGGTCATTCCGAGTTGTTCGCTCGCAAGCTGCTTTTAGCAGCTTTGCACACGCTAAGCCGCCGCCTACTGGGAGTGAATCTTAGCATATTAAAATTGCGAACGAAAGATTCTCAATATTGCGATAAGACATCTCTGTGCAGTTTCTGAGTAACTCGAGACTTACTCGCCATCTGCGATCAGTTCAGTGCTTGTCATTCCTGGTTTGACGTCACAAACACACCCAGCGTTCGCCCAGACACTCCTCCGTTTCTCCAGCCACTCCCACTTTCCAAGAAACGGTAGCGTTTTTTTACACACTCCCATAAAACGGCCTGTTTCCGCCCAGAAACACCCACTTCCTGTCAATCACATTACGATCACCAGAACGAGGAAAAAACCGTGATTTGCATAGCAAATTTACTTGGCGCAGTCGCAGTGCGGACATTGCGCATGCGCACTAAGCGGAAAATCGCTGCGATGCGAAGAAATTTACAGAGCGAACAGCTCGGAATGACCCCCCATGGATCTGTAAAAGATACACACAGCTCTTCCAGCTATTTTATGTGGTCAAATATTTAGAACCAACTTCACCCGCCATCAGTATATCACTAACAATACAGACACACATGCACACGTGATGCCTTCAGATGATAGTCACCTGTTCACTATTGTTGTTGCTGAAGCAGAGCTGCACGTACGCCTGTTTGCAGCTCATGTTGTATGTATTCACCCAGCACATATACAAGTAGGTGCAATGCAGATTTGTGCACATTTGAAAAGCATGGGGTAAATTTACTAGGATGGGAGTTTTATTTAAGATGTGATCTTGCCCATAGCAACCAATCAGATTCCAGGTATTATATTCTAGAAGGTGCTAGATAAATGAGAAGTAGAAGCTGATTGGTTGCTATGGGCAACATCCAATCTTAAACAGAACTCCCATCTTAGTAAATTTACCCCCATATCTATTTGGAAAAGGGGCTGTAACTGGGCGCTCTCACTTAGGCAACGTTCAATGAAAGAGTGTCAATGAAAGTACAGGATAGGCAGTGTTGGCTGCTGTAAGGTGTATAATTCGCACTTGGTATAGGTGTAAGAGAGCCCGAATAATGATGATAAGCAGCAAATCACGCATAGGCAGCGGGCTTACTGCAGGATGCATGACAGGTCATCTCCCCTACGGTACCCATAGCTCCCCCCTGCCAGACATACTGTATACATATCTCCCCACTGACAGACATATACTGTACACATAGCTCCCCCCTGCCAGACATACTGTATACATATCTCCCCACTGAAAGACATACACTGTACCCATATCTCCCCACTTTCAGACATACTGTACACATATCTCCCCACTGTCAGACATATACTGTACACATATCTCCCCACTGTCAGACATACTGTACACATATCTCCCCACTGCCAGACATATACTGTACACATATCTCCCCACTGTCAGACATATACTGTACACATATCTCCCCACTGTCAGACATATACTGTACACATATCTCCCCACTGCCAGACATATACTGTACACATATCTCCCCACTGCCAGACATATACTGTACACATATCTCCCCACTGCCAGACATATACTGTACACATATCTCCCCACTGCCAGACATATACTGTACACATATATCCCCACTGCCAGACATATACTGTACACATATCTCCCCACTGCCAGACATATACTGTACACATATCTCCCCACTGCCAGACATATACTGTACACATATCTCTACACTGACAGACATATACTGTACACATATCTCCCCACTGCCAGACATATACTGTACACATATCTCCCCACTGCCAGACATATACTGTACACTTATCTCTACACTGCCAGACATATACTGTACACATCTCCCCACTGCCAGACATATACTGTACACACATCTCCCCAATGCCAGACATATGGTACACGTATATACCCACTGCCAGACATATACTGTACACATATCTCCACACTGCCAGACATATACTGTACACATATCTCCCCACTGCCAGACATATACTGTACACATATCTCCCCACTGCCAGACATATACTGTACACATATCTCCCCATTGCCAGACATACAGTACACACATCTCCACCACTGCCAGACATATACTGTAGACATATCTCCCCACTGCCAGACATACAGTACACACATCTCCCCACTGCCAGACATATACTGTACACATATCTCCCCACTGCCAGACATACAGTACACACATCTCCCCACTGCCAGACATACAGTACACGTATCTCCCCACTGCTAGACATACAGTACACGTATCTCCCCACTGCTAGACATACAGTATAGTACACACATCTCCCTACTGTCAGACATACAGTACACACATCTCCCCACTGCCAGACATACAGTACACGTATCTCCCCACTGCTAGACATACAGTACACGTATCTCCCCACTGCTAGACATACAGTATAGTACACAGTCACATCTCCCCACTGCCAGACATACAGTAAACTTATCTCCTCACTGCCAGATATACAGTACACGTATCTCCTCACTGCCAGACATACAGTATAGTACACACAAATCCCCACTGCCAGACACACAGTACACGTATCTCCTCACTGCCAGACTGCCAGACATACAGTACACGTACCTCCCCACTGCCAGACATACAGTACACGTATCTCCCCACTGCCAGACATACAGTATAGTACACACATCTCCCTACTGTCAGACATACAGTACACACCTCTCTCTACTGTCAGACATACAGTACACACATCTCCCTACTGTCAGACATACAGTACACACATCTCCCTACTGTCAGACATACAGTACACACATCTCCCTACTGTCAGACATACAGTACACATATCTCCCTACTGTCAGACATACAGTACACACATCTCCTCACTGCCAGACATACAGTACACGTATCCCCTCACTGCCAGACAAACAGTACACGCAGGGCTGGTTCGAGGGCCCTCGCCCCCCCCGGGCAGGGGATGGGGACGTGGCTTAATACAGGGGGCGTGGCCAGTTACGCCCCCTGTACAGTAGAAGCGCCGCTTAAATGCTGAGCGGTGCGCGATGACGTCATCGCGCACTGCTCAGCAAAGGTCCTCTTTGCGAAGGGAAACTAGACGCTACGCGTCTAGTTCCCTTCACAGGGGACCACAGCCGCAGAGCCGGGGGACACAGCGGGCAGCGGAGGGCACAGCAGTGGCGGATCTTGCCATGGTGCGGCGCCCTCCGGATGGCGCCAGCGCCCTCCGGAAGGCTGCGCCCCGGGCAAAAGTCCTGCTTGCCCGTGGCAAGATCCGCTACTGAGTACACGTATCTCCCCACTGCCAGACATACAGTACACGTATCTCCCCACTGCCAGACATATGGTACACATATTTCCCCACAATTACTCACACACCCCTTCCTGCTGTTCTGTAGAATATGGTTTAAGGTTATATAAGGCTAGGTGAGCGTTTATTGACTCTGAACCCAAAGGCCAGTCAGATGCGGATGCCGGTACAGAGAACTGCTGCCGGTGGGACCTATAAGGGCTGAGGACCCTATTTATCAAGCCTTGGAGAGTGATAAATAGCACGTGTCACAACTGAGGGCTGAGGCTGACTTAGGGAAGCCTCAGGTGTAGGGGCTGGTGCATAGGTGAACCAAGGAGGTAGGATTAGGTTCCTAGACATACAAGATGTTAGAACACCATCAACCCGAAGGCGTGACCACAACAACAAAGTAAAATATAAAAGTCAATTTATTGAATACACAGTATGTATCTTGGCAATGCGATATCTTCAACAATTAAGTGCAGAGGGAAATGCAGTACAGTTCCTGAGAATGCAGAAGGTATTTGAGACTGTGGCTATGCAGAACAAGATGACTAAAAGTCCTTGCCAAATTCCGGAGTTGAAAAGTCCGTGGCCACAGCTAACCGCTGTAATGAAGAACAAGCAAGTACCTACCAGTAGGTGGTTGACAGGAGACTGGGATAGGCATGGATACACTGAGGTTGAAGAGATGTAATTGGAATTGCCAGAGATTACCGGACGGAAATGGTATGAGGAACGATGTGCTGAACTCACCGCTGGAGCAAAAGTTTGATGGTGAAAATCAATGAATACTGTGATCCCATGTTGTGTAAAAGGATATGCAGAGCGATGTAGGAATACCGCTATGAGGAACGATATGCTGAACTCACCGCTGGAGCAAAAGTTCGATGGTGAGCATCGATGAATACTGTGATCCGATGTTGTGTAGAAGGATATGCAGAGCGATATAGGAATACCGCTGGAGATGACATGAAGCACCGCTGTAGGCAGATGGTAACATCAAGCACTGCTGGAAGCTGGAAGCGATATGAATAGAATGCTGGAAGCTGGAAGCCAGTGACAACTGTACCATAGAAGCTAGGGAGCGATGCTGTAGATAATGGAAGTACCAATGATACCAGAACACCGCTGGAAGCTAGGAGCAGAGTAGGTCCAAAGCTGAAAGCCGATGTCAGGATCGCAGTAGATAGCCAGGAAGCAGAGCTGGAACACTGCAGGAGTCAGGCTGCACCGCAGGGTGGTAATTGGTGCCGGTCTCTTGGAGAAGCTGAATCTAGGGACCATAGGCAAACGCTGGGAGGTTTCTGGTTGCCCGGAAACCCTCCTCCTCTTGGCAAGTGGCTCAAATTATGTAAACAATAGCAATGGTATATAATATGATAACTAGAGCTACCACTACATCATGCAGTGTAAGGGACAGAGCAGAGCTGCTGCACATGCCCAGTCATAGCATCTTCTTCTACCAAGTTTGCTGTGTGAATCCTCAATCAGTACACTGGACAAGAGAGCAGCTACCAGGAAGAAAAGACAGGAGCCTTACCATGAGGTGGGAGAATGTGTGCTTTAAAAAGTGCAGAACTGGTTCTATTATGTTTGTGTATTTATTTATTATGGTATGTTTAATCTTTTTCCTGACCACTTATTTATATTATTTAAATGTGTGATACAGTCTATACTATAGACCATCTATAGTGTTAAATATTAATACTATATTCCATACAGTATACGTTAATGTCCAAGGTATTTACTAGGTTCTTCTACCGCTCCCCCAGACTCCCACAATTGCTCCAACTTCCTGCAGAGTGGGAGATTGTGTACTGCATTTGGAAACCCCCCTTTAGAAATCCTGCGTTTGCCACTGGGGACACATGAGGTACAGGACTGGAATATCTGTGTATATAGAAAACAGCATATATAGGTGTGTAAAGATTATATCCTGCCAGATCACAGACAATGACGTCTTCTGAATATTGGTTGCATGCGATTCCCAAGGGATACGCCATCAACTTCAACACTTGGCTGTAACCACTTCACGCGGCAAATACCATCGTCACCATATCAGAATGCCGACCGCTTTATGGTGCTGAGGAAATGAACGTATTGCTGAATCACAGGGTTTAGCATCTGCACAAGGAAACATCCGAGTATACAGATTGCAGTTCTACATATGGTCCACAATATTAATCACTGTAAAATCAATCAGGCAGATTGACAGGTGGACATCTCCCATACATCAGCTTGCAAGTGGTCCTACAGGTTCTTTATCTAAAAAGAGCATGGGCGGCATAATACCATTCCTACTGGTCTGTGAAATAGACAAAATGCCTGGTGGTGTGGTTGATGCAGAACGCTAAGGACAGCAGAGGAAAAATTCTTCAGAGCTTTTGTTTCCTTATAATCGTGTAACAAGCGGACAATAGGAAGAGGTGGGAGGCCATGCTCAAAAGGCTAATATCCTGGTGAGATGGCTTCTTAAGGAGGCGCCTTGTGCTGAATTTAAGGGCACAGATTGCCCCCCTATGGAGGGATGGCCTGTGGAGTCTTAGAGATCCTGTGAACCAAGCTTAAAATGTCACATAGCTTGAACGGAGAGGAAGCAGGCTGTCAAGGAAAGAGGACAACCTTTGCCATTCCTCAGAAGTTACACACGTACAGGTGTATCCGTAGGGGAGGATTACACAGGATTTTTATTTGGAACAACCTCACGGTGAAATTTAAACAATATACTGTACAAGGATATTTACTCTAATATAGGGGGTCATTCTGATCCGTTCGCACGCAGCGGTTCATCGCTGCGGTGCGAACGGGACAGAACTGCGCATGCGCGGCAGCCGCATTGCGCATGCACGTCGTTGCCCGGCGACAGCCACCGCCGGGCAGCGGCCAGAATAAAGAAGAAAGTGATCGCTAGCACGATCGCAAGAAGATTGACAGCGGGGAGACGTTCCGGGGCGTCTACTCGCCATTTTCCGGGAGTGGAGATCCGAACGCAGGTGTGTCCAGACGTTTGGAGGGTGGATGTCTGACGTCAAATCCGGGACCTTCATCGCTGGATCCGTTGCACAGGGTAAGTAACTGCAGGGCTGGTCTTGTTTTACACAAAACGTTTTTAGCATAGCAGGGCTGCACAAGCGATCGCAGCCTTGCTATGCTAAAATACACTCCCCCATAGGTGCCGTATAGTTGATCGCACGAGCAGCAAAAAGTTGCTATGTGTGATCAACTTGGAATGACCTCCATACTCGGGGTCAAACAAATTGGTTTATCTTCATGCGATAAGCTACATTCAACACGGACGGACTAAATGAACACAGGTTCTCTCTGTCACCTTCCTGAGCTGATAAACACAATCAGGTTCTCAGCACAGAGCATTGGAGCCCGCAGCACATTCCTTTGTGCAGAAAGGCACCTGCCTGAGGTAAGGCTAGCATATACTGTACATAAGGACACATCCACAATCTGGTTTGGAAAGTGACACACAGCAAAAGCTTCGATTACCGGTAGGACTGTGGGTCCAGATGGTAATAAACATGCCTACTACAGTATCACATTAGTATACACGGTTAATTAAAATCGAACACTTTGATTTTCTTATAAAATACTGCTTATACGAGCCCCATGGTTAAATACACCACTAAAGTCAGGACACTTTCTTTTTGTGTGTCACATTTATATTTTTTATTCCACCTGTCAACAGCAGCAGAGACGTCGCTGTCATTACAGCTTGCATCCACCAACATGTTCCTCGCTTTAGATGTAAAGAAGACCTTCCAGACTCATGATGCAACTATATGACCGATTCGACGTCAGACAAGTCATTTAGGGCCTAAGTCACACCTGATCGCTAGCAGGCGATTTTTGCACTGCTGCAATCAGATAGTCGCCGCCTACAGGGGGAGTGTATTTTTGCTGTGCAAGCGTGCAATGTCATGTGCAGCCGAGCGGTACAAACAGATATTGTGCGGTCTCTGCGCAGCCCAGGACTTACTCAGCCGCTGCGATCACTTCAGCCTGTCCGGGACCGGAATTGACGTCAGACATCCGCCCTGCAAACGCTTTGACACGCCTGCATTTTTCCAACCACTCCCTGATGATGGTCAGGTGCCACCCACAAACGCTCTCTTCCTATCAATCTCCTTGCAATCACCCGTGCGATCGCTTTTTTCACACCATCCCGTCGCAGGGCGCCGATCCTCATAGCAGCGGACCGACGCACTTGCGTATTGCGATGCATACACATGCGCAGTTCAGACCTGATCGCAGGCTGTACGAAAACACAGCCTAGCGATCAGGTCTGAATTACCCCCTTAGTGACTGGTCTAATGAGGTTATTCTACATAAACCACTTACCTCCTGATCAATAGCTTAATGGGAGAGGCAATGCAAATGTCACTGGGCACATGCCAGGGTCTACGATGGATCCTAAGCTACAGTACCTGTCCTGAGGAAGCAGTCATTATTGCACAGTATCCGGATTGTGAACAAGACTATGCAAATCTCGGCACTTGCGGGAGACATTGGGGGTCATTCCGAGTTGTTCGCTCGCAAGCTGCTTTTAGCAGCTTTGCACACGCTAAGCCGCCGCCTACTGGGAGTGAATCTTAGCTTATCAAAATTGCGAACGAAAGATTAGCAGAATTGCGAATAGACACTTCTTAGCAGTTTCTGAGTAGCTCCAGACTTACTCGGCATCTGCGATCAGTTCAGTCAGTTTCGTTCCTGGTTTGACGTCACAAACACACCCAGCGTTCGCCCAGACACTCCTCCGTTTCTCCAGCCACTCCCGCGTTTTTCCCAGAAACGGTAGCGTTTTTTCACACACTCCCATAAAATGGCCAGTTTCCGCCCAGAAACACCCACTTCCTGTCAATCACATTCCGATCACCAGAACGAAGAAAAAACCTTGTAATGCCGTGAGTAAAATACCTAACTGCATAGCAAATTTACTTGGCGCAGTCGCACTGCGGACATTGCGCATGCGCATTAGCGACTAATCGCTCCGTTGCGAGAAAAAAATACAGAGCGAACAACTCGGAATTACCCCCATTATTACAATCAAACACTTCTTTGAGTTTTGAGATCCTCTAAAGCAGGCCTGGCCAACCTGTGGCTCTCCAGCTGTTGTGAAACTACAAGTCCGAGCATGCCTTGCCACAGTTTTGCTGTTAGGGGATTCTAAAACTGTGGCAGGGCATGCTGGGATATGTAGTTTCACAACATCTGGAGAGCCACAGGTTGTCCAGGCCTGCTCTAAAAGTTATCTAGTCAAATATGTACTTCGTCCTGAAGAAGACAATGCTGAGCGGGCATCTACCAAGGAGTACCACAAAAAGAAATCTAAGCAAAAATCTTTTAGCAGCTGTACTGCAGCCGCAAGAAAAAGCATGCTCCAAACGTGGATTACAATGCTCACTCCTCCATCCTCCTCGCTATTTCAGAAGAAACTTTTTAGAATCCACTGAAGAAGCGTTACTGCAAAAGAGTAAGAAGACTGTCCTTCTATCCACAAATAAACTGATCTGGAGAAGCATACGCCCCAACGCATGTTCCCCTTCCCATACATTACCAGATTTTCGCCCCAATCAGAAAGATTGAACAGATAACATTATAGTGTGCATCCACATTACCAGAGCAGACACGTTGGAACGTTGGGCCAAACTCTGGAATAACTGTAGACTGGAAGCAGGTTACAGTCAGGGAGAGACTTAGGGCGTCATTCTAACCCGATCGCACGCTGCAGTTTTTTGCAGCGTAGCGATCGGGTCAGAATTGACAGGCAGAGGCGGTCGATGGGTGGGAGGGGGTGAAACGGCGGCGTTTGCCCGCCGTTTCGTGGGCACGGTCCGGCCAACGCAGGCTTGGCCGGACCATGCGGGGAGTGGCCCGCAGCGGCTGCGTTATGTCACACGCAGCCGCTGCGGGCATGGGAGCGAAGAGTAGCTCCCGGCCAGCACGCTAAAGCTGCGCTGGTCGGGAGCTACTCTTGAAGTGCAAAGGCATCGCTGCTGTGCGATGCCTTTGCACTTCTGCAAGGGGGGGGGGGGGGCGGCACTGACATGTGGGGCGGACTAGCCCTGTGCTGGGCGTCCCCCCGCATGTCTGAGTTCATGATTGTAGCTGTGCTAAATTTAGCACCGTCGGTGATGCTGCTGCATAAGAGGGCAGATGAGGAGGAGGGAGAGGTAAGAGCGCTGGCCACCGCCGCACGCTCTCCATCTCTGGGGTTCCCACTGGCTCCGGGGCTGCCGCTGCTGTAGTGACAGCTCCACAGTAGTGCCGGGTCCCGGCGCCGCTTCACCCTGACGTGTATGGGTGATTGGACCAGCGGATCCAGCACTGTATCCGCTACCCAATCACATCTGCCTCGCTGACAGGGCGGGTTTTTCCTGTCAACGAGGCACTTGTATAAGTGCCGCTTTCCCCTGTTTTTAATGGGCTTTTACAGCCCAGTGCTTTGCCCATATTTGGCCATTCACATCAGTCCCTGCCCCAGTGGAGCTTACAATCTATATTCCCTATCACATGTACACACACACACACACACACACACACTCACACTAGGGTTAATTTGTTGGAAGCCAATTAACCTATCTGTATATTTTTGGATTGTGGGAGGAAACCGGAGTACCCGGAGGAAACCCATGCAAGTACGGGGAGAATATACAAACTCCACACACTTGGGGCCATGGTGGGAATCGGGGATTTGGTCTAAAGATCGACACTGTCTAGGTCGACAATGTCTAGGTCCACCACTATAGGTCGACAGTCACTAGGTCAACAGGGTTGGAAGGTAGACAAGGTTTCTAGGTCGACATGTGCTAGGTCGACAGGTCAAAAGGTTGACATGAGTTTTTTTGAAAAAAAATCTTTTTTTGAACTTTTTCTTACTTACTGATTCACATGGACTACGATTGGAACGGTAATCTGTGTCGAGCAAAGCGGTAGCGGAGCGAGGCACCTTGCCCGAAGCATGGCGAGCGAACACGGTGCACTAATTGGGGTTCCCGGTCACTCTACGAAGAAAACGACACAAAAAACAACTACAAAAAGTTCATGTCGACCTAGAAACCCTGTCAACCTAGTGACTGTCGACCTAAACATTGTCGACCTAGACACTGTCAACCTACAGTGGTCGACCTAAACATTGTCGACCTAGACACAGTCGATCTAATGATCCACACCCGGGAATCGAACCCATGACCTCAGTGCTGTGAGACAGTAATGCTAACCATTACACCATCCGTACTGCCCCAATTAACCCTCCCAAGCCACCCCCAGACCCCCCACCCCCCTTTATACCTGGAGGCTGTCCCGGCTTTCAAAATGAAAGCTACGATGGTCTCGATGTTTCCGATGTTTCGATGGTCGTTATGTTCCCGATTGATGTTTCAATGTTTGGGGGGAAAAACAATTAGCAGATGTATATCCACTCCTTAGATTATTATATATGCTTTCTTATCCACACATTCATGAACCCCAGAATTGAGGCTGAATGAGGCGCTGTGTCAGCAGTGACTCAGTAAATGTAATTTGTGATCGCCCCGTTGATCAGATAGTTTGTGAAATGATAGAGCTAGTCTCTCACAGTGAGAAAATGCTGCAATCCACTATTTAAGGTGATGATACACGGTATTTGTAACACATGTATCTAAATGTTGCAATGTTAATTCCGTGCCACTGACAGTCTGTCAAGCTATATTGAAATGCTACAATATAGATACACGGGTTCACTACGGCTGGCCGGCGGTCGGGCTCCCGGCGACCAGCATCCCGGCGCCGGGAGCCCGACCGCCGGCTTACCGACAGCTTGGCGAGCGCAAATGAGCCCCTTGCGGGCTCGCTGCGCTCGCCACGCTACGGGCACGGTGGCGCGCTACGCGCGCCACACTATTTTATTCTCCCTCTATGGGGGTCGTGGACCCCCACGAGGGAAAATAATTGTCGGTATTCCGGCTGTCGGGCTCCCGGCGCCGGTATACTGAGCGCCGGGAGCCCGACCGCCGGCAAACAGAAGACCACCCAGATACACTGCCACTACTTGGCAAGTAAAGATGGATACATGTGAGTTAAACCTAAATGATGCTAGGATATATACATGAAATGACACTGATTTACTGCCACTACAAGGCAGACAGAAGCAGGTGTTTGCAACAGTAGAAATGGTATAATTCCAGTAACAGTGCGGCTGCACATTGAAATCAGACAGTGCACTTTTATATATATATATATAATTTTAGTGGTGGATTGCGTATCAGCAAGAGAATATAGAAATTAATACACTCCGGATTGATTAATGTGAGTATATTGTATGGTCACGAACGTTGTTGTAGCTATAATGATATAGGAAAATGTCAGTCACACATCAGTACATTTATGAAGACGTTTAATGCACCAACATAATTGTAAGTGATACGCCTTAGTTAATTTGTCACCTGTACGTGTTATATTAGTACACTGGTGATATAGGTCTTAAATAATAATAATAATAATAATAATAATTATTATTATTTTATTTATACAGCGCTCTTTCTCCAATAGGACTCAAGGCGCTTAACAGATACATAGCATAATATAGTACAGAAAATAATAAAGTACAATTTCATAAAATACAGAAGCATGAAGATACTAAAAGGGACATTATGGAAATGCTTGAGTAAACAGGAAAGTCTTGAGTCTACTTTTGAAGGATTCTATAGTTGGGGCCTCTCGCACTGTGCGGGGAAGTAAGTTCCATAGAGTCGGAGCCGCATGACTAAAAGCTCGACCCCCAGATGAATTACGGTAGATTCTAGGTACTGCTAAAAGTCCTTCATCTACAGATTGCAGTAATCGAGTGGGGCAGTATGGGGTCAGAAGCTGCTTCAGGTACCTTGGGCCCTGGTCATGTAATGCTTTGAAATTCAGTAAGCCAATCTTGAAGATGATTCGCCATCTTACAGGCAGCCAGTGAAGGGAGTAGAGCAGCGTTTTTCAACCGCTGTGCCGCGGCACACTAGTGTGCCGCGAGCGGTTGCCAGGTGTGCCGCTGCCCGCCGCTGACATCACCCACCGGAAATGCCCGCCGCCTGTCAGAGGTGGATGCCGCTGCCATCACTCGCTGCCTCGGCCAGCGATGTCCTCTTCCGCAGGCAGACCTATGGTGACGTGCGTGACTCATAGGTCACGCACGTCACGTAGCCCTGCCACCCGCCTGCTGCTGCCGGAGTCTCCGTCCCTTCTCAGCGTTAGTCACTGCTCTTGCCACAGACTGAGAGGGAGAACTCTTTTTTATGTACAGCAGCAGGGTAAATTAAATGAATGATGTTTTTATTTGTGTGTGTAATTACTGTGCGGGGGAAGGGGGGAGTAGGAAAGAGAGGGAGGCAGGCTATGTGTGCTATTACTGGTGTGGGGGCTGTGTGTGGTATCACTGGGGGGGGGGGAGAGGCAAGCTGTGTGTGGTATTACATGGGGGGGCAGGCTACAGAGTGTGTGGAATTACTGGGGGGGGGGGAGGGGTGGCGAGCTGTGTGTGGAATTGATGGGGGGGGGAGACTGTGGAATAATATGGGGGGACAGTTTGTAGGTTTACTGGAAAGGGGGAGGGGGAGGTGAGGCCAATGAGTGGAATTACTATGGGGAGCAGTGTGTGGAATTAATGTGGGGGCCAAGGTGTTTTATTACTGCAGGGACTGATGTGCTTTATTACTTCTGGTGGCCAAAGTTCTTTATTAAAGTAGGGACCAATGTGTTTTATTACTGTGGGGGCCAATGTGCTTTATTACAGTGAGGGTGAAAGCATTAGTTTTATTACAGTGTTGGCTAATATATGTTGAGATTTGTAATTATATATTATATTTGATTTAAAAAAAAAAAAACTGATGGTGTGCCTTGCCAATTATAAAATCTTTTTCAGTGTGCCACGGGTTTAAAAAGGTTGAAAATCACTGGAGTAGAGGATGGGTGTTATGTGGCTAGAATGGGACTGGTTGGTTAACAGCCTGGCAGCTGTGTTTTGCACCAGCTGTAAGCGTTGCAATTCTTTTGCTGGGAGACCAAGGTAGAGGGCATTACAGTAGTCTAATCGAGATGATGCAAATGCATGTATGATTTTTGGCATATCATCTGAGGGAATTAAGTGCTTGATTCTGGCTATGTTCCTCAGGTGAAAGAATGAGGATTTGATTGTGGCTGATATCTGATGTTTAAGTGTCAAGCCACCATCCAGGACAACGCCAAGATTCCGCACACGATCAGTGGTCTGTAATTCTGAATCCCCGAGTGTAAGTCCAGTTGGTTGGCTATGCTGCAGTCTTGTCCTTTGATGTTGCGGTCGTATCATAAGGACCTCTGTTTTATCTGGGTTCAGTCGCAGCCAACTGGCGCTCATCCACTCCTGTAGTTCAGCTAGACAGCCATTTAGGGTTGCTATTGGGTTATCAGTGCCCGGAGCAAAGGACAAGTACAGTTGTGTATCATCTGCATAGCAGTGGTAGACTAGCCCATGGCGCCTGATTATTTCACCCAGCGGGAGCATGTATACTGCAAAAAGCATGGGGGATAGTATAGAACCTTGTGGGACACCACATGGCAATGGCACTGATGGTGATGAGTATAATCCAGACAATACTCTCTGTGACCTGTCTGTGAGAAATGATTTGAACCAGCTTAGGACTGTGCCATCCAGTCCACAGAAATGTATCAGTCGCTCAATCAGAAGCCCATGGTCCATGGTATCAAATGCTGCACAGAGATCCAGAAGGATTACTATTGAACAGTCACCTCTGTCTCTTGCCATCAGAAGATCATTTAAGCCACACACACCAGGGCTGTTTCAGTGCTATGTCTTCTCCTGAATCCTGATTGGAATGGATCATAGATATCATGGGTTGTCAGGCGGGTTTCCAGTTGATTTGCAACCACTTTCTCAATAACCTTTCCTAGAAAAGGAAGGTTTGATACCGGTCTGTAGTTGGTCATGCAGTCAGTATCTAAATTAGGTTTTTTAAGAAGAGGTCTAACAATCGCTTCCTTTAGGGGTCCAGAAAAAATGCCTGTCTGCAAAGAGCATTGAACAATTTTTGCAAAGACAGGACCAATTATATCCATACAACCTATTAGAAGCTTGGTTGAGGCTGGGTCCAGATCACAGGTGGTGGGACGCAAAATCCAAGCAATTTCAGCAATGTCCTTTCTACCCACTGGGTTAAAGCTGGTCCATGAAGGCAGGTGGCTTATATTGGCAGGCTTTGTAGTTTGGCACTCCTTTGATGGCACTGTGGAGATTCCAGCCTGGATAGTGGATATTTTATCTGCAAAGAAGTTTGCAAACTCGTAGCATCTTGCCTGGGAGAGAGTTTCATTAGTCTGCAAGCATGTTGGCTTGCAAAGGGTTAAATGTGTAATGAAATTATTAGTGTTCCCTTGATATCTCAGGGATACTAATGCATGCCGTGCATTAATCAAGGTTAAATCTTATAGAAGTACCACTTCTTCACCAAACCCAGCCAAATCTCATCCTAACCCTCTGTTCTACGCTCTCTATGTACCCCAACTGTGTCACCCCTGTCTGTCTACCCCTCCCCTTTAGAATGTAAGCTCTCACGAGCAGGGCCCTCTTCCCTCATGTGCTTATCCTTTCTTACTTTAATAATCTTCAACTGCACCACATCCAGCAGTCTTCTGCCACCTGATACTTATCTCAGTGTCGTCTGCTGATGTAACTATGTTTATTTACCCTGTACTTGTCCTATATTGTCGTCAACTGTAAGTTGCTGTTTTTCTGTTTTGATTATTTGTTTATGTACTCTGTAATTGGGCGCTGCGGAACCCTTGTGGCACCATATAAATAAAGGATAATAATAATATATCCTTAACTAAACCAGTTGGTAGCACCCAGGCTTGGACTGGCCCACAGGGGTACAGGGGAAACTACCGGTGGGCCCCTCTGCTTGGGGGGCCCACCTCCTGCTCCAAGGATCAGGTTTCAGTCTGTGCACTTGAATTATACATTATACACGTTACCTTATACTGGGTGATAAAGCTAAATATTTATCGTATATAATACCCTTTATGAGGTCTAAGAACACTGTACGCTATCTACGTATGAAGTACCGTAAGGGTACGCTAGTTGCGTAACAATCGCTTTGCCGTGATCGAGACGCTCAAGCGTCAAGTTCACTCACGGCCAAGAGATCACAGGCAGGCGCGTTATTGGCTGTTAACTAACGTAATGATTCGCTCTAGCGTAGCGGACGCTCGGGACCACGAGGAGATCACCAGCGGCGCTGACGCTCACTATATTAAACCTTTGTATCTAAACCATAAACAGTGTATTGTGCAGTAAAACCTTAGTGAAATGTTAGAGTGTAAATGCAACACAGTATAACCTTATTACCTTAAAAGCTGTTTGAGCGTCACCGACGCTCTGAGAATACTTAATACTATAAGAAACACACAGATACCGTGCTCAGGGTCCAACGCCTAAAATATATATTATGAATGCTATACTTGCAAAAGAGTTAAACACAATACAAGTCATACACTACAATATAACATAGACTGCCTAACCAGATAACTACACAGGAAATACAATACAATACAATTTAAGGGAAAATGAATGAGAAAGAGAAGGAGAGAGAGAGAGAGAAATTGAGAGAGATTGGCCCACAATAACACGAAGATCAATATAGTTGCGGAGAAACACTTACGCACAAGGGGAAACGATCGCATGCGCCTCGATATCCAGCTCCCGATTATCAGCAATGAGAACCGTTGAAGAGAGTGAACTGGATATGGTCGACCTGCCTATTTATGCCCCACACACAATACAATTCAATGGTCCCTACAATCTCATTGTTCATTGGACACAGGAATTCGGCTTCGCATTATAACAAAAGGTCATAGGTTGATTCATACAGGTGGGTTGTGACTGTTTCCAACTGTTCAGGTGGGTGGGATACTGAGTTTCCCGCCGCATGACTAAATAAGAACAAATAATAGTAAATGGACATAAACTTCTTATGTCCATAACTATTCGCATGAGCGATTAATCCGCTCCAAACCAACACCGGAATATTGCTATTTAAATACTCTTCCGATGGGTACCAAACACCACTGTATGACCCCTGTTAGACCCTTCGTACAATACAAAGAGGGATCTCTCTGTTCAGGAACATGCTATATTAACTAAACTTTCAGAATCTATCAAAGGGACCATGATCTACAAAATACATTATTACTGAAAATATGTAACGATTGAGTCGCACGCTACGATCACATAAACTCTACCGTAAATACGCATACCGTGCGCCTGCGGGTGCCCGCGACTGTGAGTATGCGCACGCACGGGAGAGCGTACGCATGCGCAGCACGGACCTGTTTGAGGTGCAAATATGGTAGTGTGCATAGAGATATTTTTCTGACTTTGACAGTCCACCCTTTGGCAGTCAATAATAATTGCCACCTTCTAAAACATTTCAAAAGAGAAAAATATATGTCAGGGGTTAATACATTTACATGGTTGGGTAGGGGAGGAGAGGAGAAGGTAGGAAAAGGGTATGACCTAGTGAGATAGCAGAAGCATGTGTGTATGAATCCGTGCTTGGGGGTCATGTATCATCGTGCCGTACGTGTTTTAAATCAAGCTTCGAGGTATTGCGAAGTATACATGTGAATTCCTTCTTATCCCGTGGTACGGGTCTGTGGATGGGCTGTCAAACTTTACCGAGCTCTTTTCGGCTTTGGTTGTAACAAAATGGGGGAGCACATTTTAGTTGATGATACATGAATGGGGGAGATATGTGATTGCTGATATCTGTGCCTGTATTCCCTATCGACTATGTGTGTCATTACCTGAGGGTTGTAGAAATGAAGAAAAGACATAATTACGGTAAATGCGGTGGTATTCTATGTCAGGTAAATGTACAGTCGTCGATCGAGGTCTTGTTTGGTGTCTGTTGAATGCAGTCTTCTTTGTGCTTTTGCCCATAAGGTGCGAGCAAAAGCTGTCAATGTCCATAGATTTACAAAAGTGTTGGGCTAGCGTAATTTTAAAATTTCTAGGGAAACTGGGGATCCATGGCATAGTTCATCAAAAAATCTGTGTATCAGGTTGTCAAACTTCTTCTTTAATCCCTCTGTTGTCTGTATATCGGCTCATCAAATTCCTCGTCCAAGTGGGTCTTGTTACCTTTGGAGGAAACGGAAAAACAGGTGAAAGAAACGGACCGTAGAAATCGCATTTTCATCACATCATTGTTTCTACATTTGGGTCATAAATCAAGTCCAGGTTAATTACAGTTTCCTCACTCCTTAAACTCATTACCCTAGTACGATGATTGCACTTCATTAAAGCCTGACCGCATCTAAATATCAATCCAATCGATATGACAACACCTAAGATACATAGGAGAAACTTCCCAACATCCATTATGACTCCTTGAGCCCAGTCTCCTAAACCAGAAAACCAATTTCGCGGGTTCAACCATGACACCCAACCAGTCAGCTCATTACCTACAGCAGCAAGAGTGAGATTGTGTCTCCTGCGAAATTCCCACTTCAATTGGAGAATATCGTCCATCTTTTGGTCTATGACCTCGACCGGATCCTCGGTGCTATTCGTAATATATGTGCAACATTTCACGCCGTATTGTGTTGCCAGTGTGACACAATATCCGCCTGTCACTGCTGTGAGGTAATTGAGAACCATTCTATGCTGTACCAGTTCTGTTTTGTAAGCCTGAAGTTCTCTTCCAGTATACCTAAACGTGTCATCATACATTTCAGTGATATTATCTAACAAATTGGCGAGCGCAGAAATGTATTTATAATTCAGCACTCCTCTAGCGGTGCGGGTGAAATCTAACGCGATTAAGAATTGAATCCCGGTGGATTCACTTATCAGATCAGAGGCCGGATGCTCTGTCTTCTCTATCAGGTGCCTTTTAACAACGTGCTCGTAATGGGTGTGAGTATAAGGAGCTTGGGCACCACGGTGTATGTCTTTCATTTTGTCATGTGATACAGTCATTACTTCAGGCAGTACTTTTCCAATATAACACAATCCTTCAGAGTTTGGGGCAAGCCACTTGTACGCCTTTCTCCCGCATATGAAATATGCATCATCGGGGAGAACATATGGGACGGAGTAGGACATAACCATATTACACACCTTCCATGTGAAATCTCCTAACCCTAATTCTTCCATCTGCTTAGTACACGTATCAGGTTGTACGATATGTGCACAGTATCCTGGTGATACCTCTCCAACTTTAGTAATCCTATTTCCTAAGGTATACCTATACCGGAAAGATTTTCCTCTACTGGCTATGTGGCGTACAAGCTCTGTATCTGTAGGCATTCTATCTGCTCTATGCGAAAAGGTCATGGTGTGGTTACTCCATGACACTTCCCAATTTCCCGGCTTTCGGGGATTGGAGATGTTGAAACATAATAGGGACCTATCCACATGGTATTGGTGGAGCTTCAAACTAGGAGGGCTGGAGATATTAAACCTCCGGTCCACCGGTCTCCCACCATTTAACTCAAGTACCTCCTCTATCGTTAAAGGAAATGGTACTAGCCCTGATTTGCTATGACCCTGAGGTACTTGAGAGCATACCCAACAATCCGTTTTGTTTAACACATTACCCACTAAGGAGTGATAGTCACTCAATGGATGCCGGTCCATATGGATATTAAAACTGGATTGGCATTTCTTAATGCACCCATCCTCAATAACATTGTTACAGTGCCTACAGATACAGTTTTCTTCAGCTAACAATCCTTCACAATTCCTTCTATGGTCAATGCTATCGGATCGCTTTCTGATACTCGCCTTTACTTGTTGGTTAAGTTGTTCTTGGAAAACTACGCCTCCATCTTTATCATCAGAACCCATTCCAGAACCTCTCTCGACCTCCATGGTACTCTCGCCGGAACAGACTGCTCTGGTCAACATCATGGTCAACAGGAAAATCCGGATCACAGTCTCTTGGGGCAAGTCCATCTTATAGGAGGAGACGAAGAAGAATGAGAGGGGGAAAAAAAATAATTGAGGGAGATGGGATGGGAAGTTGGAGAAAAACAATAAAAGGGAACAGGGGATCGACAACTGCTTTTGATCTTGTGGTTCTCGATGCTCAGGTGCCGCCTCAATCTTCCTGGAACAGACACTCCAGTGATACAACCTCTACCGTCTGTTCCTTATCGCGGGACCTCTCTGGATCAGCAACCTTCTTACAGTGGGACGAATGAACCCAAGTCTCTCTCTCAGCAACCTTCAATGCTGTAGTGCTAGTCAATAAGACCTGGTATGGTCCTTCCCATCTGTCAATAAGGCAACCTGAGCGTAGAAAATTCCGTATCATTACATAATCCCCAGGTTCAATGTCATGACAATTACTATCTGGTAAATCAGGAATCACTAACTTCAGATTATCATTTTGATTCCTTAACTGTTTACTCATGTTAATCAAGTATTTTACAGTCACTTCATTGTTACACTTCAAATCATCCTGAGGGTTAATCATAACATGCGGTTGTCGACCAAACAAGATTTCAAAGGGAGACAGATTAAGAGGGGACCTGGGAGTGGTTCTGATGCTGTACAGTACAATGGGTAAAGCTTCTGGCCATGTCAATCCTGTCTCTGCCATCACTTTACTCAGTTTATTTTTAATAGTGCTGTTCACTCTTTCCACTTTCGCACTCGCCTGTGGACGGTATGGAGTATGCAGCTTGCTATCAATTCCCATCAATTTACACATTCCTTGAAAGACATCACCTGTAAAATGGGTACCCCTATCACTTTCGATAATTCTAGGGATACCATATCTACATACAAATTCCTGCACAATTTTCTTAGCAGTAAACATAGCGGTATTTGTGGCCGCCGGAAATGCTTCGACCCAATTTGAAAAAACATCTATACAAACAAGTACATATTTCAAATTTCGACAAGGGGGTAATTGAATGAAGTCAATCTGTATTACCTGGAAAGGGCCGCCGGCAGGTGGGATATGGGATGGTTCTGTAGGTATTGCCTTTCCAATATTCTTTCTCAAACAGGTAAGGCATGACATGGCTCTTTTACTCGCATGAGAGGAGAATCCTGGGGCGCACCAATATGCTCTTACCAACTTGCACATCCCTTTCTTGCCTAGATGAGTCAGCCCGTGAGCTGCCTCAGCCAAACATGGAAGGTATGCTCTGGGGGCCACCGGTTTACCTTGTCCATCCGTCCAGAGTCCTGAGGACTCCTGGCCATATCCCTTTGCCTTCCAGACTGCCTTTTCCTGTGTGGAACACAAATTTTGCATCTCACACAACTTCTGTGTGTTGATGGTATTAAATACCATCAGTTGTGTGGTGTCTGTCTGTCTGGGGGTAGCAGCTGCTAACTTAGCTGCTTCGTCTGCTCGGCTGTTACCAAGCGATACTGGGTCTTGGCTATATGTATGTGCTTTACATTTGATAACAGCCACTCTGTCGGGTTCCTGTATCGCTGTTAGAAGCCTTTTTATGTGAGCTGCATGCGCTACCGGTGTACCAGCTGCCGTCATGAAATTTCTGAGGCGCCATAGGGCTCCGAAATCATGGACTACCCCGAATGCGTATCTAGAATCGGTGTAGATATTGGCTGATTTGCCCTTTGCCAATTCACATGCTCTGGTTAGGGCGACCAGTTCAGCAACCTGGGCTGAGTGAGGTGGGCCTAGCGGTTCCGCTTCTATGGTGCCTTGGTCATCTACGACTGCGTATCCAGTACACAAGTCTCCCGAGTCTGACTGTCTATGACAACTACCGTCCGTGTAGAACGTAAGTTCTGCATCTTCCAGTGGGTTGTCACTGATGTCAGGCCTTGCGGTAAAATTTTGGGTCAAATATTCCATACAATCATGAGTGTCTTCCTTTGTATTAAATCCTCCTTCCCCAGTACTCTCATCCTCCACCCTTTGTGCCTGTCCAGGCACACCTGGGAGATATGTTGCAGGATTTAATGCACTGCATCTCCTTATGGTGATGTTTACGGGGGCCATTAGTGCCAATTCCCATCTTGTAAACCGCGCTGATGAGATGTGCCTGGTTTGGGCAGAATTTAACAAGGCTGACACTGCATGTGGTGTATGAATTGTGAGGTTGTGACCTAGCACGACGTCTTCGCTTTTCGTTACTAGCAATGCTATCGCAGCAACGCTTCGCAAGCATGTGGGGAGGGATCGCGCTACCGTGTCTAGCTGAGCGCTGTAATATGCTACTGGCCTGCTGGCATCACCAGGCTTTTGGGTTAGTACGCCTGCCGCGCAACCAGCACTTTCTGTTCCGTATAGTTCAAAGGGTTTCCCATAGTCCGGCATACCTAATGCTGGTGCCTGCGTTAGGCACTGTTTAAGTCTCTCAAATGCTGCCTCAGACTCGTCTGTATGCGAAATCCGATCAGGTTTGTTTGAGGAGACCATCTCCTGCAAAGGTAACGCTAAAATGGAAAACCCTGGGATCCAATTACGGCAATACCCACACATTCCTAAAAATGTTCTGATCTGTTGCTGGGTTTGTGGCAGAGTCATGTCTCTAATTGCTTGAATTCTATCAGCGGTCAGGTGTCTCAGTCCTTGTGTTAAACAGTGTCCCAAATATTTTACCTTAGTTTGGCATAATTGCAACTTGTCTTTGGAAACCTTGTGTCCTGTGTCTGAAAGATGAAACAGGAGCTGTTTCGTATCCTTCAGGGATGCCTCCAATGAATCAGAACACAGTAGTAGATCATCCACGTACTGTATTAATACTGATCCACTCACTGGTTGGAAAGACTGTAAACAATCATGCAAAGCCTGAGAAAATATACTTGGGCTATCTATGAATCCTTGTGGTAATCGAGTCCATGTGTATTGGACTCCTCTGTATGTAAATGCAAACAAATATTGACTGTCAGGGTGCAGAGGTACCGAAAAGAAAGCGGAGCAGAGGTCAATAACAGTGAAAAATTTCGCAGTGGGAGGGATTTGCATTAGGATGACAGCTGGATTTGGCACTACGGGGAACTGACTCTCAACTATTTTGTTAATCCCCCTTAGATCCTGCACTAGCCGGTAACCCCTCCCCCCACTCTTTTTCACAGGGAAGATGGGACTATTAGCAGTGCTGGACGTTCTTACCAGAATGCCCTGTTGTAGCAAACGCTCTATTACTGGGTAAACTCCTAACTCCACCTCTGGCTTCAGAGGGTACTGTGGGATTTTTGGAGCTATCCTACCATCTTTTACTTGTACAACTACCGGAGCTACGTTTGCCATTAATCCAGTGTCCTGTCCATCTTTAGTCCAAAGTGACTCTGGTATCTGAGATGTCATTTCTTCTACTTGGGAGGGAGTCCTATTTGTCATAGTGGTATGCGACATTAATTTTGACGGGGAGTCTAACATGTCTCGTACTTCCTGAGCGTGATTCTCAGGTATGTCCAAGAATACACCTTCAGGAGTACAATAAATGACGCATTCCATTTTACACAGTAAGTCTCTTCCCAGGAGATTGGTCGGTGCCGATGCAGCCAGCAAAAAGGAATGCTTGGTATGTAAAGGCCCTATTGTAATCTCTGCTGGTTTGCTAACAGGGTAATGCTGGACTACTCCTGTTACTCCCACGGCTGGAATTGTCCTACCAGTGGTCCTCATGCCCACTGTCGAATTTATCACTGATTTGGCCGCCCCTGTGTCTACAAGAAAGTTTAATGATTTACCAGCTACATTGATTGCAATTTCTGGTTCACTTCCAAGACTTGCAATCAATTTTACTGGCTGCAGATTACAGGTATGGCCACACCCCTATTGGGTATGGTGACCTCCCTGAATCCCGCTGGCAGCAACTACTTGTGAGGGAGTTAGCTGGGAACTACCAGAGGTTTGCCAATCTCTGTTTGGGGGGTATCTTTTTGTTTCCCCTGCATGTGGCTCATAACTCCGTTTCTGCGGACCTTGCTCCCAATGTCGTGTGTCGTGTCGTTGTCTAGGGGGTTGGTATGAGTTTCGTACATTCTTTACTCTACAATCTCGTGCCATGTGTCCCTGTTTATGACAAGAATAACAAGTAACCACACTTGACTTACCCACAGGGTTTGGTGATACAAACAAAGGCTGCCTTGTGGTCAGGGCCTGTATACTTACGGCCATTAACTTATCACTTTGTTGTTCCCTGTGTCTGGTGATGTTCCTATCGTGATCAATAGCAGCCTCTCTCAAAGTAGCCACAGACAGACCTCGCCAACATGGTTGTGTGGTCTGTACCCTAGTTTTTAATGATTCTTTTAAACCATCCATCAGTACCGATACTGCTACTTCTCGATGGTTTATGTTTGTTTTAATGTCCTCTATGCCTGTGTATTTTGCCATTTCTGATAATGCTCTGTGAAAATACTCTGCAGCTGTCTCTGACTCCTTCTGTTTAATGGAGAATATCTTGTTCCATCTGACTACCGCTGGGAAATACTCTTTTAACTGTAAGTTTATTCTTTTTACATTGTCTTTGTTGTACACATCTGTAAGAGGTACATCCTGATCTAATCCGCAATCAGCTAAAAATTGAGTTGCGTCAACATTGGAGGGTAAACATGCTCTCAGCAATATCTGCCAGTCTTTATTGTTGGGCTCTACAGTGTTACCTAAGTCTCTGATGTATTTTTGACTGGCAACTAAATCTTTTCTAGGGTCAGGGAATTCAGACACTATGGTCCTTAATTCCATTCTGGAAAATGGGCTATACATGGCAATGTTCCTCACAGGGGTGACCCCTGATGTGTCAGTTTTCCCATTTGGAACAGCTATTACCCTAACAGGAGTAACTCTAACAACATCACTCTGTGTGGGTTCTACAGCCTGTGGTGAAATGGCTTCAGCATAGTGTATGGTGCCGTACTTACCTGTAGATACGACCTCACCTATCCCTCCGCTAGGGGCCTTTGTTACTAATCTCGTGGGTGGAGCTGTGCCTACTGTGGTCTCTGCTATGGTGGCTGCTAGAGAGAGCGCTGAAATTGTTGCCGATTCGTCTTCTTGATCACACTCCTGAGGAAAGTTCAAAACAGGGTACAACTTGCACGGGTTAATACTTGCATTGGTTAATTGGTTAACATTATCTTTAACATTTATACAGTTGCTAAGTGTTTGTGTGTTACACCTTAGTGCGTCATTCTCCGCAACCAATTTCTCTCCTGATATGTATGGTGGCGGTGGGGCCGTGGCTATCAGTTTTCTGATTGAGCCAGATCCCGCCGCCTGAGCCAATCCTCTCTGTATGTCACCTTCCTGTTGCCACAACTGCAAATAATCGTAATGTTTGATTCGTCTCTTTGTTGATTTAATGAGACATATCCTTCTCCTTAAATTCGTTAACACTTCTGTGCTGAAGCTACCTACTCTTGGGAATTTCTCCCCGTCATGTACTGTCATTCTCTCCCATTCATCACATAAAGCTTCTGTGTGACTTCCGTATTTCTCACACATTACATACCTTGCCGACCCAATTGGTCGGTTCACCGAATCAACCCGAACCGAGGTTGATCGCCCCCTACCTGAACAAGTGGCCCCCATAGTTCGAAGGTGTTGCTTTATTCAACCAACCCTTACGCAAACCAAATGTCCAAAATAGGCTGACGGTGGCGGTTTACCGAGTACCCCACTCACTCGCCCACGCCGACCAATACGACCTGATCACACCGATATGGTGCTGGCGTACTCGACCTAGGGCCCCTGCGACCTGAACCTCTATTTACTGGAACCTGTGAGGGTGCTCCGAAGAACACTTACTCTTTCCAGTAACTATTGGTTGCTGGATAGTTCCTGAGTGAGCAGCGAACTTCCCTTAAAATAAAAAAAGTTACACAAATCACGTTAGAATGTACAAATAGCGTTTATGACCTTCGTACACAAATAGTACCGGTCAGGTTTACTAATGCACACAATTACGTGCGGTACAATCGTTTAGTACACAAGCAACTAATCTTATGTACTGAGCGACCAGTGGAATCGAAAATTTCGGCTGCGAATTCCTTCAGCCAGAGCTTATATGGCCTATATGGGTGTTGCACCAACCCTTTCTTGGTGTTGTGCCTGTGGACTGTATAGCGGACTTCCTTGTCTGCTGTACCTGAACCTGTTGGTCTGCTATGACCTCCTGGTCTGTTACAGTATGACCTCCTGGTCTGCTACACTCTAATGCTCAAATTGTATATTTAACCAGGGATGCCTCCCTAGCCACCATGTACGTCACTTACACGCATGTACCTCACGAGAACTCGACTTTTCTTGTGGTTCAACCTGTAAAATTGTATACAACACACTCACTCACCACATGTACACTTTTGTTTCTATTTCTATTTCTGCGCAGAAATTTCTCTTTAGACCAGATGTGTTACAAATTAGGAGAAGGATCTATTAATTTAAATTTGGAATTTAAAAAAAAAATTTGCGCGATTTCTCGCCTGGCGTTATTTACCGCGTGGCGCTACTTATCGTGTTGAGAGGAGAGAGAAAAAAAAAAAAAACTTGTGATTTGAGTTACGTGGGCGTACCCGTACGCTCCGTTGCGTAATATACGCTGCGTGCGTCGGCCCTTGGATTGCGTACGCAAGTCTCAGTCTTTTGTTAGAGACACGTGTACGCAAAGCAAAGATCCACCGTAACACAATTTATACGTTTATCAACTATAGAACTGGCAAACAGGAGAGTGACATACGAAAATACACCAATGAAAAGGAAAGGCAGATATATATGCGTGCGTGCGTGTGTACGCAAGACAGAAAAATAAACAGTTTTAAAAAGACACTATTGTTTTGTTCTTACCTCCGGTTCCCGGATTCCTTCAGCACCCTTTACTAAGAGAAGCAGACGCTTATCCAAACAGCACTACGAGGAATATGATCTCCCGCCCTTTGCTGCTGGATAATGTCTGCTGAAATTACCTAGTGTAGATATGTGAAGGACGGGCGAGCCCCCAATTGATAAAGCTAAATATTTATCGTATATAATACCCTTTATGAGGTCTAAGAACACTGTACGCTATCTACGTATGAAGTACCGTAAGGGTACGCTAGTTGCGTAACAATCGCTTTGCCGTGATCGAGACGCTCAAGCGTCAAGTTCACTCACGGCCAAGAGATCACAGGCAGGCGCGTTATTGGCTGTTAACTAACGTAATGATTCGCTCTAGCGTAGCGGACGCTCGGGACCACGAGGAGATCACCAGCGGCGCTGACGCTCACTATATTAAACCTTTGTATCTAAACCATAAACAGTGTATTGTGCAGTAAAACCTTAGTGAAATGTTAGAGTGTAAATGCAACACAGTATAACCTTATTACCTTAAAAGCTGTTTGAGCGTCACCGACGCTCTGAGAATACTTAATACTATAAGAAACACACAGATACCGTGCTCAGGGTCCAACGCCTAAAATATATATTATGAATGCTATACTTGCAAAAGAGTTAAACACAATACAAGTCATACACTACAATATAACATAGACTGCCTAACCAGATAACTACACAGGAAATACAATACAATACAATTTAAGGGAAAATGAATGAGAAAGAGAAGGAGAGAGAGAGAGAGAGAGAGAAATTGAGAGAGAGAGAGAAATTGAGAGAGATTGGCCCACAATAACACGAAGATCAATATAGTTGCGGAGAAACACTTACGCACAAGGGGAAACGATCGCATGCGCCTCGATATCCAGCTCCCGATTATCAGCAATGAGAACCGTTGAAGAGAGTGAACTGGATATGGTCGGCCTGCCTATTTATGCCCCACACACAATACAATTCAATGGTCCCTACAATCTCATTGTTCATTGGACACAGGAATTCGGCTTCGCATTATAACAAAAGGTCATAGGTTGATTCATACAGGTGGGTTGTGACTGTTTCCAACTGTTCAGGTGGGTGGGATACTGAGTTTCCCGCCGCATGACTAAATAAGAACAAATAATAGTAAATGGACATAAACTTCTTATGTCCATAACTATTCGCATGAGCGATTAATCCGCTCCAAACCAACACCGGAATATTGCTATTTAAATACTCTTCCGATGGGTACCAAACACCACTGTATGACACCTGTTAGACCCTTCGTACAATACAAAGAGGGATCTCTCTGTTCAGGAACATGCTATATTAACTAAACTTTCAGAATCTATCAAAGGGACCATGATCTACAAAATACATTATTACTGAAAATATGTAACGATTGAGTCGCACGCTACGATCACATAAACTCTACCGTAAATACGCATACCGTGCGCCTGCGGGTGCCCGTGACTGTGAGTATGCGCACGCACGGGAGAGCGTACGCATGCGCAGCACGGACCTGTGTGAGGTGCAAATATGGTAGTGTGCATAGAGATATTTTTCTGACTTTGACATGGGCTATGGTGTATTTTCTACAGTGCATAGCTGCTATTAATCTGGTACATTATCATGCATGCAGCAGCTGAATTTACTGTATTTATTTATGAAGAAGCCCAGACGTTGTCAAACCAATGAGGTGGCAGGCCACACCTCCTCTGCAGACTGGCCATTCCCCCGGTGGGCCCTACATGCCCCAGTCCGACACTGGTAGCACCATATTAACCAATATCAATGTGGAGAACCTGATACCCACATACAGATATATCACTAATAGTCAGGAAGGTACCCCAACTTTTTGGTCGTAATAGCACCATCTATTATCTTGGTGCAGGTTATTCTCCAGAGGTGGTTGGAATTTAATCTCTCCATTATTTAACTTTGCAAAGTCCACGAACAGCTTACAAGATCAAAATTGCAGAATAATTTTGCAGCTAATTATGGTACTTAGCTTGGATTCTAATGCTAAATAAATGTATTTTCCATCCAAAAATCTCAATTAGTCAGCTTAAACTGTATCTTTACTTGCAACCTGAGAATATAGATGTCATTTTGCATTCATAAAATATGCTTCCTACATGGGAAAACTGCATTACAATTTAAAATAGTAATTATGTGCCGACACTGTGATTAGACTACTTATACATAAAATGTCTTAGAAACAGTTTACATGGAATTTGGCTGAGTGCAGGCAAACATTAATAATTCTAATTATGTCACAACAATGAAGGGAGGCCTCCTCCATCCCTCGTATGGAAACCCAGGCAAAATACAGTATGTGTACAGAACACAATGAAATAATTACTGCTGGACTGCGTTGCAATAGATCTGTTTTCCTGCTATACTCTATCACATTGGAACAAAACTGTGTGATGTTTAAAATGGTCACTGTGGGGATTTTTTTTTATTTTTTGGGGTGGCAGACCAAGAAACTCAATACTTGAAAATTCCGCAGACGAAACTGTACACAGCTGTAATTATAGCTCTGTAAAGAATATATCTGTTCAAAACGAATGGGGATAGAGTGTAGAATATGTGCCGGGCAAGTCATATAGTGGCGTGTGAAAGTTCAATGATCGAAACTTCCCTTTGACTATAAAATTGCAATTATATCTGCAGCAATCTGGGGGAAGTACAGTAATGACAGAAACCACTGAACTCAGCCTTCTATGTAGGTCGATACAAACATACAGACAAGAAAGAAAGAAAACAAGTATATTAAATATGCACTGCCCTTTGCACAGTCTACAAATACTACTATACAAAGAAAATGGGATTAATAACCTACCTAATTTTTAATCCAGGGTCACCTAGTGTTAGCCAAGAAGCCTCTATACTGCTTTACATCACAAACAGGCAATTAGGGAGGAGGAAATATTTATTTCATGCTAGTGGCTGCTCAATGAGAATCCAGGGGACAATGTTCTAGCAAAATGTTTCTCTATCGTCCTAGTGGATGCTGGGGTTCCTGAAAGGACCATGGGGAATAGCGGCTCCGCAGGAGACAGGGCACAAAAAGTAAAGCTTTAGGATCAGGTGGTGTGCACTGGCTCCTCCCCCTATGACCCTCCTCCAAGCCAGTTAGATTTTTGTGCCCGGCCGAGAAGGGTGCAATCTAGGTGGCTCTCCTAAAGAGCTGCTTAGGAAAGTTTAGCTTAGGTTTTTTATTTTACAGTGAGTCCTGCTGGCAACAGGATCACTGCAACGAGGGACTTAGGGGAGAAGAAGTGAACTCACCTGCGTGCAGGATGGATTGGCTTCTTGGCTACTGGACATCAGCTCCAGAGGGACGATCACAGGTACAGCCTGGATGGTCACCGGAGCCTTGCCGCCGGCCCCCTTGCAGATGCTGAAGTAAGAAGAGGTCCAGAATCGGCGGCAGAAGACTCCTCAGTCTTCTAAAGGTAGCGCACAGCACTGCAGCTGTGCGCCATTTTCCTCTCAGCACACTTCACACGGCAGTCACTGAGGGTGCAGGGCGCTGGGAGGGGGGCGCCCTGGGAGGCAAATGAATACCTATTTTGGCTAAAAATACCTCACATATAGCCTCCGGAGGCTATATGGAGATATTTAACCCCTGCCAGAATCCGTTAAGAGCGGGAGACGAGGCCGCCGAAAAAGGGGCGGGGCCTATCTCCTCAGCACACAGCGCCATTTTCCCTCACAGAAAGGCTGGAGGGAAGGCTCCCAGGCTCTCCCCTGCACTGCACTACAGAAACAGGGTTAAAACAGAGAGGGGGGGCACTAATTTGGCGATATGCTTATATATATATTAAGATGCTATAAGGGAAAACACTTATATAAGGTTGTCCCTATATAATTATAGCGTTTTTGGTGTGTGCTGGCAAACTCTCCCTCTGTCTCTCCAAAGGGCTAGTGGGTCCTGTCCTCTATCAGAGCATTCCCTGTGTGTGTGCTGTGTGTCGGTACGTGTGTGTCGACAGGTAGGAGGACGATGTTGGTGAGGAGGCGGAGCAATTGCCTGTAATGGTGATGTCACTCTCTAGGGAGTCGACACCGGAATGGATGGCTTATTTAGGAAATTACGTGATAATGTCAACACGCTGCAAGGTCGGTTGACGACATGAGACGGCCGACAAACAATTAGTACGGTCCAGACGTCTCAAAAACACCGTCAAGGGTTTTAAAACGCCCGTTTACTTTAGTCGGTCGACACAGACACAGACAGGGACACTGAATCCAGTGTCGACGGTGAATAAACAAACGTATTCCTTATTAGGGCCACACGTTAAAGGCAATGAAGGAGGTGTTACGTATTTCTGATACTACAAGTACCACAAAAGAGGGTATTATGTGGGATGTGAAAAAACTACCATAGTTTTTCCTGAATCAGATAAATTAAATAAAGTGTGTGATGATGCGTGGGTTCCCCCCGATAGAAAATTATGGGCGGTATACCCTTTCCCGCCAGAAGTTAGGGCGCGTTGGGAAACACCCTTTAAGGTGGATAAGGCGCTCACACGCTTATCAAAACAAGTGGCGGTACCGTCTATAGATAGGGCCGTCCTCAAGGACCAGCTGACAAGGCTGGAAAATATAATAAAAAGTATATACACACATACTGGTGTTATACTGCGGCCAGCGATCGCCTCAGCCTGGATGTGCAGAGCTAGGGTGGCTTGGTCGGATTCCCTGACTAAAAATATTGATACCCTTGACAGGGACAGTATTTTATTGACTATAGAGCATTTCTATATATGCGAGATGCACAGAGGGATATTTGCACTCTGGCATCATGAATAAACGCGATGTCCATAACTGCCAGAAGATGTTATGGACACGACAGTGGTCAGGTGATGCAGATTCCAAACGGCACAGTATGGCCGTATACAGGAAGAGGACTTGTTTGGGGTCGGTCCATCGGACCTGGTGGTCACGGCAACTGCTGGAAAATCCACCGTTTTTTACCCTAAGTCACATCTCTGCAGAAAAAGACACCGTCTTTTCAGCCTCAGTCCTCTCGTCCCTATAAGATCATATCTGCCCAGGGATAGAGGAAAGGGAAGAAGACTGCAGCAGGCAGCCCATTCCCAGGAACAGAAGCGTTCCACCGCGTCTGACAAGTTCTCAGCATGGCGCTGAGACCGTACAGGACCCCTGGATCCTACAAGTAGTATCCCGGGGGTACAGATGGGAATGTCGAGACGTTTCCCCTTCGCAGGCTCCTGAAGTCTGCTTTACCAAGTCTCCCTCCGACAAGGAGGTAGTATGGGAAAAAATTCACAAGCTGTATTCCCAGCAGGTGATAATTAAATTACCCCTCCTACTACAGAAAAGGGGTATTATTCCACACTATATTGTGGTACTGAAGCCAGAAGGCTAGGTGAGACTTATTCTAAAAAATTTTTTTGAACACTTACAAAGGTTCAAATTAAGATGAAGTCACTCAGAGCAGTGATAACGAACCAGGAATAAGGGGACTATATAGTGTCCCGGGACATCAGGGATGCTTACCTCTATGTCCCAAATTTGCCCTTCTCACTAAGGGTACCTCAGGTTCGTGGTGCAGAACTGTCACTATCAGTTTCAGACGCTGCCGTTTGGATTGTCCACGGCACCCTGGGGTCTTTACCAAGGTAATGGCCGAATTGATGATTCTTCTTCGAAGAAAAGGCGTCTTAATTATCCCTTACTTGGACGATCTCCTGATAGGGGCATAGTCCAGGGAACAGTTGGAGGTCGGAGTAGCACTATCTCGGATACTGCTACAATCAGCACGGGTGGATTCTAAATATTCCAAAATCGCAGCTGATCCCGACGACACGTCTGCTGTGCCTAGGGATGATTCTGGACACAGTCCAGAAAAAGGTGTTTCTCCCGGAAGAGAAAGCCAGGGAGTTATCCGAGCAAGTCAGGAACCTCCTAAAAACAGTGCATCATTGCACAAGGGTCCTGGTAAAAATGGTGGCTTCCTACGAAGCAATTCCATTCGGCAGATTTCACGTAAGAACTTTTCAGTGGGATCTGCTGGACAAATGGTCCGGATCGCATCTTCAGATGCATCAGCGGATAACCCAATATCCAAGGACAAGGGTGTCTCTCCTGTGGTGGTTATAGAGTGCTCATCTTCTAGAGGGCAGCAGATTCGGCATTCAGGATTGGATGCTGGTAACCACGGAGCCCAGCCTGAGAGGCTGGGGAGCAGTCACACAAGGAAAAAATTTCCAGGGAGTGTGATCAAGTATGGAGACTTTTCTCCACATAAATATACTGGAGCTAAGGGTAAATTTATAATGCTCTAAGCTTAGCAAGACCTCTGCTTCAAGGTCAGCCGGTATTGATCCAGTGGGAAAAACATCACGGCAGTCGCCCACGTAAACAGACAGGGCGACACAAGAAGCAGGAGGGCAATGGCAGAAACTGCAAGGACTTTTCGCTGGGCGGAAAATCATGTGATAACACTGTCAGCAGTTTTTCATCCCGGGAATGGAAACTGGGAAGCAGACTTCCTCAGCACGACCTCCACCCGGGAGAGTGGAAACTTCATTGAGAAGTTTTTTCCACATGATTGTAAACCGTTGGGAAATACCAAAGGTGGACATGATGGCGTCCCGTCTGAACAAAAAACGGGACAGGTATTGCGCCAGGTCAAGAGACCCTCAGGCAATAGATGTGGACGTTCTGGTAACACCGTGGGTGTACCAGTCGGTGTATGTGTTCCCTCCTCTGCTTCTCATACCTAAGGTGCTGAGAATTATAAGACGTAGAGGAGTAAGAACTATACTCATGGCTCCGGATTGGCCAAGAAGGACTTGGTACCCGGAACTTCAAGAGATGCTTACAGAGGTCTTATGGCCTCTGCCGCTAAGAAGGGACTTGCTTCAGCAAGTACCATGTCTGTTCCAAGACTTACCGCAGCTGCGTTTGTCGGCATGGCGATGGAAAGCCGGATCCTAAGGGAAAAAAGGCATTCCGGAAGAGGTCATTCCTACCCTGGTCAAAGCCAGAAAGGAGGTGACCGCACAACATTATCACCACGTGTGGCGAAAATATGTTGCGTGGTGTGAGGCCAGGAAGGCCCCACAAAGAAATTTCAACTCGGTCGTTTCCTGCATTTCCTGCAAACAGGAGTGTCTATGGGCCTCAAATTGGGGTCCATTAAGGTTCAAATTCGGCCCTGTAAAATTTTCTTCCAGAAAGAATTGGCTTCAGTTCCTGAAGTCCAGAAGTTTGTCAAGGGAGTATTGCATATACAAACCCCTTTTTTGTGCCTCCAGTGGCACTGTGGGATCTCAATGTAGTTCTGGGATTCCTCAAATCACATTGGTTTAAATCCAGTCAAATATGTGGATTTGAAGCATCTCACATAAAAAGTGACCATGCTCTTGGCCCTGGCCTGGACCAGGCGCGTGTCAAATTGGTGGTTTTTTCTCAAAAAAGCCCATATCTGTTTGTCCATTCGGACAGGGCAGAGCTGCGGACTCGTCCCCAGTTCTCTCCCTAAGGTGGTGTCAGTGTTTCACCTGAACCAGCTTATTGTGGTGCCTTGCACCTACTAGGGACTTGGAGGACTCCAAGTTGCTAGGAGTTGTCAGGGCCCTGAAAATATGTTCCAGGACAGCTGGAGTCAGAAAATCTGACTCGCTGTTTATACTGTATGCACCCAACAAGTTGGGTGCGCCTGCTTCTAAGCAGGCGATTGCTTGTTGGATTTGTAACACAATTCAACTTGCACATTCTGAGGCAGGCATGCCACAGTCTAAATCGGTTAAGGCCCATTCCACAAGGAAGGTGGGCTCATCTTGGGCGGCTGCCCGAGAGGTCTCGGCATTACAACTCTGCCGAGCAGCTACGTGGTCAGGGGAGAACACGTTTGTAAAATTCTACAAATTTGATATCCTGGCAAAAGAGGACCTGGAGTTCTCTCATTCGGTGCTGCAGAGTCATCCGCACTCTCCCGCCCGTTTGGGAGCTTTGGTATAATCCCCATGGTCCTTTCAGGAACCCCAGCATCCACTAGGACGATAGAGAAAATAAGAATTTACTTACCGATAATTCTATTTCTCGGAGTCCGTAGTGGATGCTGGGCGCCCATCCCAAGTGCGGATTATCTGCAATACTTGTACATAGTTACAAAAATCGGGTTATTATTGTTGTGAGCCATCTTTTCAGAGGCTCCGCTGTTATCATACTGTTAACTGGGTTTAGATCACAAGTTGTACGGTGTGATTGGTGTGGCTGGTATGAGTCTTACCCGGGATTCAAAATTCCTCCCTTATTGTGTACGCTCGTCCGGGCACAGTACCTAACTGGCTTGGAGGAGGGTCATAGGGGGAGGAGCCAGTGCACACCACCTGATCCTAAAGCTTTACTTTTTGTGCCCTGTCTCCTGCGGAGCCGCTATTCCCCATGGTCCTTTCAGGAACCCCAGCATCCACTACGGACTCCGAGAAATAGAATTATCGGTAAGTAAATTCTTATTTTTTGTTTTTTTTAAATGATAAATCATTTATTTCAGGGTGACAATGACAGAAAAAATGCAATGTACAGTGTAGATCCAGGAGAATGGAAAAAGTAATTTTGCACCTTGGTAAAGCTATTTTGTGTAAAAAAATGTATTAGCCCTCTTTATTGAGCGCTTTCAACTGCAGCTGTGCTCCGGTACCTGTGGCAGAATATCTCAATCTGCTCCAAATACAATTTCTCACAACCAAATCAGAGTCAAGGCACACCACAGCGCTGTTCTAAAATCTTCTACAGGGAATGACACTTCTCACCATTGTATTTTGGCAAAATGTAATCTGTTTTTTTATGTTCACCTATACGGTTTTAAATAAAAAAGTCTCCTGAACAGTCCAGCAAACGGAAAGCGAGTTTAGGATGCACCACAGTCATTCCTATTTAAACTTTCCTGAAAATCCCACAGTGACTCCTCGCCACCCCTCCATACAAATATAATATCATCTACGTATCGATGATACTGTACGAGACCCGCCCCCGGCCTACGCCACACATGTGGCTCCTCCCATAAGTTCATAAATATGTTAGCGAAGCTGGGAGCGAATCTCGTACCCATCACAGTCCCGAAGCGTTGCATATAATGGGTATCCCTAAAGAAAAAGAGATGATTTTTTTCTTTATTCAATGCATTCGCGATTATGCTCTATTATATATACAAAGATCCCACATCTGCTGTCACTAAAATATCACCCTGTTGCCAGGGAATATCTTTCAATTTATTTATTATACTAGCGCTAGACTGAATGGCTTTTTATAAATGAAACAAAGTTTTTAACTGAGGATTTTAATAAGCGTGTGTTTTAACTATACTCACTTTCCATTTGCTGGACTGTTCTGGAGATTTTTTGTTTTATTTAAAACCGTATAGGTGAACATAAAAAAACAGATTATATTTTGCCAAAATACAATGGTGAGAAGTGTCATTCCCTGGAGAAGATCTTAGAACAGCGCTGTGGTGTGCCTTGACTCTGATTTGGTTGTGAGAAAAAGCTATTTTGTGCTGCGGAGGGGGGGGGGGGGGGGGAATGTGTAGAGAGAGAGAGAGTTTAGAGGGGTGTAAAGCTGGATGTGCACTAGACGATAGTGTGTACCCGGCGATGTTGTTTGTGGCGGGCACCGGCGGCATTGGTTAATTGCATTCACAACAAACTCCAAATGACAAAGGTCTCAGCTCAATCCAAAAATATACTGGTAGGTTAATTGTCTCCCAACAAAATTACCCCTAGTGTGAATGTGTGTGTGTACATGTGATAGGGAATATAGAGTGTAAGCTCCACTGGGGCAGGGACAGGGCCGGTTCAAGGGCAGGAAAAGGGGCATGGCCTAATACAGGGGGCGTGGTCAGTTACGCCCCCTGTACATTGCTAGCGCCGCTTGAATGCTGAGCGGTGCGCAATGACGTCATCGCGCACCGCACAGCAAAAGGTCCTCTCCACGAAGGGAAACTAGACGCTATGCGTCTAGTTCCCTTCGTGGAGAGGACCTTTGCTGTGCGGTGCGCGATGACGTCATCGCGCACCGCTCAGCAAAGTTACTCTCCACGAAGGGAAACTAGATGCATAGCGTCTAGTTCCCTTCACAGGAGGCAGACGGGGACGGCAGCGGGCAGCGGGCAGCGGAGGCGGACACAGTGGGCAGCAGTGGCGGATCTTGCCACGGTGCGGCGCCCTCCGGATGGCGCCAGAGCCCTCCGGAAGGCGGCGCCCCGGGCAAAAGTCCTGCTTGCCCGTGGCAAGATCCGCTACTGGGCAGGGACTGATGTGAATGGGCAAATATTCTCTGTACAGCGCTGCAGAATATGTGTGCGCTATATAAATAACTGTAATAAATAAAAAAAATGTGTCCCAAAACTTCCTACTGTTGATAACAAGCGGGAACGTCTCACCATGTTTGTCTGTTTGATGCAGATCCTGAGAGGATTCTTCAGCCATTTGTAACCATGAATGAGACTTGGGTGCGTCACTTCCAACCTGAGACTAAGGGACAATGAAAACAGTGGAAGCATCAGGGATCTCCTGCTCCAAAGGGGGCAAAGTCAGTGCTGACTGCTGGAAAGGTGATGGCCTCCATCTTTTGGGATGCAGAAGGAGTACTGCTGGTGGACTCCCTTGAAAGGGGTAAAATGATCACAGGACATGATACGTTGATCTCTTGAAGCAGCTACTACAAAAAAATCAGGAAGAATTGACGTGAGAATTGACAAGATAGTTATCAAGTCTGGTAATATTGGGCCTTATCCAGACCTGATTGCTGGGCTGCTAATTTTATTGTTCTGCGTTCAGATAGTCGCCGCCGAAGGGAAGTGTATATTCACCCGTGCAAGTGTGCGATCGCATGTGTACGCCGAGCTGCAAATCCGATTGCACCTCACTCACCATCGAATGATTTTATCAGTGTGTGCAGCCCAGGACTTACTCCTATAGTGCGATGAGAACAGACATTTTCCCTGACACTCCCTGAAAATGGTCACTTACCACCCACAAACATCCTCTTCCTGTCACATGCGAATGACCGTACGGCACCAGCCTGTCACTGTTCAGCAATGCCTGTTTGCTGACGCGCGCATTGCGGTGCATGCGCAGTATATTGATAATCGTCCGCTGTGTGAAAACATAAATAAGCGATCGGGTCTGAATTGCCCGATTGTCTGAATGTGGTATGCTATGTTCCTCCTACTCTTTCTATCTTAGGATAGAAAAAAGTTATTTTTTTATATAAACACATTTATTGCTTTATTTAAGTACAAATATACACATCTGTTGTAAATATACAGTACTTTATTGTGTATATGTAACACACTTTGGGCCTAATTCAGACCTGATCGCAGCAGCAAAATTGTTCTCTAATGCATTGGTTCCCAAACTTTTTGGAATCATGGCACCCTAGAGTTTCAGCATTTTATTCATGGCACCCCTAGGCCAAAAATTATTTAGCGAGAAATTTTGTAATAAATATTAAATAAAAGATTGTGTTTATATGTCATCTTTAGGTTCCATTATGTGGTGAGGAGCAAGATTTGCTTCTGTTTGGCCACATATTTTATGACTGCCAGCCAACAGCACTGGTTTTGCCTATTATATTGACCAGAAATAATTTTGATTGGTCCTGGACCACCAATCCAAGGCACCCCTGCAAGTGTTCTGAGGCACCCCAGGGAGCCACGGCACACAGTTTGGGAACCACTGCTCTAATGGGCAAAACCATGTGCACTGCAGGTGGGGCAAATGTAACATGTGCAGAGAGAGTTAGATTTGGGTGGGTTATTTTGTTTCTGTGCAGGGTAAATACTCTGCTGCTTTATTTTTACATTGCAATTTAGATTTCAGTTTGAAAACACCCCATCCAAAGCTAACTTTCTCTGCACATGTTACATCTGCCCCACCTGCAGTGCACATGGTTTTGTCTTTACTAAATTGGACATTGGAGGTACATATAATCTCAACAGCATACATGAAGGTTGTTGCATGTAGTGTAAGTATGTCATGCTTTACCATGATGGCCCTTCATTTCCTTAGAGCTTCCGTCTTATTCTCTCTTATGCAAAATGTGTCTTTCATCATTTATGTATCAACTGTCTTGACGGCCAAGTTGGAAAGAAATGTTTTTGAGCATATAAACATTGTGCTGCAGGGTTTGAAGTGGTCCGTGTGTCTGCACTTTTAGTCTGGTCTCATCCAGTAAATCTTACAACCACACAATGCTTGCAGAGTTGATTCATCCTTAGTGGTTTAAATCGCTGCTCTTACCAAACAGTTTGGAAATTGACCAGAAACGGTGCTGCTGTACTTAGATGAAGGTATATTTCCCTTATTTCCAGTATTAGAACATCCTCAATCTGCTCCACAGCCACCCGAAAGGCCTCTCCATCTCTCTCCTCATCTCTCTCCAGTGTCACAGACTGGGTTTCCTGTAGATCCATCCCTGGACCCTTGGGCTTGACAGTAAAATGAGGAGTCTTTTATGTAACTCTTGCTTATGCAGTAGTGACCAGCAGCTAGGAAACACTAGTGCTATAGAAAGGAGACCACTGAACTGGTGATGTGCTATGATATTGCACTGGAACACAACCTAGTACCTTTCGTGAGACACTTTAACCAATATCTAGGCTAACAGGGCTGTAATGCAGGAGACAAGGAGGACATTTACTAAGCAGTGATAAGAGCGGAGAAGTGAGCCAGTGGAAAAGTGCCCATGGCAACCAATCTGCACTGACGTAACATCTATAATTTGCATACTATAAAATTATACAGAGCTGCTGATTGGTTGATGGGGCAACATCTCCACTGGCTCACTTCTCCGCTCTTATCACTGCTCAGTAAATGTCCCCCTTACCAGGGGAACTCAGCACAATATAGTACTGGAACTTGAGTCGGAACTCTGTTCTCAAGCAAGGAACCAGAGACAATGAACTCAGAGCCGACACCTGCAATAAACCAGTAGCCTGGAACCTCACTGTATACACTGGAGCAGAGGGGGTAGGGTGGCTAATTACCCAGGCCTGCTGCAACAAGCCCCCCCCCCCCTTCCCCATGCAGCTGATCAGGTGAGCATGGCTGGGATGCTCAGGGGAATCACATGACAGTATCCAACATGGCCGCACCCGTGTGGCTGGTTGTTTGCTTACATTTTGGCAGTTTAGCTGATGCATGGAGAGCAGAGATGTGTGACCACCAGAATTTGTAAGTAACGCTAAGAACTCAATACTCCCTTCTAGAACCAAATCCTCCACCTGGCCTGCCATCTCTAAATCAATACAGAGGCTTCCTGCCTTTCCTTCTCTTCAGTTCTCCATGCGGTTCTGCTGAGTCTTCAACAATCATATATATTGGTAGATGCTCAATTAGCTTAGTGATATCTTTCAGGTGCTCGAAAGGGAGGGGTATTTCTAAGCAAGAAAAAAGGCACTTGTTTCCCCCAGCACCCTGAATGATAACCGTAACCAGATATAAATTCCACATAATAATAGAATTCAGAGATCTTCGTTACACATATTTGCGCAAATGTGTGAATAAGCCCCAAAGCCACATCAAGGCGTCTCTGTATATTTGGGGTCCCTAGCGCTATATCTAGGTGCAGGGTGTGGCACCCCAAAACACCAGCATAAGCCAGAAAGCCCAGCGTAGCATACCAGTGAAAAAACTATAGTGTTAATAAATTAGTATTTAGGAAGCCGAAGCTATAGAGAAAGTGATACAAAAATGAAATGCAATTAAAATAGAGAAATAGTGTTAAAAAATTAATAAGTGAAAAGTGTTAATAGAATGTAAAGGTATGCCACACTAAGGCCATCCAGCTCAGCCAGTCCAGAGGCACCACACCTCACACCTCCATTACCCCAATCTGGGTCTAAGATTAACCAGCAAGAAGCCACATGATAATGGCTCCTTACTACAATATGTCTAAGCTAAGAGCTACCTACCTTGAAGCAACCCCATAATGCTCCATGTGGCATGTCAGGGCCTGCACCTCCTCCTAATGCAGGAACCTCTCTGCCTCTCACAACAAACATATATATTGGTAGATGCTCAATTAGCTTAGTGATATCATTCAGGTGCTCGAAAGGGAGGGGTATTTCTAAGCAAGAAAAAAGGCACTTGTTTCCCCCAGCACCCTGAATGATAACCGTAACCAGATATAAATTCCACATAATAATAGAATTCAGAGATCTTCGTTACACATATTTGCGCAAATGTGTGAATAAGCCCCAAAGCCACATCAAGGCATCTCTGTATATTTGGGGTCCCTAGCGCTATATCTAGGTGCAGGGTGTGGCACCCCAAAACACCAGCATAAGCCAGAAAGCCCAGCGTAGCATACCAGTGAAAAAACTATAGTGTTAATAAATTAGTATTTAGGAAGCCGAAGCTATAGAGAAAGTGATACAAAAATGAAATGCAATTAAAATAGAGAAATAGTGTTAAAAAATTAATAAGTGAAAAGTGTTAATAGAATGTAAAGGTATGCCACACTAAGGCCATCCAGCTCAGCCAGTCCAGAGGCACCACACCTCACACCTCCATTACCCCAATCTGGGTCTAAGATTAACCAGCAAGAAGCCACATGATAATGGATCCTTACTACAATATGTCTATGCTAAGAGCTACCTACCTTGGAGCAACCCCATAATGCTCCATGTGGCATGTCAGGACCTGCACCTCCTCCTAATGCAGGAACCTCTCTGCCTCTCACAACAAACATATATATTGGTAGATGCTCAATTAGCTTAGTGATATCATTCAGGTGCTCGAAAGGGAGGGGTATTTTTAAGCAAGAAAAAAGGCACTTGTTTCCCCCAGCACCCTGAATGATAACCGTAACCAGATATAAATTCCACATAATAATAGAATTCAGAGATCTTCGTTACACATATTTGCGCAAATGTGTGAATAAGCCCCAAAGCCACATCAAGGCGTCTCTCAACAATGCCTGGTGCTCCCTCTCTGCTCCTCTTGAGACACAGCTGTCCTAAGCCATCTCTACCCTGTTCCAACCGGACTCCACTCAGTCATCCAGGTCACAGTCTCCGCCTAGTCCTCTGGCTCCCAACACCTTCCCAAACTGCTCTTCCTCCTGCACACCCATGGCCGGATTAACAATGGGGCTGATGGAGCTGCAGCTCCAGGCCCACCATCAAAATAGACCCACAGCATCACCTGCAGACAGGGGAAAAAAATTCCTGCTACAGCAGCCAATAACCACAAAAAAGAATATACAGATAAGATAGCAGCGCTCAATGGAATGAATAAAATTGAAGGTTTGAGTGAAAAAATTATCACAATTTAATAAAACATAATTCTAAAAAACACATATTAAACCATATAATAGACCGTATAATAAACCATATTATGGCCACACATATGCTAAATCAATAGTATTAACTGCTGCCGTTAGGGTGTAGTCCGTTCCTAATGATATATGGACTGGCAAGGTATTTTTTGGTATACCACTGAATGAACCAAATATACAGTCCCACATAGGTTGTTACCACTTTAAGCCGCTGGAGGTGTAGTCCCTTGAAATTGTCCCTTTATTGATCTCAGACCCAGGCGAGGGTGTTGTGGGATCCTCACTGCATTGCGGTATCCTCCTGTTCTGAAAGGATGAGTGGTATTCCAGATGAATTGGTTCTTTGTGGGTTCAGTGTCCCAGTCCTGGTCCGGACACCCTAGGCAGCTGGATTTAGCAGGGAATGGTGGCCTGGCAAGCCTCCTGACGCGTTTCACTGCAAGGCACTGCAGCTTTATCAAAGGTGATGGAAGTTGGTGGAATATCTGGGTATTTATACCCTCCATAATTATTACCAGGTCAACAGCTGTTCACTCAAACCTTCTAATTAGTGTGAATAATGTCTAAAATAATTCGCTTAGTTATTGCACGTATTTATATCCATTAGCAAGACAGACTAATTGCTTTAAAATCATATTCTGTGTTGAATAAAGATATAAAAACATTAATTTTCTTCGTTTAGTATCAGTACGTAGCTAAAATACTTCCGGGTCAAGAAGCATAAATAACTAAATAGTACTGAAAACACTTATGACATCTAGTGGGAGAACGGGAAGCCATAAAATGAGGCATTTAAATGGATGTGATCTTATACTTATCTTAACATACCGTAAAACTGGGGATCCCATAATATTGGTCACTGCACTGAGGAGCGATATGTCACTTCCGGGACGGGGAACCGGATAGCGTCACTGCTCATTGAACCAATGTAATCACGTGACCGGGGAGACGCATCAATAGAGTAGGAGGTTTGACCTGGTTGCTAGACAACCTGTGAAGCTTGCGGTTCAATGAGCAGTGACGCTATCCGGTTCCCCGTCCCGGAAGTGACATATCGCTCCTCAGTGCAGTGACCAATATTATGGGATCCCCAGTTTTACGGTATGTTAAGATAAGTATAAGATCACATCCATTTAAATGCCTCATTTTATGGCTTCCCGTTCTCCCACTAGATGTCATAAGTGTTTTCAGTACTATTTAGTTATTTATGCTTCTTGACCCGGAAGTATTTTAGCTACGTACTGATACTAAACGAAGAAAATTAATGTTTTTATATCTTTATTCAACACAGAATATGATTTTAAAGCAATTAGTCTGTCTTGCTAATGGATATAAATACGTGCAATAACTAAGCGAATTATTTTAGACATTATTCACACTAATTAGAAGGTTTGAGTGAACAGCTGTTGACCTGGTAATAATTATGGAGGGTATAAATACCCAGATATTCCACCAACTTCCATCACCTTTGATAAAGCTGCAGTGCCTTGCAGTGAAACGCGTCAGAAGGCTTGCCAGGCCACCATTCCCTGCTAAATCCAGCTGCCTAGGGTGTCCGGACCAGGACTGGGACACTGAACCCACAAAGAACCAATTCATCTGGAATACCACTCATCCTTTCAGAACAGGAGGATACCGCAATGCAGTGAGGATCCCACAACACCCTCGCCTGGGTCTGAGATCAATAAAGGGACAATTTCAAGGGACTACACCTCCAGCGGCTTAAAGTGGTAACAACCTATGTGGGACTGTATATTTGGTTCATTCAGTGGTATACCAAAAAATACCTTGCCAGTCCATATATCATTAGGAACGGACTACACCCTAACGGCAGCAGTTAATACTATTGATTTAGCATATGTGTGGCCATAATATGGTTTATTATACGGTCTATTATATGGTTTAATATGTGTTTTTTAGAATTATGTTTTATTAAATTGTGATCATTTTTTCACTCAAACCTTCAATTTTATTCATTCCATTGAGCGCTGCTATCTTATCTGTATATTCTTTTTTGTGGTTTTTGGGTGTGACTACCCCAATTTATAGCAGCAGCATTAGAAACGCAACATCCAATAAGCGCCTGAACCTTTTTTACCTTGGTAGAAAACAAACTGCTATAGCAGCCAATAACCAGCCTAGGTCCCGTTCCCCCAGCCAAGACACGCATGTCGCGGCATTCATAGTTGATGCGGCAAAGTGTACTGTACACCAGGGAGCTGGAGAGAAGACTCCAGCCGCACGCCGGGGAGCCAGAGAGGGTACATCCAAGCAGCAGCACCCTGTAGTGCCTGAGTGAGTCCCTCACTTTCCCCACGTGTCACGCTGTGCCCTCCTGTGGATTTCTGGACACTCGACTGAACCCCCGGAGGTCCCTGAATAGTGCTGTGCTCTCCCTGGGGACGGGTCAGTGCAGGGACAATCCCAACCACCATCCTTGCTGCCCGCTGCCCGCCGCCATTTAGAAATGCGGATCGGAGATAGGATCGTTGCAGCAGCATGAGCCCAGCCATTCTACTCCCGAGGCTGCTCTGGGCTGGCGCTAGAGGAGCTATGATCAGGGCCCGGAGGTGTGACAGCAGTGGATGAGGGGGAAGGTAGCTGCCAGTACATCACCGCTGACCGCACTGGCTGTCTCCCGGTCCCTGCATCACACTGTCTGGCTCCCGTCTCCTGCACCGCACTGCCATTCTCCTGGCCCCCGCACCGCGCAATCTGGCTGTCGGCCCCCGCACTGCACTGTCTGGCTCCCGCCCACCGCACTGCCTGTCTCCCAGCTCCCTCACAGCACAATCTGGCAGCCGGCCCCTGCATCGAAGTGTCTGGCTCCCGCCCCACACACAACCCCGTCTGGCTACCAGTCCCCACGCAGCATTGTCTGGCTCCCGGCCCCTGCACCGCGCTGCCTGACTGTTGGCTCCCACACCATGCTGCCTGACTGTCGGCCCCCGCACCGCAGTGTTTGGCTCCCGGCCCCCCACAGCCCCGTCTCACTCCCGGCCCCCGCACAGCACCATCTGGCTGTCGGCCCCTGCACCACGCTGCCTGGCTGTCGGCCCCCGCACCGCGCTGTCTGGGTCCTGGTTCCTGCACCGCGCTGTCTGGGTCACGGCCCCCGCACTGCGCTGTCAGGGTCATGGCTCCCACATCGTGCTTTGTGGGTCATGGCCCCCGCAATGCGCTATCTGGCTGTTGGCTCCCGGTCCCCGTAGCATGCTGTGGAGAGGATGCGGCTGCGGAACTTCGGGGACAGACCAAAGAAGAGGAGGCGGATTGCTTTGTCTGGAGCCAGGGGATCTGCTGAGTCTGGAGAGCTGGTGAGTAACACACACACACACACACACACACACACATACACACACCACACACACCACACACACTCTCTCTCTCTCTCTCTCTCACTCACTCTTTCCTAAGAGGCTATACCTGGCGCAATGTGTATAAGGGGCTCTATCTGGTGCATTGTGTATATGCGGTTATACCTGGTGCAGTGTGTATATGGGACTCTACCTGGTGCAATGTGTATAAAGGGCTCTACCTGGTGCAATGTGTATATGCGGCTCTACCTGGCACAATGTGTAAAATGGGCTCTACCTGGTGCAATGTGTATATGGGGCTCTACTTGGTGCAATGCATATAAGGGGCTCTACCTGGTGCAGTGTGCATATGGGACGGGTCCTGGTGCAATGTGTATAAGGGGCTTTACCTGGCACAATGTGTATATGCGGCTCTACCTTGTGCAATGTGTAAAAGGGGCTTTACCTGGTGCAATGTGTATATGGGTCTCTACCTGGTGCAATGTGTATAAGGGGCTCTACTTGGTGCTATGTGTATAAGGGGCTCTACTTGGTGCTATGTGTATAAGGGGCTCAATCTGGCGCAATGTGTATATGGGGCTCTACCTGGTGCAGTGTGTATAAGAGTCTCTACCTTGTACAATGTGTGTAAGAGGCTCTGCCTGGCCCAATGTGTGTAAAGGGCTCTACCTGGCATAACATGCATAAAAGGGGCTCTACCTGGTGTCTATAAAGGGTACTACTGTGTGGCGTAATGTGACTGACGGATACTACTGTGCAGTGTAATGTGAATTGATACTATTTTGTGGCCACAACCCTTCCCCGTGAAGCAATACCCCTAGATTTTTGACACGTGCCTTCGTTGCACACTGTCACTGGTTTAGAAGAGGAAGGGGCAGCAAAGGAAATGTTCATCCTGGGTGCCACAAGGTCTAGAACGGGCCCTGCTTTAATATTAAGTGGGATCACCACCAATACATTTCTCAAGTCTGTTAGCTGTATAACTCATAGGCTGATGGTACCAAGGTAAGAATTGTAGCTTTCAGCTGGCTGCTTAGAGTTAACCTCCAGAGCAGACAGAGGTTTCCGCTCTCACTAGCAATCACAGTATATGCCATGCTTCCTGGTGATCCTGCTCCCACAAACGGTAAGAAACCCCAATATTAGGAACTCCCTACTTGAAATCAGATGGGGCGCAGCACATCTGAAATGATGCACAGAGACTTGAAGCCTTATTGGAGGTGATTAACATAGCACCACATGTCGCCCTACAGCCAGTATACCCCAGATAGCACCACATGTTACCCTACAGCCAGCATACCTCACGTAGTGCCGCATGTCTCTCTACAGCGAGCATACCCCACCTGTTGCTATACAGCCAGAATACCCCACATGTTGCCATACAGCCAGCATACCCCACATAGCACATGTCACCGTACAGCCAGCATACCCCACATAGCGCCATACAGCCAACGTACCCCATACAGCGCCAAACAACCAGCATACCCCACATAAATTTCTGTCTCTCCGGGCCCCACAGTGTCTCCCCAGCCAATCCCTTTCTGTCTCTACCACCACCCAGTGCCTCCCCATCCAGCCCCCTTCTGTCTCTACAGGCCACCCAGTGCCTCCCCAGACAACCCCTTTCTGTCTCTACAGCCACTCAGTGCCTCCCCAGCCATCCCCTTCCTGTCTCTACAGCCACCCAGTGCCTCCCCATCCAGCCCCCTTCTGTCTCTACAGGCCACCCAGTGCCTCCCCAGCCAGCCCCTTTCTGTCTCTACAGCCACCCAGTGTCTCCCCAGCCAGCCCCCTTATGTCTCTACAGCCACCCAGTGTCTCCCCAGCCAGCCCCCTTCTGTCTCTAGAGGCCACACAGTGCCTCCCCAGCCAGCCCCCTTCTGTCTCTAGAGGCCACACAGTGCCTCCCCAGCCAGCCCCCTTCTGTCTCTAGAGGACACACAGTGCCTCCCCAGCCAGCCCCCTTCTGTCTCTAGAGGACATACAGTGCCTCCCCAGCTAGCCCCCTTCTGTCTCTAGAGGACATACAGTGCCTCCCCAGCTAGCCCCCTTCTGTCTCTAGAGGACACACAGTGCCTCCCCATCCAGCCCCCTTCTGTCTCTACAGGCCACCCAGTGCCTCCCCATCAACCCCTTCCTGTCTCTACAGCCACTCAGTGCCTTCCCAGCCAACCCCTTTCTGTCTCTACCGCCACCCAGTGCCTCCCCAGCCAACCCCTTTCTGTCTCTACAGCCACTCAGTGCCTCCCCAGCCATCCCCTTCCTGTCTCTACAGCCACCCAGTGCCTCCCCATCCAGCCCCCTTCGGTCTCTACAGGCCACCCAGTGCCTCCCCAGCCAGCCCCTTTCTGTCTCTACAGCCACACAGTGTCTCCACAGCCAGCCCCCTTCTGTCTCTAGAGGCCACACAGTGCCTCCCCAGCCAGCCCCCTTCTGTCTCTAGAGGACACACAGTGCCTCCCCAGCCAGCCCCTGTCTCTAGAGGCCACACAGTGCCTCCTCAGCCAGCCCCCTTCTGTCTCTAGAGGCCACACAGTGCCTCCCCAGCCAGCCCCCTTCTGTCTCTAGAGGACACACAGTGCCTCCCCAGCCAGCCCATTTTGTCATCTCTCAAGGTATATCTTTGTTTCAATAATCGGCTTGCTGGAGATATAATTTGGCATTTATATCAGATTTTTCTTTTTTTTCAAACACACACACACACACACACACACACACACACACACACACACACACACACACACAAGCACACACATTATATATATATATATATATATATATATATATATATATATACATACATACACACGCGCACATTCATATACAGCACTGGTCACACCCCCCGTATCAGTAGCCACACGCCTGCCATACTGGTCACATCCCACGTGGAGGCACAAAATAGGCACAAAATAGGCCCTTCAGAAATATCAGCTCCAGGCCCATGAGGACCTTAATCTGGCACTGTGCACACCACACAGAAATCCAGACATCTCATCTTGCTGTCTGAACCTAGCTGGACCCCTGGTTACTTCCCACATAACCTACTGCATTTGTTCCTATACAAATTTCCCTCTTTCACATAAAGAACACTCTCAGCTAACTTTTGCCTTCCCTGCCTGTTGCTCATCTTAAACTCTTTTCCTCTAAAAATTCCATTCAGACTTAGTAAAAGGTGGGTGGGGAGCTAACTGTACAGTACCTGACACAGAGACTGCTATACAATCGGTGCTCATCTCTCAGTGGAGCCCAAGTCACCTTGTGCAGAACTAAAATGAAGATAAAGGAAGTTATTCTATTCCAAGATCCAAAGGAGTCAGTCATCAGAGGCACAGACGGACTACAACTTAGAACGCCCTTATAATAATGAATACATTTTTGTGGCTTGTGCTTTGTATTTGGAGTCATGTCTTTAATGGTCTCTCAACAGTATGTTCTATGAAAGCTTTATGGACGCACTTTAACAAAGGGAAATGTGCTTATCGTCTAAGGGTGCTTGTGTGCTTAGTTATTAACTGTTCTAAAAGATTATTGAATTTTGATCATATTGAAAAATCAGATCAGTTACAGCTATAAAAAACCAGCCTAACCCATACTTGCCGACATTCTGGCTGCTCTCTGCGGGAGAGAGCAGCCAGGTCGGCTCAGCAGGGGGGCAGGGTAGGGCTGTGATGTGGGGAGGAGGTGGACCGGAGGTGGACCGGGGGCGGAGTTTCGGTGGCACATCCTTTAAGCCACGCCCCCCGCTCTGTAATGCCGCGATCCCCGGCATTACACTGCAGGGGGCGTGGCTATGATGACGCGATTCAGCAAGAATCGCGTCATCAACTGCCCGGACCGCCCACTTTACACACTAAGTGAGCGGACGGGCAGGGGGACCCCTGATTCCGGGAGACTTGCCTGCTCTTCTGGGGGGCCGGGAGGGTCACCCGATTTTCGGGAGCCTCCCGGCCATTCCGGGAGAGTAGGCAAGTATGGCCTAACCACTGGTGTGCCGGATGTGAGCTTCATTACACTGCAGCATGCTAAGATGCGCAGATCTGTCAACCAACTTCCTGCACGATAGCACTGCATTCTGTCAGCGTCCAGAGTCTTACCGGTACGCTGAGGCCGCGGGGCTGGCTTCTCAGGCGGCGTGCGAGCAGCGGCGGAGGTGGGCTGCTGCGCCGGGTCCGAGGGCAGCAGTAGTGGCGGTGAGGGGGTCTGCTTGTGGCGGCGGGACGCCGCTGCACCGGGTCGCTCTTGCTGAGCCGTTGCTAGGAGACCAGGGGCAGTGAGCTGTCCTGGCTATGCAGAAAGGTCTGCATTACTGGGCGCCGCCATGTTGGAGACCAAGTTTGAGGCATAGTTCTTGTTTCCTGTTTCTTCCAGCCAATCCAGGGAAAGTTCTCCCTATAAAAGGGGGCTGGTTTAAGACAGGGACGCCAGTGCTTAAAGTTACAACCCTGTTGTAGGTGCTTTAGCCCGTGCTCCCAGGATTCTTGTCGTATTCTGGTTACTCCTGACCCTGTTTGGCCAGTTCTCTGTTGCTGCTGCAGCCCTGCCGTTCCTAACCTGCTGCTGCCTGTGGAAGCGCTCCTGGAAGACCCGGTCCAGTAAGAATCTTTGGGCACGGTCGGCCCCGGGTCTTCTGCCTCGTCTTTCAAGCCACACCCCACAGATCTTCTCCAGCCACGTCTTTGTACCACCGTCCACAGTCTGCAGCTTATTATCTCCAGCCTTGTTTTCCAAACCACAGTCCACAGTCCTTTGTCTCCAGCCACGTCTGAACCACCATCCACAGTTCCACAGTTCATAATCTACCGTCTCGTCTTTCAAACCACAGTCCACAGTTCTTTGCCTCCAGCCACGTCTTTAACCACTATTCACAGTTCCGCAGTTCATTATTCACAACCTCGTCTTTCAAGCCACAACCTGCAGTTCTTTATCTACAACTACGTCTTTAAATCATCGTTCTCCAGCCACAGTTCTCTACCTCAGCCCTGTACATAAGAACTACAATCCACTGACTCTCAGCCCCGTCTATGTTCTTCATTGCCCCTTGTCCCATGAGAAGGAACTATATCCAACCCCCTCATCTTGTTCACCCACAGCCAACTACCTCCTCGGGCAAGTCTCAGCTGCCGGATCCTCAAACCTCGCTAGACGCGACACATTCCCTGCAGACAGGAGCTAAATTGTGCTGCAACTCACAGCGGGTGCGGATCATATCAGTAACTAGGTCGACAGTCATTAGGTCTACCACTATTGGTCGACACCTGAAATAGATTGACACGGTCATTAGGTCGACATGGATAAGAACAACATGGAAAACGGTCGACATGAGTTTTTTTATTTATTTTCGGTGCCGTTTTCTTTGTAAAGTAACCGGGAACCCCAATTAGTGCACTGTTTCCCCTCACTCGGCACAGATTACTATTCCCAATCATAGTCCACGTGGATCGTAAAATGTGACAAAGTAAAACAATGGGGGGAATTCAATTTTTTTCATGTCGACCTTTTCATGTGTCGACATTTGCCACGTCGACCCAGAGGCATGTCGACCTAATGACTACAGCAACCTAATGCATGTCGATCAATAGTGGTCGACCTAAAGACCGGATACCCTCACAGCACAGGAGGACTCAATCCAACCAGTCTTGCTTAATAAGTCTGGATAGAAGAACTTGCCTTATACTGTAAGGAGAACTGGATAGAATTGTGCGGGTGGGCAGATCAGATAGTACTGTTATCCATGTGAGCAGGGGCGGATTGGGATGGAAAACCAGCCCGGGAAATTTATGGAAGCAGCCCTAATAGGGGTGTGGTCTGATGAGGGGGTGGTGTCTGTTGAGGGGGGCAGGATCCCTCCTCATAGAGCCCGATTGCGGCCTTCCTTGTGTCTTTTGCTGCAGTCGTGTCTGAGACCAGGGGCAGATTGGGAACGACGGGATCTACTTACTAAGCCTTGAACGGATATAAAGTGGACGTAGATAAAGTACCAGCCAATCAGCTCCTAACTGTCATTTTTCAAACATAGCCTGTGACATGGTAGTTAGGAGCTGATAGGCTGCTACTTTATCTCCATCCAAGGCTTAGTAAACAGACCCCTAGTGGCCCTGTAAAATTTTGTAGAAGTGGCGCGACATGGTTGTGTCTATGTTACCTTCGTGCTCAGGACCTGGAAGTGACAAAACGAGAGGGCAGAAGAGAACTTCCGCCCTTACAGCTCCTAAATGCTTTCTTCGTTCTCCGTTCGTTTGGGGTAAAAAAAAAAATTCTATGCAGCATTGGACCCTCGCAGGCTCGCTTCGCTCGGCACGCTTCGGGCTCGGTGTCTCGTTTCGCTCGCCACACTTTACTATTCCAAATAGATTGTGACATGGACTCAGGGAGTTATGGGAAAGGTCCTCTCCATGAAGGTAAACTAGACGCTACCGGCCCGACATGGGCAGCACAAGAGGTATAACACACCGTGTAGCCATAGCAGCATCACTGGATGGCAGATTTGCTGTACTGCAGAGATGGAAGAACAATGAATGTGGACAATGCAGTGTACTGAGTGTGGTGGCTGCCTGTCATGTGGGAGTGAGGCCACATTGCAACACACAAAGCAGGCCTTACAGACACAACGGCCTACCAGTAATCTTCCTGGTGAGCCCTCTGGCCAATCAGCATGTGAGGACAACGCTTGCAGCTTGGTATAAACCCAGCTATTATTTTAAGTATCTAGCTCAGTATTACACAGATTAGAAAAATATCGCACAGTCCAGAAAAGGGTTTTCTTGAGGATCAGCAAGCGGAATTTACATGAAATGATCACAACGCTGGAAATAATCTACGTGAGAATGCATCAAAACCCAGCATGGCTACAGTTTGGAGGTTCTCGCCTCTCTTCTACACTGTGGTCAATATTCCTGTGTGCGCACCAGCTGTCTCCAATTAAGGAATATTCTATTCCACCGCTAGAATTGCTGGGGGGGTTAAGAACCAAAGAAAAGACTAATTGTGAAGTATTTGGCACAATTCCCTGGACTACAGTGATAGCCATATAGTTTCCGTGTCCTGGTCTACACTTTAGGTTGCCTGGAGAGCTGCCAGCAAGGATTTCACAAGCTTTAAGTGAAAACGGCTGATTTAGAGCAAATATGTACAGTACGTATATTCTGTGCCTCAGAAATGTGTGGACTTACACTGTAAAACTTACAGTATCACAGACTATGGTTTATCATTGAGCTGTTAATCGTCACCAGTTTCCCTGTTTATCAGGCGAAGTTCAACGTGTTTCTGGTAGAAAACTGCAGACAGTATTTGTGACAGAAAAACAAATAAGTAACTGAGAAGCCCACAATCAGCATCTCAGTTCTGCATCTTGTGTATGAAGACGAAACATTGGTAACATCGATAGCACAACGGACCTCTCAGCAAACCTCAGGCTTCTCAGAATGGCCACCTGAACTTAGAAATCTGAACCAGTGAATCTGGCAGTAGGTGGCAGATACACACCCTGAAATGTCCCCCATTACCTCCCCCAAACAGCTGCCGTATGTTAATCACTGTTTCCTACTCCTGTGTGCGTCCGAATAAGCATTGCGTGCCTTAATGAGGACATAACTTCAAAGCAGCTTTTAAATCTCAGCCCGATACAAAATGCTTACCTTTCTGTTCTCTTCACTGAGGGCCAGATACAGACATGGGCCAGTATTTACTAAAAATCCCAGTTTGGCCGATTTGTGTTTTTTTTCCCAATCCGGGAATTCACTAAGCACCAATCTCGGCAGTGTTTGGACTATTCGTAATGGTTTGAATGACAACGTTCAGAAATACGAATGAATAGACCATCGGTCAAACGCGGCTGTTATTTCATAGAATACGGGCATTCACTATTCATTCTTATTTGGGTGTTAGTTTCTGAGTGCTCAAGTGCGGGTCTGTTTTTTTTTCGATTCGTTAAAAAAAGCAGCAATAAAATAGACCTGCTTTTTCCAGTCGAGTTTGGATAACTATGCACGGATCAGTGAGATCTGTGCATGGTTATCTATGGGAAAGGGTCTGTTTAGTGTAAAATCTGAAAAAAAAAATTGCGTGGGGTCCCCCCTCCTAAGCATAACCAGCCTCGGGCTCTTTGAGCCGGTCCTGGTTGAAAAAATATGGGGGGAAAAATGACAGGGGTTCCCCCATATTTAATCAACCAGCACCGGGCTCTGCGCCTGGTCCTGGTTCCAAAAATACAGGGGACAAAAAGCGTAGGGGTCCCCTGTATTTTTGAAACCAGCACCGGGCTCCACTAGCTGGGGAGATAATGCCACAGCCGGGGGACACTTTGATATCGGTCCCTGCGGCCGTGCCATTAAAACCCCAACTAGTCACCCCTGGCCGGGGTACCCTGGAGGAGTGGGGACCCCTGCAATCAAGGGGTCCCCCCCTCCAGCCACCCAAGGGCCAGGGGTGAAGCCCGAGGCTGTCCCCCCCATCCAAGGGCGGCGGATGGGGGGCTGATAGCCTTGTTTACAAAATGTGAATATTGTTTTTAGTAGCAGTACTACAAGTCCCAGCAATTCTCCCCCGCAAGCTGGTACTTGGAGAACTACAAGTACCAGCATGCGGTGAAAAACCAGGCCTGCTGGTACCTGTAGTACTACTACAAAAAAAATACCCCAATAAAAACAGGACACACACACCGTGACAGTACAACTTTATTACATACATGCACACCAACATACACACATACTTACCTATGTTCCCATGAGGCTCGGTCCTCTTCTCCATGTAGAATCCTAGGGGTACCTGTGAAAAAAATTATACTCACATAATCCAGTGTACCTTCTGTTCTTTGTATAATCCACGTACTTGGCAAAATAATAAAACGGAAACCCGACCACGCACTGAAAGGGGCCCCATGTTTACACATGGGACCCCTTTCCCCGACTGCCAGGACCCCCCTGACTCGTGTCAAAGAGGGTCCCTTCAGCCAATCAGGGAGCGCCACGTCGTGGCACTCTCCTGATTGGCTATGTGCTCCTGTAGTGTCTGTCAGGCAGCACACGGCACAGATACAATGTAGCGCCTATGGGCTCCATTGTAGCCAATGGTGGGAACTTTGCGGTCAGCGGTGAGGTTACTTTCGGTCAACCGCTGACCGCAAAGTTCCCACCATTGGCTACAATGGAGCGCATAGGCGCTACATTGTATCTGTGCCGTGTGCTGCCTGACAGACACTACAGGAGCACACAGCCAATCAGGAGAGTGCCACGACGTGGCGCTCCCTGATTGGCTGAAGGGACCCTCTTTGACAGGAGTCAGGGGGGGTCCTGGCAGTCGGGGAAAGCGTGGTCGGGTTTCCGTTTTATTATTTTGGCAAGTACGTGGATTATACAAAGAACAGAAGGTACACTGGATTATGTGAGTATAATTTTTTTCACAGGTACCCCTAGGATTCTACATGGAGAAGAGGACCGAGCCTCGTGGGAACATAGGTAAGTATGTGTGTATGTTGGTGTGCATGTATGTAATAAAGTTGTACTGTCACGGTGTGTGTGTCCTGTTTTTATTGGGGTATTTTTTTAGTAGTAGTACTACAGGTACCAGCGGGCCCGGTTTTCCACCGCATGCTGGTACTTGTGGTTCTCCAAGTACCAGCTTGCGGGGGAGGCTTGCTGGGACTTATAGTACTGCTACTAAAAACAATATTCACATTTTGTAAACAAGGCTATCAGCCCCCCATCCGCTGCCCTTGGATGGGGGGGACAGCCTCGGGCTTCACCCCTGGCCCTTGATTGAAGGGGTCCCCACTCCTCCAGGGTACCCCGGCCAGGGGTGACTAGTTGGGGTTTTAATGGCACGGCCGCAGGGACCAATATCAAAGTGTCCCCCGGCTGTGGCATTATCTCCCCAGCTAGTGGAGCCCGGTGCTGGTTTCAAAAATACGGGGGCCCCCTACGCTTTTTGTCCCCTGTATTTTTGGAACCAGGACCAGGCGCAGAGCCCGGTGCTGGTTGATTAAATATGGGGTACCCCTGTCATTTTCCCCCCCATATTTTTTCAACCAGGACCGGCTCAAAGAGCCCGAGGCTGGTTATGCAATTATTTTTTTCAGATTTTACACTAAACAGACCCTTTCCCATAGATAACCATGCACAGATCTCACTGATCCGTGCATGGTTATCCAATCTCGACTGGAAAAAGCAGGTCTATTTTATTGCTGCTTTTTTTAACGAATCGAAAAAAAACAGACCCGCACTTGAGCACTCAGAAACTAACACCCAAATACGAATGAATAGTGAATGGCCGTATTCTATGAAATAACAGCCGCGTTTGACCGATGGTCTATTCATTCGTATTTCTGAATGTTGTCATTCAAACCATTACGAACAGTTCAAACACTGCCGAGATTGGTGCTTAGTGAATCCCCGGATTGGGACTTAGAAAAAAAAACCACAAATCGGCCAAACTCGGATTTTTAGTAAATAATGGCTCGGGATTCCTTGTGTTTTGTCAGGCAGTGTTTTACTCATCACTCCCGTAAAACACTGCCTGATATTACGAATCACATTGACATCGGAAAAAACGAATGTGCAAAACTCGGCAGCTTAGTAAATGACCGTATCAGGATTCAAAAAGTTGCAGTAAAATGCACCCGATACCATTCGAGATCAAACACCCTTCAAAACGGCAAAAACACGAATATTAGTAAATAAACCCCCTGGACGCAAATGCAATTGCGTTTTTTTTCCGGCTTCGTAACGGCTGATCTCCGCAAGTGAAGGTGCTGCCCAAAAATGAAGAGACGCCCACCAGAACTACTGCAACTCATTCACAATTGTGTACACATTCGCAGACTATATTGCAAGAACAACAACATCGGGCTTAAGGGTAGATCGATGGCTACACAGGCTGGACCTCACTTTGCAAAAAATCCTCATTGCGAGCGGGATTGCAGCAGTACCTTGATGTGCAATCTGAGCGCAGCACAAGCGCAGTATGATGAAAATCACATAGGGGGTCATTCCGAGTTGATTGCACGTAGCAACTTTTTGATGCCCGTGCGATCAACTAGATGTCGCCTATGCGGGAGTGTATTTTTGCATAGCAGGGCTGTGATCGCTTGTGCAGCCGTGCTATGCAAATTTTTTTTTGTGTAAAACAAGACCAGGGTCAGACTTACTTACCCTGTGCAATGAATCCAGCGATGCAGGTCCCGGAATTGACGTCAGACAACCGCCTTCCAAACGCCTCAACACGCTTGCGTTCGGATCTTCATGCCCAGAAAACGGTGAGTTGACGTCCCGGAACGCCTTCCTCCTGTCAATCTTCTTGCAGTCGCCACTGCGACCGCTTTCTTCGCTAGCGGCATCGCTGCCTGGCGATGGGCAACGACGCGGCTGCTCAATGCGGCCACAGCGCATGCGAGTTCCGACCCAATCGCACAGCTGCGACAAAGCACAGCATGCAATCGGGTCAAAATTACCCCCTCAGTACCGTTGAACATCAGTTTTGTGGCCATGTACGAATCACTACTGCTAGTCAGGTTTTAAATGGCTTTTTTTAAATTAATTGTATTGAAAATAAATGATTAGATGCATGTGGAGATGTGCCCTGTGTCACAGGGCACTTCGTTGCAGCAGCGGCGGGTAGCGGCGCGGATGCGGCGCTTTAAACTTGGTGCCATTCTGGCCGCCAATCAAAGGTGCCGCCCGCGGCTTTTCAAATCTGGCGCCGTCCGCGGCCAATCAGAGGTGGGCGCGGTGAGCCTTTCGGCGCTCGCCGCGTCATGGGCCCCTGAAGGTGAGAGAGAGCCGGGCCTGGTGAGTAGCGATACTACACCTGCACGGCAGCAGGCACCACCACACCGCCACCCCTCTTACATTTTGGCGTAGTCGGCAGGATCAAGGATACAGGATCACGGACAAGATGTGGAACGTCACCAAGACCTCCCTGCGGACAGCTCCGGAACAGACTCACCCCCGGATGTGTGCGGAACAGAGCGACTGGGTGACGGTGTCTAGGGCAGACCTCCTGAAGATAGTGCAGCGGTCGGTCCAGCGTGAAAAGGAAGAGCGCCGGGAGAAGGGGCGCAAGAAGGCCGCTGTGACGCCCTGCAAGAAATGTCGGCAAACGGGGCACTTTGCCGACGAATGTACTTGGCGAGAGACATCCCCAAAGAAGGTGGTCCAGGAAGCGGACCGAAGACGTCAGAAGGGCCAAACAAAGAAAGAGCCCGTGTGTGCGCTCTGCGAGGCTAGGGGACATGAGCTTCCCGATTGTCCGGATGATTGCGGATGGTCGTGCCCAGCTCTGTCCCAAGAAAGCGACCCCAGTAAGGAAGAATCCTTTCCCGCATAAGGCGGAGGTGGACGACTGGGAGGTGAAGAGACCACGCTGCGAGCAAAAGCGTGAAGACCCAGTGACGGGGACGTCCGGAATCTCCCCGCGTTGGAACTGTCCACGACTAGGACGTGTGGAACAGGTGTGTCCTGGGTACCAAGAGATGCCAGCGGAAGCGAAGGAGTACGCTGAGGAAGTAAAGATGCCAGCGGAAGTGAAGGAGTATGCTGAGGAAGTAAAGATGCCAGCGGAAGCGAAGGAGTACGCTGAGGAAGTAAAGATGCCAGCGGAAGGGTCCAAGTACGCTGAGGAGGAAAATAATCCCCTAGTCCAGGTATCAGTGGAGGAGGACTCGGACTACGGTGAGCTGTCTGCCGACGAATCCCTCCAAGAGCGGATGAAGGACGACTCTGGCATCGGGAGTGCCGACAAGTGTGACTGGCAGGATCGAGTGGAGTCGTGCTCCCAGTTGATTGCCCTCTGTGGAGAGGAGGAGATAGTCCTGGAGCAAGAATACCTGCCGGAAGTGCCGAATTGGACGGACGTACGGGGAGAGGATCGTGATGCCGTGGGAGGACCCGTTCCAGAGGAAGACATGGGACCTTTGGAGATGCCCCATGAGGAGATGCGACAGATGGTGGTTGTTGCCCGGGAGGAAACGGATGCCCCGGAGGATTCCGCTGTTGGGTGGTGGTTGGTACCACACCCTGAAGACAGGGACGATGCCACAGACGACATGGGAGGTCAAGAGTGGGTGACTGTTGTCCCCGTGGAGGAAGATTCCCCTTGGTGGGCCACGTCGAGCGACCGTGAGGAAATGCCACTCCCCCAGAGGATCCACCGATGGAGGTCAGGACGAACGTAGAGGAGGAATCCGGAACCGGTGGAGGAAGGGTGTGGGGTCACGGTCTGTCCGGGCTGGGCCCTCGAACACAACCTCGCCGGAGGGACCTCGGAATTCCCTGACCCGCGGACAATGGACGTCGTGGAGACCTTTGTAGGGACTACAAAGGAAAAAGGGGGGGTAAATGTGGAGATGTGCCCTGTGTCACAGGGCACATGGTTGCAGCAGCGGCGGGTAGCGGCGCGGCAGCGGCGCTTTGAACTTGGCGCCATTCTGGCCGCCAATCAAAGGCGCCGCCCGCGGCTTTTCAAATCCGGCGCCGTACACGAGCCAATCGCGGATCGCGGGGGGGTGCCGGCCAATCAGAGGCGGGCGCGGCGAGCTAATCAGCGCTCGCCGCGTCATGGGCCCCGCCCCCGGCGTCTGATGCCGGGCGGGAGCCAAAGAAGAAGACCGCGCGCGGGAGCGCAGAAGGAGTCGGGCGGGAGAAGAGAGAAGACGCCGCCAGGAGAAGAGGACGGAAGGCCGCGCCGAAGAGCAGCGAGGAGCTCCGGTGGCCGCGGAAGAGGCCAGAAGACTCCAGGCTCTGGAAAGAAGATGTCCAGCGGCGGCTGGACGCGGAGAGGAGGCGGCGGCGCCGCTGGCCAGGACGGGCCAGCGGCAGAAGAGCCCATTCGGGCCGAGAAGCGCTGCAGTGGTGGGAAGCAATTGAGCTCTGCAGTTCCCCACTGCAGCCTTCTCCACCGCAGGTAGGCCCTTCTAAGGTGCCCCCCCCTCCTCCCTAGACCACCGGGTGATCGGGCATTAGGCCTGTGGGCACTTAGTCGGGCCCTCCCGGCCCGTGGGCACGTTTAGTCGGGCCCTCCTGGCCCGTGGGCATGAGTAGTCGGGCCCAGCCCGTGGCCCTGTCAACCGGGCACTAGGCCCGTGGCCCTGATAGGCAGGCACTAGGCCTGGGGGCACAGTTTGGGCACTAAGCCCATAAGAATAGTCAGGCCACAGGCCTGTGGGACAAGATAGGCGGGCATTAGGCCCGAGGGGCATATCAGGCAATAGGCCTGTGGGACATTAGAGGGCATTAGGCCCTAGTTTAGTTGGCTGCAGTTAGGGATATAAGGTGACCCTGGGCACTAGGCCCAGGTCACCCAACGGGTCACCCAACGGGTGACAAGTTAGGCGGGCACTAGGCCCGTGGGTGATGTCAGGCCTCTGGCCTGTGCGCAAATAGGGGGCATTAGGCCCAGTCCATAAGTGGCCCTCCCCAAAGGTGGATAAAGGTGGCACTGGACACTAGGCCCAGTCCACCCCAAGGTGTTTAGGCAGGCAGGCCCGCTCGGCCTGAGCCCCTGGAAATAGAGTACGGGAGGTGGGTGAGCTGTGCGGCCCCCACTACCTGGTGTTCTGATTCAGGTACTTAAAGGGACAGCACCGTGGTAGTTGCTTGCGCTGCGGATTGTGATTGGATATGTTGTTACCGTGCAGGGCAAAGTGTGAGCTTGTTGTCTGTGTTTAGTTTTGTTGCACCACACCCACAGAGCTAGTTTGAGGGCTCTGCCGTTGTAGTTAGGATAGGGGTGTGACACTAGGTTAGAGTTAGTTAGTGCGGAACTGACGGTGAGTAGCATCTGTGTACGTTTGTCCCTATGTCTGTCCCCGAGCGCCGGAATAGGGGTTGCTCACGGACGTGAGAACCCCCTTCATCACACTACGCGCGAGAGTGCGAGTGTGTGAGTGTGTGAAATCTGGGTGGCTGAGGCTTTGTGCCAGTGATGACCTTTCACCCAACCGGTGAAGGTTGCTGTCACCCCTGGGGTATCCCCTTTTCCGGTGGAAGAAGGGTTGATACCCCCCCCCCCCCTTAAGGTAGACTATTTTCTCCTCAGCTCGTTCGTCCGTCAGCTCCGAGAGGGAATCGCCGTGTCCGGATCCGACTGAAGATTACCAGGTCCGTTGAAGGTTCCGGTACCTGAAGGTGAGAGAGAGCGGCGCCTGGTGAGTAGCGAAACTACACCTGCACGGCAGCAGGCACCACCACACCGCCACCCCTCTTACATGCACATGGAATGTTTTTGATTAAAATGAAAGATTATGATGTTTTGAATAAAAAATAACAGATGCATTTAATTAGAGATGAGCGGGTTCGGTTCCTCGGAATCCGAACCCGCCCGAACTTCATGTTTTTTTACACGGGTCCGAGCGACTCGGATCTTCCCGCCTTGCTCGGTTAACCCGAGCGCGCCCGAACGTCATCATCACGCTGTCGGATTCTCGCGAGGCTCGGATTCTATCGCGAGACTCGGATTCTATATAAGGAGCCGCGCGTCGCCGCCATTTTTCACACGTGCATTGAGATTCATAGGGAGAGGACGTGGCTGGCGTCCTCTCCGTTTATAGAGATTCGAGAAGAGAGTGAGACAGAGAGAGACACAGTAGTAATTTGGGGAGCATTAGGAGGAGTACTACTACTACTAGTACTTGCTGAAGTGATAGAGATAGTGTGACTGTATTATCTGACTGGTGGGGGAGACACTGACAGTGGGGAGCAGTTAGAGTCTGAGAGCAGGACTCAGGACTCAGGAGTACATAATATAACGTACAGTGCACACTTTTGCTGCCAGAGTGCCAGCCACACTGCCATTGTTTGTGACCACACTGACCACCAGTATAATATATATTGTGATTGTCTGCTTAGGACTCAGGAGTACTACTTGCAAGTTGCTGATAGTGTGACCAGTGACCTGACCACCAGTTTAATAATCACCACCAGTTTATGAGTTTAATATATATTATATATATATATATATATATATATATAATTGTATATAATATATATATAATATTGTATACCACCTAGCACCTACCCGTGTTTTTTTTTTTTTTCTTTCTTCTTTATACATACTACTATAGTAGCTTACTGTAGCAGTCTGCGGTGCTGCTGAGCTGACAGTGTCCAGCAGGTCCGTCATCAGTCATTACATAATAAATATATAATATATATACCTGTCCGGCTGCAGTACTAGTGATATTATATATACATATATATTGATTTCATCTCATTATCATCCAGTCTATATTATCAGCAGACACAGTACGTTAGTCCACGGCTGTAGCTACCTCTGTGTCGGCACTCGGCAGTCCATCCATAATTGTATACCACCTACCCGTGGTTGTTGTTTTTTTCTTTCTTCTTTATACATACTACTATAGTAGCTTACTGTAGCAGGCTGCGGTGCTGCTGAGCTGACAGTGTCCAGCAGGTCCGTCATCAGTCATTACATAATAAATATATAATATATATACCTGTCCGGCTGCAGTACTAGTGATATTATATATACATATATATTGATTTCATCTCATTATCATCCAGTCTATATTATCAGCAGACACAGTACGTTAGTCCACGGCTGTAGCTACCTCTGTGTCGGCACTCGGCAGTCCATCCATAATCGTATACCACCTACCCGTGGTTGTTTTTCTTTTCTTTCTTCTTTATACATACTATTATAGTAGCTTACTGTAGCAGTCTGCGGTGCTGCTGAGCTGACAGTGTCCAGCAGGTCCGTCATCAGTCATTACATAATAAATATATAATATATATACCTGTCCGGCTGCAGTACTAGTGATATTATATATACATATATATTGATTTCATCTCATTATCATCCAGTCTATATTATCAGCAGACACAGTACGTTAGTCCACGGCTGTAGATACCTCTGTGTCGGCACTCGGCAGTCCATCCATAATTGTATACCACCTACCCGTGGTTGTTGTTTTTTCTTTCTTCTTTATACATACTACTATAGTAGCTTACTGTAGCAGTCTGCGGTGCTGCTGAGCTGACAGTGTCCAGCAGGTCCGTCATCAGTCATTACATAATAAATATATAATATATACCTGTCCGGCTGCAGTACTAGTGATATTATATATACATATATATTGATTTCATCTCATTATCATCCAGTCTATATTATCAGCAGACACAGTACGTTAGTCCACGGCTGTAGCTACCTCTGTGTCGGCACTCGGCAGTCCATCCATAATTGTATACCACCTACCCGTGGTTGTTTTTTTTTTCTTTCTTCTTTATACATACTACTATAGTAGCTTACTGTAGCAGTCTGCGGTGCTGCTGAGCTGACAGTGTCCAGCAGGTCCGTCATCAGTCATTACATAATAAATATATATACCTGTCCGGCTGCAGTACTAGTGATATTATATATATATATATTGATTTCATCTCATTATCATCCAGTCTATATTAGCAGCAGACACAGTACGTTAGTCCACGGCTGTAGCTACCTCTGTGTCGGCACTCGGCAGTCCATCCATATTTGTATACCACCTACCCGTGGTTGTTGTTTTTTTTTTTCTTCTTTATACATACTACTATAGTAGCTTACTGTAGCAGTCTGCGGTGCTGCTGAGCTGACAGTGTCCAGCAGGTCCGTCATCAGTCATTACATAATAAATATATATACATGTCCGGCTGCAGTACTAGTGATATTATATATACATATATATTGATTTCATCTCATTATCATCCAGTCTATATTAGCAGCAGACACAGTACGGTAGTCCACGGCTGTAGCTACCTCTGTGTCGGCACTCGGCAGTCCATCCATAAGTATACTAGTATCCATCCATCTCCATTGTTTACCTGAGGTGCCTTTTAGTTGTGCCTATTAAAATATGGAGAACAAAAATGTTGAGGTTCCAAAATTAGGGAAAGATCAAGATCCACTTCCACCTCGTGCTGAAGCTGCTGCCACTAGTCATGGCCGAGACGATGAAATGCCAGCAACGTCGTCTGCCAAGGCCGATGCCCAATGTCATAGTACAGAGCATGTAAAATCCAAAACACCAAATATCAGTAAAAAAAGGACTCCAAAACCTAAAATAAAATTGTCGGAGGAGAAGCGTAAACTTGCCAATATGCCATTTACCACACGGAGTGGCAAGGAACGGCTGAGGCCCTGGCCTATGTTCATGGCTAGTGGTTCAGCTTCACATGAGGATGGAAGCACTCAGCCTCTCGCTAGAAAAATGAAAAGACTCAAGCTGGCAAAAGCACCGCAAAGAACTGTGCGTTCTTCGAAATCCCAAATCCACAAGGAGAGTCCAATTGTGTCGGTTGCGATGCCTGACCTTCCCAACACTGGACGTGAAGATCATGCGCCTTCCACCATTTGCACGCCCCCTGCAAGTGCTGGAAGGAGCACCCGCAGTCCAGTTCCTGATAGTCAGATTGAAGATGTCAGTGTTGAAGTACACCAGGATGAGGAGGATATGGGTGTTGCTGGCGCTGGGGAGGAAATTGACCAGGAGGATTCTGATGGTGAGGTGGTTTGTTTAAGTCAGGCACCCGGGGAGACACCTGTTGTCCGTGGGAGGAATAGGGCCGTTGACATGCCAGGTGAAAATACCAAAAAAATCAGCTCTTCGGTGTGGAAGTATTTCACCAGAAATACGGACAACATTTGTCAAGCCGTGTGTTGCCTTTGTCAAGCTGTAATAAGTAGGGGTAAGGACGTTAACCACCTCGGAACATCCTCCCTTATACGTCACCTGCAGCGCATTCATAATAAGTCAGTGACAAGTTCAAAAACTTTGGGCGACAGCGGAAGCAGTCCACTGACCAGTAAATCCCTTCCTCTTGTAACCAAGCTCACGCAAACCACCCCTCCAACTCCCTCAGTGTCAATTTCCTCCTTCCCCAGGAATGCCAATAGTCCTGCAGGCCATGTCACTGGCAATTCTGACGAGTCCTCTCCTGCCTGGGATTCCTCCGATGCATCCTTGAGTGTAATGCCTACTGCTGCTGGCGCTGCTGTTGTTGCTGCTGGGAGTCGATCGTCATCCCAGAGGGGAAGTCGTAAGCCCACTTGTACTACTTCCAGTAAGCAATTGACTGTCCAACAGTCCTTTGCGAGGAAGATGAAATATCACAGCAGTCATCCTGCTGCAAAGCGGATAACTGAGGCCTTGACAACTATGTTGGTGTTAGACGTGCGTCCGGTATCCGCCGTTAGTTCACAGGGAACTAGACAATTTATTGAGGCAGTGTGCCCCCGTTACCAAATACCATCTAGGTTCCACTTCTCTAGGCAGGCGATACCGAGAATGTACACGGACGTCAGAAAAAGACTCACCAGTGTCCTAAAAAATGCAGTTGTACCCAATGTCCACTTAACCACGGACATGTGGACAAGTGGAGCAGGGCAGGGTCAGGACTATATGACTGTGACAGCCCACTGGGTAGATGTATGGACTCCCGCCGCAAGAACAGCAGCGGCGGCACCAGTAGCAGCATCTCGCAAACGCCAACTCTTTCCTAGGCAGGCTACGCTTTGTATCACCGCTCTCCAGAATACGCACACAGCTGAAAACCTCTTACGGCAACTGAGGAAGATCATCGCGGAATGGCTTACCCCAATTGGACTCTCCTGTGGATTTGTGGCATCGGACAACGCCAGCAATATTGTGTGTGCATTAAATATGGGCAAATTCCAGCACGTCCCATGTTTTGCACATACCTTGAATTTGGTGGTGCAGAATTTTTTAAAAAACGACAGGGGTGTGCAAGAGATGCTGTTGGTGGCCAGAAGAATTGCGGGACACTTTCGGCGTACAGGCACCACGTACAGAAGACTGGAGCACCACCAAAAACAACTGAACCTGCCCTGCCATCATCTGAAGCAAGAAGTGGTAACGAGGTGGAATTCAACCCTCTATATGCTTCAGAGGTTGGAGGAGCAGCAAAAGGCCATTCAAGCCTATACAATTCTGCACGATTTAGGAGGTGGAATGCACCTGTCTCAAGCGCAGTGGAGAATGATTTCAACATTGTGCAAGGTTCTGATGCCCTTTGAACTTGCCACACGTGAAGTCAGTTCAGACACTGCCAGCCTGAGTCAGGTCATTCCCCTCATCAGGCTTTTGCAGAAGAAGCTGGAGACATTGAAGGAGGAGCTAACACAGAGCGATTCCGCTAGGCATGTGGGACTTGTGGATGGAGCCCTTAATTTGCTTAACAAGGATTCACGGGTGGTCAATCTGTTGAAATCAGAGCACTACATTTTGGCCACCATGCTCGATCCTAGATTTAAAGCCTACCTTGGATCTCTCTTTCCGGCAGACACAAGTCTGCTGGGGTTCAAAGACCTGCTGGTGAGAAAATTGTCAAGTCAAGCGGAACGCGACCTGTCAACATCTCCTCCTTCACATTCTCCCGCAACTGGGGGTGCGAGGAAAAGGCTCCGAATTCCGAGCCCACCCGCTGGCGGTGATGCAGGGCAGTCTGGAGCGACTGCTGATGCTGACATCTGGTCCGGACTGAAGGACCTGACAACGATTACGGACATGTCGTCTACTGTCACTGCATATGATTCTCTCACCATTGAAAGAATGGTGGAGGATTATATGAGTGACCGCATCCAAGTAGGCACGTCACACAGTCCGTACTTATACTGGCAGGAAAAAGAGGCAATTTGGAGGCCCTTGCACAAACTGGCTTTATTCTATCTAAGTTGCCCTCCCACAAGTGTGTACTCCGAAAGAGTGTTTAGTGCCGCCGCTCACCTTGTCAGCAATCGGCGTACGAGGTTACATCCAGAAAATGTGGAGAAGATGATGTTCATTAAAATGAATTATAATCAATTCCTCCGTGGAGACATTGACCAGCAGCAATTGCCTCCACAAAGTACACAGGGAGCTGAGATGGTGGATTCCAGTGGGGACGAATTGATAATCTGTGAGGAGGGGGATGTACACGGTGATATATCGGAGGATGATGATGAGGTGGACATCTTGCCTCTGTAGAGCCAGTTTGTGCAAGGAGAGATTAATTGCTTCTTTTTAGGTGGGGGTCCAAACCAACCCGTCATTTCAGTCACAGTCGTGTGGCAGACCCTGTCACTGAAATGATGGGTTGGTTAAAGTGTGCATGTCCTGTTTATACAACATAAGGGTGGGTGGGAGGGCCCAAGGACAATTCCATCTTGCACCTCTTTTTTCTTTCATTTTTATTTGCGTCATGTGCTGTTTGAGGAGTGTTTTTTGGAAGGGCCATCCTGCGTGACACTGCAGTGCCACTCCTAGATGGGCCCGGTGTTTGTGTCGGCCACTAGGGTCGCTTATCTTACTCACACAGCTACCTCATTGCGCCTCTTTTTTTCTTTGCGTCATGTGCTGTTTGGGGAGGGTTTTTTGGAAGGGACATCCTGCGTGACACTGCAGTGCCACTCCTAGATGGGCCAGGTGTTTGTGTCGGCCACTAGGGTCGCTTATCTTACTCACACAGCTACCTCATTGCGCCTCTTTTTTTCTTTGCGTCATGTGCTGTTTGGGGAGGGTTTTTTGGAAGGGACATCCTGCGTGACACTGCAGTGCCACTCCTAGATGGGCCCGGTGTTTGTGTCGGCCACTAGGGTCGCTTATCTTACTCACACAGCTACCTCATTGCGCCTCTTTTTTTCTTTGCGTCATGTGCTGTTTGGGGAGGGTTTTTTGGAAGGGACATCCTGCGTGACACTGCAGTGCCACTCCTAGATGGGCCCGGTGTTTGTGTCGGCCACTAGGGTCGCTTATCTTACTCACACAGCTACCTCATTGCGCCTCTTTTTTTCTTTGCGTCATGTGCTGTTTGGGGAGGGTTTTTTGGAAGGGACATCCTGCGTGACACTGCAGTGCCACTCCTAGATGGGCCCGGTGTTTGTGTCGGCCACTAGGGTCGCTTATCTTACTCACACAGCTACCTCATTGCGCCTCTTTTTTTCTTTGCGTCATGTGCTGTTTGGGGAGGGTTTTTTGGAAGGGACATCCTGCGTGACACTGCAGTGCCACTCCTAGATGGGCCAGGTGTTTGTGTCGGCCACTAGGGTCGCTTATCTTACTCACACAGCTACCTCATTGCGCCTCTTTTTTTCTTTGCGTCATGTGCTGTTTTGGGAGTGTTTTTTGGAAGGGACATCCTGCGTGACACTGCAGTGCCACTCCTAGATGGGCCCGGTGTTTGTGTCGGCCACTAGGGTCGCTTATCTTACTCACACAGCTACCTCATTGCGCCTCTTTTTTTCTTTGCGTCATGTGCTGTTTGGGGAGGGTTTTTTGGAAGGGACATCCTGCGTGACACTGCAGTGCCACTCCTAGATGGGCCCGGTGTTTGTGTCGGCCACTAGGGTCGCTTATCTTACTCACACAGCTACCTCATTGCGCCTCTTTTTTTCTTTGCGTCATGTGCTGTTTGGGGAGGGTTTTTTGGAAGGGACATCCTGCGTGACACTGCAGTGCCACTCCTAGATGGGCCAGGTGTTTGTGTCGGCCACTAGGGTCGCTTAGCTTAGTCATCCAGCGACCTCGGTGCAAATTTTAGGACTAAAAATAATATTGTGAGGTGTGAGGTATTCAGAATAGACTGAAAATGAGTGGAAATTATGGTTTTTGAGGTTAATAATACTTTGGGATCAAAATGACCCCCAAATTCTATGATTTAAGCTGTTTTTTAGTGTTTTTTGAAAAAAACACCCGAATCCAAAACACACCCGAATCCGACAAAAAAAATTCGGTGAGGTTTTGCAAAAATGCGGTCGAACCCAAAACACGGCCGCGGAACCGAACCCAAAACCAAAACACAAATCCCGAAAAATTTCAAGTGCACATCTCTACATTTAATGCAAATGGATAGAAAAGTTCTATATAACTATGAATGTATGAGATTATAGACCTTTACATGGACCAGTAAAACACCACTTCTGCCTACATCAGTTACCTGAAGGACATGGCAACGTGTGACACAACAAGCTACAGAAATACTCCGACTGTGGGAGATCAGAGTACAAAGAGATTATACAATAAAGTAAGGTTTAACAGAATACAGAAACACCCTTATTTTTATAGGCCGTCTTTTATATTTACCATTACTCACAGCAAAATTTGATTTCGCAATGTGTGTTGACTTAATAAAATGTGCTGATTTGGTACAGGGATAAGTTACTCAATGGGCTTGCTTGATAGGTCATCTTTAACATGTGTTGTTCTCTTCTATGAGGTTCAATATAAACTCCCAATTTTATAGAGATATTAATACTAACTCCCAATTTTATAGGTATATTAATAATATCTTCGCTGTGTGAGGTGAATGAGCGTTAAGGGTTGGATCCACCTTTGGCAGCTGCAGGAAACGTTGTATGACATGAGGAGTTTCAGTCCTGCCAAGCCCTATCATTCACACTGCTGACACCTTACTAAATCCCGGAACTGCAGCAGGTTCTCCGTGCATGAAAGAAAATGAAAGAGTTGTTGGCGTGTTCCGTCCCGTGCTACTGAAGGTCTCTCTCCCATTTCATCGTGGATCACGTCACCTCAAATTCAATCTTTTAATAAGAAAGTTAATCATTTTCCCAATGGCCAACATACGTTACGGATCGGTCTACTTCCCTATCACTCCAGATTGCTCGCTATGGGGGGAATTCAATTGCCAGGGAAGGGTGTGAATTGATATTGCCACAGCATTTAGACGCTGGCAGCGGCACCCAGTCTCTCACCCTTCGTCTGGCTGATTCGCACAAAAGTGCTTGCTACCCAATGGGGTAGGGGACACTTTTGTGCGAGTTCCTGTTGTCCCCATGTGTGTAACGCTTATCCCCCCACCCAACGTGTGTATGGAAGCAGCAGCAGGGAGAACTACATCTTCCGGCAGCCACATCCTCTCCCAACAGCCAACTCCCTTCCCAGCATCCTCAACCCATTTGGATAGACTCTAATTCATGCACTTATCTCCCAGATTGACTACTGCAATTGTCTCCTTACTGGCCTTCGCCAAACACACTTTCATAAAGGTTTCTTTATAGCTATATTTTATCCACTACGATGGAAATGAATACAGGTATATAATATAACCAAAAATAGGCTGGATTGTAGGAAATTAATTTGAATAAACAAAGGGTATAGACATCTGCACCATATAGATGTGATATTTACAGCTACTGTGGAAGATGGAACCAGGGACCCACCATTCAGGAGACATGTGGATATGGTCTGGGGTAGATGTACCCCAAAGATAAATAAAAAACCCTCCAGCTGCAGAGCACATTCATTTCTGAATAGAACTCCTCTTTCACAAGCAGGCATACAGTAGCTATCACAGGGAGATTAAACGTGTTATTGCAACATACCACTTATTGCGGGTCACCATATTACTTACTATTTTGTAATATAGGGACAGAAACTTGGCACTGCCTACTGACACTACACTAGATAATGACCAATTATATGCTAGTCTTTCTAGTAATAATACAGGCTACCGTGTCTCAGTGATTCCTAGGCTACTTAGTTTCACTACAACAAGGAGTAGAATAGGGAGATACTTCGCCAACTGCTACCTGTTACATAAACCTTACTCAGCTTATATACTGTACTCCTTGGTGCAAGAGAGAGATGCCGACAAACTAGCAACAAAATAATCAAATTCAGGGCACTGGGCACTTACATTGAAATGACTTGTGGTAGCTTCTGTGTTACTGGAAATACTGGGGTAATTAAATATACTAGACTATTTATACCAGGTAAAAGGGAGGTGAAAATGAAGTGTAAACATTCTTAATACCAACACCCATACTCTGTCCATGCGTCCATGTGTCACAGGTTTGCAAATACAATATTTTGGAGCACCATTTGCTTCATAGTAAGGCTAGGTAAACACTTTCCGAAGGCGCATCAGATGTGACATCATGCAAGATTCCCCCCCCCCCCCCCGCAGAACAACATTTTACTCTAATGGGCAAAATCATGGGGGTCGTTCCGAGTTGATCGCTAGCTAGCTAGTTTTATCAGTCATGCAAACGCTATGCCGCCGCCCACTGGGAGTGTATTTTAGCTTAGCAGAAGAGCAAACGGTTGTATCCCAAAGCGCCTACAAAATTTTTTAGTGCAGTTTCAGAGTAGCTCAAAACCTACTGAGCGCTTGCGATCACTTCAGACCATTCAGTTCCAGATTTGACATCACAAACACGCCCTGCGTTCGCCCAGCCATGCCTGCGTTTTCACTGGCACGCCTGCGTTTTTCCGAACACTCCCTGGAAATGGTCAGTTGCCACCCAGAAACGCCCACTTCCTGTCAATCACTCTGCGGCCAGCAGTGCAACTGAAATGCATCGCTAGAGCCTGTGCAAAACTGCATCGTTCGTTGTGCCTGTACGTCGCGCTGCGAACAAATGCAGTTAGCGATCAACTCGGAATGACCCCCCCCCCATGTGCACTGCAAGGGGAGCAGATGTAACATGTGCAGAGAGAGTTAAGCTGGCCATACATTAGAACGATATCGGATACGAATGTAAGATTTCAACGCATCGTAAGTAGCATTGTGTGCATATCGTATGTGTTTTCAGTGCGTCCCCCTTGGTCGTACGTCGCATCAAAAGATCATTCGTGCAGCCCATATAATCCGTCGTAATCGTACGCCCATCGTATCTTGTTTCATGCATGTACGATGCATCATATACAATCAGAATAATTTTGAGTGGCATTTCCTTCCAGGTGATTGCGTGCTTTTTGTGAGGCACACAATCGATTGATAGATTGTATGCTTCATCTTATGCACATAAAACTCCAAATCGTGTGCCAGGGGCTCCTGGGGCAATTGAAGGGAAATCTTATGAGAAATCGCATTGGATGCTGATCGTCCTAATGTATGGCCAGCATAATATTTGGGTGGGTTATATTGTTTCTGTGCAGGGTAAATACTGGCTGCTTTTATTTTTACACTGCAATTTAGATTTCAGTTTGTACACACCCCACCCAAATCTAACTCTCTCTGCACGCTACATCTGCCCCCCCCCCCCCACCCCCCTCCCTGCACTGCACATGGCTTTGCCCATTAGAGGAAAATGTTGTTTTGCAAGCAATCTTGAATTAGGCCCAATATCTTTAGATTTCAAGGTGAAAACTAAAGATATTGCACATTGTTAACGACCTGCGGGAACGACAATCCGTCGGATCGGACGATATGTCGGGTGCATATCACCAGGTGTGTACCCACCCTTAGTCCTGTCTGCAGACACAGCTGAACACCAACAGACAGAGAAGTCTGTGAAACGTACGTGACAAATCACACTGAAGAGAAGAAAGGCGGTTTCATGTTCAAAAATACTGATTCTAATGTAGCTAAAAATCTCTAAAACCACATAAATATATCACAGGCTTATGTACAAAACTAATGCAGCTATTTTCCTGTAGTACTGTGAGTGAAGGAGGAAATGTTGATCCAGGTGCAGCTCCCTCTCTACACAGCAATGTTTGGTATTATTCATTACTTTACGAGAATAGATTTAGCATACATTTTTCCAAGTGTTCTCTACACAAGGCAAGTTAGATCATCTACTGTGTGTCAGGCTCTGGAGCCTTACCTCCGGCGGGTACTCCCGGGGGTTGCCGTCCTGCTGGTTGGCGCAGCTGCTGGCGGCGGGTCCTCCTGGACGAATGTGCGGCTGCCTGGGGGTCTGGAGAGCCGGGCGCTGCGCCGGGGAACGCTGCGGTAAGGTCCTCTAGTGGTGACACAGTATAGTGTATCAGAGTCAGAAGCTGGCTAAAGCTGTGTGCTAACAGCTGAGCATGTCTCCTGTGCTGGGGGCAGCCATGTTGGAGACCAGAGCATTACCAATTAAGTTCCCATTCTGTGTCCAGCCAATCCTGCGTGTTCTCCCCTTACAAAAGGGGGCTGGCTCAGAGGGAGAGTGCCAGTGCTTCAGGTTACCTCCTTGTGAAAGGTTCTCCAGCTCTGTGCTCCCAGGTTACTTCTAGTTCCCTAGTCCTGGTTGCTCTCATCTATCGGTTACCTAAACGCTGCTGCAGTCCTGCTGTCTAAGTCCATCTCCATTCGTGGAAGCGCTCACGGGGTTCCAGGTTGTAGAGGAGCTCCAGGTGCTAACGGCAGTTCTCGCAGGCGTCTTCATTTCTTCAAAATCCAAGTTCTTCAGCCTCGTCTTTTAATCAGTCTTCAGTTCTTCTGTACCGGAGTTCTTCAGCTTCACTCTTCAAGTCATTCAACCATAGACTCTAATTCTTCCAGTTTCGTCAATTTCTCCAATATTCGTGTACAACCTGTTATTCATTAAAACTACAGTTACCTTCCTACGGAGTCCTCCTTTCCCTTTACGCCCTCCGGCCAACGTTAACACTTAGTTTGGCCTCCACCCCATGAGGAGGAATTACATTCAGCCGCCTCGTTTACGCTCCTGACAGGTAGGTGTCCCTTCAGCCAAAACTTGGTTGTCGGAACCCCAACTTACGCCGAGCGTGACACTGTGTTCAAACAGAAACTAGTTAAACTCTCCCAGCGATCATTCGGGTCAGACACCACCCAGCCAGTCACAGGATAGTTGCAGATGACATCAAGGGGGTTGTGGTCCAGGATTTAAAGAATGTTGCAACGTTTTGTTCTGTGCCAGCTTTGGAGGATCAACCGTAATTTAGAATCTGCAGATTTCTTGTTGTCTTCCCGGCTGTCAGGAGATACAACAAACAGAGAGGCAGATGTATTAAGAATGGAGAAGTGATAAACCAGTGATAAAGCAGTGATAAGTGCAAGGTCATAATGCACCAGCCAATCAGCTCCAATAAGTACATTTACAGTTAGGAGCTGATTGGCTGGTGCGTTATCACCTTGCATTTATCACGCTTTATCACTTCTCCAAGCTTAATACATCTGCCCCCCTATGTGTTATATTTCCTAGAACTCTTCTGATTTATTTCTAATTGTAATACATTTATTTCCTACTTTTATTGTAACCTTTTTATAATTTTTTTTATAAATACTGTATATTCTCTAACCCTAGGGAGGAATTCAATTGAGGCCAAATCTGTTCGCCTGACTGAATCTGCGCGGCAGCTGCCACCTATTATGGCAGCGGATCTCACACAAAAGTGTTTGCTACCCCATACTGGGCATGTTTGTGCGAATCAAGTATTCGGCCAGCCGAAGGGTGTGAGGTCGGCTGCCTTGCCTGCTTTTAAATGTTGCAGCAACAGCAATTCGCACCCTTTGCCAGCAATTGAATTCCCCCTTTATCTTTGAAGAAGCCGTTGACAGTTTTTTCTACCCTACAACTATAGTTGTCACTCCTCATCAGTAAAAGCTGGTAGGACAGAATCATAGCAAGCTAGTTGAAATGTATTATCATCGGAACAAGAGCATATAAATGTCATCTTGCCTCTGAAAACAAATGGAACTGCCGCGGTTAGCAGTCAGTGGGCGGTATTCAAATTATATATCACGCCCAGTCTCCTTTCTAAACTGATCCCCATTATTGCGCATATCATGCCCATAGTAATCAGGTTTAGCTGCGTAAAGGGTTAGGGCGGCACGCTACCCAGGGGTAACATAGTAACTAAGGTTGAAAAAAGACAATTGTCCATTGAGTTCAACTTATTTGTGGTCTCCTATGCAGTCTTATTATAGGACTAGTTATTTTTATGTTAGGACTAGTTATATTAACTATAATGCATGACTACGCACCATAACCCTGAATATCTTTATCCAATAGGAATTTATCTAACCCATTCTTAAAGGTGTTGACTGAGTTCGCCATTACTACTCTCTCAGGCAGGGAATTCCAAACACGTATTGTCCTTACTGTGAAAAAAACTTTTTGCCTCATTGTGCGGAAACTCCTCTCTTCTAACCTAAGCGAGTGACCACTTGTCCTCTGTGCTGATCTTATAGAAAACAGGTCCCTCCCAAGCTCTGTGTATTGACCCCTTATATATTTGTAGATGTTGATCATGTCCCCTCTTAGTCTCCTCTTTTCCAATGTAAACATGCCTAGCCGTGCAAGCCTTTCCTCGTATTCCAGCATCTCCATGCCCTTGATTAGTAGCAACCTGAAATGATACCACGCCTGACAGCAGAAACAGAATGGATGTGGAAGGGGGCGGAAAAAATGGAACACCGCCCAGCAGCTGATCTGGCCCCCACTTGGCCCCTCTATCAAGCTCTATCCAACAGGACACAGAGACTAACTCATAGAAAACTGATGCAGTTTGCCAGTTTCTTTTGTCATATATCTATGTCTAGCCTATGATCACGGTGTCATCGGGAGACTGACAAAACACAATGGTGGAAAGAAGACGAAAGCGTTCAGCACTGGAGAGTGGAAACTGTCAGTCAGCACGCTTCCTATCAGTGTATTAGGAAAGACATTGGTGACACTCGTGCAGTCTGGTTTTGTGCTTTTGCTTTAGTCCCTTTAATCCTCCTGTCTGCTCCCGCTCGCTTAGCTATAGGATTTTACAATTTGGGCATTAATGGACTAATTCGCACACAGTACCGGGGAAAGGCACTTTGAATACTTATCTAATCTTTGTAGTATCAGAAAACTATGCACTTTGTAAACATGTGTTTCTATTGTACGGTGTTCCTGGCTATGTGGTAACACTGACACATTCCTTTCTATCTGGTCTGAACCAAAGGCAGAGCTGTAAAAAAGAATTTATTGAAGCTTGCCTGGTGAGCCTACTGCTTATTTAGAGTCAACAGATACATGGCTCAAATCCACAGAATATTCTAAAGACAATGAACAGGTTGCACAGAGAGGCTGATGCCAAGCCAGTTCTGTTTCAGGTATGCAAAGTGCTAAAAATAAACTGATAAATAATCACCATAGGGCAATATACAGGAACACTGAATGAAAGCAGGAAGATGTGAAACAATGTGCAATGTACAGGAACACTGAATGAAAGCAGGAAGGTGCAAAACAATGTGCAATGTACAGGAACACTGAATGACAGAAGGAAGGTGCGAAACAATGTGCAATGTACAGGAACACTGAATGAAAGCAGGAAGGTGCGAAACAATGTGCAATATACAGTAACACTGAATGACAGAAGGAAGGTGCGAAACAATGTGCAATGTACAGGAACACTGAATGAAAGCAGGAAGGTGCAAAACAATGTGCAATGTACAGGAACACTGAATGAATGCAGGAAGGTGCGAAACAATGTGCAATGTACAGGAACACTGAATGAATGCAGGAAGGTGCGAAACAATGGCCCTCATTCCGAGTTGATCGCTAAGAGTCATCGCATCGCAAATGTCCGAAATGTAAGTATCTGCGCATGCGCAAATGCGTGATTACGCATGCGCGAAGACATACGTACGACAACTGTGCAAAATTACTTTGGACAAAAAAAGCCGTAACTGCCAAACGAAAACAAGGAGTGGCGTGGGCGTGGCGGAGGCGAGACTTCGCAATGCTCCGACATGGGCGTGAAAGTGGGCGTACTGTGTGGGAGTATGCAACTTGCAATGGGCGTGTTTTTCGCACATAAACTTTGTCGCTGTTAAAACTAACATAGGAAACCGTAGCAACATTCACGCAGCAGCAGAGTAGGTCTGCAGTTACTCTACATTTGCGAAGTACTGGTACAAGTGTGTATGCAGTAATTAGCAGTTAATTGGAGAGCACATTCATCTGATGTTCAATTACTTGTTAATTACTGAGCCCATGAAAGTTACCAACCAGCAATTGACTGAACACACATTACATGTTTATTCTACTCACATATTAATCTCACACACTGTTAAATAAGGTTGTTATTTGTGTTTAACTTGGTGTGTAAGCATTGTGCAGAAATGTTTGAATGTGTGTTAGACTACTAAATACAAACAAGTTACATTTTTATTTAAAGTTATATAATTTTGCAACATTCTGATCAATTAACCAACACCCACATAATGCCGCATACACTATGATTTATTTTTAAAAGTCACAATAATATATGTTTTTAACATCTGTCAATGTTTTCAATGATGTCATGTTGTCCAAAGATATTTTATCAAGTTGTCGTGTCTGTTTTATTAATATGGACATTAAAGTGTGGTGCAAAACATACCTTTTTTTTTTTTTTTTTTTTAAATCTGAAGGAGAATTAGCAGATTGGTCACCAAGTGTCTATATGTTGACATAATCTTTTTGTAAGTAAGATTTTGCTAATGCATTACCTTCAAGAAATTGCACACATTTTGAATTTATATTTTTTGTTTCAGAAATAATATGATCCAACATTTAAACATGGCTCCACATGAGTCTCACAGGCAGAGATAGACCAAGCACCAAGCAGATGGCACTGACAAAAATTATATTGCAGAACTCAGTACTCTGCAAATTTCTGCTTCTGACAAAAGTATCTTATAAATTCATAAATTCAACATATTTCACACCCTGCCACACAAAAATGTGACACAAACTGAGAAATAATTAGTATCCACCACACAAACACAACAATACACAGCACACTAGTGAGAGGAAGATGGCTCTGTTGTTTTTTAAAAGAAACTCACAGGCTACAATTCCTCCAAACAGAAAAAAGACATTTCACTAAGAGGGAGTGATCCATTCTGGCCACACAAGCCAAGTCCAAAATAACATAGAGGCAACTACAAAAACATGGGTGCTGCCCATCTGGAGAGACATCACTTTCTTCTTTTTCGCCCCGCCTGAGGCTGATCTTCTTTGCTTGGTCTGCGGAGTGACCTTCGTTGGGCCTGCCCAGTGTCCTGTTCTTCCTGGGCAGGGGCAGGGGAGGGAGCCGATGTGGTTGGCTCTCTGCCACTGTGGGCAAGGGAGACAGCGATGGCCTGGAGCCCTTGCAAGATGTTAGTTGCAAGGCTTTGGTTTGAGGAGGCCAGTTGTTCTTGGGCCTGCCTGATCTCTGCCAGACTTTGGCAGAGTTGAGCAACACCTTGCTCAACACAGGTTCGGATCTCAGTGAGCCGGACAGTTATCTGGCTTACCTCCCGGATGACCCCGTCTTGAAATGTGTTTAGGCTCTCACCATACCTAGCAATTTCAAGCAGGATCTCCGGGATAGCAGAGGGTTGGGTGGGGGGGCCAGTAGGAACCTGCATAGGTGGGTTTTGTTGGCCCACACTGGCAGACCCACTAGGTCCCTCCACCTCAGCCTCAACCACATAACCGGCCTGTGACTCAAACTGTTCACCCCCCTGTGCTGTGTTTTGTGGCAAGCAAATAGAAGAATGTGTGGGGGAAAAGTTGGAGTCAAAATTAGTTTAAGATTATTAATACAGTTCAAATTTCAGACAAATACATGTGTAAACTTACCTTCCAAGTCATGTCCCGTCAGAATCTCAGGCAGGTCCGTGTCCATATGAGACACCCCTTGGCCCTCCTCATAACTCACACAGGCCATCGCCATCTCCTCCAAGTCAGTATACTCCACAGCGACAGGTGGTCCCCCCCCTGTTGCCCTTGAGGCATTCCACTCCGCAGCCCTCTTTGCCTTCAGGCGGGATTTGAAGTCGGCCCACCTACATAAATATTGTGAAAGAGGGAAAAAGTTGAGTCTTCTTATTGTTCAAAGTAAATATATAGCACACATGTTCTGCTTGTGTTTGCTAGACATAACATGACATGTAACTACATTTTTTATGCAACTTAGCACAGAAAAAGGATTGTCAAGATGCACTTACCGTCGTCTCACTTCCTGTGATGTTCTGACGACAGAGCCAACTTCATTCACAGATTTTGTGATGTCTCTCCAGATGCGTTCTTTGGAAGCAGCCCCCATGTTTTTGGGGCCCCTATGTATTTTGGACATGGCCTGCGTGACCAAGACACGCAACTCCCTCTTAGTGAATGCAGGCTGTCTTTTTTTCCGTCTGGAGGTAGCCTGTGAGGTTTCTTCAGGTTGGTCATCTCCATCTTCCTCCTCACTAGCAGCTTCTGTCTGCTGTGTTTGTGTGGCTAAAGTCAATTCTCCCTCAGTTTGCTCACTATGTGTGTGTGGCAGGGTATCCACACTCAATTGTTGAGGTTCAGAAGCAGAAATTTGCAGAGTACTAGGTCCTGCATTAACCTCCGCAGAGGCGTATTCTAACAAGCGCCTTTGACACTCTATCCGTTGTTTCTGCAATGCCATCTGCTGCTCTGCAATGCGGTCTATCTCTGCTGCGATTTGCTCACGAGAAGCCATGTTTGTGATGACGTGTGTACGCCGAGGTGTGTGCGCTTATATACCTACGTGCGACTCGTTAATTCACACAGGTGTACACTGTTATTCTGTTGAATGATTGCACTGCTTATTTAAGGGCCTACTGTGCATGCTGTAAGTGTTGGTAGTTTGGCGTTTGAGTTGTTGGCTTGTGCGGGAAGGTGATAGTGGAATTGGCAGAGTGAGTAATTGTCAAGCATACCTTTGTCCTTTTCTTTGCGTTTTGAATATAGACAGTGGCATTTTTTGTGGGTATTTTCGTTTGTGAGTATTCTGTTTTTTTTTGTTTTTTTTTGTGTTGGCAAGTTTTTTTAATACATTTCAATATTTTAATTTTTATAACACATATATATTTTGCAAGTCCATTTGTGAAAATATTCCCGTGCTTCTTTGTTTTGACTGTCATTAGTGTTCTCTTGTAGGAATTTACTTTTTGGTGAGAAAAACCAATTTTGTCTTCATTTTTGGGTGTGGTCCACAAAAACAAGACTTTATTTCTTTAGGAGCAGGTAAGTGTCGTTGGCCTGTGTTGGAGCTTGTTTGTTGGAAGTGTCTGTATGCTGTTTTTGACTGTCATTTGTGTTCTCTTGTAGGAGTTTTATTTTTGGTGAGAAAAACCAATTTTGTCTTCATTTTTGGGTGTGGTCCACAAAAACAAGACTTTATTTCTTTAGGAGCAGGTAAGTGTCGTTGGCCTGTGTTGGAGCTTGTTTGTTGGAAGTGTCTGTATGCTGTTTTTGACTGTCATTTGTGTTCTCTTGTAGGAGTTTTTTTTTTGGTGAGAAAAACCAATTTTGTCTTCATTTTTGGGTGTGGTCCACAAAAACAAGACTTTATTTCTTTAGGAGCAGGTAAGTGTCCTTGGCCTGTGTTGGTGCTTGTTTGTGTTTGTTAATTTTTTTTGTTTTTTTTTTTTGTAAAGTTTGCTAAACAAAGTGTTTGGGTTTTCCAGGATTGATCTGCAAAGTAGTGTTTGTCTTTCCTGGACTAGGTACTAAATTTATTATTTTTTTGGTTTTTTTTTTTTATAAAGTTTTTTTGCATTAATATATGTTTTTTATATCCAAATATTAAATTTAGTTTTATTTGCTTTTTATTTTTGCATTTTGGACATGAATTCAACACAGAAAAAATGTACGCTCCTGCAGTAAGTTGACACCACAATTGTAAAAACAGTTATTGTGTAAAATTTTGGAAAACTTTGAATTATTTTTTTTTTACATTTCTTAACATTCTCTCCAAAAAGTGTGTGATGTCAATACATATTGCGGCAGAAGCCCTACCTCCCCAACCCACGCCAGCACTCCCACCCCAACCGCCAGCCCCACAACCACAGCCGGCTCCTCATCAACCAAGGCAACGGAGGCGTGCTAGGCCACCAATTTTCAGAACCCGTGTCATACTTTTTGGGATGCCAGATGATGTGGTGGTGCGTAGATACCGGCTGCCACCACATCTAATCCTAGACACTCTCTCCATAATAGAGAGTGATCTGGAGTCTGAAATTCGGTATCCTACAGCAATACCACCATTGACACAATTCCTTGCAGTGTTACATTTTTTGGCCACAGGATCATTCCAGCATGTTGTTGGAGACCTGGTTGGCATGTCGCAGGGCCAGTTCAGTAAGGTCCTGCGACGTGTCTGCCAGGCTTTCATCAAGCGTGTTAAGCAATTTATTGCTATGCCTTTGGATGTTGGTGCCCTAGATGTGGTGAAGCGGCAATTTGCGGAAGGTGGTAGTCGCTTCCCACATGTTATTGGGGTTGTGGATGGCACACATGTTGCTATTCAGCCACCAAGACATAATGAAGAAATTTATAGAAACAGGAAACTGTTTCATTCTCTGAATGTAATGGTTGTTTGTGGGCCATCCCTCCAGATCCTTTCCCTGAACGCAAAGTTTACAGGAAGTTCCCATGATGCGTATGTCATTAGACAATCAGGGATATGGCAGAGATTAAGATCAAGTCAACGACCAGACATGTGGTTATTGGGTGAGTTGTTGCTCAAATATTTTAGTTACAAACTTACAAAAATATATGAAATTTGTGATCTAAAATTTTGCTTTTATTCCAACAGGAGACCGTGGATATCCTTGCACCCCCTGGCTCATGACTCCTTACCGTAATCCCAGGCCAGGACCACAGATGGCATTTAACTCCGCGCTTACTGCCACTAGGCAGCTGGTGGAGCGCACAATTGGTGTCCTGAAAGGGCGCTTTCGTGTGCTCCACCGCACGGGTGGCGACATCATGTATTCGCCGGAGATGGCAAGTAAAATAGTGGTCCTGTGCGCAATACTCCATAATATCGCGGTAAGGAGTAGTGTCGAGCTTCCTCAGGCAGAGGAATTGCCTGATGAGGAGCCAGGGGTTGTGCCACGCTTCGGTGGGGGGAGTGTGACACGGAGGGGGAGCCAAGTGAGGGCAAGAATTGTAGCAGAACATTTCAGGTATAGTGTTTTTAACATTTATATTTGCACAAATAATACAACCCAGTATGCTTATGTATTTTTAAACATGATTGCATTTAGTATGTTCTTGTAAAGTGATTGGGTAATGCTGTTGTTGTGTTGGAATGGTTTTTTCTTTTTAAACACAAAAAACAAAAACACGTTAAGCTGACAATGTTTATGTAATAATTTAAATACTGTAATGATAATAAATAGTGTCCTTATTTATTTTATATCCTCAAATCCTGATTATGTAAACAAACACACAAACAAATGATCCTCAATGTTTGACACTTTGTGACTGTCCAGCTGAATGATCACACGACCTGTGGTGAGTACACAGATATGTTTAGTAATTTTCAGTAAAGTCTGTGTCTCTGTGTGTTTATTCTAATTGTTTCTAACAAACATTTTCGCTTCTGCTAATGCGAATTTCCGCTCGTGCAAAATAACTCTCTGCTCTTCACAGCATTGCAAAGATCAATAAAGTTATTAGAAATGACATATTTTTGGCCAATCACATGCTAACAGACACTATAAATATATGCCCAAATAAGGAAAACGCCATTGCCATGATGCGTGCAGCACCGTTCTCCAGGCGGGAGCTCCGCGTGCTGGTAGCGGTGATGGACCGCCGCGTAGGCCGCGTTGGGCGCTTCATCCCCAATCGGGTGAAGCGCGAGGCCTACGCGGAGGTCCGCCGCCTGCTGCGGACTCGCGTCCGCAGCAGGCGGACAATCATCCAGCTCGAGAGGCGATGGAGTGATCTCCGCAGGCGGACTCCAGATTTGTTGGCGGAGATCCGCCAGCAAATCCGTGCTCTCCATACCCGAAGTAAGTTACATTACATAAGATTTTTTGCTTAAAATGTGATAATGCTTGATCTTCCCAATTTTGAACAAAAGGTTTTTTGTAAACCATTGTGCAAAACCATGTGCACTGCAGGGGAAGCATATGTAACATGTGCAGAGTGAGTAAGATTTGGGTGGGGTGTGTTAAAGCATCTCAATAATTTGCTGTGTTTAAATTAAACAGCCTGTATTTTCCATGCCCATAATTGAAAAAGTAAAACCAAATCTAACTCTCTCTGCACATGTTATATATGCAACCCCTGCAGAGCACATGCTTTTGGACAATTGCAAACTAAATTCCAGCTGTAATCCCCTTTGAATTACCTACATTTTACAGTAAGTGGTAGGCTAATTGCAACCTTCAGTCTCCTTTTTAGGAAATTAGGTCAGTGTGTGTGGTTAGGGGAAACAGTACTGACTGTAGTAAAGTGACACGAAACAAGTGCATGTTTCCAAGAAATAAGAAGCAGCCAGGAAACTGGTCCAAAATACTTGATAAGTGCTGGCTATATAATAAGGGCCCTTGAATAGTAATCTGGTGATGTTGCCTAGACAAATCACTATGACTCAATGGACTAGATTAAGGAATGAGCTTCAAAGTTAAAGTTTGGCTTCATTTTGTTTGCTATGGCCAACATGAAGAGGATCTTAACATGTTTGATTTTCTATTTTAAATTTTTTAAAAAAAAACATGTAACATAACATTTATATTTAAAAATCAATACTATGTAATTTGGCATGATTAAAAAATGTGGACAATATTTTCATTCTAGGACAACAACAACGGCACAACTCCCCACCCCCTTCCCCTTCCCACTCCCCCTCCCCTTCTCACTCCCCCTCCCCTTCTCACTCCCCCTCCCCTTCTCACTCCCCCTCCCCTTCACACTCCCCCTCAGCTTTCCAGTCCCCCTCATCTTCACAGTCCCCCTCAGCTTCCCAGTCCCCCTCAGCTTCCCTGGCCCACTCCACTTTCCATTCCCCTTCTCACCACACCTCTCCATCTCTTTCTGGGACCCCTTCTCCTCCTTCCCATACCCCTTCTCCTTCCACTTCGACATCCCCATCTGAACCCCCCTCACCCTCTATTGCTTTAAATTTCTCTCCGCCCCCCTCGCCCTCTCAATCAGACCCCCCCTCTGAAATTGCGGCACTAATCCAGCCTCCTTCCCCCATCCAGCCTCCTGCCCCAATCCCTCCTCCTTCCCCAATCCCTCCTCCTTCCCCAATCCCTCCTCCTTCCCCCATCCAGCCGCCTTCCCCCATCCAGGCAGCATCCCCACCAAGTGAATGGGCAGAGGAAGCCCCTGCAGAACATTCCGGGAGTCTGGATGTTTCCGAGGAAAGTAAGTTTATTTAAATTTTATACAATAAGATTACCCACTTACACTTACAATGGCAAAACATGCAGTGTTGTACTGTTTGAATTCTTGGACCCTGGAAAAATATTTAAACATTTCATCATGGTGTACATGTTGCCTTTACATATTTGTGAGTGTCATTGTATGTACAGTGTGTATGTGTGCAATGTTTTGTGTGTCCACTCTAGGTTGACACTCATTAGGTAGCCAGGGTTGCCAGGACAACAGGGTTTATATGTGTTACTTTTTCAGTGAAACAGTTAGACCTGAGTGGAGTTTAGTATGTTGTTTGCCTTTTACACTTGGGCCTGTGTAGTCTGAATATTTACACTTACAAATCACATGCTTCACTTTGTTATGCAGCCTAATGACACACTGTTTTTTTGTGTGAAAGTTACATTCTCAAAATTAATAATTGTTCGAGTCAAACATGTTTCCACTTATTTAGTAAGGGCAGCTTTCAGGGAGTGTGGGAATGCTATGATATGTTGGGCTGCTGAAGATGTGTTTATGCAGTGTGATGATGCAGGACCAACCTCCTAAAAAAAATAAAAAAAATAAACAACAAATGGGAATGAATGCCAACATGGTGTCACATTGACGAAGATGGTAGTTATCTTTAACATGGGATGTCGGACATAGCAACCAATAAGATTATACTTTAAAAATTGGGAGCCACTTCTACAATATAATAATCATATTTTGGCTTGATTGCTATGGGCAACGTTCCATCTTAAATATAACTCACATAGTAGTAAATGTAACACATGGTCTGGAACACTTTAAAATCTGAAAAAAAGGCTGAGCAGGCTTGTGAGTTCTGCTAATGATTGTACCATAAAACAGCCAGGATGTAGTAACTTTGCCATTAAAGCAGACCTGTCCAAACTGCGGCACTCCAACTGTTGAGAAACTACACATCCCAGCATGCCCTCACACAGCTTTGCCATTCCCTGACCACAAAACTGTGTAAAGGCATGCTGGTATATGTAGTTTCACAACAGCTGGAGTCCAGCAGTTTGTACATGCCAGCATTTAAGTGTGCTTTGCGCCTTGCTTGGCTAATAAGTAATGTAATTAAGTTATTAATGTTTGTGTTGCATCTTAATTTCAGATGTTGCAGTTGGAGATCCCACAAGTTTTGCAGGGATTCTAAACACCATGCGCCAACACCTGCAAGCAATGCTGGATTGTGTGGACCATTTGGAAAAATTTGCATAATTTAGAATATTTGATTTACCAAAAAAACAAAAAAAAACAAAAAAAAATAAAAAAAAAGTTGTTTAAAGTTAACCGGGTGTTGTGTTTCTTAATGCAAAAAAGGATCAGCAGATTTGCAGGTAGAATTTTTATGACAAAAAAATTACACACATCTAACGTTACATTTTTACCCAAAAAAAAAGGATAATATTGTGTTAAGAAACATGTAAACACCTTCATTCACAAACAACACCTTTAAAAATTAAAAAAGTGAAGAAAAAAAAAAAAAAATTTACACTTTGACATGTTGATGGGCAATTATGGCAACAAAGTGTTAATCTGGTTTTGTTCACAGACTTAATTGTTTTTGAACATTAACAATCAAAACACTAATTGGGTTCGTAATTGAAAAGGGCTTGTGGTGTGTAATTGCACTTAATAGTCCAAAAAAACATTTTTGTGCGTTTTACCTTAAAAGTGTGCACTTTTACGCCAAACTTTGTAAATATACTCAAACTTAGTATTTTTACGATTAAGTATGTGTTATTGCGATGATTTCGCAATGCTGCGATGGTTTTGCATTACTGCGATGTCATTTGGCGTACGCCCACTTTGTGTAATACTGCGTGCGAATTTGCAAAAATACGTTGAGGGCGGAAGTTCGCAAAATTACTACATTAACGCAACTTTGCGAATATGTTGTGCGTCCGAAAAACTTAGCGATCAACTCGGAATGAGGGCCAATGTGCAATGTACAGGAACACTGAATGAATGCAGGAAGGTGCGAAACAACGTGCAATGTACAGGAACACGGAATGAATGCAGGAAGGTGCGAAACAATGTGCAATGTACAGGAACACTGAATGAATGCAGGAAGGTGCGAAACAACGTGCAATGTAAAGGAACACTGAATGAATGCAGGAAGGTGCGAAACAACGTGCAATGTACAGGAACACTGAATGAATGCAGGAAGGTGCGAAACAACGTGCAATGTACAGGAACACTGAATGAAAGCAGGAAGGTGCGAAACAATGTGCAATGTACAGGAACACTGAATGAAAGTAGGAAGGTGCGAAACAATGGCCCTCATTCCGAGTTGTTCGCTCGCAAGCTGCTTTTAGCAGCTTTGCACACGCTAAAATTGCGAACGAAAGATTCGCAATATTGCGATTACACACTTCTTAGCAGTTTCAGAGTAGCTCCACACTTACTCGGCATCTGCGATCAGTTCAGGGCTTGTCGTTCCTGGTTTGACGTCACAAACACACCCAGCGTTCGCCCAGACACTCCTCCGTTTCTCCAGCCACTCCCGCGTTTTTCCCAGAAACGGTAGCGTTTTTTCCCACACGCCCATAAAACGGCCTGTTTCCGCCCAGTAACACATTCCGAGTTGGTCGCTCTGTATTTTTCTTCGCATCGCTGCGATTTTCCGCTTATAGCGCATGCGCAATGTTCGCACTGCGACTGCGCCAAGTAAATTTGCTATGCAGTTAGGTATTTTACTCACGGCTTTTTCATCGTTCTGGTGATCGTAATGTGATTGACAGGAAGTGGGTGTTACTGGGCGGAAACTGGCCGTTTTATGGGTGTGTGTGAAAAAACGCTACCGTTTCTGGGAAAAACGCGGGAGTGGCCGGAGAAACGGAGGAGTGTCTGGGCGAACGCTGGGTGTGTTTGTGACGTCAAACCAGGAACGACAAGCACTGAACTGATCGCAGATGCCGAGTAGGTCTGGAGCTACTCAGAAACTGCTAAGAGAGGTCTAATCGCAATATTGCAAATCCGTCGGTCGCAATTTTTTGAAGCTAAGATTCACTCCCAGTAGGCGGCGACTTAGCGTGAGCAAATCTGCTAAAAGCAGCTTGCGAGCGAACAACTCGGAATGAGGGCCAATGTACAGGAACACTGAATTAAAGCAGGAAGGTGCGAAACAATGTGCAATGTACAGGAACACTGAATGACAGAAGGAAGGTGCGAAACAATGGCCCTCATTCCGAGTTGTTCGATCGCAAGCTGCTTTTAGCAGCATTGCACACGCTAAGCCGCCGCCTACTGGGAGTGTATCTTAGCATCTTAAAATTGCGAACGAAAGATTCTCAATATTGCGAAAAGACTTCTCTGTGCAGTTTCTGAGTAGCTCGAGACTTACTCTGCCAGTGCGATCAGTTCAGTGCTTGTCGTTCCTGGTTTGACGTCATAAACACTCCCAGCGTTCGCCCAGACACTCCCCCGTTTCTTCAGCCACTCCTGCGTTTTTTCCGGAAACGGTAGCATTTTTTCCCACACGCCCATAAAACCGCGTGTTTCCGCCCAGAAACACCCACTTCCTGTCAATCACACTACGATCGCCTGAGCGAAGAAAAAGCCGTGAGTAAAAATCCTAACTTCTTAGCAAATGTACTTGGCGCAGTCGCAGTGCGAACATTGCGCATGCGCACTAAGCGGAAAATCGCTGCGATGCGATGAAATTTACAGAGCGAACAACTCGGAATGACCACCAATGTGCAATGTACAGGAACACTGAATGAAAGCAGGAAGGTGCGAAACAATGTGCAATGTACAGGAACACTGAATGAAAGCAGGAAGGTGCAAAACAATGTGCAATATACAGGAACACTGAATGAATGCAGGCAGGTGCAAACAATGTGCAATGTACAGGAACACTGAATGAATGCAGGCAGGTGCAAACAATGTGCAATATACAGTAACAGTGAATGAATGCAGGCAGGTGCAAACAATGTGCAATATACAGTAACCGTGAATGAATGAATGAATGAATGAATGAATGAATGAATGAATGAATGAATGAATGAAGGAAGGTGCAAAACAATGTGCAATATACAGTAACAGGGAATGAATGCAGGAAGGTGCAAAACAATGTGCAATATACAGTAACAGTGAATGAATGCAGGAAGGTGTGTAGTAATATACAGTAACAGTGAATGATAGCAGGAAGGTGCAAAACAATGTGCAATGTACAGGAACACTGAATGAAAGCAGGAAGGTGCGAAACAATGTGCAATGGGGGTCATTCCGACCCATTCGCACGCAGCGGTTTTTCGCTGCTGTGCGAACGGTTGCGGAATGCGCATGCGTGGCGGGCGCAGGGCACGTGCGCGATGTTGCCCGTTATGTTGCGGCTTCCGACGGGAGCGGTCGCAGCGGCGACCGCTAAGAAGATTGACTGCAAGGAGGCGTGGACGAGCGGATCCGCACCGTTGGTGAGTGTTTCCGGGGAGTGGTGAGTATAACGCAGGCGTGTCCAGGACAACGGAGGGCGGAGGAGTGACGTCAAAGCCGGGCTCATCATCGCTGGATCCATCGCACAGGGTAAGTAGGTATAGGGCTACTCTTCTATTGCTTGAATTTTTTTTAGCTTAGCAGGGCTGCACAAGCGATCGCAGACCTGCTAAGCTACAATACACTCCCCCATAGGCGTGGACTGTTGATCACAGCAGCAGCTAAAAGTTGCTGGATGCAATCAACTCGGAATGACCACCAATGTACAGTAATAGTGAATGAATGCAGGCAGGTGCGAAACAATATGCAATATACAGGAACACTGAATGAAAGCGGGAAGGTGCGAAACAATATGCAATATACAGGAACACTGAATGACAGCAGGAAGGTGCGAAACAATGTGCAATATACAGTAACGGTAAATGAATGCAGGCAGGTGCGAAACAATGTGCAATATACAGTAACAGTGGATGGGTGCAGGAAGGTGTGCATCAACATACAGTAACAGTGAATGAATGCAGGAAGGTGTGAAGTAATGTACAGTAACAGTGAATGAATGCAGGAAGGTGTGCAGCAATGTACAGTAACACTGAATGAAAGAAGGAAGGTGTGCAGAAATGTACAGTAACACTGAATGAAAGAAGGAAGGTGTGCAGAAATGTACAGTAACACTGAATGAAAGAAGGAAGGTGTGCAGAAATGTACAGTAACACTGAATGAAAGAAGGAAGGTGTGCAGAAATGTACAGTAACAGTGAATGAATGCCGGAAGGTGTGCAGCAATGTACAGTAACACTGAATGAATGCAAGAAGGTGTGCAGCAATGTACAGTAACACTGAATGAATGCAAGAAGGTGTGCAGCAATGTACAGTAACAGTGAATTAATGCAGGAAGGTGTGCAGCAATGTACAGTAACACTGAATAAATACAAGAAGGCGTGCAGCAATGTACAGTAACACTGAATGAAAGCAGGATGGTGTGCAGAAATGTACAGTAACAGTGAATAAATGCAGGAAGGTGTGCAGCAATGTACAGTAACAGTCAATGAATGGAGGGAGGTGTGCAGCAATGTACAGTAACACTGAATGAATGCAAGAAGATGTGCAGCAATGTTCAGTAACAGTGAATTAATGCAGGAAGTTGTGCAGCAATGTACAGTAACACTGAATAAATACAGGAAGGCGTGCAGCAATGTACAGTAACACTGAATGAAAGCAGGAAGGTGTGCAGAAATGTACACTAACACTGAATGAAAGCAGGAATGTGTGCAGCAATGTACAGTAACACTGAATGAAAGCAGGAAGGTGTGCAGCAATGTACAGTAACACTGAATGAAAGCAGGAAGGTGTGCAGAAATGTACAGTAACAGTGAATGAATGCAGGCAGGTGCGAAACAATGTGCAATATACAGTAACCGTGAGTGTATGCAGGAAAATGTGCAGCAATATACAGTAACAGTGGATGGATGCAGGAAGGTGTGACGTAATGTGCAGTAACAGTGAATGAATGCAGGAAGGTGTGCAGCAATGTACAGTAACGGTGAATGAATGCAGGAAGATGTGCAGCAATGTACAATCATAGTGAATAAATGCAGGAAGGTGACCAGCAATGTACAATAACATTGAATGATTGCAGAATGTGTGCAGCAATGTACAGTAACACTGAATGAAAGCAGGAAGGTGTGCAGCAATGTACAGTAACAGTGAATGAATGCAGGGAGGTGTGCAGCAATATACAGTAACAGTGAATTAATGCAGGAAGGAGTGCAGCAATGTACAGTAACAGTGAATAAATACAGGGAGACGTGCAGAAATGTACAGTAACACTGAGTTAAAGCAGGAAGGTGTGCAGCAATGTACAGTAACACTGAGTGAAAGCAATGTACAGTAACACTGAATGAAAGCAGGAAGGTGTGCAGAAATGTATAGTAACAGTGAATGAATGCTGGAAGGTGTGCAGCAATGTACAGTAACAGTGAATGAATGCTGGAAGGTGTGCAGCAATGTACAGTAACACTGAATGAATGCAGGAAGGTGTGCAACAATGTACAGTAACAGTGAAGGAATGCAGAAAGGTGTGCAGCAATGTACAGTAACAGTGAATGAATGCAGGAAGGTGTGCAGCAATGTACAGTAACAGTGAATGAATGCTGGAAGGTGTGCAGCAATGTACAGTAACACTGAATGAATGCAGGAAGGTGTGCAACAATGTACAGTAACAGTGAAGGAATGCAGGAAGGTGTGCAGCAATGTACAGTAACAGTGAATAAATGCAGGAAGGTGTGCAGCAATGTACAGTAACAGTCAATTAATGAATGAATGCAGGGAGGATGTGCAGCAATGTACAGTAACACTGAATGAAAGCAGGAAGGTGTGCAGCAATGTACAGTAACACTGAATGAATGCAGGAAGGTGTGCAGCAATGTATAGTAACAGTGAATGAATGCAGGGAGGTGTGCAGCAATGTACAGTAACAGTGAATGGATGCAGGAAGGTGTGCAGCAATGTACAGTAACAGTGAATAAATACAGGAAGGCGTGCAGCAATGTACAGTAACACTGAATGAAAGCAGGAAGGCGTGCAGCAATGTACAGTAACAGCGAACGAATGCAGGAAGGTGTGCAGCAATGTACAGTAACAGTGAATGAATGAAGGAAGGAAGGAAGGTGTGCAGCAATATACAGTAGCAGGAATGTGTGCAACAATGTACAGTAACACTGAATGAAAGCAGGAAGGTGTGCAGAAATGTACAGTAACAGTGAATGAATGCAGGCAGGTGCGAAACAATGTGCAATATACAGTAACAGTGAGTGTATGCAGGAAAATGTGCAGCAATATACAGTAACAGTGGATGGATGCAGGAAGGTGTGCAGGAATGTACAGTAACAGTGAATGAATGCAGGAAGGTGTGCAGCAATGTACAGTAACAGTGAATGAATGCAGGAAGGTGTGCAGCAATGTACAGTAACAGTGAATGAATGCAGGAAGGTGTGCAGCAATGTACAGTAACAGTGAATGAATGCAGGAAGGTGTGCAGCAATGCACAGTAACCGTGAATGAATGCAGGAAGGTGTGCAGCAATGTACAGTAACAGTGAATGAATGCAGGAAGGTGTGCAGCAATGTACAGTAACAGTGAATGAATGCAGGAAGGTGTGCAGCAATGTACAGTAACACTGAATGAATGCAGGAAGGTGTGCAGCAATGTACAGTAACAGTGAATGAATGCAGGAAGGTGTGCAGCAATGTACAGTAACAGTGAATGAATGCAGGAAGGTGTGCAGCAATGTACAGTAACAGTGAATGAATGCAGGAAGGTGTGCAGCAATGTACAGTAACAGTGAATGAATGCAGGAAGGTGTGCAGCAATATACAGTAACACTGAATGAATGCAGGAAGGTGTGCAGCAATGTACAGTAACACTGAATGAATGCAGGAAGGTGTGCAGGAATGTACAGTAACAGTGAATGAATGCAGGAAGGTGTGCAGCAATGTACAGTAACAGTGAATGAATGCAGGAAGGTGTGCAGCAATGTACAGTAACAGTGAATGAATGCAGGAAGGTGTGCAGCAATGTACAGTAACAGTGAATGAATGCAGGAAGGTGTGCAGCAATGTACAGTAACAGTGAATGAATGCAGGAAGGTGTGCAGCAATGTACAGTAACAGTGAATGAATGCAGGAAGGTGTGCAGCAATGTACAGTAACAGTGAATGAATGCAGGAAGGTGTGCAGCAATATACAGTAACACTGAATGAATGCAGGAAGGTGTGCAGCAATGTACAGTAACACTGAATGAATGCAGGAAGGTGTGCAGGAATGTACAGTAACAGTGAATGAATGCAGGAAGGTGTGCAGCAATGTACAGTAACACTGAATGAATGCAGGAAGGTGTGCAGCAATGTACAGTAACACTGAATGAATGCAGGAAGGTGTGCAGCAATGTACAGTAACAGTGAATGAATGCAGGAAGGTGTGCAGCAATGTACAGTAACACTGAATGAATGCAGGAAGGTGTGCAGCAATGTACAGTAACAGTGAATGAATGCAGGAAGGTGTGCAGCAATGTACAGTAACAGTGAATGAATGCAGGAAGGTGTGCAGCAATGTACAGTAACAGTGAATGAATGCAGGAAGGTGTGCAGCAATGTACAGTAACAGTGAATGAATGCAGGAAGGTGTGCAGCAATGTACAGTAACAGTGAATGAATGCAGGAAGGTGTGCAGCAATGTACAGTAACAGTGAATGAATGCAGGAAGGTGTGCAGCAATGTACAGTAACAGTGAATGAATGCAGGAAGGTGTGCAACAATGTACAGTAACAGTGAATGAATGCAGGAAGGTGTGCAGCAATGTACAGTAACAGTGAATGAATGCAGGAAGGTGTGCAGCAATGTACAGTAACAGTGAATGAATGCAGGAAGGTGTGCAGCAATGTACAGTAACAGTGAATGAATGCAGGAAGGTGTGCAGCAATGTACAGTAACAGTGAATGAATGCAGGAAGGTGTGCAGCAATGTACAGTAACAGTGAATGAATGCAGGAAGGTGTGCAGCAATGTACAGTAACAGTGAATGAATGCAGGAAGGTGTGCAGCAATGTACAGTAACAGTGAATGAATGCAGGAAGGTGTGCAGCAATGTACAGTAACAGTGAATGAATGCAGGAAGGTGTGCAACAATGTACAGTAACACTGAATGAATGCAGGAAGGTGTGCAGGAATGTATAGTAACAGTGAATGAATGCAGGAAGGTGTGCAGCAATGTACAGTAACACTGAATGAATGCAGGAAGGTGTGCAGCAATGTACAGTAACAGTGAATGAATGCAGGAAGGTGTGCAGCAATGTACAGTAACACTGAATGAATGCAGGAAGGTGTGCAGCAATGTACAGTAACAGTGAATGAATGCAGGAAGGTGTGCAGCAATGTACAGTAACAGTGAATGAATGCAGGAAGGTGTGCAGCAATGTACAGTAACAGTGAATGAATGCAGGAAGGTGTGCAGCAATGTACAGTAACAGTGAATGAATGCAGGAAGGTGTGCAGCAATGTACAGTAACAGTGAATGAATGCAGGAAGGTGTGCAGCAATGTACAGTAACAGTGAATGAATGCAGGAAGGTGTGCAGCAATGTACAGTAACACTGAATGAATGCAGGAAGGTGTGCAGGAATGTACAGCAACAGTGAATGAATGCAGGAAGGTGTGCAGCAATGTACAGTAACAGTGAATGAATGCAGGAAGGTGTGCAGCAATGTACAGTAACAGTGAATGAATGCAGGAAGGTGTGCAGCAATGTACAGTAACAGTGAATGAATGCAGGAAGGTGTGCAGCAATGTACAGTAACAGTGAATGAATGCAGGAAGGTGTGCAGCAATGTACAGTAACAGTGAATGAATGCAGGAAGGTGTGCAGCAATGTACAGTAACAGTGAATGAATGCAGGAAGGTGTGCAGCAATGTACAGTAACAGTGAATGAATGCAGGAAGGTGTGCAGCAATGTACAGTAACACTGAATGAATGCAGGAAGGTGTGCAGCAATGTACAGTAACAGTGAATGAATGCAGGAAGGTGTGCAGCAATGTACAGTAACAGTGAATGAATGCAGGAAGGTGTGCAGCAATGTACAGTAACAGTGAATGAATGCAGGAAGGTGTGCAGCAATGTACAGTAACAGTGAATGAATGCAGGAAGGTGTGCAGCAATGTACAGTAACAGTGAATGAATGCAGGAAGGTGTGCAGCAATGTACAGTAACAGTGAATGAATGCAGGAAGGTGTGTAGCAATGTACAGTAACACTGAATGAATGCAGGAAGGTGTGCAGCAATGTACAGTAACAGTGAATGAATGCAGGAAGGTGTGCAGCAATGTACAGTAACAGTGAATGAATGCAGGAAGGTGTGCAGCAATATACAGTAACACTGAATGAATGCAGGAAGGTGTGCAGCAATGTTCAGTAACAGTGAATGAATGCAGGAAGGTGTGCAGCAATGTACAGTAACAGTGAATGAATGCAGGAAGGTGTGCAGCAATGTACAGTAACAGTGAATGAATGCAGGAAGGTGTGCAGCAATGTACAGTAACAGTGAATGAATGCAGGAAGGTGTGTAGCAATGTACAGTAACAGTGAATGAATGCAGGAAGGTGTGTAGCAATGTACAGTAACACTGAATGAATGCAGGAAGGTGTGCAGCAATGTACAGTAACAGTGAATGAATGCAGGAAGGTGTGCAGCAATGTACAGTAACACTGAATGAATGCAGGAAGGTGTGCAGCAATATACAGTAACACTGAATGAATGCAGGAAGGTGTGCAGCAATGTACAGTAACAGTGAATGAATGCAGGAAGGTGTGCAGCAATGTACAGTAACAGTGAATGAATGCAGGAAGGTGTGCAGCAATGTACAGTAACACTGAAGGAATGCAGGAAGGTGTGCAGCAATGTACAGTAACAGTGAATGAATGCAGGAAGGTGTGCAGCAATGTACAGTAACAGTGAATGAATGCAGGAAGGTGTGCAGCAATGTACAGTAACAGTGGATGGATGCAGGAAGGTGTGCAGGAATGTACAGTAACAGTGAATGAATGCAGGAAGGTGTGCAGGAATGTACAGTAACAGTGAATGAATGCAGGAAGGTGTGCAGGAATGTACAGTAACAGTGAATGAATGCAGGAAGGTGTGCAGGAATGTACAGTAACAGTGAATGAATGCAGGAAGGTGTGCAGGAATGTACAGTAACAGTGAATGAATGCAGGAAGGTGTGCAGCAATATACAGTAACAGTGAATGAATGCAGGAAGGTGTACAGCAATGTACAGTAACAGTGAATGAATGCAGGAAGGTGTGCAGCAATGTACAGTAACACTGAATGAATGCAGGAAGGTGTGCAGCAATGTACAGTAACAGTGAATGAATGCAGGAAGGTGTGCAGCAATGTACAGTAACAGTGAATGAATGCAGGAAGGTGTGCAGCAATGTACAGTAACAGTGAATGAATGCAGGAAGGTGTGCAGCAATATACAGTAACACTGAATGAATGCAGGAAGGTGTGCAGCAATGTACAGTAACACTGAATGAATGCAGGAAGGTGTGCAGGAATGTACAGTAACAGTGAATGAATGCAGGAAGGTGTGCAGCAATGTACAGTAACACTGAATGAATGCAGGAAGGTGTGCAGCAATGTACAGTAACACTGAATGAATGCAGGAAGGTGTGCAGCAATGTACAGTAACAGTGAATGAATGCAGGAAGGTGTGCAGCAATGTACAGTAACACTGAATGAATGCAGGAAGGTGTGCAGCAATGTACAGTAACAGTGAATGAATGCAGGAAGGTGTGCAGCAATGTACAGTAACAGTGAATGAATGCAGGAAGGTGTGCAGCAATGTACAGTAACAGTGAATGAATGCAGGAAGGTGTGCAGCAATGTACAGTAACAGTGAATGAATGCAGGAAGGTGTGCAGCAATGTACAGTAACAGTGAATGAATGCAGGAAGGTGTGCAGCAATGTACAGTAACAGTGAATGAATGCAGGAAGGTGTGCAGCAATGTACAGTAACAGTGAATGAATGCAGGAAGGTGTGCAACAATGTACAGTAACAGTGAATGAATGCAGGAAGGTGTGCAGCAATGTACAGTAACAGTGAATGAATGCAGGAAGGTGTGCAGCAATGTACAGTAACAGTGAATGAATGCAGGAAGGTGTGCAGCAATGTACAGTAACAGTGAATGAATGCAGGAAGGTGTGCAGCAATGTACAGTAACAGTGAATGAATGCAGGAAGGTGTGCAGCAATGTACAGTAACAGTGAATGAATGCAGGAAGGTGTGCAGCAATGTACAGTAACAGTGAATGAATGCAGGAAGGTGTGCAGCAATGTACAGTAACAGTGAATGAATGCAGGAAGGTGTGCAACAATGTACAGTAACACTGAATGAATGCAGGAAGGTGTGCAGGAATGTATAGTAACAGTGAATGAATGCAGGAAGGTGTGCAGCAATGTACAGTAACACTGAATGAATGCAGGAAGGTGTGCAGCAATGTACAGTAACAGTGAATGAATGCAGGAAGGTGTGCAGCAATGTACAGTAACACTGAATGAATGCAGGAAGGTGTGCAGCAATGTACAGTAACAGTGAATGAATGCAGGAAGGTGTGCAGCAATGTACAGTAACAGTGAATGAATGCAGGAAGGTGTGCAGCAATGTACAGTAACAGTGAATGAATGCAGGAAGGTGTGCAGCAATGTACAGTAACAGTGAATGAATGCAGGAAGGTGTGCAGCAATGTACAGTAACAGTGAATGAATGCAGGAAGGTGTGCAGCAATGTACAGTAACAGTGAATGAATGCAGGAAGGTGTGCAGCAATGTACAGTAACACTGAATGAATGCAGGAAGGTGTGCAGGAATGTACAGCAACAGTGAATGAATGCAGGAAGGTGTGCAGCAATGTACAGTAACAGTGAATGAATGCAGGAAGGTGTGCAGCAATGTACAGTAACAGTGAATGAATGCAGGAAGGTGTGCAGCAATGTACAGTAACAGTGAATGAATGCAGGAAGGTGTGCAGCAATGTACAGTAACAGTGAATGAATGCAGGAAGGTGTGCAGCAATGTACAGTAACAGTGAATGAATGCAGGAAGGTGTGCAGCAATGTACAGTAACAGTGAATGAATGCAGGAAGGTGTGCAGCAATGTACAGTAACAGTGAATGAATGCAGGAAGGTGTGCAGCAATGTACAGTAACACTGAATGAATGCAGGAAGGTGTGCAGCAATGTACAGTAACAGTGAATGAATGCAGGAAGGTGTGCAGCAATGTACAGTAACAGTGAATGAATGCAGGAAGGTGTGCAGCAATGTACAGTAACAGTGAATGAATGCAGGAAGGTGTGCAGCAATGTACAGTAACAGTGAATGAATGCAGGAAGGTGTGCAGCAATGTACAGTAACAGTGAATGAATGCAGGAAGGTGTGCAGCAATGTACAGTAACAGTGAATGAATGCAGGAAGGTGTGTAGCAATGTACAGTAACACTGAATGAATGCAGGAAGGTGTGCAGCAATGTACAGTAACAGTGAATGAATGCAGGAAGGTGTGCAGCAATGTACAGTAACAGTGAATGAATGCAGGAAGGTGTGCAGCAATATACAGTAACACTGAATGAATGCAGGAAGGTGTGCAGCAATGTTCAGTAACAGTGAATGAATGCAGGAAGGTGTGCAGCAATGTACAGTAACAGTGAATGAATGCAGGAAGGTGTGCAGCAATGTACAGTAACAGTGAATGAATGCAGGAAGGTGTGCAGCAATGTACAGTAACAGTGAATGAATGCAGGAAGGTGTGTAGCAATGTACAGTAACAGTGAATGAATGCAGGAAGGTGTGTAGCAATGTACAGTAACACTGAATGAATGCAGGAAGGTGTGCAGCAATGTACAGTAACAGTGAATGAATGCAGGAAGGTGTGCAGCAATGTACAGTAACACTGAATGAATGCAGGAAGGTGTGCAGCAATATACAGTAACACTGAATGAATGCAGGAAGGTGTGCAGCAATGTACAGTAACAGTGAATGAATGCAGGAAGGTGTGCAGCAATGTACAGTAACAGTGAATGAATGCAGGAAGGTGTGCAGCAATGTACAGTAACACTGAAGGAATGCAGGAAGGTGTGCAGCAATGTACAGTAACAGTGAATGAATGCAGGAAGGTGTGCAGCAATGTACAGTAACAGTGAATGAATGCAGGAAGGTGTGCAGCAATGTACAGTAACAGTGGATGGATGCAGGAAGGTGTGCAGGAATGTACAGTAACAGTGAATGAATGCAGGAAGGTGTGCAGGAATGTACAGTAACAGTGAATGAATGCAGGAAGGTGTGCAGGAATGTACAGTAACAGTGAATGAATGCAGGAAGGTGTGCAGGAATGTACAGTAACAGTGAATGAATGCAGGAAGGTGTGCAGCAATGTACAGTAACACTGAATGAATGCAGGAAGGTGTGCAGGAATGTACAGTAACAGTGAATGAATGCAGGAAGGTGTGCAGGAATGTACAGTAACAGTGAATGAATGCAGGAAGGTGTGCAGCAATATACAGTAACAGTGAATGAATGCAGGAAGGTGTACAGCAATGTACAGTAACAGTGAATGAATGCAGGAAGGTGTGCAGCAATGTACAGTAACAGTGAATGAATGCAGGAAGGTGTGCAGCAATGTACAGTAACACTGAATGAATGCAGGAAGGTGTACAGAAAAAAAAAAGATTCAAATCTCATTCATACACACATACAAATACACACATAAACTCAAAGTTTGCACTTACATGATCTAGCAGGCAGGCAGTGAGAGCAGAAGCCAGGGCGACAGTGTGAGAGGACGGAGGGAGCTGCGGTGGCTGAGTATTCGCAGCCAGCAGCTCCCCCGGACGTTCTGTAGACAGAGAGCTCTATAGCTCACTGTTGCTGCTGCAGCTCTGTGGTCGCGCCTTTTGCTGAGACGGAGACAAAGCTGTCTCCATCTTAATACTGAATACTCAACTCATCAGGGGGGGGGGGGTTCCAGGTACTCGGAAACCCCCCCTGCGTGCGCCACTGTTCTGGGTTCTGGAGGAGTTCAGGGGAAATCGCAAAGTCAAAATCGGAGATAGTCAATATTTTACCGTATGATGTATGCACCTTAAAATGAAAACGTATATAATAGGTTCATCCATCCGTACTCTGATTGTGACAAGCATTGCTTACTAAAGTGGAACTCCTATGTATTTTAGGCCTCCCCATCCCCAGCCTCATTCACCTGAGCCTGAGATAATTGGCACTCACCATTGAAGCAACACGCCGGGAGGCTATGTGTTAAATTCCTGGACACATCCATACAGACAGACACCCATCCAGATTCCGGACAGGATTTCCGCTGACGGCACCACTCCAGAGAGTTCACAGAACCCTAGAGTTCTGCGGATCCTGGGTTGGGAATCACTGCTTTATATACAAAAGGTTGGAACTGCTGTTACTGTGATGTCACTGGTCCGGCCCCTGTGTAACAATACCCCAAACCACAAAGTGCACATCTGCAAATACAGTTCCTCAACCTGTCAGTCACTGCCTGCCGCCTCTGATACAGAAGACCCCTTTTATTAACGGGTGTGGTCTACGTTAGCACTGGCTGGGATTCCGGCGGTCAGCATACAGACACCGGGATCCCGTCAGCCAGAATGCCGGCTGTGGGGGGGGGGGGGGGGGGGGGGGAGGGGGGGGGGGGCAGACACGCAACTAAACCCCCTGCGCTCGGCGAATCGCAGCATTCGCCACAGGTTCTATTCCCACTCTATGGGTGTTGTGAACACCCACGAGTGGGAATAGCCACTGTTAGCCGGGATTTATGTAAGTGTTCAGGATCCCGGCGTCGGTATGCTGACCGCCGGTGACGTAACCGCATCCCCTATTAACATGGCACCAGGCTGCAGAGCAATGAAAGACAGCAAGCTGTACACATTCTGTGGCTTTGCTTGCAAGCCAGACTGATTTTGGGAGAGAACTGGGATTGGCTTGAGACTTGCACTAAATTGTCATGTGTTTTTTCTGCTCAACCGTAACAACCATGTGGGGGCAGATTTAATTATCTTTGCAGGAATGCAGCTCCTAGGTTAAATGCGCAGCGCTATTCAAATGCTCGGGCAGTAAACCTATGACTAGCGGATATCTGCTCACACCCTCCTGAGGTATAAGCAGAAATCCGCATTAACTACTGCCTTGGGGCTAGTCGCAGTGTTACCACATGTGATAACAGCACTGCACACGGCACTTAACCCAAGAGATAGAGTTTACCATTATTTTATTTATTAACAGTCTTAAATAGCGCAGCAAATTCCGTTGCACTTTACAATTGGAAACAACAATGATATAACAAAACTGGGTAATAACAGACAGTCACAGAGGTAGGAAGGCCCTGCTCGCAAGCTTACAATGTATAGGGAATTAGGCATTGATACACAAGGATAATGACTACATATTGTATAATGGTCCAGCCAGAATGCAGAGTGGGCTACCTGATCCCGTCACACAGCAATGTTGGCATGAGGTCAGCCGGATGTATGGGTGTACAAAGAGAAAATATGTGTAAAGGAGAGCTAGTTGGGTAGAATAGCTTATGAAGGTTATATAGGTGGCTCTAGGATGTGATAAGCTGCCACAAGAGGTGAGTTTTCAGGGAACGCTGTTTGGAGACTAGAGGAAAGTCTTGCTGAGCGAGGGAGGGCATTCCACAGAGTGGGTGTAGACCGAAATGAGTCCAGTAATCGTGATTGGAGCAGGTAATGAGTATGGATGAGATACGCAGATCTTGGAGCTGATCAGAGATTGAGCTGGGAGATATACTAAGATAAGTGAAGAGATAGGTGTTGGTGTAGTGGTGATTACGGTCTTGTATGTTAGCAAAGGTATTTTATACTGGATTCGATAGGATACAGGCAGCCACAGTAAGTACTGGGAGTGGAGCGGCATTAGTAGCGCATTGTGAAATATGTTTAGCCGCTGTATTCAAGTGACATTGTGCCTGAGTCAGAGGTGGGCGCAAAGCCAATGCCGATATTTGTGGATTTCAGCATTTTTTATTCTTTTCTACTGCGCACGTGCAAGATTTGCTTACCGACGCAGCAGTTACATTTACAGATGTTCTCAGAACCGCTGTGAACGGAATCAGTCGAGACGGGATTTGCATCCGTCTCTGAAGAAGGCCCCTTGTCACACCCATCCCAATGAGGACACCTTTTAAGTATGCTGAAGTTAGCAAGGCTAAAGGGTGGCCAGGTAAATATTACAACCTTTATTGTGTATTTGCAAATATTGTATTTGATTTGACTAAGTATTATTCTTTAGTTTGTTAAAATATGTTACTCTCTGGTATTCTATTGGTATATACTTTCTTCTGACTGTACCCTAAAAAAAAAATGTAACCACATTATTATACAGGTTGGTACTGGGATGCCGGCAGTAAGAATACCAACAGCAATAGCCCAACACCTGTTCTATAACTATACTAACACTAACCTCCTACCCCTAACCCCCCCCCCTTCCCCGCAGCCTAACCTTCTGTAGTAGTGCCTAACCCCCCTACCCTGCAGCCTAACCCCTCCCACGCAGCCCTTCCCGGCGGTGCCTAACCCAAACCCCTGCCACGCAGCCCAACCCTAACCCTTCCCGGCAGTGCCTAACCCAAACCCCAGCCACGCAGGCCAACCCTAACCCTTCCCGGTGGTGCCTAACCCAAACCCCTTCCTCTCACGCAGCTCAACCCTAACCCTTTCCGGCGGTCCCTAACCTAAACCCCTCCCACGCAGCCCAGCGCTAATCCTTCCCGGCGGTGCCTAACCCAAACCCCTGCCACGCAGCCCAACCCTAACCCTTCCCGGTGCTGCCTAAACCAAACCCCTGCCACGCAGCCCAACGATAACCCTTCACGGTGGTGCCTAAACCAAACCCCTCCTACGCAGCTCAACCCTAACCAATCCCGGCGGTGCCTAACCCAAACCCCTGCCATACAGCCAAACCCTAGCCCTTCCCAGTGGTGCCTAACCCCAACCCCTGCCATGCAGCCCAACCCTAACCAATCCAAGTGGTACCTAACCCAAACCCCTCCCACGCAGCCCAACCCTAACCCTTCCCGGCGGTGCCTAACCCAAACCCCTGCCACGCAGCCCAACCCAAGCCCTTCCCAGTGGTGCCTAACCCCAACCCCTGCCATGCAGCCCAACCCTAACCAATCCAAGAGGTGCCTAACCCAAACCCCTCCCACGCAGCCCAACCCTAACCCTTCCCGGCGGTGCCTAACCCAAACCCCTGCCACGCAGCCCAACCCTAACCCTTCCCGGCGGTGCCTAACCCAAACCCCTGCCACGCAGCCCAACCCTAACCAATCCCGGCGGTGCCTAACCCAAACCCCTCCCACGCAGCCCAACCCTAACCCTTCCCAGTGGTGCCTAACCCAAACCCCTCCCACGCAGCCCAACCCTAACCAATCCCGGCGGTGCCTAACCCAAACCCCTCCCTCGCTGCCCAACCCTAACCCTTCCCGGTGGTGCCTAACCCAAACCCCCCACCACTCCCCGTCTGACCCTAGCCTGGCCTGGCATACTTATGATCGGGATGCTGGCAGTCAGGATTCCATCGCCGACATTTTGATCTATGTTGGTGTTCCCTCACCGGTCTTCTGACCAGCATTGGGATTCCAACTGCTGGCATCCCGGTCGCCGGTATGGTGACTTCATCCCTTTTAGTCTACATATAGTACATGTAATTATCAGACTCTTGGGTGGCAATTCATTTGGTTTGGGCAATTCATTTGGTTTGGGCGCATGTAGTTCCGATCTAAAGTGACCGGGAGCTCTCAGTTGTTTTAGGCGCTCAGCCCAGAGGTTGCACTTATTGTGGATATCTGCTCACACCCTCCTGAGGTACGAGCAAATTTCCATGTAAAGTACGGCTTTGTGGCTGGGCGCACCTTAACTGCAGCGAGTCCAGCGCTTAGCACCGGAGAAGCCGCTTTCTGTATTTTTTACTTGTTTTGGTATGGCCCTGTCTGTTCAGTATTTGGATGATAGATCTACAGTGTCTAGGTAGGCAGTCAATAGGTTGATACCGTAAGGTCAGAACGCATTAGGTCAACAGGTAAAAAAAGGTCGACACACGATTTTGGGGTTTTTCACGTTTGCCAACATTTGCTAGATTTCCTATCCACGTGGCCATTCACTGGGAATAGTAACCTGTGGCGAGTGAAGCGGTGCTGTGGTAAGTCACCTTGCAGGAAGCATGGCGAGGGAAACGAGCTCGCAAGGCTAGACATTTGTAGCGATACTGATCATATCACACAGAATATAGAAGAATTGGCCTAAAAAAAAACTTGTGTCGACCATTTCTGTGTTGTCTTTCTTACCCTGTCGACCATATGTTGTGGACCTATTGACTGTCTACCTAGACATTGTAGATCTATTATACCACCCCCGTCTGTTCAATCACGATGTGTTCATTGGCAGGTGTACCGATGGTATAAGCTGGTGGGAAATGGTGTTGAGCAGTGCTGCTCAAACCCAGTCCTTGGGACAGAACAACAGTTCATGTTTTCCAGGTCTCCTCATAGATCACAAGTAAAATAATTAGCACCACCGGTGAATCTTTTAAAATGTGTCAGTCAGTTATGACTACACCCAGGGCCAGTTCTAGACCTAGTGGCGCCCAGGACGAAAGTTTCCTGCGGTGCCGTCTTATTAACATACTCATTATTAATGCATACGAAGCAGATACTGGCCAGAGGTGCGTGTAGTTTTTTTTCCAGATGCATGCCTGCAATAATATGCAAATTCTATTTTCAGCCATCTCATTGTGTACTAGCATGTGCCACAATGTGCGAGTCCTGAGATCCCCACTTTCATTGCCCATGAACGGCTTAAATCCACGGGTGGTTCTACACAGTCCACCAGTGGCGCAACATGAACACATGCAACTGTCCCCGTCTGTGAAAGCGGCTGTGCGTCTGAGAACTCCGCCCACTTGCAGAGATACTCTCCCATAACACGCCAGACTTTTTGCATTCTCTTCAGCCGATCTCCCGTGCACCGCCCCGAAACAGCCATTATTTAGCCTCGCCATCGCGGAGGCCAGCACCTCCATACGCAACAGTGCCTTTGTGCATACAGTCATGGTAATACATTTGACATGGCATGCAGTTAGTGCCCATCTGTGAATCAGACCCTCTGTGTCACGACCTCTTCATGAAGCCCCATATTGCAGTGTAAAAGGGTCATCCCTTCCAAAACTAAGCTGTCCCATACACAAGACAAGACAAAATACACTTATTAGTGATGTGCACCGGAAATTTTTCGGGTTTTGTGTTTTGGTTTTGGATTCGGTTCCGTGGCCGTGTTTTGGATTCGGACGCATTTTGGCAAAACCTTCCTGAAAATTTTTTGTCGGATTCGGGTGTGCTTTGGATTCGTTTTTTTTACAAAAAACACTCAAAAACAGCTTAAATCATAGAATTTGGGGGTCATTTTGATCCCATAGTATTATTAACCTCAATAACCATAATTTCCACTCATTTCCAGTCTACTCTGAACACCTCACACCTCACAATATTATTTTTAGTCCTAAAATTTGCACCGAGGTCACTGGATGACTAAGCTAAGCGACCCAAGTGGCCGACACAAACACCTTGCCCATCTAGGAGTGGCACTGCAGTGTCAGGCAGGATGGCCCTTCCAAAAAATAGTCCCCAAACAGCACATGATGCAAAGAAAAAAAGAGGCGCACCAAGGTCGCTGTGTGACTAAGCTAAGCGACACAAGTGGCCGACACAAACACCTGGCCCATCTAGGAGTGGCACTGCAGTGTCAGGCAGGATGGCACTTCAAAAAAATAGTCCCCAAACAGCACATGATGCAAAGAAAAAAAGAGGCGCACCAAGGTCGCTGTGTGACTAAGCTAAGCGACACAAGTGGCCGACACAAACACCTGGCCCATCTAGGAGTGGCACTGCAGTGTCAGGCAGGATGGCACTTCAAAAAAATAGTCCCCAAACAGCACATGATGCAAAGAAAAAAAGAGGCGCACCAAGGTCGCTGTGTGACTAAGCTAAGCGACACAAGTGGCCGACACAAACACCTGGCCCATCTAGGAGTGGCACTGCAGTTTTCTAGCGAGAGGATGAGTGCTTCCATCCTCATGTGAAGCCATGAAACATAGGCCATATTGGCAAGTTTACGCTTCTCCTCAGACGCTTTTAATTTTGATTTTTGGGTCATTTTACTGAACTTTTGTGTTTTGGATTTTACATGCTCTCTACTATGACATTGGGCATCGGCCTTGGCAGACGACGTTGATGGCATTTCATCGTCTCGGCCATGACTAGTGGCAGCAGCTTCAGCACGAGGTGGAAGTGGATCTTGATCTTTCCCTATTTTACCTTCCACATTTTTGTTCTCCATTTTTTAATGTGTGGAATTATATGCCAGTATCAATAGCAATGGCCTACTACTATATATACACAACTGAAATGCACCACAGGTATGGATGGATAGTATACTTGACGACACAGAAGTAGGTAGAGCAGTGGCCTTCCGTACCGTACTGCTATATATACTGGTGGTCACTGGTCAGCAAAACTCTGCACTGTACTCCTCCTATATAATATACTGGTGGTCCCCAGTCCCCACAATAAAGCAGTGTGAGCACAGATATATGCAGCACACTGAGCAAAGATATAGAGTGTTTTTCAGGCAGACAACGTATACTGGTGGTCACTGGTCAGCAAAACTCTGCACTGTACTCCTCCTATATAATATAATATATTGGTGGTCCCCAGTCCCCACAATAAAGCAGTGTGAGCACAGATATATGCAGCACACTGAGCACAGATATGGAGTGTTTTTCAGGCAGACAACGTATACTGGTGGTCACTGGTCAGCAAAACTCTGCACTATACTCCTCCTATATAATACAGCTGCTCCCCAGTCCACACAATTAAGCAGTGTGAGCACAGATATATGCAGCACACTGAGCACAGATATGGAGTGTTTTTCAGGCAGACAACGTATACTGGTGGTCACTGGTCAGCAAAACTCTGCACTGTACTCCTCCTATATAATACAGCTGCTCCCCAGTCCCCACAATTAAGCAATAAGCAGTAACACAAATATTATTAATAAACGGAGAGGACGCCAGCCACGTCCTCTCCCTAACATTTCCAATGCACGAGTGAAAATGGCGGCGACGCGCGGCTGCTTATATAGAATCCGAATCTCGCGAGAATCCGATAGCGGGATGATGACGTTGGGGCGCGCTCGGATTAACCGAGCCATACGGGAGAATCCGAGTATGCCTTGGACCCGTGTAAAATGGGTGAAGTTCGGGGGGGGTTCGGTTTCCAAGGAACCGAACCCGCTCATCACTAACTTACATATGGATAAAACTCAGTAATCTGCCCTATGTCTTGCCCTACCACCGTAATGTAAGCATTTTCTTCTCCAAATACTAAAACAACATACTGCAAGAAAAGGGATTTGATTACAACAAAAATCAGCGGAGGCTTACTTCTTGTTATTACAGTTTCAGCCATCACGGTGGCTTTGGGTGATGATAGTTGCAGAATAAACAAGTGATACACGCCAGCATATACACAAAACCTGCCATAGCTACAGCAGGTTCTTTTGGGGTGCGGTTGTGTTATTTTGGACATTACACCCATGGGGAACAGAGTGGGTAGACATAGCCATGCTGTGCAGGCATATGAGGCACCAACTCCCAGCGCTGCATGGTCAAAAGTGCAGTATCTCCTCCTGGCTCCTCCAGCCCTGCTTCTCCTTCTGCCTCAGCAGGATCTTTGCAGACCCAAGAAAGCCAGCCTTGGTGCCAACTGGTCTAGGTGTGGATGGAATCATGATGGGGTCCCCACAACTGCAAGTACCCCCTCTATGGTTCCACCGTCCCAGGCTAGCAAAGCCCCAGTACTGGTTACCATGGTAATGGGGGAACACCACGCCGGTTTCCCCCTTCAAATCAGGGGTAACCAGCTTTTAGAGTGAAGCGCCTGTAGAGGTTGATTAGGGGGAACCACAATATGCATGTGTGTATATATATATATATATATATATATATATATATATACACACTGCTCAAAAAAATAAAGGGAATACTTAAACAACACAATGTAACTTCAAGTCAATCACACTTCTATGAAATCAAACTGTCCACTTAGGAAGCAACACAGATTGGCAATCAATTTCACATGCTGTTGTACAAATGGAATAGACAACAGGTGGGAATTATAGGCAATTAGCAAGACACCCCCAATAAAGGAGTTGTTCTGCAGGTGGTGACCACAGACCACTTCTCTGCTCCTATGCTTTCTGGCTGATGTTTTGGTCACTTTTGAAAGCTGGCGGTGCTTTCACTCTAGTGGTAGCATGAGACGGAGTCTACAACCCACACAAGTGGCTCAGGTAGTGCAGCTCATCCAGGATGGCACATCAATGCGAGCTGTGGCAAGAAGGTTTGCTGTTTCTGTCAGCGTAGTGTCCAGAGCATGGAGGCGCTACCAGGAGACCGGCCAGTACATCAGGAGACGTGGAGGAGGCCGTAGGAGGGCAACAACCCAGCAGCAGGACCGCTACCTCCGCCTTTGTGCAAGGAGGAACAGGAGGAGCACTGCCAGAGCCCTGCAAAATGACCTCCAGCAAGCCACAAATGTGCATGTGTCTACTCAAACGATCAGAAACAGACTCCATGAGGGTGGTATGAGGGCCCGACGTCCACAGGTGGGGGTTGTGCTTACAGCCCAACACCGTGCAGGACGTTTAGCATTTGCCAGAGAACACCAAGATTGGCAAATTCGCCACTGGCGCCCTGTGCTCTTCACAGATGAAAGCAGGTTCTCACTGAGCACATGTGACAGACGTGACAGAGTCTGGAGACGCCACGGAGAATGTTCTGCTGCCTGCAACATCCTCCAGCATGACCGGTTTGGCAGTGGGTCAGTAATGGTGTGGGGTGGCATTTCTTTGGGGGGCCGCACAGCCCTCCATGTGCTCGCCAGAGGTAGCCTGACTGCCATTAGACCCCTTGTGAGACCATATGCTGGTGCGGTCATAAGACACCGGCTCACGTGTACAAGCCGTTTTGTTGTCTATGCCATCACATGTCCATGTGCAAAGGTATATATAGGCAAGACAGAAGTCACTTTCCGAGAACATATGGCACAACATCGTGCTGCCATATGGGCAGCATTGAACTCTGGGTCGAGCGTACAACCTGTTGCACGCCATTTCGCTGAGGCGAAACATAATTTGTCTACCCTGAGATATCGTATTATAGATCATGTGCCGCCGCTCAATAGGGGTGGTGACAGGTCTGTAAAACTGTTACAACGGGAATGTGAGTGGATTACGTGTCTAGATACATTGGTTCCCCGTGGCTTGAATGAGACATTGGGCCTACAGGTTTTCAATTGAATCAGACTAGTATTGTTTTTCATGATGTATAATTTGTAACATTTAGTGTACTTCACGATATGGAATTTTATGACACAGCAGTTGCTCCTTCAATTTTGTTACATCTATTGTGAATATGCTATTATATTTGCTATAGCTTAAGATACTGAATAAGTAACATGATAACAATGTTTTTGATATGATGTAACTTGTTGCGGTTTTCATATTCAGCTTGTCGTTTTTAATTGTTTTTTGTCTTTTTAATTGTGTGGTATGTATATCTGTTTGTACTTTTGTAAAACACAGCTGTGGTGATTTGTTAAGTTACTATGGTAACAGCCCTGCAACCCGAGCCGGTCTGTATGGTGACCTGGATACAGAAGTGGGCGGAGCTTACTGGCGTGGTGATGGGAGCACTTAAATACCGGTATGTGTATGTTGCTTTTCTAATTGGCATGATCATAGCGCTGAACGGCGCTGAAACGTTGCCCTAAACAGCCGACTTGTGTCATCTTTACCTTAACCTTGGAGTGCCGCCAGTGGAGGGATATATTACGTGGAGCCGTGCAGGCTGTCATGTGGAAGGCACCGGGTGTAGTAATTAATCTACGTCAGCGGAGTGCCGGAGTTGGAGAAATATATATATATATATATATATATATATATATATATATATATATAAAATCCCCAATGTGCTGCTCTTTGGCTATAATTTGTTTTGTTGTTATTTTGTTTTTTCACTATTGTCAGAATTTAGATTTTGACATATCGTTATATTGTATGTCCCATAAGATGAATATATAATTAATTCATTTTGTACATTTGTTAAAATACCAGAAATACAAAATAAATCATAAAAACCAAGACATGACTTGTATCACAATATACAATGCACTGTGTTGGGGTTTTTAGAGATCAGGTGTCACTTTTTTCTGTCAAGATGGAGTAAAACCTTTTCCAGTATTATTCTAGATGGAACTTTACCAGTTTCATATGACCAACGCGTTTCGTCTATCTACAGACTTCATCATAGAATATGTTTTTCTCATATAGTGTGGTTGTTAGTAGTGATGAGCGATGGTCACTTTCACCAAATAAAGGCGGATTATTCGATCACTTGACAATGAAGTGTATATAGCCATGCAGAAGCCTATGAAGAACCAACATGACTTTGACTATATATATATATATATATATATATATATATATATATGATGAAGTCTGTGTGACGAAACGCATTGGGCAACCTGGTAGTGACCTTATACTCAGATAAGCAAAATATTTATATATTGCAACTGGCACTTTATTTATTTGTTTATATTGTTTTTTATCCCATTTTTTTAAGGAGAGTTCTGTTTAAATTGTATATTATATGTTATTAAATTGTAAATTATTTTTATATTTATCTATATTGTCAGAATTATTTATTCATTTAAAACACCATTGGTCGCTGTATCCCCCCCCCCCCTCCCCCCGTGTGTTGATAGATATATATATATATATCCCTGAATTTGTTCCAGAGCCACCAAAGCCATTTAGGAGCCTATGAAGAACAAACATATATATTTTTTCCCACTGACTCTCGTTAATCACACTCCAAGTCTGCCGCATTACACTAAACTGCCCTAATCTTTGTTCACATAGCGCCACCGGGTTTTTAAAAATTTTTTCCTGCATTCAATTGAATTCCCCCCATAGTAATTGACATTATTATAAATGCCTATTTCTCGACTTCTGATTGGCAGCTTTTAAGCCATCTCGCCTTGTCACAACCACTTCAAACCAGGCGGGTTTGTTTGCGTTTTTTTTTTTTATCAGTTTCTAAAGCAGACACTTAAATACAGGGTTTCTCTGCTGTAATGCGAGCCGATGCTCCATTCTACAGTGTGGTTGTTTGGCGGTGTCACAATAGAGTTGGTTTCGGTAAATCTGTGGATTGCAATATCGCCCAAAACTGATACTTAGTAAATATATACCCCTTAGATTTTAAATATAAGAAATTGTTATCGAATACGCCTATTTTCCTTTGTCAAGTGTATGCCGTAATTTGGTACCTTATTTAAGGGTTAAAAGGCTGTATATATATACTACTCTGTGAATACCCCCTTACTTTTAAGAATTGTTCATTTATGATCTGGAGTTGGGATACGTCGGAAGAGGAGTGGCTGCCAGTGTATTAGACTCTTGGGGGCATATGTATTAACCTGTGATAAGTACAAGGTGATAATGCACCAGCCGGTCATTAGTTTGAAAAATGACAGTTAGGAGCTGATTGGCTGGTGCGTTATCACCTTGCACTTATCACTGCTTTATCACTTCTCCAGGTTAATACATCTGCCCTTTGGTTTGTTATGTATATTTTTGACATATAATGTAAGGATAGCCTGAGGAAAAGCACACAGAATTGTTTTGTTACATGTAGAATAGTTGTTTTGAAATGTATAGCCTAGGGAAAGCTCTGGACTTATATAATGCTATTTATTCCTGTAATAATTTGCATAATTTCCACTGGTAAATCCATCACAATGTGTCAGGTAAAACATGTATGAAACAAGATTATAAACAGAAGACAAAGCTTTATGATGACAGATTGTAAGTGTATTTCAAAACAAGAACACACGGTTACATATAAAGTGCTTTATGTATTCCCCCGTGGTTTCTTCATGCAGAATTGTACCATTTTAGAGCTTTAGGTTAGCACTATACATCATGCAACCACAGATAATTTATTTTAAACATGGATTCGCCCCACGTTAGAATGATCCCTTCCCTCCCCTTAGTCAGAAGCGGTCTTGTCATGCTCACACGAATCTGCACATGCGTGTGACAAGTTTTCTGGGCTTACACAGACTGATGTAAAGACCCGTATACCATTTAAAGGCCCTCAGTCCGAGTTGATCGCACCAAATAGCTTTTTGCTGCTGGTGCGATCAACTAATCTCAGTCTATGGGGGAGTGTATTTTAGCATAGCAGGGCTGCGATCGCTTGTGCAGCCCTGCTATGCTAAAAAAAGTTTCCTGCAAAACAAGACCAGCCCTGGACATACTTACCCTGTGCGACGGATCCAGCGATGATGGGGCCGGCTTTGACGTCAGACATCCGCCCTCCGTTCGCCTGGACACGCCTGCGTTTTTCTTGCCACTCCCCGAAAACGGTCTCCAATGGTCAGTTGACGCCCCAGAATGCCTAACTGCAGTCAATATTCTTGCGATCGCCGCTGCGACCGCTTTTTCAGCTGTCAGCGTTGTTTGCCGGGCAACGACACGCTTGCGCATTACGGCCCCCGCGGGTGCGCAGTAGTGACCCGGTAACAGCTGTGTGAACAAAAGCACGCTGCGATAGGGTAGGAATGACCCCCAAAGTCTGTTTCCCTGATACAAACGGCACCGTCATCGATTGTCAGCAGTCCTTTGGGGTATCGCAGAAAATCATAATTTAAAAAATTCCTGATTTGCTGATCCCGACCCTTTTCAGTTGGGATCGGAGAATTGGGATAATTAAATGTTTATTATTCATGAATCCCCGACCCGGCTGTTGGGGATCGGGACATTGTTGCAATTTTTCAGTAAAGTATGGGGCCTTAATTCCGTCCCAAGTGCAGCCCCAAAACAATTTCTTAAATAATATCGTAACTCAGAGCTTCCAAACTAGCAATCTGCCTACAAACCCAATATTTAGTTTTCATTATTTATTTATTTTTTTGTGGCCCCCTGTTGCCCTGAGATTGAGGAGTACTGTATGTAATCTTAGGTGTTTGATTTTTTTTAAGTTTCCCTTTTGTATTTCTCTAATGCAAACAAAAAAGGTGGGGTGTCAACAGGTGGGCAAGTAGGACTTGGCCACCACTCTCCTTTGGATGTGCCAGTCTGAGCCAGCTGACTACTCACCCAGCGATATTTAGGAGTTTATTTAAAGAGCCGGGTTCTTCTGATCGTGTTTATGCCCAAAATCTGAAAATGGCAATACTTTAACTAGCCATAACTTCCTAATTATACCATTGCCCAGGGCCGAAACTAGGGGGGGGCTAGGGGGGCAGGCGACCTGGGCGCCGGATTGGAGGGGGCGCCGAGACCCCCTAACACCCTCTCCCTATGCGCCAGTGCCGTTTCTTGCGGCGGGCGAGCCGTGCAACCGCACGGGGCGCCCGCCGCGGCACTTCTTTGTACTTTGAAACCCCCTTCTCCCTCCTCCCGAGTGCCCAGCTCGGGGGGGCGGGGTTTCGAAGGGGGAGGGAGAAGGGGGAGCCGCGCAGACGAGGAGGGAGAGGCGGCTGAAGAGCGGCGAGAACCGCTTCAAATGTAAGTCAGCCCCTCTCCCTCCCTCCCTCTCTCTCTCTCCCTCCCTCTCCCCACCACCTGCCGGAATGTGTAAAATGGGGACCTGTCTGCCGCAATGTGTAAGATGGGGACACTTTTTCCTGCCGCAATGTGTAAAATGAGGACCTGTGCCTGCCGCAATGTGTAAAATGGGGACACTTTTTCCTGCCGCAATGTGTAAAATGGGGACACTTGCCTGTCGTACTGTGTAAAATGGGGACACGTGCCTGCCGCAATGTGTAAAATGGGGACACTTTTTCCTGCCGCAATGTGTAAAATGGGGACACCTGTCTACCGCAATGTGTAAAATGGGGTCACCTGTCTGCCGCAATGTGTAAAATGGGGACACTTGCCTGTCGTACTGTGTAAAATGGGGACATGTGTCTGCCGCAATGTGTAAAATGGGGACACCTGTCTGCCGCAATGTGTAAAATGGGGACACCTGTCTGCCGCAATGTGTAAAATGGGGACACCTGTCTGCCGCAATGTGTAAAATGGGGACACTTGCCTGTCGTACTGTGTAAAATGGGGACACGTGTCTGCCGCAATGTGTAAAATGGGGACACTTGCCAGCGTACTGTGTAAAATGGGGACACGTGCCTGCCGCAATGTGTAAAATGGGGACACTTTTTCCTGCCGCAATGTGTAAAATGGGGACACCTGTCTGCCGCAATGTGTAAAATGGGGACACCTGTCTGCCGCAATGTGTAAAATGGGGACACTTGCCTGTCGTACTGTGTAAAATGGGGACACTTTTTCCAGGATATGAAATTTATGTTAGAAAAGGCAATTTTTCAGGTAAAAAAGTTTTATTTTTTTTATTTTCAAATGTTTATTTTTTTTATTTTTTTATTTTTTTATTGTAAAAAGAAATATTATTTTTTTTTGGGGGGGGGGTCAAATGACTACCTTGCCCCGGGTGACAAAAATCCTAGTTTCGGCCCTGCATTGCCCTTTTAAAATTCTGGCAAAAACACAATATAAATACCGGGTTTTAAAACATAATGCTTAGTACATAAACACCTCAATATTCCAAATAACAGAGGCTAATTTCCCGGATTCACACATTTACTCCAGCAATGGCGGCTTGGGTATGTGATAATGAGGATTAGCAGTGACAATGAGGGTCATTCCGAGTTGATTGCACGCTGCGACTTTTTGCAGGCCGTGCGATCAGATAGATGCCGCCTATGGGGGAGTGTATTGTAGCTTAGCAAGTGTGCGATCGCATGTGCAGGGGAGCTGTGCAAAAAAGTTTTGTGTAGTTTCTGAATAGCTCTGTACTTACTCAGCCGCTGCGATCACTTCAGCCTGTCAGGTCCCGGAATTGACATCAGACACCCGCCCTGCAAACGCCTCGACACGTCTGCGTTTCCCTCACCACTCCCAGAAAATGTTGACACCCAGATACGCCTCCATGCTGTCAATCTTCTTGTGGGCTCCACTGCGATGGATTCCCTCGCTGTTCTTGTCGCTGCCTGGCGACGGCCATTGCCGCGCAACAACACGCCTGCTCACTGCCTCCTGCGCGCACGCGCAGTTGTGACCCGTTTGCACGGCTGCGAAAAATTGCAGCGTGCGAACGGGTCGGAATGACCTCCAGTATCCGGTGTGTGCATACAGTATATCGCTGAGCAGACGGAAGAAAGAGGCTCAGTCTCACTCAAGTGAGTCAGCACAAGGAACGTACAACCACATTCTCTTTTATATAGTTATTTTTAAATAACTTTTTAGAAGTCCAAAAATATATTTTCTATAGTTGTAAGAATTTAGGGACTGGTTATAAAACACTTATTGCCGTAAGAGCTTTCATTGTTTGCTTTGCTGTATTTATTCATCCCGTTATCACAAAACACTTCTGTATGGAACCTCAAATTACCCTGAAGAAGCCTTACAGTGAAACGTTGGTGAGAGGAGCTTGGAAGTTCCAGGACTTTGGACAACCAGTTTTGCAGGCAAAACACACCTCCGTCGACTGAGACAAGGTACAAAATGCAATATTGATTGCTAACCAAATTTGGACAAGTGACTCAATTCTAGAAATTCACTATATGAAAAACTGTCAGTATTAAGATACTACCAATTGGGATGCGACTCACATCTAGGAATTTCGGCCCTCATTCCGAGTTGTTCGCTCGCAAGCCGTTTTTAGCAGCTTTGCACACGCTAAGCCTACGCCTACTGGGAGTGAATCTTAGCTTCTTAAAATTGCGAACGAAAGATTCGCAATATTGCGAAAAGACATCTCTGTGCAGTTTCTGAGTAGCTCGAGACTTACTCGGCATCTGCGATCAGTTCAGTGCTTGTCATTCCTGGTTTGACGTCACAAACACACCCAGCGTTCGCCCAGACACTCCTCCGTTTCTCCAGCCACTCCTCCGTTTCTCCAGCCACTCCCGCGGGTTTTTTCCCAGAAACGGTAGCGTTTTTTCACACACACCCATAAAACGGCCAGTTTCCGCCCAGAAACACCCACTTCCTGTCAATCACATTACGATCGCCTGAACGAAGAAAAAGCCGTGAGTAAAATACCTAACTTCATAGCAAATTTACTTGGCGCAGTCGCAGTGCGAACATTGCGCATGCGCACTAAGCGGAAAATCGCTGCGATGCGATGAAATTTACCGAGCGAGCAACTCGGAATGACCACCATGATTTTGCCCAACTGCTAATAAATTTGCTGCTACGATCAACTCAGAATTAGGCCCTTCATACGTATATTTTCACTAACATTTTTTTGATGGACAATTTTTGTTAAGCATCCAAGAGGAGCCTCAATTTTTATCAATAATTATCAATTTTTATTAAACACTTTCACAAAGACAAATATTTTTTTTTATTAATTTTTTTTCTTTTCTCCTCCTCCTCTCTTTCTATCCTCTTCCCAGTGGCGTAACTAGAAATTTTTCTCCCCCAAGCCAAAAAATTATTCGCCACCCCCCCCCATCCCCCATAATTGGCACTATTAAAGGGATAAATGTGCGCGCGGCGCAAAATAGGGGCGTGGCTTCGTTGGAATGGGCGTGGCTTCGCATAAAGGGGCGTGACATTGCAGGAAAAGACTACGTTATACCCTAGTTTTCCAACCTGCACTCCCAGACGTTAGCCACCACGGGAAAGAAAAATAATCATGATTCATGCCCCTCACATTATTTGTCATTTTTCCTCCTTATAGTAATGCCCAGTATACATTATGCCACATACTGCAATGGCTCTTAGACATTATGCCACACACAATAATGCACATGACACAATATGCACACACTGTAATGCCCCCGACACATTATGCCACACACCGTAATGCCTGTGACACATTATGACACGCATTGCAATGCCCGTTATACATTATGCTACACACCGCAATGTCCGTGACACATTATGCCACACACCGTAATGCCCATTACACGTTAAGTCCTACAGTAAGGCTTCTAATTACTTTTAAATTACCTGCTTGTTGCCAGGGGTTTCATGCACTGGGTGTCATGCTCATTGCCAGGGGTTTAATGCACTGGGTGTCATGCTCGTTGCCAGGGGTTTCATGCACTGGGTGTCATGCTTGTTGCCAGGGGTTTCATGCTCTTGGTTCCATGCACGGTGCCAGGGGTTTTCATGCTCAGGGGTTTCATGCACTGGGTGTCATGCTCGTTGCCAGGGGTTTCATGCACTGGGTGTCATGCTCGTTGCCAGGGGTTTCATGCACTGGGTGTCATGCTCATTGCCAGGGGTTTCATGCACTGGGTGTCATGCTTGTTGCCAGGGGTTTCATGCACTGGGTGTCATGCTCGTTGCCAGGGGTTTCATGCACTGGGTGTCATGCTCGTTGCTAGGGGTTTCATGCACTGGGCGTCATGCTCGTTGCCAGGGGTTTCATGCTCTTGGTTCCATGCACGGTGCCAGGGGTTTTCATGCTCAGGGTGTCATGCTCGTTGCCAGGGGTATCATGCACTGGGTGTCATGCTCGTTGCCAGGTGTTTCATGCACTGGGTGTCATGCTCGTTGCCAGGGGTTTCATGCACTGGGTGTCATGCTCGTTGCTAGGGGGTAGTGCTTGTTGCTAGGGCTGTGCTCCCAGTGCTACATATGTCCCCAGTGCCAGATATTCCCCCACGGTGCCAGGTACTCACATGCCCCCAGTCAAAATATAGGCCCCCCCCGCTATGTGCCAGGTACACATATACCCCCCCAGTGCCACATATGCCCCCAGTGCCACATAGGCCCCCAGTGCCAGATATTCCCCCACAGTGCCACATATGCCCCCAGTGCCAGTCCCCCCCCCCCAGTGCCACATATGCCCCCAGTGCCAGATATTCCCCCCCAGTGCCAGATATCCCCCCCAGTGCCACATATGCCCCAGTGCCACATATGCCCCCTCAGTGCGTGCCCCCCCCGCCACCCCCCCCCCCCCCCCCCCGCTGTTTTGTGTTGGAGGGACACGGAGGGCACAGCGCGCGCCTCTCCTATGTCCTTCCGCGGGTCTTATAAAGGAAGTGCCGGTTCGTGAGTCAATCAGAGCTCACGAACGGCACTTCCTTTATTAGACCCACGGCCGCCGGAGACGCAGGAGGGACACAGGAGAGGCGCGCGCTGTGCCCTCCGTGTCCCTCCTTACAGCAGGGAGGGTTAGTAAGAGCAGATTGACATGCGGACGCTCGTCTGCATGTCAATCTGCGCTAAATCAGTGGCGCCCCCGCAGCCCCTCGCCCCCAAGCAACCGCGAGGGCTGCGGGGGCAGTAGTTACGCCACTGCCTCTCCCTCTCCCCCTATCTGTCCCTTCACCTTTTTTTCTTCTTTCCATGTCAATGCACTATGTAACAATTTGATGATAGCCATCTGTTGGAAACAAATAAAACTATTTTTATCTACTTTTAGTTTATACAATCTGTATTATTAATTTTTAAACACTGTTACCATAGAAGGTTTTTGCGCTGGAATACACACTTTCTACATATAGCTACTTCCTCAGGGGACTGGGGATTTCCCCTATTCCATAAGTAGCATACCCTATATGGTTATATTACTTGTTTTACTAGTCAGCGCAGCCATTGTTCCACATCTCTGTATGGAACACCTTATTATTTATCAAGTAGTGCGGCAGTATTATTTATTATTTATTTATTAACAGTTTGTTATATAGCGCAGCAAATTCCGTTGCGCTTTACAATTGGAAATAACAATGATATAACAAAACTGAGTAATAACAAACCGTCATGGAGGTAGGAAGGCCCTGCTCGTAAGCTTACAATCTATAGGGAAATAGGCATAGATACACAAGGATAGGTGCTATCTATCGCATAGTTGTCCACCAGATTGTAAAGGTTCTTGGTGGGCTGTATGATATGGTCACACAGCAATGATGAACCAGGGTCGAGAAGAAGGATGAGAAGATGTGAGGATATGTGTGGACTGTGCAGAGTGGATGCAACTTGATAGGAAGGTTTATGAAAGTTGTGTGGGCGGTTCTGGAATTTGATATGCTAGCCTAAAGAGGTGAGTTTTCAGGGAACGCTTGAAGGTTTGGAGACTAGAGGACAGTCTTATTGTGCATAAATTCACATCTAAGCTTGTTGGCTATTGTCAGCATTACCATAACTTTTACATTCAAAATATAATCTTCTGCACAGCCCCGCTGCACTATACAGCCTCTAGTTGGGTGCACCAGCCATACACAAACCTCCTCTAGCGACACGCTGTGTACTGTACCATAGATTGCACCTGCTGGTGTTGAACACACCCTTTGGTGGAGATACACCCGGCCGTTAACCTGTAATTATTTTTCAAAAGTAGGCAAGTATGAGTTACGAGCTCCTGCAAGATCTGCCACCGCTCTTCCTACCTTAATAACCACAGATTAGGTGACCTGTATGGTGGAGAGAATTTTTGTATAATTATACAACTATACGTTGTTGAACCTCCAAAAAAAAAATTATTCAAAATGTAGCAGCAGCAGGCTTGGACTGGCCCACCGGGGTACAGCGGAAACCACCGGTGGGCCCCACTGTCTGGGGGCCCACCTCCTGCTCCAAGGATCAGGTTCCAGACTGTGCACTTGAATTATACAATATACATGTTACCTTATATTGGACTATGGTGTATTTTCTAGAGTGCATTATACATTATACATATGTTACCTTATACTGGACTATAGTGTATTTTCTACAGTGCATTATTATACATTATACATATGTTACCTTATACTGGACTATGGTGTATTTTCTACAGTGCATTATACATTATACATATGTTACCTTATACTGGACTATGGTGTATTTTCTACAGTGCATTATACATTATACATATGTTACCTTATACTGGACTATGGTGTATTCTCTACAGTGCATTATACATTATACATATGTTACCTTATACTGGACTATGGTGTATTTTCTACAGTGCATTATTATACATTATACATATGTTACCTTATACTGGACTATGGTGTATTTTCTACAGTGCATTATACATTATACATATGTTACCTTATACTGGACTATGGTGTATTTTCTACAGTACATTATACATTATACATATGTTACCTTATACTAGACTATAGTGTATTTTCTACAGTGCATTATACATTATACATATGTTACCTTATACTAGACTATGGTGTATTTTCTACAGTACATTATACATATGTTACCTTATACTGGACTATAGTGTATTTTCTACAGTGCATTATTATACATTATACATATGTTACCTTATACTGGACTATGGTGTATTTTCTACAGTGCATTATACATTATACATATGTTACCTTATACTGGACTATGGTGTATTTTCTACAGTGCATTATACATTATACATATGTTACCTTATACTGGACTATGGTGCATTCTCTACAGTGCATTATTATACATTATACATATGTTACCTTATACTGGACTATGGTGTATTCTCTACAGTGCATTATACATTATACATATGTTACCTTATACTGGACTATGGTGTATTTTCTACAGTGCATTATTATACATTATACATATGTTACCTTATACTGGACTATGGTGTATTTTCTACAGTGCATTATACATTATACATATGTTACCTTATACTGGACTATGGTGTATTTTCTACAGTACATTATACATTATACATATGTTACCTTATACTAGACTATAGTGTATTTTCTACAGTGCATTATACATTATACATATGTTACCTTATACTGGACTATGGTGTATTTTCTACAGTACATTATACATATGTTACCTTATACTGGACTATAGTGTATTTTCTACAGTGCATTATTATACATTATACATATGTTACCTTATACTGGACTATGGTGTATTTTCTACAGTGCATTATACATTATACATATGTTACCTTATACTGGACTATGGTGTATTTTCTACAGTGCATTATACATTATACATATGTTACCTTATACTGGACTATGGTGCATTCTCTACAGTGCATTATTATACATTATACATATGTTACCTTATACTGGACTATGGTGTATTTTCTACAGTGCATTATACATTATACATATGTTACCTTATACTGGACTATGGTGTATTTTCTACAGTGCATTATACATTATACATATGTTACCTTATACTGGACTATGGTGCATTCTCTACAGTGCATTATTATACATTATACATATGTTACCTTATACTGGACTATGGTGTATTCTCTACAGTGCATTATACATTATACATATGTTACCTTATACTGGACTATGGTGTATTCTCTACAGTGCATTATACATTATACATATGTTACCTTATACTAGACTATGGTGTATTCTCTACAGTGCATTGCTGTTATTAATCTGTTATTAATCTGGTACATTATCATGCATGCAGCAGCTGAATTTACTGTATATATTTATGAAGGGGCCCAAAAGTTGCACTCTGGTTAGTCAAACCAATGAGGTGGCAGGCCACACCCCCTTTGCAGACTGGCCACACCCCTAATATAGGCCCCTACCACTGCATTCCCCCGGTGGGCCCTACATACCCCATTCCTACGCTGAACAGCAGTCCATAATATATGAAACACACAATGAATCTAAAGATAGCGGCATCCGCTGCTGATATCTACCACAATATCGGGCAAATGACCCTAATATTTATAAGCATAATGCAGCCCAAAAATACCAAAATAATCATTTAAAATGTAAAAAATGAAGGGATCATAAAAGAGGCACAACAGCAACTGCAATCAGACAATGGCTGCTCTCAGTACTTGTGGCAGCCGACCGCACAGACCGTTCTCACTGACTGTAGCTGTTCAGCCTGAGTGCAGATTGGCTCAGTGATCCTGGCATTTGTCGCTCAGACTGAACAGGCAGGATCACTATGTGCGTGGTGACCCTGACCTGGACTCCAGTATTACTGGCAGTACCACAGGATTACTGTATCTGCGAGACTGGAAAACCGCCTGTACAGGTGCGGCAGCTATGAAATCATCCAGTCACACATTTGTGCTGGAGTCTTGGGGACACTCTAAGGGGCTAATTCAGACCTGATCACTAGGCTGCGTTTTCGTACAGCCTGCGATCAGGTCTAAACTGCGCATGCACCGCAATGTTGTATGGGTACAAAGCAGAACGCCGCTCAGCGATGGGTTTGTGCGAAGAATCCATTCGCACGGGCGATAGCAAGGAGGTTGACAGGAAGAGGGCGTTTGTGGGTGGCAACTGACCGTTTTCAGCGCGTGGTTGGTAAAACGCAGGCGTGTCAAAGCGTTTTCAGGGCGGGTGTCTGACGTCAATTCCGGTCCCGGACAGGCTGAAGTGATCGCAGCGGCTGAGTAAGTCCTGGGCTGCGCAGAGACTGCACAAGATCTGTTCGTACAGCTCTGCTACACATGCGTTCGCACACTTGCACAGCTAAAATACACTCCCCCTGTAGGCGGCGACTATCTGATCGCAGCACTGCAAAAATCACCTACTAGCAATCAGGTCTGAATTAGTCCCAAAGTCTCCAGCACGATGAGCCTTGCTTAAAATACGCTTACATACAGAGGTAAGTTAAAGCACCTTCAAAACTTAGGGGTATATTCAATTACCGCCGAAGAGACATCAGAAGGGAAAACTCCCGATGATTCTTCGATTTTCTTTTCCCCCAGGATATTCAATTTGAACACCCGAAAAAAAGAACTTTTATTCTTTACCCGAAAACACACAGGTTCAGTGAAACCTGTGTGTTTTTGGCAGAAACAGACCCGTTTTCAGGTGAAAACGGGGCTGTTTTCGGGGATTTTGCTTCGCCTGCAGGTGAAACAAATCCCTGATAAGCCGTGGCACGCGCCGGCTTATCGGGGCTAATTTAATAGCCCCCCCCCCAGCAATACTTTTACACAGTGAGCGCAGGTAATTGAATATCCCCCTTAAACCGTCTTAGACTTGGGAACCCATTCTAAGCCACCAGGATGGGGGAGGTGGATGATATGAATTAATAAAAGTTGTTTAAACTGTTGCTCTGGGATGTGGCGCAAAACTGGACTACAGATACCATTATATCCAAAGCATGCAGCATGGCAGCTCTGTAACAGGAAATAAATAAGTTCTAACCTCGTCAGCGTATGTAGACGCTGCAAATAATGGAAAATGATAAAGCACAGGGTTAAGGGCATGTATAATCACAGTAAAGTAATCAGAAGGCGGTTAACCTCACACGAAACTTATTTCAGACATTTAACCCCCTTTCTGCCATAGAGCTCTGCAGTCTCTTGTAAGCAGTCCGTAAGAAAAGTGTGACATCACCTCAGATACAGGTCACCTCTACACAATCCTCGGTGCGCTATTGTTATGTGTAACCATAGAGAGGGCTAAGAGTCTATGAGAGTGCGTGCAAATACTGCATTTTGTTTATTCTACGCACTCCACAGACCGGCCGACCTCTTCCCCGCACCTGCATGCCGAGACCTCAAATGAAATTATAGCGCTTTTCACAGGCAAAAGCAAACAGTGATATTCAAACTATTTCTTCAAGGTTCAGCGACTGACGTCTGTGGGAATAAATAAACAGTTTAATTATCTGAATACGACAATAATGACAATAGCATACCTTTATAAACAGAGCTGAACTGTTAGTATCACCCTGTCTGCATTATGTGTTCCACCTGGGCCTCTGAGAACTACAATGTGTGAAAATAAAGGAAAAAATCTACAAAAAAAATTCTAAACTTTAATCCAGATTTTTAACAATACGGCATCAACTGATAATCAGGGAACTTCCAGTCTGTACAGAGAAACATGATCCGCAGGACTCCAGAGGCCAAGCCGGTCTTTGTGCTTTTCCGCTGCTGTTTGTCCCAGGTAGACGGGTAGAGAAGGCCTCTCGTGTATTATACAACTGGGCACAGGGAGAGAATGTCATCATTTAGTAGCTACAGAAACTCTTTACACAGGTTTTCCACTTTAAAATCAATTTGACTAAATACTTCCCTGCTCAATAAAAATACAGTATTGCGGGTTCCCCCTATGTGCCATCCTGCTGCTGGTGCCCAGGAGAAAAACGGGGCTTACAATATCTCCATCTGCCCTTTCGGCTCGCATTGGCCTGTTTCTGCCAAAGGAGAATGGCTGGGATCTGTGTTGAATACAACAACAACTAGGGGAATTCCCAGGGTAAACGCTCTCACCAAAGTACTATCATTGGGAAGAAAAAGGTTGTCTCTTTTAGTACATTATATTTTTATGTGGAAAATTCCTTTAACTGAGGAAGCTCATACCGGATGTAAGGAATATATGAACTGCTTTGCCAGCTTATGAGTTAATTCATTTCATCACAGTGGTTCTACACAACAGCAAAACATCTACAGGCTATATGGATTACTAGCAAGTACAACTGCTTATTTTTATTAAATGGCATTGTTCCGCACAAACACTACACAGGATAGTCCAGAGTTCTCATTTCATTGTTTTGTACTGTGCGTTGTTCATCTTAGACGTATGCTCACAGGCCCTGATTCAGGTTTGTAAGTAAAGCAAAAAAGCAAACAACCAGGTAAAACCAGGCTGCTCTGCAGGTGGGATAGATGTAACATGTGCAGAGAGATTTAGATTTAGGTGGGGTGTGTTCAGAATTGCAGTGTAAAACTAAAGCTGTCTATCTTTTGTGGGCTACATGCAAAAGCAGCCAGTATTTACCCTGCACAGAAAACCAATAACCCACCCCAATGTTAATCTCTCTGCACATTACATCTGCCCCACCTGCAGTGCAACATGGTAATGCCCAGTTGCTAACTTTTTTGCTTTACTTACAAACACGAAATAATCAAAACAGGAAAACAGTGACTTACAGTTGAAGACAATTTAGGACAAGTACAGGGTAATTAAACATAACTACATCAGCAGATGACACGGAGATAAGTATCAGGGTGGCCAAAAACTGCAGCATTTGGGGAAGTTGAGGATTATTAAAGTAAGAAAAGGATTAAGCACATGAGGGAAGAGGGCCCTACCGTGAAAGCTTACATTCTAAAGGGAAGGGGCAGACAGACAGGGGTGACACAGATGGGGTAGACCGTACGTGGGACAGTGGGTTAGGATGAGATTTGGCTGGGTTTAGTATAGAGATGAGCGGGTTCGGTTTCTCTGAATCCGAACCCGCCCGAACTTCATGTTTTTTTTCACGGGTCCGAGCGACTCGGATCTTCCCGCCTTGCTCGGTTAACCCGAGCGCGCCCGAACGTCATCATGACGCTGTCGGATTCTCGCGAGGCTCGGATTCTATCGCGAGACTCGGATTCTATATAAGGAGCCGCGCGTCGCCGCCATTTTCACACGTGCATTGAGATTGATAGGGAGAGGACGTGGCTGGCGTCCTCTCCATTTAGATTAGGGTTGAGAGAGAGAGAGAGAGATTGACCTGAGGCTGTGATACTGTAGAAGAGAGTGCAGAGTTTAGTGACTGACGACCACAGTGACCACCAGACAGTGCAGTTGTTTGTTTTATTTAATATATCCGTTCTCTGCCTGAAAAAAACGATACACACAGTGACTCAGTCACATACCATATCTGTGTGCACTGCTCAGCCCAGTGTGCTGCATCAATGTATATATATATCTGACTGTGCTCAGCTCACACAGCTTATAATTGTGGGGGAGACTGGGGAGCACTGCAGTGCCAGTTATAGGTTATAGCAGGAGCCAGGAGTACATAATATTATATTAAAATTAAACAGTGCACACTTTTGCTGCAGGAGTGCCACTGCCAGTGTGACTAGTGACCAGTGACCTGACCACCAGTATATATAATATTAGTAGTATACTATCTCTTTATCAACCAGTCTATATTAGCAGCAGACACAGTACAGTGCGGTAGTTCACGGCTGTGGCTACCTCTGTGTCGGCACTCGGCAGCCCGTCCATAATTGTATATACCACCTAACCGTGGTTTTTTTTTCTTTCTTTATAGTCATACTAGTTACGAGTATACTATCTCTTTATCAACCAGTCTATATTAGCAGCAGACACAGTACAGTGCGGTAGTTCACGGCTGTGGCTACCTCTGTGTCGGCACTCGGCAGCCCGTCCATAATTGTATATACCACCTAACCGTGGTTTTTTTTTCTTCCTTTATACATACATACTAGTTACGAGTATACTATCTCTTTATCAACCAGTCTATATATTAGCAGCAGACACAGTACAGTGCGGTAGTGCACGGCTGTGGCTACCTCTGTGTCGGCACTCGGCAGCCCGTCCATAATTGTATATACCACCTAACCGTGGTTTTTTTTTCTTTCTTTATACATACATACTAGTTACGAGTATACTATCTCTTTATCAACCAGTCTATATATTAGCAGCAGACACAGTACAGTGCGGTAGTTCACGGCTGTGGCTACCTCTGTGTCGGCACTCGGCAGCCCGTCCATAATTGTATATACCACCTAACCGTGGGTTTTTTTTCTTTCTTTATACATACATACTAGTTACGAGTATACTATCTCTTTATCAACCAGTCTATATTAGCAGCAGACACAGTACAGTGCGGTAGTTCACGGCTGTGGCTACCTCTGTGTCAGCACTCGGCAGCCCGTCCATAATTGTATATACCACCTAACCGTGGTTTTTTTTTTCTTTCTTTATACATACATACTAGTTACGAGTATACTATCTCTTTATCAACCAGTCTATATATTAGCAGCAGACACAGTACAGTGCGGTAGTTCACGGCTGTGGCTACCTCTGTGTCGGCACTCGGCAGCCCGTCCATAATTGTATATACCACCTAACCGTGTTTTTTTTTTCTTTCTTTATACATACATACTAGTTACGAGTATACTATCTCTTTATCAACCAGTCTATATATTAGCAGCAGACACAGTACAGTGCGGTAGTTCACGGCTGTGGCTACCTCTGTGTCGGCACTCGGCAGCCCGTCCATAATTGTATATACCACCTAACCGTGTTTTTTTTTTCTTTCTTTATACATACATACTAGTTACGAGTATACTATCTCTTTATCAACCAGTCTATATTAGCAGCAGACACAGTACAGTGCGGTAGTTCACGGCTGTGGCTACCTCTGTGTCGGCACTCGGCAGCCCGTCCATAATTGTATATACCACCTAACCGTGGTTTTTTTTTCTTTCTTTATACATACATACTAGTTACGAGTATACTATCTCTTTATCAACCAGTCTATATATTAGCAGCAGACACAGTACAGTGCGGTAGTTCACGGCTGTGGCTACCTCTGTGTCGGCACTCGGCAGCCCGTCCATAATTGTATATACCACCTAACCGTGGTTTTTTTTTCTTTCTTTATACATACATACTAGTTACGAGTATACTATCTCTTTATCAACCAGTCTATATATTAGCAGCAGACACAGTACAGTGCGGTAGTTCACGGCTGTGGCTACCTCTGTGTCGGCACTCGGCAGCCCGTCCATAATTGTATATACCACCTAACCGTGGTTTTTTTTTCTTTCTTTATAGTCATACTAGTTACGAGTATACTATCTCTTTATCAACCAGTCTATATTAGCAGCAGACACAGTACAGTGCGGTAGTTCACGGCTGTGGCTACCTCTGTGTCGGCACTCGGCAGCCCGTCCATAATTGTATATACCACCTAACCGTGGTTTTTTTTTCTTTCTTTATACATACATACTAGTTACGAGTATACTATCTCTTTATCAACCAGTCTATATTAGCAGCAGACACAGTACAGTGCGGTAGTTCACGGCTGTGGCTACCTCTGTGTCGGCACTCGGCAGCCCGTCCATAATTGTATATACCACCTAACCGTGGTTTTTTTTTCTTTCTTTATACATACATACTAGTTACGAGTATACTATCTCTTTATCAACCAGTCTATATATTAGCAGCAGACACAGTACAGTGCGGTAGTTCACGGCTGTGGCTACCTCTGTGTCGGCACTCGGCAGCCCGTCCATAATTGTATATACCACCTAACCGTGGTTTTTTTTTCTTTCTTTATACATACATACTAGTTACGAGTATACTATCTCTTTATCAACCAGTCTATATATTAGCAGCAGACACAGTACAGTGCGGTAGTTCACGGCTGTGGCTACCTCTGTGTCGGCACTCGGCAGCCCGTCCATAATTGTATATACCACCTAACCGTGGTTTTTTTTTCTTTCTTTATAGTCATACTAGTTACGAGTATACTATCTCTTTATCAACCAGTCTATATTAGCAGCAGACACAGTACAGTGCGGTAGTTCACGGCTGTGGCTACCTCTGTGTCGGCACTCGGCAGCCCGTCCATAATTGTATATACCACCTAACCGTGGTTTTTTTTTCTTTCTTTATACATACATACTAGTTACGAGTATACTATCTCTTTATCAACCAGTCTATATATTAGCAGCAGACACAGTACAGTGCGGTAGTTCACGGCTGTGGCTACCTCTGTGTCGGCACTCGGCAGCCCGTCCATAATTGTATGTACCACCTAACCGTGGTTTTTTTTTCTTTCTTTATACATACATACTAGTTACGAGTATACTATCTCTTTATCAACCAGTCTATATATTAGCAGCAGACACAGTACAGTGCGGTAGTTCACGGCTGTGGCTACCTCTGTGTCGGCACTCGGCAGGCAGTCCGTCCATAATTGTATACCACCTAACCGTGGTTTTTTTTTCTTTCTTCTTTATACATACATAGTTACATAGACATCTCTTTATCAACCAGTCTATATTAGCAGCAGACACAGTACAGTACGGTAGTTCACGGCTGTGGCTACCTCTGTGTCTGCACTCGGCAGGCAGTCCATAATTGTATACTAGTATCCATCTCCATTGTTTACCTGAGGTGCCTTTTAGTTGTGCCTATTAAAATATGGAGAACAAAAATGTTGAGGTTCCAAAATTAGGGAAAGATCAAGATCCACTTCCACCTCGTGCTGAAGCTGCTGCCACTAGTCATGGCCGAGACGATGAAATGCCAGCAACGTCGTCTGCCAAGGCCGATGCCCAATGTCATAGTACAGAGCATGTCAAATCCAAAACACCAAATATCAGAAAAAAAAGGACTCCAAAACCTAAAATAAAATTGTCGGAGGAGAAGCGTAAACTTGCCAATATGCCATTTACGACACGGAGTGGCAAGGAACGGCTGAGGCCCTGGCCTATGTTCATGGCTAGTGGTTCAGCTTCACATGAGGATGGAAGCACTCAGCCTCTCGCTAGAAAAATGAAAAGACTCAAGCTGGCAAAAGCAGCACAGCAAAGAACTGTGCATTCTTCGAAATCCCAAATCCACAAGGAGAGTCCAATTGTGTCGGTTGCGATGCCTGACCTTCCCAACACTGGACGTGAAGAGCATGCGCCTTCCACCATTTGCACGCCCCCTGCAAGTGCTGGAAGGAGCACCCGCAGTCCAGTTCCTGATAGTCAGATTGAAGATGTCAGTGTTGAAGTACACCAGGATGAGGAGGATATGGGTGTTGCTGGCGCTGGGGAGGAAATTGACCAGGAGGATTCTGATGGTGAGGTGGTTTGTTTAAGTCAGGCACCCGGGGAGACACCTGTTGTCCGTGGGAGGAATATGGCCGTTGACATGCCAGGTGAAAATACCAAAAAAATCAGCTCTTCGGTGTGGAGGTATTTCACCAGAAATGCGGACAACAGGTGTCAAGCCGTGTGTTCCCTTTGTCAAGCTGTAATAAGTAGGGGTAAGGACGTTAACCACCTCGGAACATCCTCCCTTATACGTCACCTGCAGCGCATTCATAATAAGTCAGTGACAAGTTCAAAAACTTTGGGTGACAGCGGAAGCAGTCCACTGACCAGTAAATCCCTTCCTCTTGTAACCAAGCTCACGCAAACCACCCCACCAACTCCCTCAGTGTCAATTTCCTCCTTCCCCAGGAATGCCAATAGTCCTGCAGGCCATGTCACTGGCAATTCTGACGAATCCTCTCCTGCCTGGGATTCCTCCGATGCATCCTTGCGTGTAACGCCTACTGCTGCTGGCGCTGCTGTTGTTGCCGCTGGGAGTCGATGGTCATCCCAGAGGGGAAGTCGTAAGCCCACTTGTACTACTTCCAGTAAGCAATTGACTGTTCAACAGTCCTTTGCGAGGAAGATGAAATATCACAGCAGTCATCCTACTGCAAAGCGGATAACTGAGGCCTTGACAACTATGTTGGTGTTAGACGTGCGTCCGGTATCCGCCGTTAGTTCACAGGGAACTAGACAATTTATTGAGGCAGTGTGCCCCCGTTACCAAATGCCATCTAGGTTCCACTTCTCTAGGCAGGCGATACCGAGAATGTACACGGACGTCAGAAAAAGACTCACCAGTGTCCTAAAAAATGCAGTTGTACCCAATGTCCACTTAACCACGGACATGTGGACAAGTGGAGCAGGGCAGGGTCAGGACTATATGACTGTGACAGCCCACTGGGTAGATGTATGGACTCCCGCCGCAACAACAGCAGCGGCGGCACCAGTAGCAGCATCTCGCAAACGCCAACTCTTTCCTAGGCAGGCTACGCTTTGTATCACCGCTTTCCAGAATACGCACACAGCTGAAAACCTCTTACGGCAACTGAGGAAGATCATCGCGGAATGGCTTACCCCAATTGGACTCTCCTGTGGATTTGTGGCATCGGACAACGCCAGCAATATTGTGTGTGCATTAAATATGGGCAAATTCCAGCACGTCCCATGTTTTGCACATACCTTGAATTTGGTGGTGCAGAATTTTTTAAAAAACGACAGGGGCGTGCAAGAGATGCTGTCGGTGGCCAGAAGAATTGCGGGACACTTTCGGCGTACAGGCACCACGTACAGAAGACTGGAGCACCACCAAAAACTACTGAACCTGCCCTGCCATCATCTGAAGCAAGAAGTGGTAACGAGGTGGAATTCAACCCTCTATATGCTTCAGAGGTTGGAGGAGCAGCAAAAGGCCATTCAAGCCTATACAATTGAGCACGATATAGTAGGTGGAATGCACCTGTCTCAAGCGCAGTGGAGAATGATTTCAACGTTGTGCAAGGTTCTGATGCCCTTTGAACTTGCCACACGTGAAGTCAGTTCAGACACTGCCAGCCTGAGTCAGGTCATTCCCCTCATCAGGCTTTTGCAGAAGAAGCTGGAGACATTGAAGGAGGAGCTAACACGGAGCGATTCCGCTAGGCATGTGGGACTTGTGGATGGAGCCCTTAATTCGCTTAACAAGGATTCACGGGTGGTCAATCTGTTGAAATCAGAGCACTACATTTTGGCCACCGTGCTCGATCCTAGATTTAAAGCCTACCTTGGATCTCTCTTTCCGGCAGACACAAGTCTGCTGGGGTTGAAAGACCTGCTGGTGACAAAATTGTCAAGTCAAGCGGAACGCGACCTGTCAACATCTCCTCCTTCACATTCTCCCGCAACTGGGGGTGCGAGGAAAAGGCTCAGAATTCCGAGCCTACCCGCTGGCGGTGATGCAGGGCAGTCTGGAGCGACTGCTGATGCTGACATCTGGTCCGGACTGAAGGACCTGACAACGATTACGGACATGTCGTCTACTGTCACTGCATATGATTCTCTCAACATTGATAGAATGGTGGAGGATTATATGAGTGACCGCATCCAAGTAGGCACGTCACACAGTCCGTACTTATACTGGCAGGAAAAAGAGGCAATTTGGAGGCCCTTGCACAAACTGGCTTTATTCTACCTAAGTTGCCCTCCCACAAGTGTGTACTCCGAAAGAGTGTTTAGTGCCGCCGCTCACCTTGTCAGCAATCGGCGTACGAGGTTACATCCAGAAAATGTGGAGAAGATGATGTTCATTAAAATGAATTATAATCAATTCCTCCGCGGAGACATTGACCAGCAGCAATTGCCTCCACAAAGTACACAGGGAGCTGAGATGGTGGATTCCAGTGGGGACGAATTGATAATCTGTGAGGAGGGGGATGTACACGGTGATATATCGGAGGGTGATGATGAGGTGGACATCTTGCCTCTGTAGAGCCAGTTTGTGCAAGGAGAGATTAATTGCTTCTTTTTTGGGGGGGGTCCAAACCAACCCGTCATATCAGTCACAGTCGTGTGGCAGACCCTGTCACTGAAATGATGGGTTGGTTAAAGTGTGCATGTCCTGTTTTGTTTATACAACATAAGGGTGGGTGGGAGGGCCCAAGGACAATTCCATCTTGCACCTCTTTTTTCTTTTCTTTTTCTTTGCATCATGTGCTGATTGGGGAGGGTTTTTTGGAAGGGACATCCTGCGTGACACTGCAGTGCCACTCCTAAATGGGCCCGGTGTTTGTGTCGGCCACTAGGGTCGCTAATCTTACTCACACAGTCAGCTACCTCATTGCGCCTCTTTTTTTCTTTGCGTCATGTGCTGTTTGGGGAGGGTTTTTTGGAAGGGACATCCTGCGTGACACTGCAGTGCCACTCCTAGATGGGCCCGGTGTTTGTGTCGGCCACTAGGGTCGCTAATCTTACTCACACAGCTACCTCATTGCGCCTCTTTTTTTCTTTGCGTCATGTGCTGTTTGGGGAGGGTTTTTTGGAAGGGACATCCTGCGTGACACTGCAGTGCCACTCCTAGATGGGCCCGGTGTTTGTGTCGGCCACTAGGGTCGCTTATCTTACTCACACAGCGACCTCGGTGCAAATTTTAGGACTAAAAATAATATTGTGAGGTGTGAGGTATTCAGAATAGACTGAAAATGAGTGTAAATTATGGTTTTTGAGGTTAATAATACTTTGGGATCAAAATGACCCCCAAATTCTATGATTTAAGCTGTTTTTTAGTGTTTTTTGAAAAAAACACCCGAATCCAAAACACACCCGAATCCGACAAAAAAAATTCGGTGAGGTTTTGCCAAAACGCGTTCGAACCCAAAACACGGCCGCGGAACCGAACACAAAACCAAAACACAAAACCCGAAAAATTTCAGGCGCTCATCTCTAGTTTAGTAAAGAAGTGGGTCTTAAGAGCCCGTTTGAAGTTCTGCAGAGAGTCTGAGGGGGAGAGGTAGAGAATTCCAGAGTAAGGGAGCAACACGTGAGAAATTTTGGAGATAGGAGTTGGAGGAAGTAATCAGAAGACAGGAGCAGAGCGAAGAGGACGGGTGGGAGTGTAAAGGGAGATAAGGTCAGAGATGTAGATGGGAGAGGAGTGGGTGAGGGCTTTGTAAGTGAGTGTGAGAAGCTTGAATTGGTTTCTGAAAGGGAAGGGGAGCCAGTGAAGGTCTTGTAGGAGAGGAGATGTGGATGTAGTGCGTTTGGTGAGGAAAATGAGCCGGGCAGCAGCATTGAGGATAGATTGGAGTGGAGAGAGGTAATTGTCAGGGATGCCAGTTAGGAGATTGCAGTAGTCCAGTCTAGATATGATAATAGACTGGATAATTATCTTGGTGGCATCCTTGGTCAGAAAGGGTCTAATCCTGGAAATATTTTTGAGATGAAAATGACAGGTTTGGAGAAGTGCTGAATGTGTGGTTTGAAGGAGAGGGAGGCGTCAAGGATTACTGCAAGACAGCGTACTTGGGGGCTAGAGGAGATAGTAGTGCCATCAATAGATAATGAGATTGTGGGAGGTGAGGTTGTGCGGGAGGGTGGGAAGATGATCAGCTCAGTCTTGGACATGTTGAGTTTAAGAAAGCGCTGGGACATCCAGGAAGAGATAGCAGAAAGACAGTTGGAGGTACGAGTGAGAAAAGCCGGGGAGAGATCACGGGAGTAAAAGGTAGATTTGAGTCTCATCAGCATAGAGGTGATATTGGAAGTTAAAAGAACTAATGAGTTCACCTAAAGAGAACGTACAGAGAGAGAAAAGGAGAGGACCAAGAACAGAACCTTGGGGGACACCAACAGTTAGTGGAAGTGTGTGTGTGTGTGGGGGGGGGGGGGGGGGTAGAGTCATGAGAGGAGACAGAGAAGGAACGATCAGAGAGGTAGGAGGACAGCCAGGAGAGGGCAGTATCACGCAGACCACGAGAGTGAAGGAGGAGAGCATCCTTGCATAAGGAGAGAGTGGTCCACAGTGTCCAAAGCAGCAGAGAGATCAAGAAGAATAAGCAGAGAGTAGGGGACCTTAGATTTGGCTGCATGAGGTCATTGCAGACTATGTGAGGGCTGTTTCGGTGGAGTGGAGAGGACAAAACCAGACTGGAATGGGTCATGCAGTGAATGGGAGGGAAGAAAGACAGTGAGATGGGTCGGTAGTTGGAGAGGTTGTTTGGATCAAGGGTAGGTTTTTTTAAGAATAGGGGAGACAAAAGCATGCTTGACGGCAGAGGGGACAGTGCCTGATGAGAGGGAGAGATTGAGAAGGTGGGAAAGATGGGAATAGGCAGAAGGAGAGAGGTAGCGGAGGAGGTGGGGGGGGATATGGTCAAGTGGGGAGGTGGTGGGGGGAGGAACGGATGAGGGCCATGACTTCCTCACCAGATACATCAGAGAAAGATGTCAGAGTTGGTGAAAGGGAAGGGAAGGGGACGGGTGGTAAGGGATGGGTGGTGGCTGGTTGCTGGTCTGGTGGGATGTGATGTCCTGACGTATGGCGTCAATCTTGGATGTAAAATAAGTGGCAAAGTCAAGAGCAGACAATGAGGATGGGAGAGAAGGTGGTGGTGGGTAGAGGAGGGAGTTGACAGTGGCAAAGAGGCGCCGGGGGTTGGAAGACTGGGAGAGATGAGAATTTTGAAGTATAATTGTCTAGCGAGGGAAAGGGCAGCACTGAAGGATGAGAGCATAAGTTTGAAATGGAGGAAGTCTGCCTTAGAGCGTGATTTCCTCCACTGTGGCGCAGCAGTACGTGAGCATTTTTGAAGATATCTGGGGCATTTGGTGTGCCAGGGTTGAGGTGTTGATCTGCGAGGGTGAATAGTGGTTGGTGGAGCGACAAAGTCAAGAGCAGAAGTAAGGGAAGCATTGTATAGGGATGTGGCTTGTTCAGCGCATGAGAGAGAGAATAGGAGAGAAGTGAGTCGAACAGGGAGGATTAGGAGTGAGGTGTCAATAGCCTCAATATTACGCTTAGTGATGGTAGCCTTAGAAGGAAGAGATGGAAGCAAAGATAGATAAGTTGAAAGAGAGCAGGTAGGGGTCAGAGAGGGGAAAAGGGGAGTTTGATAAATCAGAAATATCACAACGGTGAGTGAAAACCAGATCCAGTAAACTCCCGTTCACATGGGAGGGTGAGGAGGTCCACTGAGAGAGACCAAGTAAAGAGGTGAGTTTAAAGAGTTTAGAGGCAGGTGATTTTGTGGGGTTATCGATAGGGATGTTGAAATCACCCAGGATAATGGAGGGAATGTCAGAAGAGAGGAAGTGAGGTAGCCAGGAAGCAAAGTTGTCGAGGTATTTGGAGGAAATGCAGGGGGATGGTAAATGACAGCAACTCTATTATTAATAGATTGGTAGAGGCATATAGCATGGACCTCAAATGTAGAGAATGTTAGGGACGGTTCTGGAGGTATAAGTGGGTATGTTTAGCTAGAGGGTAAAAGGACCCCAACACCACCACCATGGCGACCCCCGGGTTGGGGTGTATGTGAGAATGTGAGGCCCCCAGCAGACAGAGCAGCAGGAGAAGTAGTGTCTGTGAGGTTAATCCAGGTTTCAGTAATGGGTAGGAGATAAAGGGAGTTGGAAATAAAAAGGTCATGAGTGGGGGCCAGTTTGTTGCAAGCAGATCTGGCATTCCAGAGGGCACAGTATAGGGGGTATGAGTTTGTGGGAGAGATGTGAATGAGATTATCAGGGCTGCTGTAGCGTTGAGGTAAGATTAATTTGGAAGGAAGGGATATAGAAGGTCTAGCGATGGTGCTGGGTCCTTGGCTAGGAATGAAGACTGCAGGAGCGAGGCATGGAAGGAGTGCAGTATGATAGTGGTGGAGGAGAGGTGAGGTTACAGGCAGAGGAGTGAGAGAGCAGGGTTGAGCGGTGGGGTAGAGTGCCTCTGAATTAGCAGAAATGAATTGCAATGGGGAAACAGAAGACCAGGGGAAGGGAGGCAGAGTGGAGGATGGGAGACAGAGGAGAGGAGAGAGGATGAGATGTAGGAGACTGGGAGATAAGGGTAGAGGTGGTACCAGGGGGCAAAATAAAGGATTAGAAAGATAAGGAGTAATGGGGGATGTTGCCAGCCTTTGTTGAGAATTTTTTGCAGGCAAGGACCTGATTCAGTTAAGATTGCAAATTATGCTAAGTAGCAGAATTTGCAATCCTTTGGATCGCACGCTGTTGGCTGCCCTTCGCAGGGCAAGACCGCCCCGCATGCTATCAGCCGCCCCCCCATACACACACACACACACACACACACACACCACGCTGAAATTGTGGTGCGACCGCAATTTCAGCGTGATTGCTAAAGATGAGATAGCCTCCTGCCAGTGCAGCCTGGCTGCGCCTGCAGGAGGGCCGCCGCCATTTTTCTGAGCGTTGCCGCCCATCCCCCCGCCCCACGAGCGCCTCTGCCTCATTGACAGGCAGAGGTGATCGCATTTTCTGTAGGGTGCCCACATACTCTTAGCAATTTTTGCGGTTGGATCGCGTATTGCGATCCAAACTTAATTAGGCACAGTGACTGTCTTCTAGAACTCACGGACATCGCCCAATTCGGTGTTTCCTCCAGGCCTTTTCTGCAGCTGTCTTCAGTTGTTGTTTGTTCATGGGTTAGGGTTAGTATTGTCTACAGCAAGTTGAATGCATCCCCGATCGTGTTGAGATCAAGGGACTGACTCGGCCATTACAAACAAATTGCACTTCTTTGCCTTAAACACATGGGTTGCTTTTGCAGTATGTTTTAGGTCATTGCCCATCTGTACTGTGAAGCGCCGTCCAATCAACTTTGCTGAATATGGTTGAATCTGAGCAGATAGTATATCCCTAGAAACTTCAGAATTCATCTGGCGGCTTCTGTCACATCATCAATAAACACTAGTGACCAAGTGCCTCTGGTAGTCAAGCATGCCCATGCCACCAGACTGCATTCACTGGGGCGATTCAATTGTTTGGAGAATCTAATTTTCCCATCTAAATGGGACTGTTTAGACCCCCAATTGTTGCACCCAAACAGACAGGGTTTACCACGCAAAACTGCAAAACCTGTGTAAAGTCCGACTTTGTACGTCCAAACTCCCGTTCGGATGCCCATAGTGCCGACTTAACGCATACCTCAAGAGGCTGCGAGAAGAAATGTCATTGCCATGTCTAAACGGAGCAGCAATTGAATGACTCCATTTTGTGTCCACTGTGTTTTACACATGAGGTGGTATGCTGTGGATCATGAGCCATTCCAATCCTTACACATACTTCTTTCTTCTCATCATTCTGGTACAGGTTGATCTTAGTTTCATCTGTCCAAAGAATGTTGCTGCTCCAGTGCTGGGCTGGCTTTTATAAATGTTTTTGGCTAAATTTAATCTGGCCTTTCTATTCATGAGGCGTATGAATAGTTTACAACTTGTGGTGGACCAACTGAATTTGCTTTTGGTAGACTTGAATAATGATATACCTACCTCCTGGAGAGTGTTCTTCATCTGGCTGGATGTTGTGAAGTGTTATTCTTTGCAATGTAAAGGATCCTTTGATTATCCACCACTCTTGTCTTTCGTGGATGTCCAGGCTTTTTTGTGTTGCCGTGGTCCTCAGTGCATTCTTCTTTCCTCAGAATGTACCAATCTGGCCACTACTAAGGTTCCCACTTCCCAGATTATTTATTTCTGCAGCCTAAGGACGGCCTGTTCCACCTGCATTGAGAACTCCCTTGAACGTATATTGGCCCTCATTCCGAGTTGTTCGCTCGCTAGCTACTTTTAGCAGCATTGCACACGCTAGGCCGCCGCCCTCTGGGAGTGTATCTTAGCTTAGCAGAATTGCGAACGAAAGATTAGCAGAACTGCTACTAAATAATTCTTTGCAGTTCCTGAGTAGCTCCAGACCTACTCACAGATTGCGATCAGCTCAGTCCGTTTAGTTCCTGGTTTGACGTCACAAACACGCTCTGCGTTCGGCCAGCCACTCCCCCGTTTCTCCAGACACTCCCGCGTTTTTCCCTGACACACCTGCGTTTTTTAGCACACTCCCGGAAAACGCTCAGTTACCACCCAGAAACGCCCTTTTCCTGTCAATCATTCACCGATCAGCAGAGCGACTGAAAAGCGTCACTCGAACACCAGCAAATAAGTTTTGTGTTAAATAACTTAGCGCATTCGCTCTGCGTACCATGTGCATGCGCAGTTAGCAACAAATCGCAGCATAGCGAAAATCGGCATCGAGCGAACAACTCGGAATGACCACCATTGTTCACAACAACAGCTTTTAAATGCAAATGCCACACTTGGAATCAACTCCAGACCTTTTGCCTACTTAATCGAAGAAAACATAATAGGATTTTAATTACCTACCGGTAAATCCTTTTCTCGTAGTCCGTAGGGGATAGTGGGAATCCTTTTAGTAACATGGGGTATAGACGGTATCTACTAGGAGCCATGGGCACTTTAAGAAATTGATAGTGTGCGCTTGCTCCTCCCTCTATGCCCCTCCTACCAGACTCAGTCTAGGAAATTGTGCTTTCCTCTTGTTCTGTGTGTGCTGGTTCGTAATCTTACCACTTTCCTTATCTATCCTTCTCTCAACCAGCACACACAGAACAAGAGGAAAGCCATGCTAACCAAACTTTAAAATCGGAACAGCAACAGCTGAACAAAACAACAGTAGTTGCAGGAAGAACGAAGCCTCGGGTGTGTGCCCAGTATCCCCTACGGAATACGAGAAAAGGATTTACTGGTAGGTAATTAAAATCCTATTTTCTCTTGCGTCCTAGGGGATACTGGGAACAGTGCCGTAACTAGAAATTTTTCTCCCCCAAGCCAAAAAATTCTTCGGCGCCCCCCCCCCCATCCCCCATAATTGGCACTAGTAAAGAGACAAACATGCGCGCGCTAAAGGCGTGCGCCGCAAAAAGGGTGTGTGGCTTCATTTAAATGGGCATGGCTTTGCATAAAGGGGCGTGGCATTGCAGGAAAAGGACTACCTTATACCCCAGTTTTGCAACCTGCACGCCCAGACGTTAGCCACCACAGGAAAGAAAAATAATCCTGATTCATGCCCCTTACATTATTTGTCATTTTTCCTCCTTATAGTAATGCCCAGTATACATTATGCCACATACTGCAATGGCCCTTAGGCATTATGCCGCACACAATAATGCACATGACACAATATGCACACACTGTAATGCCCCCGACACATTATGCCACACACCGTAATGCCTGTGACACATTATGATAGGAATCGCAATGCTCGTTACACATTATGCTACACACTGCAATGCCCCTGATACATTATAGCACATACAATGTCTGTGACACATTATGACACACACCGCAATGACCCTGAGACATTATACCACATACCACAATGCTCGTGATATAGTATACAACACACCGTAATGCCTGACACATTATGACACACACCGCAATGTCCGTGATACATTATGCCACACACTGCAATGACCCTGAGACATTATACCACATATCACAATGCCCGTGATATAGTATACCATACACCGTAATGCCTGTAACACATACCGCAATGCCCTGCCCGTTATACCCTATGCCACACACCGCAATGCCCGTTATACATTATGCCACACTGCAATGCCCCTGAGACATTATACCACAATGCCCGTGATATAGTATGCCACACACCGTAATGCCTGTGACACATTATGACACACCCGCAATGTCTGTGATACATTATGCTACACACCGTAATGCCCATAACACATTAAGTCCTACAGTAAGGCTTCTAATTACTTTTAAATTACCTGCTCGTTGCCAGGGGTTTCATGCTCTTGGTTCCATGCACGGTGCCAGGGGTTTTCATGCTCAGGGTGTCATGCTCGTTGCCAGGGGTTTCATGCACTGGGTGTCATGCTCGTTGCCAGGGGTTTCATGCACTGGGTGTCATGCTCGTTGCTAGGGGGTAGTGCCTGTTGCTAGGGCTGTGCTCCCAGTACCACATATGCCCCCAGTGCCAGATATTCCCCCACAGTGCCAGGTACTCGCATGCCCCCGGTGCCAAATATAGCCCCCCCCCCCATGTGCCAGGTACACATATACCCCCCCCCCCCAGTGCCACATATGCCCCCAGTGCCAGATATTCCCCCACAGTGCCCGGTACTCACATGCCCCAGTGCCAAATATAGCCCCCCCCCAATGTGCCAGGTACACATATACACCCCCCAGTGCCACATATGCCCCCTCAGTGCCACTTAAGCCACCTCCCCCTGTGCTGCAAATGCTCCCCCAGTGCTCCTCCCCCCTGGCTCCCCCGCTGTTTTGTGATGGAGGGACACGGAGTGCACAGCGCACGCCTCTCCTGTGTCCCTCCTGGGTCTCCGGCGGGTCTGTTAAAGGAAGTGCCGGTTCGTGAGCCAATCAGATCTCACGAACGGCACTTCCTTTATTAGACACGCCGGAGACCCAGGAGGGACACAAGAGAGGCGCGCGCTGTGCCCTCCGTGTCCCCCCTTACAGCAGCGGATGGTTAGTGAGAGCAGATTGACATGCGGACGCTCATCCGCATGTCAATCTGCGCTAAAGCAGTGGCGGCGCCCCCGCAGCCCCTCGCCCCCAAGCCACCGCAGTAGTTACGCCACTGACTGGGAATCCATTTAGTACCATGGGGAAGTACCAAAGCTCCCAAACCGGATGGGAGAGTGCTGAGGTTCCTGCAGAACGGATTGACCAAACTGAAGGTCCTCAGAGGCCAAGGTATCGAACTTGTAAAACTTAGCAAACGTGTTCGAACCTGACCAAGTAGCTTCTCGGCAGAGCTGTAAAGCTGAGACACCCCGGGCAGCCGCCAAAGAAGAACCCACCGACCTAATAAAGTGGGCCTGTACAGATTTTGGAACCGGCAAGCCTGCCGTGAAATAAGCATGCTGGATAGCAGGCGCGCACGCAGGGGGGGTTTCCGAGTACCTAGAAACCCCCCCAAGCAGCCGATCTATAGGAAATCAGCTTGACAGTTTTTTTTTTCTTTATACAGCCCTGCCGCTTCACTTCACAGTCACAGTCAGTGTCTCCCTGCGCAGGTTCACATGAGCCGCTGGCTGCTGCATGTAGGGGGAGCTCGCTGCAGCTCCTCTAAGGCAGAGAGGAGACAGGTGCATGATCACACTCCCTGCCAGCGCCGGCCAGCCCACAGGACAGTCACTCTGTCTGGACTGCAGCGAGCCAGCGGGGACTAAGGTGACTTACATCGCCGATGACCGCATCATTAACTATGCAGTACCGGCGCCCCCCCCTCCAGCATACTGTAGTACGGGTTCTGCATAGTAAATGCTGCGGTCATCGGCCGCCAGCATGAGTGCGGGAACCGGGAGGGAAGGGGCCGCGGGCGCTGATATTTTATATTATATTTTATTGTTTATTATATTATGTATTTTTATGACTGTGCAGAGTCTCTGTCTATATGGGTGGTGATGGGAAAAATGAACAGCCTTCCTGTGTGTGCTGCTGCCTGCATGTGTGTAGGGGGGGGGGGGGGGGCGGATTGTGGGGGTGGGGGTGTTGGATGGGCTCGTGGTGCCTATGCTGCCAGTATGGAGGGGGGGGAGTGATCATGGTGCCTGCATGCTGATATATTGGGGGAGGGGAGTTGTGGTGCATCAGTCCATGTAGGGGAGGGCCGGTCGTGGTGCGTCAGTCCATGTGGGGGAGGGCGGGTCGTGGTGCGTCAGTCCATGTGGGGGAGGGCGGGTCGTGGTGCGTCAGTCCATGTGGGGGAGGGCGGGTCGTGGTGCGTCAGTCCATGTGGGGGAGGGCGGGTCGTGGTGCGTCAGTCCATGTGGGGGAGGGCGGGTCGTGGTGCGTCAGTCCATGTGGGGGAGGGCGGGTCGTGGTGCATCAGTCCATGTGGGGGAGGGCGGGTCGTGGTGCGTCAGTCCATGTGGGGGAGGGCGGGTCGTGGTGCGTCAGTCCATGTGGGGGAGGGCGGGTCGTGGTGCGTCAGTCCATGTGGGGGAGGGCGGGTCGTGGTGCGTCAGTCCATGTGGGGGAGGCCGGGTCGTGGTGCGTCAGTCCATGTAGGGGAGGGCGGGTCGTGGTGTGTCAGTCCATGTAGGGGAGGGTGGGTCGTGGTGCGTCAGTCCATGTGGGGGAGGGCGGGTCGTGGTGCGTCAGTCCATGTAGGGGAGGGCGGGTCGTGGTGCGTCAGTCCATGTAGGGGAGGGCGGGTCGTGGTGTGTCAGTCCATGTAGGGGAGGGCGGGTCGTGGTGCGTCAGTCCATGTGGGGGAGGGCGGGTCGTGGTGCGTCAGTCCATGTAGGGGAGGGCGGGTCGTGGTGCGTCAGTCCATGTAGGGGAGGGCGGGTCGTGGTGTGTCAGTCCATGTAGGGGAGGGCGGGTCGTGGTGTGTCAGTCCATGTAGGGGAGGGCGGGTCGTGGTGTGTCAGTCCATGTAGGGGAGGGTGGGTCGTGGTGTGTCAGTCCATGTGGTGGAGGGCGGGTCGTGGTGCGTCAGTCTATGTGGGGGAGGGCGGGTCGTGCTGCGTCAGTCCATGTGGGGAAGGGAGGGTCGTGGTGCGTCAGTCCATGTAGGGGAGGGCGGGTCGTGGTGTGTCAGTCCATGTAGGGGAGGACGGGTCGTGGTGTGTCAGTCCATGTAGGGGAGGGCGGGTCGTGGTGTGTCAGTCCATGTGGTGGAGGGCGGGTCGTGGTGCGTCAGTCTATGTGGGGGAGGGCGGGTCGTGCTGCGTCAGTCTATGTGGTGGAGGGCGGGTCGTGGTGCGTCAGTCTATGTGGGGGAGGGCGGGTCGTGGTACATCAGTCTATGTGGGGGAGGGCGGGTCGTGGTGCGTCAGTCCATGTGGGGGAGGGCGGGTCGTGGTGCGTCAGTCCATGTAGGGAAGGGCGGGTCGTGGTACATCAGTCTATGTGGGGGAGGGTGGGTCGTGGTGCGTCAGTCTATGTGGGGGAGGGCGGGTCGTGGTGCGTCAGTCTATGTGGGGGAGGGTGGGTCGTGGTGCGTCAGTCTATGTGGGGGAGGGTGGGTCGTGGTGCGTCAGTCTATGTGGGGGAGGGCGGGTCGTAGTTCGTCAGTCTATGTGGGGGAGGGCGGGTCGTGGTGCGTCAGTCTATGTGGGGGAGGGCGAGTCGTGGTGCGTCAGTCTATGTGGGGGAGGGCGGGTCGTGGTGCGTCAGTCTATGTGGGGGAGGGCGAGTCGTGGTGCGTCAGTCTATGTGGGGGAGGGCGGGTCGTAGTTCGTCAGTCTATGTGGGGGAGGGCGGGTCGTGGTGCGTCAGTCTATGTGGGGGAGGGCGAGTCGTGGTGCGTCAGTCTATGTGGGGGAGGGCGGGTCGTGGTGCGTCAGTCTATGTGGGGGAGGGGGGTCGTGGTGCATCAGTCTATGTGGGGGTGGGTGGGTGGTAGTGCCTGTGCTGTCAGTCTATGCTGGGGGGGGGGGGGGATGACTCATTGCAGGAATAATCAGGCAGGAGATGAGGAGTTCTCCGACACAGAATAATGACATCACACGGGGGTGCCTGACCACCTAATACGGAATTGAGTAACACTCAAACATCGGTGAACCATTCATCTTTTGCCTGATTATTCCTGCAATGAGTGCTGCCTCCTAAGCAATTGTATATTCTGGAGTTTTCTTATTTGTGAAGGCACCTGCACTAACATTATGTTATATACTGAGAGGAGTGATATGTATATATACTGTATACACAGGTTGAGTATCCCTTATCCAATATATACACATACACACACACACACACACACACACACACACACATTACTGTATATATATAGCAACGTGGATGTGTCGGCGGCACTCGTGGGTACAAATTACGAGTAGTACTATTGCATAGCGTCTTTGTTTCAGTTTTATTAATCAAAACCGTCTTCAGGAATGTAGACGCTATGCAATAGTACTTCTCGAAATTTGTACCCACGAATGCCGCCGACACATCCACGTTGCCGATTATCATTTATCATTTATTTGGATGGCATCGGGTCATGTATAGAAGGGAGGCAAGGAGTGCCAGACATCAGATAGATATTATTAATGTCCAGGGTCATTACTAGGTTCTTCTACCACTCCCCAGACTCCCGCACTTGCTCTAATGTTCCGCAGAGTGGGAGATTGTGGAGTACATTTGGAACCAGCCCCCCTGGAAATCCTGCGTTTGCCACTGGATAGTGAGTCTAATCCAGCGTGCAACTGACTGCTTTGAAGCAGAACACCCAATTTTATTGGGATCATAGAGAACGAACAGCGAGTCAGATTTCCTGTGACGAGCTGTTCTCTTTACATACACCTTCAAAGCCCTCACAATATCCAAGGATTTTGAAGTAGCAGAGGAGTCCGTAACAACTGGAACCACAATAGGTTGGTTGATGTGAAAAGCGGACACCACTTTAGGAAGAAATTGCTGACCAGGCCTGAGTTCAGCTCTGTCCTCATAGAAAATCTAGTAGGGGCCTCCAACTCCGACACACGTCTTGCTGAAGCCAAGGCCAACAGTGTGACAGTCTTCCACGTAAGGTACTTTACGTCTACCTCCTGTAACGGTTCAAACCAGCCCGATTGGAGGAACTGCAGCACCAAATTGAGATTCCAAGGTGCCATGGGAGGCATAAAGGGAGGTTGGATGTTCAGAACACCTTTCACGAACGTCTGGACCTCGGGAGAGAAGGCAATTGTTTCTGAAAGTAAATAGATAAGGCCAAAATCTGGACTTTAATGGAGCCTAGACAGAGGCTCACATCTACTCCCGACTACAGAAATAGCAGGAAACGTCCCAGATGAAAATCCACCGCAGAATATTGTCTGCTCTCACACCGAGACACATATTTCTTCCAGATACGGTGGTTATGTTTAGACGTTACCCCCTTCCTGGCTTGGATCATAGTCAGGATGACCTTGTCAGAATCCCTCTCCTGGCTAGAATCAGCCATTAAACATAGCCACGGTAAGTCTTGATAGATGAGCGGGCCCTGTTGCAGAAGATCCTTGCGCAGTGGTAGAGGCCATAGATCGTCGATCAGCATCTCGAGAAGATCCGCGTACCAGACCCTTCTTGGCCAGTCTGGAGCAATGAGTTTTGCTTGAACCTTTTCCCTTTTTATTCTTTTTAGAATTCTTGGGATCAGAGGAAGTGGAGGCAACACGTACACCATCTGGTTTACCCACGGAGTTGTCAGAGAATCTACCGCCGCTGCTTGTGGGTCTCTCGACCTGGAACAATACCGCTTGAGCTTCTTGTTGAGTCGAGAGGCCATCATGTCGATCTGTGGATATCCCCACCGACGTGTCAACCATCAGAACACCTCCTGGTGAAGGCCCCACTTCCCCGGGTGTAGGTCGTGTCTGCTGAGGAAGTCTGCTTTCCAGTTGTCTACTCCTAGAATGAAGAACGCCGACAACGCCACAACGTGTTTTTCCACCCAGAGGAGAATTCTTGAAATCTCTGACATTGCGGCTCTGCTTTTCGTTCCGCCCTGTCGGTTGATGTACGTTACCGCCATCACATTGTCCGACTGGACTTGAATGGCCTGATTCCGAAGTATAGATGAGGCCTGCAGAAGGGCGTTGTAGATAGCCCTGAGTTCCAGGATGTTTAATGGAAGGACGACTTCCTGACTTGACCATCTTTCCTGGAACTGCACCCCCTGGGTGACTGCTCCCCAACCTGAGTCTTGCATCTGTGGTTAGCAGAATCTAATTCTGAATCCCGAACCTCCGACCCTCGACTAGGTGAGAAGTCTGTAGCCACCACAGAAGGGAGATCCTGGCTTTTGGCAACAGATGGATCCTCTGGTGCATGTGTGGACCATTTGTCCAATAGATCTAGCTGGAAGGGCCTTGCATGAAACCTTCCATACTGAAGTGGCCACCATTTCCCCCAGAAGGCGAATGCACAGATGCACCGAGATCCGGGTTGGCTTCAGGACAGCCCAAACCATCGACTGGATTACCATTGCCATTTCCAAGGGAAGGGACACTCTCTGAGACTCTGTGTCCAGTATCCTTCCCAGGAAAGGAAGCCTCTGTGTCGGTTCCAGGTGAGATTTTTGTAGGTTCAGAATCCACCCGTGATCCAGAAGTATTCTGGTTGAGAGGCCAATGCTGTCCAACAACCGCTCCCTGGACGGTGCCTTTATCAGAAGATCGTTCAGGTACAGAATTATGTTCACTCCTTGTTTGCGGAGTAGAAACATCATCTCCGCCATCACTTTGGTGAACACTCTAGGTGCCGTGGAGAGACCAAATGGCAGGACTTGGAACTGGTAGTGACAGTCCTGCAGTGCAAACCGTAGATAAGCCTGATGAAGCGGCCAGATCGGAATGTGAAGGTACGCAGCCTTGATATCCAGAGACAGTAGGAATTTCCCCTTCTTCAGACCTGAGATCACCGCTCTCAAAGACTCCATCTTGAATTTGAACACTCGTAAGTATGGGTTCAACGACTTGAGGTTCAGAATCGGCCTCACGGAACCGTGCGGTTTCGGTACTACAAACAAGCTGGAATAGTAACCCTTGTTTTGCGGATGAGGTGGAACTGGAACAATGATCTGGGTTTGTACCAGTTTTTGAATGGCGTCCTGTAAAGTTATACTTGCCTCTTGTGAAACTGGTAAGCCTGATTTGAAGAATCTGAGAGGTGGGAGCTCTTGGAACTCCAGTCTGTAGCCCTGGGAAATAAGATCTATGACCCAGGGATCCTGGCACGATGTTGTCCAGATGTGACTGAAGGATTTTAGCCAGGCTCCCACCTGCCAGTCTTCCAGGCACCTTGGTCCACCGTCATGCTGAAGGTTTTGAGAAAGCAGAGCTTGAGCCCTGTTCCTGTGAACTGGCAGTTGCTGGATTGCGTGATTTACCTCTAGTGCCTCTGATGGCAGTAGAAGAACCTCTGGGCTTGCCCCTAAACTTGGCAATACGAAAGTACTGTAAATTGGGTCCTGAGTAGGTTTTCCTAGCTGGGGGAGCTGCAGAAGGAAGGTATGTGGACTTACCCGCAGTATCTTTGGAGATCCATTTGTCTAGTTCATCTCCAAATAAGGCCTAGTCTGTGAAAGGTAGGCCTTCCACATCTTTCCTGGAGTCCGCATCCGCAGTCCACTGGCGTAGCCATAGACCCCTGCGTAATGCCACAGCTGTAGTGTGTGCAATAAGCAAGCCTATTTCTTTTATGGCTTCTACCATAAAGTTTGCAAAGTCCTGTATATGTCGCAGGAGCAAAACAATCTCCCTTTGAGGTAAGGTATCTAACCCCTCAATTATGTTACCCGACCATTAAGCAATGACTCGTGTAAACCACCCACATGCTATAGTGGGTCTCTGGGTCACCCCCGCAGCTGTATACAACGATTTGAGCGTAGTTCCAATTTTGCGGTCAGCCGCGTCTGTTTGGGAGGCTGCACTCGGGACAGGCAATACAATTTTCCATGAGAGCCTGGATACTGATGCATCTACTACCGGTTTATTTTACCTTTTTTTTTCCTATCTTCAGGAGGAAAAGGAAAGGATGATAACAACCATTTATAGATTTGAAATTTCCTACCAGGATTAACCCATGGTTCTTCAAAGAGGGTATTCAGTTCCTTTGATGCAGGAAAAGTGGCTGAGGATTTATTTTTTATATTAAAATAAGATTCCTCACTCTCCTCTGTCACCTTATCAGGGATATTCAGAACTTCTCTGATAGATTCTATAAGAGCCTCTATTCCCTGCGACAGAGTACCCTTCCCCACCTCTGAGTCTACCTCACCCTCCTCCATGTCTGACCCCTCATCATCCGAGTCAGACTGCAGGATATGGGCCAAAGTGCGGACAAATGGCAGGGGACTGAAACGCTGGTTTGGGTACTGAGCCTCTTTTCATAAACTCAGTCATAGATTGTCTTAATTATTGCATCTCTTTCTCATTCCGAGATAACTTAGTAGAGATTGTGGAAATCATTCCCCTAATGGAGTCCAGCCATGCTGGTTCTGCCCCACTAGCCTGGGAAGGGACACTACATTGAGTACACACTAGTGAACCCCCTGGAGAAGAGGAACACTGTGCCTTACATGAAATACACTCTTTGCCTGACATACTGTATAGTGACAACACACACACACACAGGAAAAGGTTAAATGCACAATTAACCTACAAAGAACCCTTCCAGGGAGACACAGAGGGAGTATGGAACCAGCACACGGCGCCCTTAACGCTAATACCAAACCTTAGCCGGGTCGCAGACTAAGTACCTAGATTAGGGACTTAGTACACTAATAATCGCACCCCCACTGCTATGACCCCCTGGTACCGCTGAGTTAATCTGGAGTCTCTCCGGAGGAGCTGCACATCCCTGTCAGTCAGCTTCTGTGTCAGCTGCAGAGGGAAAATGGCACTGGTGAGCTGCTGGATCCGCTCATAGTGAAGCCCCGCCCCTTCAATGGCGCGCAATCTTCCCGCTCTTTTTTATACTGGCTGTATGTGTCTTATGCATAAAATGGAGACAGACTCCTTTTATGGCTATGTTGCCAGTCTGGGTACTGTGTCCGCTGTTCAGCGTCTGTGTCCGTACACAGCGAAAGACGCAGTCCACCCCGTTTAGAAGCCGTGCGTCTCCGTACCCTCATGCCGCCATAATGGCCAGCGACCTGCTAACCGGAACGCTGGCTTAGTACTCACCACTCTTTATTCTTCTGGCTCTGTTAGGGGTGGCGGTGTGCTGCGGGAATCTACGTTCGCCGTGGTGGGGCTTGCGAATAAGTCCCGCAAAGAAGGCAGGCTGGTGCCATCCAGTCCTGCCTGAAAGCAACAAATACAGAAAATAAATGCAGAAAACTCTTCAGGAGCTGCCAGAGACATGACCGGCTCCTCCGGGAACATTTTCTAAACTGAGTCTGGTAGGAGGGGCATAGAGGGAGGAGCCAGCCCACACTATCAATTTCTTAAAGTGCCCATGGCTCCTAGTAGACCCGTCTATACCCCATGGTACTAAATGGATTCCCACTATCCCCTAGGACATAAGAGAAAGCAAAGGAATACAGCTTTTGAGTCAATTGTCCAAATACGTTTGATCCCTTGAAAAAGAGGGGACTACATATTAAACAGCTGTAATTCCTAATCCCTACCTAAATATGGATGTGAATACAGTCAAATTAAAGCTGATAGTCTGCGTTTCAAAACCATATTCATATAACTGGAACTTGAATATATTTGTTAAACTGCCAATATAACAAAACATTGTATCAGTGTCCAAATGGGATGCGGTCAGGATCCCGACAGTCAGAATATCGACAGACGGATCCAGACGGTCAGAATCCCGATGGATCCTGAGACTAAGTGCAGAGGTTAGGGTTAGGCACTGGGAGAAGGGTTAGGGTTAGGCTCCGGGGGTAAGAGGGTTTTAGAGTTAGGATGTGGTTAAAATACCGGGACTCATCAGGATTTTGACTGGTGGGATGCCAGTGGCGCACCCAGGGGGGGGTTTCCGAGCACGCAGAAACCCCCCTCCACTAAAATTTTTTTTTTTTTTTTTTTTTTTTGCTGCATGAGTATTATAAATGGCTGTCTAGCGTCCTCTGCAGCCTGCTGTCTTCCTGGTGGCAATAAAAGTTTACTTTATTTTAATTATAGTACATATATATCCATGTGCATACATATATACACATGTATATACATACATACATATAAACACACACACATGATAGATAGATATATATATATATATATATATATATATACATGTGTGTATATATATGTGTACTGTACATATATATATATATATATATATATATATGTATGCATGTTTAATATGCTATGTATATGTGTGTGTGTATGTATATATATATACATGTGTATATATATATATATATATATGTGTGTGTGTGTAGATATATGTACAGTATATATATATATATATATATATACACACACACACACAGACACACTAGTTTTACGGACCCAGCATATACTGGGTCACCTCAGTCCCCACCCCCGTGATTGGCTCCGCCCAGTTCTGGAAAAAACCCATGCAAATCCTGCGTTTGCCACTGGATGCTGCCGTCTGGATAGTGAATACCGAGATTTCTATACCAAACCCGTCCAAATATATATATGGACTTTACTGTACATTTGTAACTGTCCTATGACTGATTCACTGGGACTTAGCTAAAAAAGAAATAAAATAACAAATGGACAAAAAGAAATCAGACAATTCTGTTTATACGGGGAACAGGCGGTCATAAATAATATTTACATTTTATAGATTAGAATTTAGAGCCCTGGATGGCCTGGTGTGATTTTCAGTCTTCATCAAATTGCATTATTATTTTACCGTGAAAATGATGGCACAACTGATACAGCGATTGAGCCCTGTAATAAACAAGCACGTAATTGCAAAACCACAAGAATCTGTTTCCTAAGGGCACACATAGTGAGTCTGGAAAAAAATAGACCACACTGACTGGAGCTGATGATAATGTGATGACATATGTAACAACGCAAGCGTGCATACATATAGGGTGTCATTCCGAGTTGATCGCTCGCTGCCGTTTTTCGCAGCATAGCGATCAGGCTAAAAATTGGCTGTTCTGTGCATGCGTATGGGCCGCAGGGCGCACGCACCAAGTAATTTCACACAAAACAATGCAATTTTACACAGGGGCGAACAACGCTTTTCAGTCGACAACAATGGATAGACAGTCACACTTGCGCAACCGTGGCTGCTTTTCTCAGTAGAGGAAATGAAGTTCCACCAACACTTCACAACGTAACAAACAAGAATAGAAAACCTCCACATAGAATAGCGCACACACAGAGAATAATTAATTAGTTTGTACAGAGAATACTTATTATTTGATGACTCTTTCATAGGTCTTTGGAAGGATTTGGGTAACCTCAAAAAACAGAAAGTATATATAGCGTTATATCTTTATAACAGTTTATCTAAGTCTTTATGAGGAAAACCGTACCCTTAGATTTGTCTATCAGGTTTAGTGATAGACAAAAAAGCATCTAGACCTCCAAATGGTCACACAGGGTTCCTCCTTCAGTGAATCCTCCTTTTGGGCCTTCCAATAGAAACTCCTCAGGATTTCACATGTGAAAACAGAAAATCACCACCATAGTGTAAAACCATAAATTTATTTTCACAGACAGAAATAAAAATTGGCCTCCCACCCTTAATGGTGGTCTACCAATCAACAAGTAGACAAAAACAGCATAAAAATGGCCAAGTTGTTAAAACTGCAAATGTTGGACTCCTACCAGATGGAATGGTCTATTCTGAAAAATAGACTTTTTCACAGGATTAATGAAGAGACCTCAGGCGTCCCTGGAACCAGTCCTTCGTCCTGGGTAGTGGTCCTCCGTTTGCAGAGCCCCTCCTCAGTGTGGAAATCCTCTCCATTAAGTCCATTCCAGGTTGTTTGAATGTCCTGCTTTCCCGCCTTCCTTCTTCCGATAACGGGCACAGATCGCGTCATTAACCAGAAGTGACGTCCCGTAACTCCCACGACGTCATATCCTGAACCGGAAGTGAGTCGCGCTTCTTCGATGGATGTTCCCCGTCTTTCTCTGTTCGTTATTTATAGTTCCACCTTGTGTTTCACTTAATTGTTACAGTGTAGGGGAAGATTCCAAAGGTAGAGAAGCGGAGTCCACTTTTTATTTCCACACCGGGATAATTAAAGATTCCTTAAATGCATAAACATACTGATTATTGACAAAGATATTTTCAACAGGAATACTTTTTAAGTGTGTTAAGCATTTTTATATTCAATAAAATTTATATTTAAGAGAAAGAGGAAAGGAAAAAAGAAAAATACAAAAATAAAATAGCACATAAAAGCCAGTATTGACGCTTTTACAGGAACCATTTTAATTCGAAATCCTTGTTGATTCCTTTTGGTACAAGGGTTTCGAATTGATGTATCATCCGCATCTCACTTTTTGCTAGTTTCCTGTTAATGTCACTATTTCTAGAATCACAAGTAATCTTTCTTAGGCCAAAGAAATTCTTTATGTGGGTTACATCACAATTATGTTTTTCCATCTGGTAGGAGTCCAACATTTGCAGTTTTAACAACTTGGCCATTTTTATGCTGTTTTTGTCTACTTGTTGATTGGTAGACCACCATTAAGGGTGGGAGGCCAATTTTTATTTCTGTCTGTGAAAATAAATTTATGGTTTTACACTATGGTGGTGATTTTCTGTTTTCACATGTGAAATCCTGAGGAGTTTCTATTGGAAGGCCCAAAAGGAGGATTCACTGAAAGAAGGAACCCTGTGTGACCATTTGGAGGTCTAGATGCTTTTTTGTCTATCACTAAACCTGATAGACAAATCTAAGGGTACGGTTTTCCTCATAAAGACTTAGATAAACTGTTATAAAGATATAACGCTATATATACTTTCTGTTTTTTGAGGTTACCCAAATCCTTCCAAAGACCTATGAAAGATTCATCAAATAATAAGTATTCTCTGTACAAACTAATTAATTATTCTCTGTGTGTGCGCTATTCTATGTGAACGCTTTTCAGTCGCTCTGCTGATTGGTGAGTGATTGACAGGAAGTGGGTGTTTCTGGGTGGTCACTGACCATTTTCCAGGAGTGTGCTAAAAAACGCAGGCGTGTCAGGCTAAAACGCAGGAGTGGCTGGGGAAACGGGACTGAGGTGATCGCAATCTAGGAGTAGGTCTGGAGCTACTCAGAAACTGCAGGAAAAGATTTTCAAGCAATTCTGCTAATCTTTCGTTCGCTCTTCTGCTAAGCTAAGATACACTCCCAGAGGGCGGCGCCTTAGTGTTTGCAATGCTGCTAAAAGCAGCTAGCGAGCGATCAACTCGGAATGAGGGCCGTAGGCTGCACTGGAAGACGTATACAGATGCATATACGCAATGGTTACATGCATGCCTGATTTACCTGAACCAGCGCTGAGAAAAAAATCACCTGAATCGCTAGTACAAGCGTTATTACCCACAGGATGGCTATAAATCGGATACTTTCGGCAATGGTAGACTGCAGCTATACAGGACCTGCGCACATGCTGCGCAAGTGTACTAACGGGGTGACGGCCGGCCTGTGTCATCCTACTAGCTAGCTGAACATCATGATTGATATACTGTGTAACTGTCCTAACTAGACATGGTAAAACACGTCATTATTATCAGCTCTATTCTAAGCTACAGCAGTGTCCATTCATTCTACAAAACTAAAATATGCACAGATGTATAATTCATATCAATACAACATCGGATTGCTAGTACAGCTTTCCGTTCTTCTGTAGTGCATTCATTCGTAATACGAGTTACAGGTCATTACGGGATATGATGCAATGTCAGTATGTATTGCAATGCATGAAATTACATTTGTTATTTTACCTACTCACACAGGACAATGGGGGTCATTCAGATCTGCTACGCGTTTTTTGCGCGCAGCGGGCGATCAGATCGAAACTGCGCATTCGTATGCACCGCACTGTGCCGGCGCGTTGCGCGGCTGCAACGGGCATCGGTGCCCTGCAACGGGATTGTGCAAAGGATCCATTCGCACGGGCGTTTGATAGGAAGAAGGCGTTTGTGGGTGTCAACTGACGGTTTTCAGGGAGTGTCTGGAAAAACGCAGGCGTGTCCAAGCGTTTGCAGGGACGGTTCCGGACGACAATTCTGGTCACGGACAGGCGGATGTGATCGCAGCGGCTGAGTAAGTCCTGGGCTGCGCAGAGACTGCACAACATCTGTTTGTACAGCTCTGCTACACATGCGATCGCACACTTGCACAGCTAAAACACAATCTTCTGTGGGCGGCGACTATGCGAATGCAGGACTGCAAAAATCACTGCCCCGCTATCAGGTCTGAATGACCCCCAAACTGCACAACCCCATGGCTAATGACTTTCTGAGGCCTGAACATTATGTGACATCTCGAAAATAGACCAGTAGATTTTAGTTCACATTAATCTGTAAATTCTCTTATGTGCAGGGCCCTGATTTCTCTACACTGTCTGGAAAAGTAGCAATAATAATTTTAGTAAATGAGATAGTTGGATTATAATGGAGAATTTCTGTTGATCAGCAACTCTCAGATCTGTAGAAGAAGGACAATCATATGTTAAAAACTGCATTTAGGGGGTAATTAAATTGTTTTGGGATGCCTGTAGCTCCCGTATAAAGTAACGGGAGCTATTCAATTGTTTTTGGGTGCCTGTAGCTCCCGTATAAAGTGACGGGAGCTATTCAATTGTTTTTGGGCAACCATCACTTATCGCGGATTTCTGCTTGCACCCTCCTGAAGTGCTAGCAGAAATACAGCTAAAGTCGTGCGTTGGTGTGCATTAACTGCAGCAACCCCTGTATTTTGCACGCTTTATGCGCTAATTCATGTGCGTTTGGTCACGAGAATGTAACACTCAAGCTCATTGGCACAGAAAATTGAATAACTCCTGTTACTTTAGACAGGAGCTATGGTGGTGATATAACAGTTTAATTCCCCTCATAATTGTAATGGAAACTACAAGCCTCTTGCAAAACTCCGGGTAACATTTCTCTTCTCAGGGACGTCTGCCAAACATTTTCTCTTTCTTTCACAAAGTAACAATGCTAAAAGGAGTCATTTACTAAATGATTAACGTTTCATGCTTGCTATTATTTGCTTTTGTTCCCCTCAGCGCAATAATCTGTGACTTGTGTCATAAACAGTAGGTGGGTGTGTGTTATAGAACTTGGCTCTAGGTAACAGTACGACTGTAATTCATCTTCATTTTGTTCTAAGTTTGGTGTGTTTTTCAGTAGGGTGAGTCACGGCACTACTTTTGGGAATAGGAAACAAAGTAAGCAATTGTTCCTTTAAAAATGCCTTAAAGTAATGACTCTATTTACGTGGGACCTGCGTCAAATATCATACTTCGCTCAATAGGTTCTGCAAGATGCTGAAACTTTGTTTGTTGAACAGAAGGAAAAAAAGTGGGCAAGAGGGAAATCTAGCTATTAATCGCATTTTACACTGCGGGACAATGACATCACTTACAGCATAACCATTCAGCTCTGCAGAAGAACAGTGATTTGCCCCATTGGACAAAGGTCTCGTGGAGAGAATATAGCATGTTCGATGTGGTGCTCCAAGGAGAACCCTAGCTTATTCCACGTCTGAAGCCCAAATTGATAAAAATCACTTAAGAATATATGGGAATAAAGCATTGTGCAAGCTACAAATCTGATTTCAATAATATTCCTTCCAGAGTCTCTGTCATCAACAGATCATCTTATTATTTATTTATTTAGTATCAGTTTGTTATATAGCGCAGCAAATTCCATTGCGCTTTACAATTGGAAATAACAATGATATAACAAAACTGGGTAATAACAAACAGTCATAGAGGGAGGAGGGCCCTGCTCGCAAGCTTACACTCTATAGGGAAATAAGCATGTATACACTAGGATAGGTGCTATCTATTGCATAGCTGTCCACCAGATTGCAAAGGTTCTTGATGGTCACACAGCAATGATGAACCGGGGTCGGGCGGAAGGATGAGAAGACGTGAGGATATGTGTGGACTGTACAGAGAGGATGTAATTTGATAGGAAGGTTTGTGAAAGTTATGTGGGCGGTTCTGGAATTTGATACGCTTGCCTGAAGAGGTGAGTTTTCAAGGAACGCTTGAAGGTTTGGAGACTAGAGGAGAGTCTTCTTATTATTATTACTACCAGTTATTTATATAGCGCACACATATTCCGCAGCGCTTTACAGAGAATATTTGGACATTCACATCAGTCCCTGCCCCAGTGGAGCTTACAATCTATATTCCCTACCACATGTACACACAGACACATTCTCACTAGGGTTAATATATTGTTGGGAGCCAATTAACCTACCAGTATATTTTTGGATTGTGGGCGGAAACCGGAGTACCCGGAGGAAACCCACGCAAGTGCGGGGAGAATATGAGAACTCCATACAGTTAGGGCCATGGTGGGAATTGAACCCATGACCTCAGTGCTGTGAGGCTGTAATGCTAACCACTACACCATCCGTACTGCCCCATTGTACGTGGTAGGGCATTCCACAGAGTGGGTGCAGCCCAAAGAAAGTCCTGCAATCGTGAGTGGGAGCGAGTAATGAGTGTGGATGAGAGACGCAGATCTTGTGAAGAGCGAAGATATTAATTGCAAAATCTCCAAGGAAAAGATTGCTTAAGTGCTAAAATAAGGCAAACCCGCATGTTAATATAAAGTGAGAACATTTACCCCCCAACTTCAGCCCTTGTTTAATGCACTTGTCCAGGCAGAATCCTAACTAAATTCCACAATTGAAGCTAGAGTTGTCGTGATTTGTAACAGGGCCATAACTACGTGTGTGCCAAGGGGGCTTGGCACACAGCGCAGTTGCCCTGGGGGCGCACGGCCAGCGGCATGTAATGAGTCAAATTGACTCATTACATGCCGCCTCTGAACTGCGCCGTACGCCGTAGCCGCGCTGGAGGAGAGAAGACAGGAGCGCCGGGCAGCGGAGGAGGAGGGAGGGGGAGCAGGGAGCCGCAGCAGCGCTATTTGATTGGTAGTAAGCCAGGGCCGTCTTTTCGTATGGGCTCAATGGGCTCTTGCCCAAGGGCCCCAGGAGTATAAGGGCCCTAGGCTGATAGCTGAGGGTCCCCTCTTTCCAGGGGTACCAGATTTTTGAAAATCGGCCATAGGGAACCAGAGATATCTGACTTCAAAGCAGTGGTCCCCATCCAAGCCTGTTAATTGCTCTTCCCAGCCAGATATCTCAGGCTCTGTATTACTTAGAGATGTTCTGTGGGTACATTTCAAAAGCTGGGACTCTCCACTTTCGGTGGACACTGTCAGCTTTTCTCTACTATGCCCAGAACCAGAGATATAAGCCTTCAAGCAGCTGGTCCCTGCTCAAGCTCCACATGCCTAATATGCAGTTTTATATATTCGTTGGTGGATTGCTCTGGTTCCTGAACTCTGATCCCCAAGTCCCCAATACCTCCTGATGGGTGAGACACGCTCATTTTTTATCCCATTCAAAGTTAAGAAATCTTTTTCCAGGAACTTGAGATATCTGCAGTCATGCAAGCTGCTCTCTCAACAGAAAATGATGAATATTAAGCCCACTCCACTATCAACCTCTCCGTTACATATTAAACACCCCATACCACCCTGGAAGTCATGTACCGGGGCCCCTTCATTCAGCCCAATGACACCTTCTACAGTTTAGTGTTCTCCTTACCACCCCATCTGTGCAGTAAAGGAGTATTTAGCAGAAATTACTGCTTCAGGTCCTATATGCTGGGCGGAAGATAGTACACCCCCTACCGCCCGCGGGACATCAAAGCTGCTGCTGATAGCACCCCCTTCCCTGGAGGATGGGTAGGGGCCCCAGTGCATTGCTGTGCCCAGGGGCCCACATTGCTGTTAAGACGGCTCTGTAGTAAGCGCCGCTGCAGCATCCCCCTCTCCTTCTGTATTGGCTGCATGGCGCTGCTGTGGATGCATCCCAGCATCCACAGCAGCGCCGGGCAGCCAATACAGAAGGAGAGGGGGATGCTGCAGCAGCGCTTACTACCAATCAAATAGCGCTGCTGCGGCTCCCTGCTCCCCCTCCCTCCTCCTCCTTCTCAACTGACTTCACACTGCACAGAGAGGGAGATGCACGAGGAGCCTGTCAGCGGGGAGAAGGTAAGTATGTCTCTCTCTCTCTCTCTCTCTCTCTCTCCTGCAATGTGTAAAAAGGGGTCCCATCTGCTGCAATGTGTAAAAAGGGGTCCCATCTGCCGCAATGTGTATAAAGGGGGCCCGGCTGCCGCAATGTGTAAAAAGGGGTCCCGTCTGCCGCAATGTGTAAAAAGGGTGACTGGCTGCCGCAATGCGTAAAAAGGGGTCCCGGCTGCCACAATGCGTAAAAAGGGGTCCCATCTGCCGCAATGCGTAAAAAGGGGTCCCATCTGCCGCAATGTGTAAAAAGGGGTCCCGTCTGCCGCAATGTGTAAAAAGTGGTCCTGGCTGCCGCAATGTGTAAAAAGGGGGACTGGCTGCCGCAATGTGTAAAAAAAGGGACTGGCTGCCGCAATGTGTAAAAAGGGGGACTGGCTGCCGCAATGTGTAAAAAGGGGGACTGGCTGCCGCAATGTGTAAAAAGGGGGATGCTGTCTGCTGTAATGTATAGAAGGGGCTCTACCTGGTGTAGTGGCGCTACTGTGCAGCGTAATTTGAATAATGGAGACTACTGTGCACCGTAGTATGAATTGCTATTATTTTGTTGCCACGCCCCTTCCCGTGAAGCCACGCCCCTATATATTTTTCGCACGCCTACGGCGCGCACTGCGCCTATCTTGTACGGGGGGAGCGCCAATGTCAGTTCTTGCACACAGCGCTAAAATGCCTAGTTATGGCACTGATTTGTAATTAACAGGAAAATATCTATAACTCTATAAGCTACGACTGTCAACAATATTATCACACTGTGGGGAAGATGTATTAAGCTTGGAGAAAGGATGAAGAATTGATAAGTGCAAGGTGATAACGCACCAGCCAATCATTACAGATTTTAAAAATGAGTTAGGAGCTGATTGGGTGATGCATTATCACCTTGCACTTATCACTGCTTTACAGTTGTGCAAGTAGGATTTTTTTTCTTAGTGGCACTGATAGTTTAAAAAATGGGCGTGGTCATGTGTTATGTGGGGACGTGGTCACACGAAACTAGGGGAGTGGCTACATTACAATAGGAGCATGGCAACATTATGCCATACACCGTAATGACCCTTACACATTATGCCAAACACCGTAATGCCTATTAAACATTATGCCACAAACCGTAACACTTATTACACATTATGCCACGCGCCATTATACTTCTTACACATTATGCCACATACTGTAATTCCTATTACACATTATACCAGACACCTTAACACCCATTACACATTATGCCACACACCGTAACACCCATTACACATTATGCCACACCGTAACAACCATTACACATTATGCCACACACCGTAATACCTTACATATTATACCACACACTGTAATGCCTATTAAATATTATGCCACACACAGTTATGCCACTGACACCATTTTATGTCCCACACACAAAAATGCCCCTTATAAATTATGCCCCAGCTGTGGGCTGGTGGTACTGCGTACCACCCCCATATTTCTTAATGGTACTCCGTACCACACTATTTTCAGCACTACTGCGTTATCACTTCTTTATCCCTTCTCCAGGCTTAATACATCTACCCCAGTATGCCAAAATTGACCAACCTTCGGAATCAGGTCTAATCCGTATTGGTACAACACAATCATACGGTATTCATACCAGGACACCAAGTTATTTCTAGCACATGGAGGGACATGCATCTAATCTGTGTCTCCAATGGGAGGAGATGCTCTCACTGTAAGCTGGGAAAGCGGTTGGTAACGCCCCCAGTACCTCAGAAAACACTGGGATTCAATAGAGATTTTTATACGTGAATACAAGCACTAAATTCATCTCCATCAGCAAGAATAATAATGAATACATTAGAAGTGGTCACTGCTGGCCAGAAGGCTTTGTCTCCTTGTATACAAGATGTGGCTATTAAATAACGAGACTGATGCTATAATTTACGTTCAATTACATTAAAAACATTTTAATTCCGTTCCCCTTCGATGTACTCCTCTTCTATGGAGGAGGCAAACCTTTGAATCAATCTGCCTCCACTTCCCCTTACCCTGAGTCTTCATTTTCCTAATTCACAATTTGACACTTGACTTTACAACTGAGTCCCAGGGAAGGCAAAAATGAGAATGGGATTGTGTTGATCACCACTAATTTCTTGGCTCACTGATCATTTATTCCTGTGCAACACCGTCAATTAAAACAGAAAGCTATGAAGCAATGTGATTTTATTTCATTGAGGCAGCCATATTTGGCTGCCCTCCAGAGAGGTATTAAAAAGGAGATGTTTGTTGTAAGTTATGTAAGAAAAATTGATCAGATGCATGCTTAAAAAAAGTACTTAAATGGCTAAAAAAACGATAAAAAAAACACAAAAAAACCCCCACACCTATGTGCGAGTGATGCTTTAGGGCATACCAGTGATGGAAGTACCAGAGACAATGGCGGATCACCTGCTGAGAATAGTGTGCACAGAGCAATTGGTGTCACCAGACAAGGGTCGTGGTATGGTGAAGCAGCGCCCATGGCTCACGTTACATCCACACCATGCTGCCAATATAGAAGCACCAGTCTCTCTTGTGCTTCATTTTCAGCAGGTGATACGCGCCTGTGCTGAGTTGAGATTTGTGGGGAGTAAAACGGAGGAGGGAGGGGGTGTCGTGTCTATGCGAGGGTGCTGCGCAGTGTATATGTTTTAGGGGACAGCAGCTGTGTGAGGGGAACAGGACTGATTGGGGAGAGCTGTGACTGTGAATCTGTGTGCAGGATGTGTGGATCAGTGTGTGTTTGAGAAAAGGAGGAGATGTGTGTTGAGGTAGTCTGTGTGAGGAAAGGGCACTTATGTGAGGCGGAAATCTGATGGGGGTAGCTGTGTTGGTGGATCTGAGTATGTGGGGAGAGCTAAGTGAGGGGGGAGCTATGTGAGGGGGGAGGGACTGTGGGGGATCTAAGTGAGTGGGGAGAGCTATATTAGGGTGTATAGCTGTGTAAGGGGGATAGCTATATTATGGGTATCTGAGGGTGAGTGAAGAGCTGTGTGAGGAGGGAGAGCTATATTAGGGTGTAGAGCTGTGTGCGGGGGGAAGCTGTGTGGGGGATCTGAGGGAGTGGAGAGCTGTGTGAGGAGGGGAGAGCTATATTAGGGTGTACAGCTGTGTGCGGGGGGAAGCTGTGTGGGGGATATGAGTGAGTGGAGAGCTGTGTGAGGAGGGGAGAGCTATGTTAGGGTGTAGAGCTGTGTGTGGGGGGAAGCGGTGTGGGGGATCTGAGGGAGTGGAGAGCTGTGTGAGGAGGGGAGAGCTATATTAGGGTGTTGTTAGGGTCTCCTGCCCTGTGCTGCCACGTCGTCATGGCAACCGGGAGACAAGTGCTAGTGGAGTAACCTGAGCGCAGCTGATACTCCGGTTCGGGTCTTTTGCTGTGCAGTGGTTATAGGCTCTGTGCACGGCAGGGGATCCGGTGCTGGTTTTTGTGCTCACAGTCTGTGAGGTCTGAGTGGGGCGTGGACAGCACCTGCTTTATAAGGCCTCTTTTCAGGGTAAGCAGATGCTGCTGAATCTTTGTTGGTTAGTCAGTTCATGAAAGTTAGCCAGTACTGTGTAGCTTTGTATTTGTTTGTTGCTTACTGCAAATAGGCCTGGGGATTTGGTATTACACTCTGCCAATCCAGACCTAGCAGTGAGACTGGAGTCAGTCGTTTGGCTTGCTGGGGTTCTGTTGCTGCTCTGTGGGCCTAGCAAGTTTGCGGCTGTATTCTAAGACTTGCCTGTCTAATCCTGTCTCACTGTGCTAGGTGTCAGGGGTCGGTTTAGTGGCAGTGGGCTAAAACCTGTGCACTGCAGGTGAGAAATAGGATTGTGGAGACTCTCCTTGTGTCTATCGTTCCATCTCTGACCAAGGAGTTTGCTGCCACACCCGTTGGTGGCCCTTTGGGGTTTTGCTGTTGCCCTTAGCAACAGCATTTCGGGTTCTCTACGTATTAAAACACAACATCTTGCTTTTTACATCTGAGCAGTTCTAATACAAGGGAGATACCCAGTTCCTTAGCCTCTGGGCTTCTCTGTTCACTTTGTGTGTATTTTGTTACCCTATCACCTTCTGTGTACGTTATGTCATATTCCCCAGTTTGTCTGTGAGTCCATTTGTTTTGCATAACAGTTCAAACACCAGTACATTCCTGCAGACACTGGAGTGCATAACAGTTCTGACACCAGTACTTTCCTGCAGGCACTGGTGTGCATAACATATTCAGCAGTCTAATACTCCTGTTGAAATTTTGTGGGAATATGGAGCATACCCCTCAAAATACGTTGCAACAGGTGGTCGATCAGGTGCAGGTCCTGACTCGACAATTTAATGATTTGTCCATTAAAATGCACACCTCCCAGGCTGCTGGCGGATCTCCCGCAGCAGCCGCACCTACAGGGGTTAAGGAGCCGAAAGTAAATCTCCCGGATCGTTTTTCTGGAGATAGCTCGCAGTTCTTTTGTTTCAAGGAGAGCTGCAAGCTATACTTCTGGCTTAGGCCTCAGTCTTCTGGGTCGGAGATTCAGCGGGTGGGCATAGTGATTTCCTTGCTACAAGGAGACCCACAGGTCTGGGCATATGGGTTGCAGCCTGACTGTCCGTCGCTTAAAAGTGTTGATGTTTTTTTTACGGCACTGGGCATGTTGTATGATGACCCTGACAAGACGGCCTCAGCCGAGGCTCAGATTTCGATCCTTAAGCAAGGGCGAAGGCCAGTTGAGGTTTACTGTACGGAGTTTCGGAGGTTGGCCCATGATACCCAGTGGAATGACCCAGCCCTGAGACACCAGTACCGAAGAGGTCTTTCTAACCAGATAAAGGACCAACTGGTACAATATCCCTTGCCTGATAGCTTGGATCAGCTCATGCAGTTATCCATCCGGGTGGATAGACGGCTGAGAGAGCGTAGGCTTGAAAGGGAGACTGAGATTTCCTTCCTTCCCAAGGGAACCTCAGACTCTGAGGAATTTTCTGAGGAGCCTATGCAGATTGGGGCTACCCGCCTCTCCTCGCGTGAGAAGACGCGGAGGAGACAGCAGGGGTTGTGTTTGTACTGTGGGAATAAAGGTCACGTGGTAGTATCATGCCCAGAAAAGCCGGAAAACTTCAGGGCCTGAGGGTGATGGGAAATATCCTGTCAGGCCAGAAGTCAGAATTTCCCAAGAAGACTTTTATCATTCCGGTGACCTTGAAGATCCTCGGTCAAACTGTCAAGACTGAGGCCTTTGTGGACAGTGGGGCCGACGGGGTTTTTATGGACCGCCAATTCGCCCTGAAACACTCTGTTCCCTTAGTACCCTTGCCATCGGAAATTGAGATTTGTGGGTTAAACGGGGAACCATTATCCCAAGGTAAAATTACCTCTTGCACTAGCCAGATTTCTTTGTTTATTGGAGCCACACACTCTGAAAAATTGTCCTTTTATGTGACTGTCTGTACTTTTGCCCCATTGGTGTTGGGGTTACCCTGGTTAAGGGCCCACAATCCTCAATTTGACTGGGTCTCTGGGGAGATTCTTAGTTGGGGTACTGATTGTTTCAGGAGTTGCTTGAGCCTTCCAGTCAGGCTCTCGCAGCTAAGTTTGCCAGGATTGCCAGGGTGTTATGCAGATTTTGCGGACGTGTTCTCCAAAAAAGTTGCAGAGGTACTACCTCCCCATCGCCCCAATGACTGTGCCATTGATTTGTTGCCAAATGCTAAGCTTCCCAAGAGCAGGTTGTACTCCCTGTCACGTCCTGAGACTCAGGCTATGGCAGAGTACATTCAGGAGAACTTGGCTAAGGGATTTATCAGACCTTCACAGTCTCCAGTTGGGTCGGGGTTCTTCTTCGTGGGTAAAAAGGACGGTTCGTTGCGACCCTGCATCGACTTCAGGGAATTGAACCGTATCACGATTAAAAACTCATACCCACTGCCTCTCATTTCGGTCTTGTTTGACCAGCTTCGTACTGCCACCATTTTTTCTAAGATTGACCTACGCGGTGCGTACAATCTAATCCGAATAAGAGAGGGGGATGAATGGAAGACTGCCTTTAATACCCACTCAGGGCATTATGAATATTTGGTGATGCCTTTTGGGCTCTGTAATGCCCCGGCAGTCTTCCAGGATTTCATGAATGATGTGCTCAGGGAATATTTGGATAGATTCTTAGTTGTATACTTAGATGACATCCTAATCTTCTCCCATTCCCTGGAGGAACATCGGAAGCATGTACGCTTAGTCCTCCAGAAACTCAGAGACCACCGGCTTGGGGCGAAGCTGGAGAAGTGCGAATTTGAAGTTCAGCAAATCGCATTTCTAGGATATATTATCTCCCCAGAAGGTTTCCAAATGGAGGGTTCCAAGGTACAGGCAGTCCTGGATTGGGTGCAGCCCACTAGTTTGAAGGCGCTTCAGCGTTTCCTGGGCTTTGCGAATTTTTATAGACGATTTATCGCTGGATTTTCGTCTATAGTGGCGCCCTTGGTGGCACTCACTAAGAAAGGGGCGGATGTTGCTCACTGGTCTTGTGAGGCTAAAGCGGCTTTTGCCCGTCTCAAAAGGGCATTTGTTTCGGCCAAGGTGCTGCGACACCCAGATCCAGAGCGTCCTTTTGTGGTGGAGGTGGATGCCTCTGAGATGGGTATTGGGGCAGTGCTTTCTCAGATGGGAGTGTCTGATAATCGCCTTCATCCCTGTGCTTACTTTTCCCGTAAATTTTCGCCTGGCGAGATGAATTATGACGTGGGTAACCGGGAATTGTTGGCTATTAAGGATGCACTGGAGGAGTGGAGACACTGGCTTGAGGGGGCTAAGTTTGTGGTCTCAATTCTCACTGACCATAAGAATCTGGCATATTTAGAGTCAGCGAAGCGTCTCAATGCCAGGCAGGCACGATGGGCTTTGTTTTTTGCTCGCTTTAATTTTTTGATAACATATCGCCCTGGGTCAAAAAACATCAAGGCTGATGCGCTCTCGCGGAGTTTTGCTCCAATCCAGGAGACCACCGAGGAGCCGTTGCCCATTGTTTCCCCATCATGTATTAAAGTGGGCATTACCCAGGACCTCTTATCATTAGTCCTTAGAGCACAGGAGCAGGCTCCTCCAGACCTTCCGGTAGGTCTTTTGTTTGTGCCTCCTAGGTTAAGACAGCGAGTGTTCCTGGAATTCCATGCCAAGAAGTCGGCAGGTCACCCGGGTATTGCCAGAACTCGGGAGTTGCTATCTAGGACGGTGTGGTGGCCCTCGGTGGCTAAGGATGTGGATCAGTGGGTTCGGGCATGTGACATCTGTGCCCGAAATAAGACTCCTAGAGGGGTTCCTGTTGGCCCATTACATCCACTCTCTATCCCATCTAAGCCATGGACCCACATTTCAATGGATTTTGTGGTGGACTTGCCCAAATCCTCGGGGATGACAGCCATCTGGGTTGTCGTTGACAGGTTTTCGAAGATGGCGCACTTCGTTCCACTGGTTGGGCTGCCATCAGCCAGACGCCTGTCTGAATTATTTATGCTGCATGTTGTGCGTCTCCACGGGTTGCCACTTGATGTGGTCTCTGACCGCGGATCCCAGTTTGTGGCCAAATTCTGGAGGGCATTTTGTTCCGATCTCCAGATTTCTGTCAGCTTGTCGTCAGGCTACCATCCGCAGTCTAATGGGCAGACTGAAAGGGTGAACCAGTCCTTGGAGCAGTTCCTCAGGTGTTATGTCTCCAAGTGTCAGACTGACTGGGTTGCTCATCTGTCCATGGCGGAGTTTGCCTATAACAACGCGGCTCACTCTGCTACAGGGATCTCTCCCTTCCTTTGTGTGTATGGGCATCATCCTAAGGCCAATTCTTTTGACCCCCTGGACTCCACGCCTGGTGGTTCCTCTGTGGTTTCGGTCCTTAGAGGTATTTGGCGGAAAGTGAAGAAAGCCCTTGTGTCTGTGTCATTAGTGACCAAAAGGGTTTTTGATAAGCGGAAAAGACCCTGCAGCTTCAAATTAGGAGACTTCGTCTGGTTGTCTACCAAGAATTTGAAGTTGAGACAGCCATCTCATAAGTTAGGGCCCCGGTTCATCGGCCCTTATAAGATCACCAGGGTTATCAATCCGGTGGCATTTCAGTTAGATCTGCCCCGTTCTTTGGGTATCAATAAAACATTTCATTGTTCCCTTTTAAAACGGGCGATTAGTAATCCTTCTTCCAGTGGAAGACCTTCCCCTCTTCTGATACGTGGCCAGAGGGAGTTTGTTGTTGAAAGGATTCTTGACTCCAAGGTGGTTCGGGGTCGGCTGTCATTTTTGGTGCACTGGAAGGGGTATGGCCCGGAGGAGCGGTCGTGGGTGCGCAGTTGTGATCTTCATGCCCCCAGACTGATACGCTCTTTCTTCTCGCAGTTCCCCGATAAACCCGGTGGTAGGGGTTCTTTGACCCCTCGTCAGAGGGGGGGTACTGTTAGGGTCTCCTGCCCTGTGCTGCCACGTCGTCATGGCAACCGGGAGACAAGTGCTAGTGGAGTAACCTGAGCGCAGCTGATACTCCGGTTCGGGTCTTTTGCTGTGCAGTGGTTATAGGCTCTGTGCACGGCAGGGGATCCGGTGCTGGTTTTTGTGCTCACAGTCTGTGAGGTCTGAGTGGGGCGTGGACAGCACCTGCTTTATAAGGCCTCTTTTCAGGGTAAGCAGATGCTGCTGAATCTTTGTTGGTTAGTCAGTTCATGAAAGTTAGCCAGTACTGTGTAGCTTTGTATTTGTTTGTTGCTTACTGCAAATAGGCCTGGGGATTTGGTATTACACTCTGCCAATCCAGACCTAGCAGTGAGACTGGAGTCAGTCGTTTGGCTTGCTGGGGTTCTGTTGCTGCTCTGTGGGCCTAGCAAGTTTGCGGCTGTATTCTAAGACTTGCCTGTCTAATCCTGTCTCACTGTGCTAGGTGTCAGGGGTCGGTTTAGTGGCAGTGGGCTAAAACCTGTGCACTGCAGGTGAGAAATAGGATTGTGGAGACTCTCCTTGTGTCTATCGTTCCATCTCTGACCAAGGAGTTTGCTGCCACACCCGTTGGTGGCCCTTTGGGGTTTTGCTGTTGCCCTTAGCAACAGCATTTCGGGTTCTCTACGTATTAAAACACAACATCTTGCTTTTTACATCTGAGCAGTTCTAATACAAGGGAGATACCCAGTTCCTTAGCCTCTGGGCTTCTCTGTTCACTTTGTGTGTATTTTGTTACCCTATCACCTTCTGTGTACGTTATGTCATATTCCCCAGTTTGTCTGTGAGTCCATTTGTTTTGCATAACAGTTCAAACACCAGTACATTCCTGCAGACACTGGAGTGCATAACAGTTCTGACACCAGTACTTTCCTGCAGGCACTGGTGTGCATAACAGGTGTACAGCTGTGTGCGGGGGGAAGCTGTGTGGGGGATCTGAGTGAGTGGAGAGCTGTGTGAGGAGGGGAGAGCTATATTAGGGTGTAGAGCTGTGTGCGGGGGGAAGCGGTGTGGGGATCTGAGTGTGTGGGGAGAGCTGTGTGAGGAGGGGAGAGCTATATTATGGTGCAGAGCTGTGTGCGGGGGGAAGCTGTGTGGGGGATCTGAGTGAGTGGAGAGCTGTGTGAGGAGGGGAGAGCTATATTAGAGTGTAGAGCTGTGTGCGGGGGGAAGCTGTGTGGGGGATCTGAGTGAGTGGAGAGCTGTGTGAGGAGGGGAGAGCTATATTAGGGTGTAGAGCTGTGTGCGGGGGGAATCTGTGTGGGGGATCTGAGTGAGTGGTGAGCTGTGTGAGGAGGGGAGAGCTATATTAGGGTGTAGAGCTGTGTGCGGGGGGAATCTGTGTGGGGGATCTGAGTGAGTGGAGAGCTGTGTGAGGAGGGGAGAGCTATATTAGGGTGTACAGCTGTGTGCGGGGGGAAGCTGTGTGGGGGATCTGAGTGAGTGGAGAGCTGTGTGAGGAGGGGAGAGCTATATTAGGGTGTAGAGCTGTGTGCGGGGGGAAGCGGTGTGGGGATCTGAGTGTGTGGGGAGAGCTGTGTGAGGAGGGGAGAGATATTATGGTGCAGAGCTGTGTGCGGGGGGAAGCTGTGTGGGGGATCTGAGTGAGTGGAGAGCTGTGTGAGGAGGGGAGAGCTATATTAGGGTGTAGAGCAGTGTGCGGGGGGAATCTGTGTGGGGGATCTGAGTGAGTGGAGAGCTGTGTGAGGAGGGGAGAGCTATATTAGGGTGTAGAGCTGTGTGTGGGGGGAAGCTGTGTGGGGGATCTGAGTGAGTGGAGAGCTGTGTGAGGAGGGGAGAGCTATATTAGGGTGTAGAGCTGTGTGTGGGGGGAAGCTGTGTGGGGGATCTGAGTGAGTGGAGAGCTGTGTGAGGAGGGGAGAGCTATATTAGGGTGTAGAGCTGTGTGTGGGGGGAAGCTGTGTGGGGCATCTGAGTGAGTGGAGAGCTGTGTGAGGAGGGGAGAGCTATATTAGGGTGTAGAGCTGTGTGCGGGGGGAAGCTGTGTGGGGGATCTGAGTGAGTGGAGAGCTGTGTGAGGAGGGGAGAGCTATATTAGGGTGTAGAGCTGTGTGTGGGGGGAAGCTGTGTGTGCGGGGGGATCTGAGGGAGTGGAGAGCTGTGTGAGGAGGGGAAAAGCATTATCAGGGGAGAGAGCTACATTAGGAGGAACAGCTGTGTAAGGGGGGATAGCAACATTATGGGGATCAGAGTTTGGGGATATCTGTGTGTGTGCACACTAATATGGATCCCCAGGGGTCAGTATTTTCCCCACTCAGGAATATAACAACGGCCCCATAGTGTTACCGCTAGGAAGCGGGAAGAGTAGAGCACTACGGTGCAGGCATGCGTGACCAGTCGAGAAGGGTAGGTGTGGCACCGCCGACATCACAACTAGGGCACTATTGGGGCTGTGCCCAGCATCCCCCAAGCTCTCCTCTTAATGTGAATAGATGCACGGCATCTATTCACGCGGTGGCAGCGGCGCACCGGGCAGGCTGTTTTAGTAGGGCACTGCTAGAAGGGAAGGAAGCATTTTGTAGTTTCAAAATCGGCAGGCACGGCCCCTTGCTAAACAGCCTAGCGTGAAGACTACCACAGATAGCACCGCTATGGCCGCCCTCCATAGGGCACTTCTGCCCTACACCTGACTACCCAGTTGTGGTGGTGGTGGGGGGGACTTTGGTGGGGCTGGCACCGAACTCAATTTTGTCTACGGGCGATTAGGATAAACTTACACCACCAGGGTGTACAATAATTTTAATAGTTCAACATTCAAGTGATGGGATGTGATTGCATTGGAATTCAATTAGGGTGCTAAGGGCAGTGGTGCAAGTAGAAATATTTTCTTATGGGTACTGAGTGCCGAAAAATGGGCGTGGTCACGTCTTGTAATGGAGCGCAGCGACATGCTGCTAGTGTGAGTGGCTACATGACTTAGCCCCTTTTTTTGGGGGTATTCTGGAGGCAAGGCTAAAAACATATAGTAATGCCTACAGTATAATAGAAATATATAGTAATACCTCCAATTTAATAACAATATATAGTAATTCCTCCATTATAACAGAAAAATACAGCCACTGTCACACTCCCAGTAACCCTGACAAAGTGGGAGGAGCCATCATGGTCTTGTTGCTTTGTGGCACATTATAATTGTGGTAATGGCAAAGTGTGTGGCAGGTGGTACTGCGTACCCGCTACCAAATTCTTATGTGTACTCCGTACCCGAGCGTACCCGCATACTTGCACCGCTGGCTAAGGGTAAGGGGTGGCATGAAACCACGGTCTCATGAGGCGGATTCATAAACAGATCTAAGTGGCACATAGACTTGGGCTAGGTTTCTTTTGCATGGCACAGAATGTGTCCTGAATAACAAGACTCCCCCTTCATACACTGCAATCCGCTGTAAGTGCACAAACACTGAGTCACCTACTAAAAGCAAACCTCAGGAATCAGGGGTAATTTTGCACTTGTTTACATTGGCCCTCATTCCGAGTTGTTCGCTCGGTATTTTTCATCGCATCGCAGTGAAAATCCGCTTAGTACGCATGCGCAAAGTTCGCACTGCGACTGCGCCAAGTAACTTTACTATGAAGAAAGTATTTTTACTCACGGCTTTTTCTTCGCTCCGGCGATCGTAATGTGATTGACAGGAAATGGGTGTTACTGAGCGGAAACACGGCGTTTCAGGGGCGTGTGGCAGAAAACGCTACCGTTTCCGGAAAAAACGCAGGAGTGGCCGGAGAAACGGTGGGAGTGCCTGGGCGAACGCTGGGTGTGTTTGTGACGTCAACCAGGAACGACAAGCACTGAAATGATCGCACAGGCAGAGTAAGTCTGGAGCTACTCTGAAACTGCTAAGTAGTTAGTAATCGCAATATTGCGAATACATCGGTCGCAATTTTAAGAAGCTAAGATTCACTCCCAGTAGGCGGCGGCTTAGCGTGTGTAACTCTGCTAAATTCGCCTTGCGACCGATCAACTCGGAATGAGGGCCATTGTGCGTATCTGTGGATGTTATTTCTGCTGTCAGTGAGTATTTATAGACTGTGCCTTGAGTCACCTGTGCAGGTAATACTTCATACCTGGCTCATATCATGTGAAACTGCTGACATTTGTCTCAAATGACCTCTGAGAATCCAGCTTCTGTCCTATGGCTCCCGCAGCCAAACTGTGCCCTCACCGCTCTGACGTTTTTATTGTTGAGGTTCCCATTGTGTGATTAAGATTTTAAGAATGCCCAACATGTGCAGAGAATACCTTCTGAATCCTCTCACTGCACACAGGCTTGAAGACTATTCTGTAAATAATGATATGTTCTGCACGTAACAGGCTGCGATTCCAGCAGCAAGCCGACAATTCCAGTACAAACCTTACAACTAAAGCAAATATGTTCAACCAAAACACGTCTTTTATTATTAATGGACAGAAAAAATATTCCATCAGTCTATTATAAATATTGAACACAACACTGCACTGGATAAAACACACAGAGACTATACTGTAATGTATACAATCATTTCCAGTCCTGGGAGTGCATGGCTCGGAAGACCGGCACATGACGGCTGCACTCCACAATACTGCGCACCACGGTGGTTATTCCGAGTTGATGGCTAGCTGCATTCGTTCGCTGTGCAGCGATGAGGCAAAAAAAAACCAGCACTTCTGCGCATGTGTATGCGGCGCAATGCGCACGCGTGACCTACTATTACAACGAACTATGTCGTTTCACAAGGGTCTAGCGAAGCTTTTCAGTCGCACTGCTGGCCGCAGAGTGATTGACATGAAGTGGGCGTTTCTGGGTGGCAACTGACCGTTTTCAGGGAGTGTTCGAAAAAACGCAGGCGTGGCTGGGCGAATGCAGGGCGTGTTTGTGACGTCAAAACAGGAACTGAACAATCTGAAGTCATCGCAAGCGCTGAGTAGGTATTGAGCTACTCTAAAACTGCACAAAAAACCGTTGCCGCCGCTCTGCGATTCTTTCATTCGCACTTCTGCTAAGCTAAAATACACTCCCAGTGGGAGGCGGCATAGCGTTTGCACGGCTGCTAAAAACTGCTAGCGAGCGAACAACTCGGAATGACCCCCAATATCTGCGGCCCTAGGACAGCTTGTCCATGGATTTTGCAGAAAACGATACCCGATACAGCCACATCAATATGTGTCTTCACAAAATTGTCACAAGCAAGCGACCTACTTCCTGCCAACAGGCTGTGACGGACTCAGACCTAGAGATGAGCGGGTTCGGTTTCTCTGAATCCGAACCCGCCAGAACTTCATGTTTTTTTTCACGGGTCCGAGCGACTCGGATCTTCCCGCCTTGCTCGGTTAACCCGAGCGCGCCCGAACGTCATCATGACGCTGTCGGATTCTCGCGAGGCTCGGATTCTATCGCGAGACTCGGATTCTATATAAGGAGCCGCGCGTCGCCGCCATTTTCACACGTGCATTGAGATTGATAGGGAGAGGACGTGGCTGGCGTCCTCTCCGTTTAGAATTAGAATAGATTAGAGAGACACTTGATTTACTAATTTTGGGGAGCATTAGGAGTACTCAGTAGTGTACAGTGCAGAGTTTTGCTGATAGTGACCAGTGACCACCACTTTTATTTATAATCCGTTCTCTGCCTGAAAAAAGCGATACACAGCACACAGTGACTCAGTCACATACCATATCTGTGTGCACTGCTCAGGCTCAGGCCAGTGTGCTGCATCATCTATTATCTATATATAATATTATATATATCTGTCTGACTGCTCAGCTCACACAGCTTATAATTGTGGGGGAGACTGGGGAGCACTACTGCAGTGCCAGTTATAGGTTATAGCAGGAGCCAGGAGTACATAATATTATATTAAAATTAAACAGTGCACACTTTTGCTGCAGGAGTGCCACTGCCAGTGTGACTAGTGACCAGTGACCTGACCACCAGTATATAATATTAGTAGTATACTATCTCTTTATCAACCAGTCTATATTAGCAGCAGACACAGTACAGTGCGGTAGTTCACGGCTGTGGCTACCTCTGTGTCGGCACTCGGCAGCCCGTCCATAATTGTATATACCAGTGACCTAACCGTGGTTTTTTTTTCTTTCTTTATACATACATACTAGTTACGAGTATACTATCTCTTTATCAACCAGTCTATATATTAGCAGCAGACACAGTACAGTGCGGTAGTTCACGGCTGTGGCTACCTCTGTGTCGGCACTCGGCAGCCCGTCCATAATTGTATATACCACCTAACCGTGGTTTTTTTTTCTTTCTTTATACATACATACTAGTTACGAGTATACTATCTCTTTATCAACCAGTCTATATATTAGCAGCAGACACAGTACAGTGCGGTAGTTCACGGCTGTGGCTACCTCTGTGTCGGCACTCGGCAGCCCGTCCATAATTGTATATACCACCTAACCGTGGTTTTTTTTTCTTTCTTTATACATACATACTAGTTACGAGTATACTATCTCTTTATCAACCAGTCTATATATTAGCAGCAGACACAGTACAGTGCGGTAGTTCACGGCTGTGGCTACCTCTGTGTCGGCACTCGGCAGCCCGTCCATAATTGTATATACCACCTAACCGTGGTTTTTTTTTCTTTCTTTATAAATACATACTAGTTACGAGTATACTATCTCTTTATCAACCAGTCTATATATTAGCAGCAGACACAGTACAGTGCGGTAGTTCACGGCTGTGGCTACCTCTGTGTCGGCACTCGGCAGCCCGTCCATAATTGTATATACCACCTAACCGTGGTTTTTTTTTCTTTCTTTATACATACATACTAGTTACGAGTATACTATCTCTTTATCAACCAGTCTATATATTAGCAGCAGACACAGTACAGTGCGGTAGTTCACGGCTGTGGCTACCTCTGTGTCGGCACTCGGTAGCCCGTCCATAATTGTATATACCACCTAACCGTGGTTTTTTTTTCTTTCTTTATACATACATACTAGTTACGAGTATACTATCTCTTTATCAACCAGTCTATATATTAGCAGCAGACACAGTACAGTGCGGTAGTTCACGGCTGTGGCTACCTCTGTGTCGGCACTCGGCAGCCCGTCCATAATTGTATATACCACCTAACCGTGGTTTTTCTTTCTTTCTTTATACATACATACTAGTTACGAGTATACTATCTCTTTATCAACCAGTCTATATATTAGCAGCAGACACAGTACAGTGCGGTAGTTCACGGCTGTGGCTACCTCTGTGTCGGCACTCGGCAGCCCGTCCATAATTGTATATACCACCTAACCGTGGTTTTTTTTTTCTTTCTTTATACATACATACTAGTTACGAGTATACTATCTCTTTATCAACCAGTCTATATATTAGCAGCAGACACAGTACAGTGCGGTAGTTCACGGCTGTGGCTACCTCTGTGTCGGCACTCGGCAGCCCGTCCATAATTGTATATACCACCTAACCGTGGTTTTTTTTTCTTTCTTTATACATACATACTAGTTACGAGTATACTATCTCTTTATCAACCAGTCTATATATTAGCAGCAGACACAGTACAGTGCGGTAGTTCACGGCTGTGGCTACCTCTGTGTCGGCACTCGGCAGCCCGTCCATAATTGTATATACCACCTAACCGTGGTTTTTTTTTCTTTCTTTATACATACATACTAGTTACGAGTATACTATCTCTTTATCAACCAGTCTATATATTAGCAGCAGACACAGTACAGTGCGGTAGTTCACGGCTGTGGCTACCTCTGTGTCGGCACTCGGCAGCCCGTCCATAATTGTATATACCACCTAACCGTGGTTTTTTTTTCTTTCTTTATACATACATACTAGTTACGAGTATACTATCTCTTTATCAACCAGTCTATATATTAGCAGCAGACACAGTACAGTGCGGTAGTTCACGGCTGTGGCTACCTCTGTGTCGGCACTCGGCAGCCCGTCCGTAATTGTATATACCACCTAACCGTGTTTTTTTTTTCTTTCTTTATACATACATACTAGTTACGAGTATACTATCTCTTTATCAACCAGTCTATATATTAGCAGCAGACACAGTACAGTAGTTCACGGCTGTGGCTACCTCTGTGTCGGCACTCGGCAGCCCGTCCATAATTGTATATACCACCTAACCGTGGTTTTTTTTTCTTTCTTTATACATACATACTAGTTACGAGTATACTATCTCTTTATCAACCAGTCTATATATTAGCAGCAGACACAGTACAGTGCGGTAGTTCACGGCTGTGGCTACCTCTGTGTCGGCACTCGGCAGCCCGTCCATAATTGTATATACCACCTAACCGTGGTTTTTTTTCTTTCTTTATACATACATACTAGTTACGAGTATAGCATTTCTGATGAAGCCGCTGAGCCCGGAGGGAGGCGGAGAAACGCTTAAACCACTCACTATATTCATTTCTACCACCGCCAGTGGATACACTCACCACTAAGCCGCTATTATTCCATTTGGACTGCATCCTCCAGAGATGACTGCGCTTTAAAGGTTACCAGCACCAGCAGCCGGGAGGAGCCCTGTGGACCTAATAAACGGAAGAGTGCGGTGAGAATAATCACACTGTCTGGCCAGACAAAGTAATTTACACTGTCAGACCTAATTATATGGTCCTCTGAATCCTAAACGGATCACTGCAATATCCTGTGTTTTAGAATTAATTACTCACGGATATCAGGAACACTAATCAGCTGAAGATTCCCAAGTGTTTGTATGGTTTAATAAATCTTAAACACTGAATGGACTTCCAATGTTATGAATGGACTGAAAAAGTTCTTGTGTCCTAAACAGAGTGTGAAGCCATACAGCTGAACTGCTATTAGAGACTTCAAAAGAAATGCCATTCTTTTTCTTTCTGTTATCTTTCAGAATGCAACAATGATACATTTATTGTAACATAGTGATATTAATTTATATTTGAGTCTCTGTGCACCTCTGTATCGATTTTTAGACATTATTTTAGTCAAGGGTGACACAAAGTGTCCACACTGAATAGAATTCAGTATATTAATGGAAAAATCGATATAGGCTGTGCAAAGTGTTCTGTTTTATTTTTGTCCTTTTTAAATATAACAATAGAGATTTAATTATACCGGCCGGTGGTTGTTTTGAACTTTTAGAATATATTTGAATTTGGCAAGCATTGATAAATAATTATATATAAAGTCTTAATAAAAACCTCTGTGTCGGCACTCGGCAGCCCGTCCATAATTGTATACTAGTATCCAATCCATCCATCTCCATTGTTTACCTGAGGTGCCTTTTAGTTGTGCCTATTAAAATATGGAGAACAAAAATGTTGAGGTTCCAAAATTAGGGAAAGATCAAGATCCACTTCCACCTCGTGCTGAAGCTGCTGCCACTAGTCATGGCCGAGACGATGAAATGCCAGCAACGTCGTCTGCCAAGGCCGATGCCCAATGGCATAGTACAGAGCATGTCAAAACCAAAACACCAAATATCAGTAAAAAAAGGACTCCAAAACCTAAAATAAAATTGTCGGAGGAGAAGCGTAAACTTGCCAATATGCCATTTACCACACGGAGTGGCAAGGAACGGCTGAGGTCCTGGCCTATGTTCATGGCTAGTGGTTCAGCTTCACATGAGGATGGAAGCACTCAGCCTCTCGCTAGAAAACTGAAAAGACTCAAGCTGGCAAAAGCACCGCAAAGAACTGTGCGTTCTTTGAAATCCCAAATCCACAAGGAGAGTCCAATTGTGTCGGTTGCGATGCCTGACCTTCCCAACACTGGACGTGAAGAGCATGCGCCTTCCACCATTTGCACGCCCCCTGCAAGTGCTGGAAGGAGCACCCGCAGTCCAGTTCCTGATAGTCAGATTGAAGATGTCAGTGTTGAAGTACACCAGGATGAGGAGGATATGGGTGTTGCTGGCGCTGGGGAGGAAATTGACCAGGAGGATTCTGATGGTGAGGTGGTTTGTTTAAGTCAGGCACCCGGGGAGACACCTGTTGTCCGTGGGAGGAATATGGCCGTTGACATGCCAGGTGAAAATACCAAAAAAATCAGCTCTTCGGTGTGGAGGTATTTCACCAGAAATGCGGACAACAGGTGTCAAGCCGTGTGTTCCCTTTGTCAAGCTGTAATAAGTAGGGGTAAGGACGTTAACCACCTCGGAACATCCTCCCTTATACGTCACCTGCAGCGCATTCATAATAAGTCAGTGACAAGTTCAAAAACTTTGGGTGACAGCGGAAGCAGTCCACTGACCAGTAAATCCCTTCCTCTTGTAACCAAGCTCACGCAAACCACCCCACCAACTCCCTCAGTGTCAATTTCCTCCTTCCCCAGGAATGCCAATAGTCCTGCAGGCCATGTCACTGGCAATTCTGACGAGTCCTCTCCTGCCTGGGATTCCTCCGATGCATCCTTGCGTGTAACGCCTACTGCTGCTGGCGCTGCTGTTGTTGCCGCTGGGAGTCGATGGTCATCCCAGAGGGGAAGTCGTAAGCCCACTTGTACTACTTCCAGTAAGCAATTGACTGTTCAACAGTCCTTTGCGAGGAAGATGAAATATCACAGCAGTCATCCTACTGCAAAGCGGATAACTGAGTCCTTGACAACTATGTTGGTGTTAGACGTGCGTCCGGTATCCGCCGTTAGTTCACAGGGAACTAGACAATTTATTGAGGCAGTGTGCCCCCGTTACCAAATACCATCTAGGTTCCACTTCTCTAGGCAGGCATACCGAGAATGTACACAGACGTCAGAAAAAGACTCACCAGTGTCCTAAAAAATGCAGTTGTACCCAATGTCCACTTAACCACGGACATGTGGACAAGTGGAGCAGGGCAGGGTCAGGACTATATGACTGTGACAGCCCACTGGGTAGATGTATGGACTCCCGCCGCAAGAACAGCAGCGGCGGCACCAGTAGCAGCATCTCGCAAACGCCAACTCTTTCCTAGGCAGGCTACGCTTTGTATCACCGCTTTCCAGAATACGCACACAGCTGAAAACCTCTTACGGCAACTGAGGAAGATCATCGCGGAATGGCTTACCCCAATTGGACTCTCCTGTGGATTTGTGGCATCGGACAACGCCAGCAATATTGTGTGTGCATTAAATATGGGCAAATTCCAGCACGTCCCATGTTTTGCACATACCTTGAATTTGGTGGTGCAGAATTTTTTAAAAAACGACAGGGGCGTGCAAGAGATGCTGTCGGTGGCCAGAAAAATTGCGGGACACTTTCGGCGTACAGGCACCACGTACAGAAGACTGGAGCACCACCAAAAACTACTGAACCTGCCCTGCCATCATCTGAAGCAAGAAGTGGTAACGAGGTGGAATTCAACCCTCTATATGCTTCAGAGGTTGGAGGAGCAGCAAAAGGCCATTCAAGCCTATACAATTGAGCACGATATAGTAGGTGGAATGCACCTGTCTCAAGTGCAGTGGAGAATGATTTCAACGTTGTGCAAGGTTCTGATGCCCTTTGAACTTGCCACACGTGAAGTCAGTTCAGACACTGCCAGCCTGAGTCAGGTCATTCCCCTCATCAGGCTTTTGCAGAAGAAGCTGGAGGCATTGAAGGAGGAGCTAACACGGAGCGATTCCGCTAGGCATGTGGGACTTGTGGATGCAGCCCTTAATTCGCTTAACAAGGATTCACGGGTGGTCAATCTGTTGAAATCAGAGCACTACATTTTGGCCACCGTGCTCGATCCTAGATTTAAAGCCTACCTTGGATCTCTCTTTCCGGCAGACACAGGTCTGCTGGGGTTGAAAGACCTGCTGGTGACAAAATTGTCAAGTCAAGCGGAACGCGACCTGTCAACATCTCCTCCTTCACATTCTCCCGCAACTGGGGGTGCGAGGAAAAGGCTCAGAATTCCGAGCCCACCCGCTGGCGGTGATGCAGGGCAGTCTGGAGCGACTGCTGATGCTGACATCTGGTCCGGACTGAAGGACCTGACAACGATTACGGACATGTCGTCTACTGTCACTGCATATGATTCTCTCAACATTGATAGAATGGTGGAGGATTATATGAGTGACCGCATCCAAGTAGGCACGTCACACAGTCCGTACTTATACTGGCAGTAAAAAAGAGGCAATTTGGAGGCCCTTGCACAAACTGGCTTTATTCTACCTAAGTTGCCCTCCCACAAGTGTGTACTCCGAAAGAGTGTTTAGTGCCGCCGCTCACCTTGTCAGCAATCGGCGTACGAGGTTACATCCAGAAAATGTGGAGAAGATGATGTTCATTAAAATGAATTATAATCAATTCCTCCGCGGAGACATTGACCAGCAGCAATTGCCTCCACAAAGTACACAGGGAGCTGAGATGGTGGATTCCAGTGGGGACGAATTGATAATCTGTGAGGAGGGGGATGATCACGGTGATATATCGGAGGGTGAAGATGAGGTGGACATCTTGCCTCTGTAGAGCCAGTTTGTGCAAGGAGAGATTAATTGCTTCTTTTTTGGGGGGGGTCCAAACCAACCCGTCATATCAGTCACAGTCGTGTGGCAGACCCTGTCACTGAAATGATGGGTTGGTTAAAGTGTGCATGTCCTGTTTTGTTTATACAACATAAGGGTGGGTGGGAGGGCCCAAGGACAATTCCATCTTGCACCTCTTTTTTCTTTTCTTTTTCTTTGCATCATGTGCTGATTGGGGAGGATTTTTTGGAAGGGACATCCTGCGTGACACTGCAGTGCCACTCCTAGATGGGCCCGGTGTTTGTGTCGGCCACTAGGGTCGCTAATCTTACTCACACAGCTACCTCATTGCGCCTCTTTTTTTCTTTGCGTCATGTGCTGTTTGGGGAGGGTTTTTTGGAAGGGCCATCCTGCGTGACACTGCAGTGCCACTCCTAGATGGGCCCGGTGTTTGTGTCGGCCACTAGGGTCGCTAATCTTACTCACACAGCTACCTCATTGCGCCTCTTTTTTTCTTTGCGTCATGTGCTGTTTGGGGAGGGTTTTTTGGAAGGGACATCCTGCGTGACACTGCAGTGCCACTCCTAGATGGGCCCGGTGTTTGTGTCGGCCACTAGGGTCGCTTATCTTACTCACACAGCGACCTCGGTGCAAATTTTAGGACTAAAAATAATATTGTGAGGTGTGAGGTATTCAGAATAGACTGAAAATGAGTGTAAATTATGGTTTTTGAGGTTAATAATACTTTGGGATCAAAATGACCCCCAAATTCTATGATTTAAGCTGTTTTTTAGTGTTTTTGGAAAAAAACACCCGAATCCAAAACACACCCGAATCCGACAAAAAAAATTCGGTGAGGTTTTGCCAAAACGCGTTCGAACCCAAAACACGGCCGCGGAACCGAACCCAAAACCAAAACACAAAACCCGAAAAATTTCAGGCGCTCATCTCAGACCAGGTTTTGAATGAAACAACCCACACCACAGTCTACAAAGTGAGCGAGACCCCTCTATCACGGACCTCCAATACCTCGCACCAATAGTGGTCTCCTCCTGGTATGTGACACCATGGCCTTGCTCTCACCGTATGCAATACCTGTGCAGCTCCTAAAGACAGACGTTTCAAGGGGTAAAACACAAAATTGATTCATCCAATAACTAGAGCAGTCTGAATGTGAAAGATTCTGACTCTGAGCAGAATCCCTACCGTCACTATATGGCTCATGGGTCTTGTCAAGGCCTCTCAGACTCCCAGGCATCAAAAGAAAAGCCCAAGAGAGGGTGATTTTCAGTTGGGATCAACGAAAAACGGCAAGTTACTTTGCACCAGGGACCAACCATGTTGCATATGCGTCATTAATATCAGTGCACACTGTTCTATACCTGGTGCAAGACATGCATCTGCTTTGGATATGTTTTAGAACCGCACAACCTGCAATATCAGAACAAAAGCACTATGGGGTAAATTCAATTGAAGTCGGATCCATTCCGACATTCATTTGTCGGAATGGATCTGACCAGGGCTATTCAATGCCATATCAATTCGACAGGTCTCGCTTGCTGGAGCCGGGTGGACGCACCTGTGCTGCTCTCCCCCGTCTGCCCGCGGCTCTCCCCGGTCTACCGCCCCCCATCTCCTCCTCATCTCCCCCCCCCCCCCCCCCCGTCTCCTCCTCTCCCCCGTCTTTGCTCCCGCTTCCGAATTCGACTTTTAGGTTTTGGCCCCGTTTTTCACAGAAGCACGCGGATCAGCAGCTATTCCGCCGATCCATGTGCTTTAAGACAAGTCGAATTCCTCTAATAATTTGGGGTTAGATTGAATAGGTCGGAACCCCTTCCGACCTTAAAAAGTCAAAACTGACGTCTTTTCGACAGACGGCAGCTTTCGACTTCAATTGAATATACCCCTATATGTGGGCAACTTAAGGCAATGGCCGTAAATGTCCTCTTTCGAAGAAGAGAGGAAGAGAGTTTCTTCTGTCACCCCAATATCCAGGTCTTTGGAAGAAAGTTACTATCTGTAGTGCTAGAACAGGTTGCAGAATTCCCCTTCCCTCTCCTGTCATGTGTAGATTTGGGTTTGATCGTAAAGGTAGGGGGAACAGATTCACTGGTCAGTATTGTGGCTAAATAACTTGCCTGGGCTTGGTTGACCACTATAGGTTCCACTTTTCTGGCGTTTAATGAATGACACAGTTGTGCTGGAGCCTTTCATGAATACGGGGAAGAATTTGGAACTGCTGGAATGAATCTCAGTGTGGTTTGGGTGATGTGGAGGAGGCACGATTTGAGCCGGGTGTAGCAATCAGACCGACGTAGATATTTTGAGCGAGTTACAGATTTTCAAATAATTATACTGAGCTTGATACATGTGGGGCTAGCACACTACTCTGATCCTATTACATACTCTCTGCTCTTTGACCCTTCATGCTTGTTGTCATGCCAACTAATATGTACCGATCTGCTCTTTTATGTAGAGTACATGTTGCTATTCCATATGGTATGCCTAGATTTACACAGTTGTTATTACTTTGCTGCCAGAACCGTGTCATTTGAGTGCCTAACTGGTGTTTTGTTCTTTTGTTATATGTCAATCACATTTTTTTTTAATAAAACAGCTTTAAATGTACAAAGGATTACTACACAGCATCAAAACAAATCTCATCCTATAGAAATATGACTGTATTTTGGTGTCCATGCTCTATTTAGGTGTTTCCAATATTTATATTCTATTTATATATCCAGCACTGACAGAAGAATATGTAACACCCTTATTCATTTCCATTTTACGACACCATCCACCTGCTCTGACTTGTTCATTAATTGAGCCAAGCCCATTAAATACTGTAAATGAAAAAAACATGAGAAGGGGGGGGAATGAAAACTGAAAATGTAACAATTCAAGAGGTATACAAGATAAGGATTGCAATCAGTGTAGGTGGTCTGCAGTAACGAAAAACCTTCTGGATAAGGCACGCATATTCCATAGTAATAAACGTTGTATTATACACACCAATAATTCTTATAATCAGCTCCATTCTAGGCAAAGACTGGTAGTTAAAAAAAACCCATCCCCCGACAGTGTATATTGGTGCTACTCCTCTTCCCCGCTGTCTTCGCGTGACTTTCCAAGTGGTCTCAAAAAAGTAAGTAGAAAATACCAAATCCGAATGACTGCTATAAAAGGTACGTATAGGGGCCCAGCCCGCTTCCTTGCAAAGCTTACCAAGCCCTCTTGGCCTAAGACGTTGCCACCACTTGAGTGAGCTCTTTGTATTTCTGGAACTTTATGATCATTGGATACCTGTGTGATTATTGGGAAAATAAGCCAACTTTGAAGGGGTCTGACCTTTCTGATCTCCAGTATATAAACAGCTGTTTTATATTCCTAAAACAGACTGCTCTCAATATAGTCATTAGAAAAGGTGCCAGCATATGCCGTGTCACCTCAGTCTGCCCACACTTCTCATAGCCGTTACCGGCAAAGCCAATGCATGTCGGAGACGGGACAGACATTAGCCAAAGATCAAAGAGCCAATTCTGTAGAAAATGAAAGTTATATTTTCTTGTTTGCATAAGAGTATTGTTTACAGACTCTGAAAGACTACCAAATCTGAGTAGTTCCTGTTTAATTCCAAAGCCATGAAACGCAGTTTGTTTTATATTTGGGCAAAAGACTTGAACAGTAAATGTGGCCCAAGAGGTAGAGGTCATAGCTCTACTACAAACACCTCCCATGCTGACTGGAACCATGGGGATGCCTTGGCTAAATCAGAGTAATTGCTAGCCCTTCTTCTTTTTTCTTTTCTGATTTTTCTCAGCATGTGAGAGATGAGAGGGTAAAGAGCATGAACAAGCTAAAACCTTCCTGGGATTTACAAACAGTCCACTTGTTCTATTCAGTGATCTTACCACGACAGAGAAATACTGGAATTTTGGTACTTTGACCTATTGCCATAAATGTCTATCTGATGAAGGCTGAAACTTTTATCAATTGCTGGAATCTTTCAATTTATGTGCAACTACATTCTGCCTGCCTGCGACATGGAACTCTGAAAATGAGTTAAGGTTTCTTCACACCCAATCTAATAGTTTTGGTGCTAAAAAAAATAATAAGATTTTACTCACCGGTAAATCTATTTCTCGTAGTCCGTAGTGGATGCTGGGGACTCCGTAAGGACCATGGGGAATAGACGGGCTCCGCAGGAGACTGGGCACTCTAAGAGAGATTTAGTACTACTGGTGTGCACTGGCTCCTCCCTCTATGCCCCTCCTCCAGACCTCAGTTAAGGAAACTGTGCCCGGAAGAGCTGACATTACAAGGAAAGGATTTTGGAATCCAGGGTAAGACTCATACCAGCCACACCAATCACACCGTATAACTTGTAATAAACTTACCCGGTCAACAGTATGAACAACAACAGAGCATCAAACAATAGATGCCAACATAACATAACCCTTTATTAAGCAATAACTATATACACGTATTGCAGAAAGTCCGCACTTGGGACGGGCGCCCAGCATCCACTACGGACTACGAGAAATAGATTTACCGGGGAGTAAAATCTTATTTTCTCTAACGTCCTAGTGGATGCTGGGGACTCCGTAAGGACAATGGGGATTATACCAAAGCTCCCAAACGGGCGGGAGAGTGCGGATGACTCTGCAGCACCGAATTAGCAAGCACAAGGTCCTCCTCAGCCAGGGTATCAAACTTGTAGAACTTTGCAAAAGTGTTCGAACCTGACCAAGTAGCTGCTCGGCAAAGCTGTAGTGCCGAGATGCCTCGGGCAGCCTCCCAAGAAGAGCCCACCTTCCTTGTGGAATGGGCTTTCACTGATTTTGGATGCGGCAATCCAGCCGCAAAATTAGCCTGCTGAATCGTGTTACAGATCCAGCGAGCAATGGTTTGCTTTGAAGCAGGAGCACCCAGCTTGTTGGATGCATACAGGATAAACAGCGAGTCAGTTTTCCTGACTCCAGCCGTCCTGGCTACATAGATCTTCAAAGCCCTGACTACATCAAGCAACTTGGAATCCTCCAAGTCACGAGTAGCCGCAGGCACCACAATAGGTTGGTTCAAATGAAAAGATGAATCCACCTTCGGCAGAAATTGCAGACGAGTCCGTAATTCTGCCCTGTCCATATGGAAAACCAGATAGGGGCTTTTACATGACAAAGCCGCCAATTCTGACACACGCCTAGCCGAAGCTAAGGCCAATAGCATGACCACCTTCCACGTGAGATACTTTAGCTCCACGGTCTTAAGTGGCTCAAACCAGTGGGATTTCAGGAAACCCAACACCACGTTGAGATCCCAAGTTGCCACTGGTGGCACAAAAGGGGGCTGAATATGCAGCACTCCCTTAACAAACGTCTGAACTTCAGGAAGAGAAGCCAGTTCCTTTTGAAAGAAAATGGATAGGGCCGAAATCTGGACCTTTATGGACCCCAACTTCAAGCCCATAGTCACTCCAGACTGTAGGAAGTGCAGGAACCGGCCCAGCTGGAATTCCTCTGTAGGGGCCTTCCTGGCCTCACACCAGGCCACATATTTTCGCCATATACGGTGATAGTGTTTTGCTGTCACGTCCTTCCTAGCCTTTATCAGCGTAGGAATAACTTCATCCAGAATGCCTTTTTCCGCTAGGATCATGCGTTCAACCGCCATGCCGTCAAACGCAGCCGCGGTAAGTCTTGGAACAGACAGGGCCCCTGTTGCAACAGGTCCTGACTGAGAGGCAGAGGCCATGGGTCCTCTGTGAGCATTTCTTGCAGTTCCGGGTACCAAGTCCTTCTTGGCCAATCCGGAACAATGAGTATTGTTCTCACTCCTCTTTTTCTTACGATTCTCAGCACCTTGGGTATGAGAGGAAGAGGAGGAAACACATAGACCGACTGGAACACCTACGGTGTTACTAGTGCGTCCACAGCTATCGCCTGAGGGTCTCTTGACCTGGCGCAATACCTTTGTAGCTTTTTGTTGAGACGGGATGCCATCATGTCCACCTGTGGCAGTTCCCATCGATTTGTAATCTGAGTGAAGACTTCGTGATGAAGTCCCCACTCTCCCGGGTGGAGGTCGTGCCTGCTGAGGAAGTCTGCTTCCCAGCTGTCCACTCCCGGAATGAACACTGCTGACAGTGCTTGCACGGGATTCTCCGCCCAACGAAGAATCCTGGTGGCTTCCGCCATCGCCACTCTGCTTCTTGTGCCGCCCTGGCGGTTTACATGAGCCACTGCGGTGATGTTGTCTGACTGAATCAGCACCGGTTGTTTTCGAAGCAGAGGCTCCGCTTGACTCAGGGCGTTGTATATGGCCCTTAGTTCCAGGATATTTATGTGCAGACAAGCCTCCTGACTTGACCACAATCCTTGGAAGTTTCTTCCCTGAGTGACTGCCCCCCATCCTCGGAGGTTCGCATCCGTGGTCACCAGGACCCAGTCCTGTATGCCGAACCTGCGGCCCTCGAGAAGGTGAGCACTCTGCAGCCACCACAGAAGAGACACCCTGGCCCTCAGGGACAGGGTGATCAGCCGATGCATCTGAAGATGCGATCCGGACCACTTGTCCAACAGATCCCACTGAAAGATCCTCGCATGGAACCTGCCGAAGGGAACGGCTTCGTACGATGCCACCATCTTTCCCAGGACTCGCGTGCAGTGATGCACCGACACTTGTTTCGGTTTTAAGAGGTCTCTGACTAGCGTCACGAGCTCCTGAGCCTTCTCCGCCGGGAGAAACACCTTCTTCTGGTCTGTGTCCAGAATCATGCCCAGAAAGGGCAGACGCGTCGTAGGAATCAGCTGCGACTTTGGGATATTCAGAATCCAGCCATGCTGCTGCAACACTTCCTGAGAGTGTGCTACGCTGATCAGCAACTGCTCTCTGGACCTCGCCTTTATGAGGAGATCGTCCAAGTATGGGATAACTGTGACTCCTTGCTTTCTCAGGATCACCATCATTTCTGCCATTACCTTGGTAAATATTCTCGGTGCCGTGGAGAGCCCAAACGGCAACGTCTGGAATTGGTAATGACAGTCCTGTACCACAAATCTGAGGTACTCCTGATGAGGTGGATAAATGGGGACATGCAAGTAAGCATCCTTGATGTCCAGAGACACCATAAAATCCCCCTCTTCCAGGCTTGCAATGACCGCTCTGAGCGATTCCATTTTGAACTTGAATCTTTTCAGATAAATGTTCAGGGACTTTAAATTCAATATGGGTCTGACCGAACCGTCCGGTTTCGGTACCACAAACATTGTGGAATAGTATCCCCTTCCCTGTTGAAGGAGGGGAACCTTTACCACCACCTGCTGGAGATATAACTTGTGAATTGCCGCTAACACTACTTCCCTTTCCATGGGGGAAGCTGGCAGGGCCGATTTGAGGTAACGGTGAGGGGGCATCACTTCGAATTCCAGCTTGTATCCCTGAGACACAATCTGTATAGCCCAGGGATCCACCTGTGAGCAAACCCACTGGTGGCTGAAATTTCGGAGACGCGCCCCCACCGCTCCTGGCTCCACCTGTGGAGCCCCAGCGTCATGCGGTGGATTTAGTGGAAGCCGGGGAGGACTTCTGTTCCTGGGAACTAGCTGTATGGTGCAGCTTCTTTCCTCTACCCCTGCCTCTGGCAAGAAAGGATGCACCTCTGACTTTCTTGCTTCTTTGTGAACGAAAGGACTGCATTTGGTAATACGGTGCTTTCTTAGGCTGTGAGGGAATATATGGCAAAAAATTTGACTTCCCAGCCGTAGCTGTGGAAACTAGGTCCGAGAGACCGTCCCCAAACAATTCCTCACCCTTGTAAGGTAAAACCTCCATGTGCTTTTTGGAGTCGGCATCACCTGTCCATTGCCGAGTCCACAGGACCCTTCTGGCAGAAATTGACATTGCATTTATTCTAGAGCCCAGTAGGCAAATGTCCCTCTGGGCATCCCTCATATATAGGACAGCGTCTTTTATATGCCCCAGGGTCAGTAAAATGGTATCCTTGTCTAAGGTATCCAGTTCCTGAGACAGATTATCTGTCCATGCTGCTACAGCACTACACATCCAGGCCGACGCAATTGCCGGCCTCAGTAGAGTACCTGAATGTGTATAAACAGACTTCAGGATACTTTCCTGCTTCCTATCGGCAGGATCCTTTAGGGAGGCCGTATCCTGTGACGGCAGGGCCATCTTCTTAGATAAGCGTGTCAGAGCTTTATCTACCCTATGGGAGGATTCCCAGCGCATCCTGTCCGTTGGCGGGAAAGGGTACACCATAAGTAACCTTTTGGAAATCAGCACTTTCCTATCGGGGGAATCCCACGCTTTTTCACATAACTCATTTAACTCATGTGAAGGGGGAAAAGTCACCTCTTGCTTTTTCTCCCCATACAGATAAACCCTCTTGTCAGGGACAGGGTTTACCTCTGATATGTGCAATACATCCTTCATTGCTATAATCATGTAGCGGATGGCTTTAGCCATTTTAGGCTGCAATTTTGCATCATCGTCATCGACACTCGAGTCAGAATCCGTGTCGATATCTGTGTCAACAATTTTGGATAGTGGGCGCTTCTGAGACCCTGACGGCCTCTGCGCTGTAGGATCAGGCATGGGCTGAGACCCCGACTGTCCCAAGGCATCAGCTTTATCCAACCTTTTATGCAAGGAGTTTATATTATCATTTAACACCTTCCACATATCCATCCAATCAGGTGTCGGCGCCGTCGGCGGAGACACGTCATTCATCTGCACCTGCTCTGCCTCCACATAGCCCTCCTCGTCAAACATGTCGACACATGCGTACCGACACACCACACACACAGGGGATGCTCTATATGAGGACAGGACCCCCACAAGGCCTTTTGGAGAGCACACACCCCAGCACTATATGACCCAGGAATCACACAGTAACTTAGTGTTTACCCAGTAGCTGCTGTATATATGATTAGTGCGCTAAATTTATGTGGCCCCCCCCCTCTCTTTTTACCCTTTTTCTACCGTGAGTCTGCAGGGGAGAGCCTGGGGAGCTTCCTCTCAGCGGAGCTGTGGAGAGAAAATGGCGCTGGTGAGTGCTGAGGAAGAAGGCCCCGCCCCCTCAGCGGCGGGCTTCTGTCCCGCGATTTTGTGTAAAATGAATGGCGGGGGCTCATGCATAATACAGTGCCCAGCTGTATATATGCTGCTTTTTTTGCCAGGAGGTAATCAATTGCTGCCCAGGACGCCCCCCCCTGTGCCCTGCACCCTACAGTGACCGGAGTGTGTGGGTTAGTGTGGGCGCAATGGCGCACAGCTGCAGTGCTGTGCGCTACCTCATATGAAGACAGGAGTCTTCTGCTGCCGATTTTGACATCTTCTTGCTTCAACCCGCCGGCTTCTGTCTTCTGGCTCTGCGAGAAGGACGGCGGCGCGACTCCGGGAACGGACGACCAAGGTTAGGTTCCTGTGTTCGATCCCTCTGGAGTTAATGGTGTCCAGTAGCCTAAGAAGCGCAACCTAGCCGCAGTTAGTAGGTTTGCTTCTCTCCCCTCAGTCCCACATAGCAGAGAGTCTGTTGCCAGCAGAAGCTCTCTGAAAATAAAAAACCTAACTAAAATACTTTCTTATTAGCAAGCTCAGGAGAGCTCAGTAAAATGCACCCAGCTCTGTCCGGGCACAGATTCTAACTGAGGTCTGGAGGAGGGGCATAGAGGGAGGAGCCAGTGCACACCAGTAATACTAAATCTTTCTTAGAGTGCCCAGTCTCCTGCGGAGCCCGTCTATTCCCCATGGTCCTTACGGAGTCCCCAGCATCCACTAGGACGTTAGAGAAAAAAAGATACTCACCTCTGCGGAGGTCTCCCCTCCAACTTCCACTGGGTAGAGGGCTGCCTGGAGGTGCAAGGGCTGCTCGAATATGTAGTTCTTCCAGCGGCCGGCTCCAGGGATGGTTTACACTAACATGGAAGTGGGGGATGGGGGGTCCACACACACTCATGCGCACAACCACACACACACACATACACACACAGTGTTGGACTGGGGCATGAAGGGCCCACCGTGGGAATGCAGTTATAGGGGCCCATACTTAGGGGTGTGGCCAGCCTACAAAGGGGGTGTAGCCAGCCTCCACAGAGGCTTGAAATGCACAATAGTCTTGTGTAGTGATGTGCACCGGAAATTTTTCGGGTTTTGTGTTTTGGTTTTGGATTCGGTTCCGCGGCCGTGTTTTGGATTCGGATGCGTTTTGGCAAAACCTCCCTGAAAAATGTTTGTCGGATTCGGGTGTGTTTTGAATTCGGGTGTTTTTTTACAAAAAACCCTCAAAAACAGCTTAAATCATAGAATTTGGGGGTCATTTTGATCCCATAGTATTATTAACCTCAATAACCATAATTTCCACTAATTTTCAGTCTATTCTGAACACCTCACAATATTATTTTTAGTCCTAAAATTTGCACCGAGGTCGCTGGATGACTAAGCTAAGCGACCCAAGTGGCCGACACAAACACCTGGCCCATCTAGGAGTGGCACTGCAGTGTCAGACAGGATGGCATTTCAAAAAAATAGTCCCCAAACAGCACATGATGCAAAGAAAAAAAGAGGCGCAATAAGGTAGCTGTGTGACTAAGCTAAGCGACACAAGTGGCCGACACAAACACCTGGCCCATCTAGGAGTGGCACTGCAGTGTCAGACAGGATGGCACTTCAAAAAAATAGTCCCCAAACAGCACATGATGCAAAGAAAAAAAGAGGCGCAATGAGGTAGCTGTGTGACTAAGCTAAGCGACCCAAGTGGCCGACACAAACACCTGGCCCATCTAGGAGTGGCACTGCAGTGTCAGACAGGATGGCAGATTTAAAAAATAGTCCCCAAACAGCACATGATGCAAAGAAAAAAAGAGGTGCACCAAGGTCGCTGGATGGCTAAGCTAAGCGACACAAGTGGCCGACACAAACACCTGGCCCATCTAGGAGTGGCACTGCAGTGTCAGACAGGATGGCACTTCCAAAAATAGTCCCCAAACAGCACATGATGCAAAGTAAAATTAAAGAAAAAAGAGGTGCAAGATGGAATTGTCCTTGGGCCCTCCCACCCACCCTTATGTTGTATAAACAGGACATGCACACTTTAACAAACCCATCATTTCAGCGACAGGGTCTGCCACACGACTGTGACTGAAATGACTGGTTGGTTTGGGCCCCCACCAAAAAAAGAAGCACTCAATCTCTCCTTGCACAAACTGGCTCTACAGAGGCAAGATGTCCACCTCCTCCTCTTCCTCCAATTCCTCACCCCTTTCACTGTGTACATCCCCCTCCTCACAGATTATTACTTCGTCCCCACTGGAATCCACCATCTCAGGTCCCTGTGTACTTTCAGTAGGCAATTGCTGGTGAATGTCTCCACGGAGGAATTGATTATAATTCATTTTGATGAACATCATCTTCTCCACATTTTCTGGAAGTAACCTCGTACGCCGATTGCTGACAAAGTGAGCGGCTGCACTAAACACTCTTTCGGAGTACACACTGGAGGGGGGGGCAACTTAGGTAAAGTAAAGCCAGTTTGTGCAAGGGCCTCCAAATTGCCTCTTTTTCCTGCCAGTATACGTACGGACTGTCTGACGTGCCTACTTGGATGCGGTCACTCATATAATCCTCCACCATTCTTTCAATGGTGACAGAATCATATGCAGTGACAGTAGACGACATGTCAGTAATCGTTGGCAGGTCCTTCAGTCCGGACCAGATGTCAGCACTCGCTCCAGACTGCCCTGCATCACCGCCAGCGGGTGGGCTCGGAATTCTTAGCCTTTTCCTCGCACCCCCAGTTGCGGGAGAATGTGAATGAGGAGCTGTTGACGGGTCACGTTCCGCTTGACTTGACAATTTTCTCACCAGCAGGTCTTTGAACCTCTGCAGACTTGTGTCTTCCGGAAAAAGAGATACAACGTAGGTTTTAAATCTAGGATCGAGCACGGTGGCCAAAATGTAGTGCTCTGATTTCAACAGATTGACCACCCGTGAATCCTGGTTAAGCGAATTAAGGGCTCCATCCACAAGTCCCACATGCCTAGCGGAATCGCTCTGTTTTAGCTCCTCCTTCAATGTATCCAGCTTCTTCTGCAAAAGCCTGATGAGGGGAATGACCTGACTCAGGCTGGCAGTGTCTGAACTGGCTTCACGTGTGGCAAGTTCAAAGGGTTGCAGAACCTTGCACAACGTTGAAATCATTCTCCACTGCGCTTGAGTCAGGTGCAGTGGCGTAACTAGAAATTTTTCTCCCCCAAGCCAAAAAATCCTTCGGCGCCCCCCCCCAAAGACTACCTTATACTCCAGTTTTGCAACCTGCACGCCCAGACGTTAGCCACCACAGGAAAGAAAAATAATCCTGATTTATGCCCCTTACATTATTTGTCATTTTTCCTCCTTATAGTAATGCCCAGTATACATTATTCCACATACTGCAATGGCCTTAGCCATTATGCCACACACAATAATGCACATGACACAATATGCACACACTGTAATGCCCCCGACACATTATGCCACACACCGTAATGCCTGTGACACATTATGACAGGAATCGCAATGCCCATTATACATTATGCTACACACTGCAATGCCCCTGATACATTATAGCACATACAATGTCTGTGACACAGTATGACACACACCACAATGATCCTGAGACATTATACCACATACCACAATGCCCGTGATATAGTATACAACACACCGTAATGCCTGACACATTATGACACACACCGCAATGTCCGTGATACATTATGCCACACACCGTAATGCCCATTACACATTAAGTTCTACAGTAAGGCTTCTAATTACTTTTAAATTACCTGCTCGTTGCCAGGGGTTTCATGCTCTTGGTTCCATGCACGGTGCCAGGGGTTTTCATGCTCAGGGTGTCATGCTCGTTGCCAGGGGTTTCATGCACTGGGTGTCATGCTCGTTGCCAGCGGTTTCATGCTCTTGGTTCCATGCACGGTGCCAGGGGTTTTCATGCTCAGGGTGTCATGCTCGTTGCCAGGGGTTTCATGCACTGGGTGTCATGCTCGTTGCCAGGGGTTTCATGCACTGGGTGTCATGCTTGTTGCAAGGGGTTTCATGCACTGGGTGTCATGCTCGTTGCTAGGGGGTAGTGCTTGTTGCTAGGGCCATGCTCCCAGTGCCACATATGCCCCCAGTGCCAGATATTCCCCCACAGTGCCAGGTATATGCCCCCAGTGCCAGATCTTCCCCCACAGTGCCAGGTATATGCCCCCAGTGCCAGATCTTCCCCCACAGTGCCAGGTATATGCCCCCAGTGCCAGATCTTCCCCCACAGTGCCAGGTATATGCCCCCAGTGCCAGATCTTCCCCCACAGTGCCAGGTATATGCCCCCAGTGCCAGATCTTCCCCCACAGTGCCAGGTATATGCCCCCAGTGCCAGATATTCCCCCACAGTGCCAGGTATATGCCCCCAGTGCCAGATATTCCCCCACAGTGCCACATATGCCCCCCCAGTGCCTGCTCCCCCCAGTGCCAAATATTCCCCCACAGTGCCAGGTATATGCCCCCAGTGCCAGGTATATGCCCCCAGTGCCAGATCTTCCCCCACAGTGCCAGGTATATGCCCCCAGTGCCAGATCTTCCCCCACAGTGCCAGGTATATGCCCCCAGTGCCAGATCTTCCCCCACAGTGCCAGGTATATGCCCCCAGTGCCAGATATTCCCCCACAGTGCCACATATGCCCCCTCAGTGCCTGCTCCCCCCAGTGCCAAATATTCCCCCACAGTGCCAGGTATATGCCCCCAGTGCCAGATCTTCCCCCACAGTGCCAGGTATATGCCCCCAGTGCCAGATCTTCCCCCACAGTGCCAGGTATATGCCCCCAGTGCCAGATCTTCCCCCACAGTGCCAGGTATATGCCCCTAGTGCCAGATATTCCCCCACAGTGCCAGGTATATGCCCCCAGTGCCAGATATTCCCCCACAGTGCCAGGTATATGCCCCCAGTGCCAGATATTCCCCCACAGTGCCAGGTATATGCCCCCAGTGCCAGATATTCCCCCACAGTGCCTGCTCCCCCCCCCCCACCCCCCGCTCCTTTGTGTTGGAGGAACACGGAGCGCATAGCGCACCTCTCCTGTGTCCCTCCTGGCTCTCCTGCCGGTCTAATAAAGGAAGTGCCGGTTCGTGAGCCAATCAGAGCTCACGAACGGCACTTCCTTTATTAGACAGGCCAGGGGAGAGCCAGGGAGGGACACAGGAGAGGCGCGCGATGTGCGCTCCGTGTCCCTCCTTACAGCAGCGGAGGGAAGGAGACCGCAGATTGACATGCGGATGCTCGTCCGCATGTCAATCTGTGCAAAGTCAGTGGCGCCCCCGCAGCCCCTCGCCCCCAAGCCACCGCGAGGACTGCGGGGGCAGTAGTTACGCCACTGGTCAGGTGCATTCCCCCTCCTTTGCCTATATCGTAGGCATATGTATAGGCTTGAATGGCCTTTTGCTGCTCCTCCATCCTCTGAAGCATATAGAGGGTTGAATTCCACCTCGTTACCACCTCTTGCTTCAGATGATGGCAGGGCAGGTTCAGGACTGTTTGCTGGTGCTCCAGTCTTGGGCACGCGGTGGCTGAATGCCGAAAGTGGCCCGCAATTCTTCGGGCAACCGACAGCATCTCTTGCACGTCCCCCTGTCGTTTTTTAAATAATTCTGCACCACCAAATTCAATGTATGTGCAAAACATGGGACGTGCTGGAATTTGCCCACATGTAATGCACACACAATATTGGTGGCGTTGTCCGATGTCACAAATCCCCAGGAGAGTCCAATTGGCGTAAGCCATTCTGCGATGATGTTCCTCAGTTTCCGTAAGAGGTTGTCAGCTGTGTGCCTCTTATGGAAAGCGGTGATACAAAGCGTAGCCTGCCTAGGAACGAGTTGGTGCTTGCGAGATGCTGCTACTGGTGCCGCCGCTGCTGTTCTTGCTGCGGGAGGCAATACATCTACCCAGTGGGCTGTCACAGTCATATAGTCCTGAGTCTGCCCTGCTCCACTTGTCCATATGTCTGTGGTTAAGTGGACATTGGGTACAACTGCATTTTTTAGGACACTGGTGACTCTTTTTCTGACGTCTGCGTACATTTTCGGTATCGCCTGCCTAGAGAAATGGAACCTAGATGGTATTTGGTACCGGGGACACAGTACCTCAATCAAGTCTCTAGTTCCCTGTGAATTAACGGTGGATACCGGAAACACGTTTCTCACCACCCAGGCTGCCAAGGCCTGAGTTATCCGCTTTGCAGCAGGATGACTGCTTTGATATTTCATTTTCCTCACAAAGGACTGTTGGACAGTCAATTGCTTACTGGAAGTAGTACAAGTGGTCTTCCGACTTCCCCTCTGGGATGACGATCGACTCCCAGCAGCAACAACAGCAGCGCCAGCAGCAGTAGGCTTTACACTCAAGGATGCATCGGAGGAATCCCAGGCAGGAGAGGACTCGTCAGACTTGACAGTGACATGGCCTGCAGGACTATTGGCTTTCCTGTGTAAAGAGGAAATTGACACTGAGGGAGTTGGTGGTGTGGTTTGCAGGAGCTTGGTTACAAAAGGAAGGAATTTAGTGGTCAGTGGACTGCTTCCGCTGTCATCCAAAGTTTTTGAACTTGTCACTGACTTCTGATGAATGCGGTCCAGGTGACGTATAAGGGAGGATGTTCCTAGGTGGTTAACGTCCTTACCCCTACTTATTACAGCTTGACAAAGGCAACACACGGCTTGACACCAGTTGTCCGCATTTCTGTTGAATTAATTCCACACCGAAGAGGTGATATTTTTTGTATTTTGACCAGGCATGTCAATGGCCATATTCGTCCCACGGACAACATGTGTCTCCCCGGGTGCCTGACTTAAACAAACCACTTCACCATCAGAATCCTCCTTGTCAATTTCCTCCCCAGCGCCAGCAACACCCATATCCTCATCCTGGTGTACTTCAACAGTGACATCTTCAATTTGACTATCAGGAACTGGACTGCGGGTGCTCCTTCCAGCACTTGCAGGGGGCGTGCAAATGGTGGAAGGCGCAACCTCTTCCCGTCCAGTGTTGGGAAGGTCAGGCATCGCAACCGACACAATTGGACTCTCCTTGGGGATTTGTGATTTAGAAGAACGCACAGTTCTTTGCTGTGCTTTTACCATCTTAACTCGTTTAAGTTTTCTAGCAGGAGGATGAGTGCTTCCATCCTCATGTGAAGCTGAACCACTAGCCATGAACATAGGCCAGGCCCTCAGCCGTTCCTTGCCACTCCATGTCGTAAATGGCACATTGGCAAGTTTACGCTTCTCCTCAGACGATTTTGATTTAGATTTTTGGGTTATTTTACTGAGCTTTATTTTTTTAGATTTTACATGCTCTCTACTATGACATTGGGCATCAGCCTTGGCAGACGACGTTGATGGCATTTCATCATCTCGGCCATGACTAGTGGCAGCAGCTTCAGCACGAGGTGGAAGTGGATCTTGATCTTTCCCTATTTTACCCTCCACATTTTTGTTCTCCATTTTTTAATGTGTGGAATTATATGCCAGTAATATATCAATAGCAATGGCCTACTACTATATATACTGCGCACAACTGAAATGCACCACAGGTATGGATGGATAGTATACTTGACGACACAGAGGTAGGTAGAGCAGTGGCCTACTGTACCGTACTGCTATATATTATATACTGGTGGTCAGCAAACTGTGCAAAACTGAAATGCACCACAGGTATGGATGGATAGTATACTTGACGACACAGAGGTAGGTAGAGCAGTGGCCTACTGTACCGTACTGCTATATATTATATACTGGTGGTCAGCAAACTGTGCAAAACTGAAATGCACCACAGGTATGAATGGATAGTATACTTGACGACACAGAGGTAGGTAGAGCAGTGGCCTACTGTACAGTACTGCTATATATTATATACTGGTGGTCAGCAAACTGTGCAAAACTGAAATGCACCACAGGTATGGATGGATAGTATACTTGACGACCCAGAGGTAGGTAGAGCAGTGGACTACTGTACCGTACTGCTATATATTATATACTGGTGGTCAGCAAACTGTGCAAAACTCAAATGCACCACAGGTATGGATGGATAGTATACTTGACGACACAGAGGTAGGTAGAGCAGTGGCCTACTGTACAGTACTGCTATATATTATATACTGGTGGTCAGCAAACTGTGCAAAACTGAAATGCACCACAGGTATGGATGGATAGTATACTTGACGACACAGAGGTAGGTAGAGCAGTGGACTACTGTACCGTACTGCTATATATTATATACTGGTGTTCAGCAAACTGTGCAAAACTGAAATGCACCAGAGGCATGGATGGATAGTATACTTGACGACACAGAGGTAGGTAGAGCAGTGGCCTTCTATACCGTACTGCTATATATTATATACTGGTGGTCAGCAAACTGTGGAAAACTGAAATGCACCACAGGTATGGATGGATAGTATACTTGACGACACAGAGGTAGGTAGAGCAGTGGACTACTGTACCGTACTGCTATATATATAGTTATACTGGTGGTCAGCAAAATTCTGCACTGTCCTCCTACTATATACTACAATGCAGCACAGATATGGAGCGTTTTTCAGGCAGAGAACGTATAATACTGGTGGTCACTGGTCAGCAAAACTCTGCACTGTCCTCCTACTATATAATACTGCTGGTCCCCAGTGTTGCCTTATAGGTAATTGTCTGCACTTAGTATAATATTAGGGCAATGGATATTGTCTGAATCAAAATATAATTCATTATAAATAGGCGATGTTACCATAGTGGACAGTATACTGGATATATATAGTAAGGAATAGATATGAAATAAGTTTGAATGTATGAGGTAATGTTTAGCTGATTTAAGAGATTAGGTTTGTGTATGTGTTTATATAGATATACTGTATATTTGTGTTTTACAGCAAGATGGTAAAAAATAGTGTAGGGAACAGGTTTATTCTGCTCTAGTCATAAATAAGGCCAGAGAGGTTACAGTAAGATCAAGAGTCATTGTAGAGAAAAGGTATTAGGCCATAAATGATAATAGGTATGTGACAGAGCTCTGTTGGTCATTGGAATTCACAGGTGTGCTTACAGTAGATCAGAATCTACTGGTTTGTCTATTGTCCAGTGAAGGTTAAAAGCTAGGGAGTATAAATTAACTACTATGAAAAGAGATCACATCCATTGATAAAACATTGTGTAACCGACCCCAGGAAAACTTGTCAATACAACAGAACTTTGGATGAAAAGACATTCCAGATTTTACAATACTATACTTGCTTAAGGCAGTGTGGACACCACACTTTTATGACACCATGCCTCCGTGAACAGGACACGACAGCCCAGTTCAATGTTTGTTTTATTACACCTTGGAATCTGACAAACCTATAATTACCTATTCCATTGGAAACTATGAGAATATGATAGTTTGAATTGGTAAAATATGAGATAAAAGGACCAGACTTGTAGTTAGGAGTTAGAAGGAAGAGGGAGAGGGAGAAGAAGAAGGAGAAGGAAGGAAGTCAGTCAGGAGGAGAAGTCATGGAGAACATGCAGAAGGAATGATTCTTGGGATGGCAATCTTTAACTTGCAAGTATACATTTTATGTTAGCAATTGAAACTGTTTGTGAAACTTATGTCATGTTGTTTTATGTTATGTAACGAAGGAAGCATATATAATTATAATTAGTATATATATCACTACTGTGTATATCTTATTCTGTACGATTTGATCTGCCTGTAAATAAAGAATCATATAAAAAGAGCGGTAATATTCAAGCTTGAACTCTCTTTAAGGAATCTTAACTTAATAACTTCATAAGTCATATGTATAAGGACTGCATATATGTATCAGCCAATTAGTTTGTAAGCCTGACATAATATATTTGCAGATATATATGATAAATGCATATTAATTGAAATATATCCATATATTAAATACCATATATGATATATTAAATATTAATATTCATAAATATGATTCCATAAATCAATATTGGCGACCACGAATTGGACTTGTTATTACTGAATCTGATTATCTGATCTATAATATTTATGAGGAGTAGCAGATGCTATAAGCTGGCTACCAAATCTGCAGAATCACGGTGGGGATGTATCTATGAAAATTTATTACCATTGTGTAATGTCAATTTTGTATTCTGTATAACCTAGGATAAATGTGTTAGTGCAATATACGTTATTTTAACTAACATAATATCTATTAGGAAGCAGCACCAATGGCTGTAAGCCTGCTGGCAAAGTACAAGATCACAGTGGAATAGGTTACAAATGAGAATAAAGAATTTAAAGGCCTAGAATAGAAAATGTGCACAGTGGAAAAGAGTATTTCCAAATAAATGTATAAATGTACCAGGTATTAGAGTTTAACCTTAAGACACCGGTCAATCTTAAGGAGAGGATACCTTCAGTACTAAAAACAAAGAATATATAAATTTAGCATTGAAATGTTAAAAATGCAAAAGTTTTCTGTAGCATTTAGAAAAATGCGCAGAACTGCGGCTCTAGAAGCCAAACAGAAATGTAAAGAAGAATCAGGTTCACGTCTTCGTAAGGCGTGCCTGACCATTAATGCAAAAATGCATTCGTTATTTAAGTCCCTTAAACAGAAAAATAAACAGAAAAAGTTTGGGGCAGAAGCGAAAAGCCTGACAGTTTGTAATCAAATTGTCAAGATCTCTGATGAAGAGATAACATCCAGCAAGCAAGCTGAGATAGAAACACCAAACAGGAATAGTGTTGAGGTATGTGAAACTCTGTACACAGAGTCTACAGGAGTCAGAAATGACTTAATCAGTCAAGATCCTAAAATTAAGGAAAGTTACATGTTGCAGGACTGCATCAATGTGCAGCGCATGGAGTCTGCTATGGTCACACAGACCACCAGCAGAACAGCCTCTGTGGTAAAGGAAGAAAGTAGCAATGTGCCGGATGTGTCTATCATCAGACAGCACATTAATGTAAAGGAGGTAGCAGCAATAGGAGATGTCCCCTATACTGTGTCTAGTAAGGGGGAAGATCATTGTAACTCAGATTATGAGTATTCTGCTGAATACACTCTCAGAGTTCCCAATGTAAATGAAGAATTTGTTATGCCCTTAGGCAAAGGTGAATTGTCAGCAGATTTAAACACTGATAGCAGCAGTACAGTGCACACAGGGGTGGGGAAGTTCCCCATGGTGAAAACTCCCATGGCAACCAGAGTTGCAAACCTTGAAATGTATTCACCTGGAAACATGTTTAAAGGGAAAATCCATGAAATTAATTCAGGAATGCATGTTTACAAACAAAGTTCCCAAACTTATGTAACCCCCACAGAGCACTCAGAGACTTCTAGTGATGGTGCAAATGTTTGCATGCTCTCAGAGAGACCACATGCAGAGTGTCATTCTGCAAACCACACACCAATTAACAATGACAAAAAGGATCACCAGGATGAAAATGTTTTTATGCCCTGGTGCCATAACCATTTTATTACAGGTGTGGAAAGACAGAAAGCCCTGGGACCTGCAATACATATTTGGCAAAGTTTAACAAGTTTCTCTCCCCACAAAAGTAGGTTTTTTCAGAAGCTCCAAGATTCTTCCAAACTAAGGAGCCACACCAAGCAGCAAACGCTATGGTTAAAGACAGTCTGGGACCAGGCTGCATCACAAGGGAGTATGGTCACAAGTGAATACGGTAGTATCATTCCTTTACTTGTTAGATCCAATGAAGCCATTGTTTGCTTTGATGTTCAAACAGCCACAGTTTCCAAATTAAACCTGCATCATATCTGCAGCGACAATTGTGCTGTCATTGACACACAATGTGACAGGAAAGATTGGCACAGGCCAGAAACAATTGTTTGTTTGTTATTCAATCGTTAAAAGACACATTTGTAAATTCTGTACCTGATAACATGCAGCAGATAGGACAGAATGCATAGCAAGCTATGTTAAATCACTGTATAAATATCTGTGATAGTCATTGTATGTATTTTTGTTTGATTCATAGTAATCCTGGCAACCTGTATACAGAATGGTGCAAGACTCCAAAAAGACTCCAATTTACAAGGGAAAAGGTCTTCATTAACCCTTTCATCGCTGCTATCCAGCAAAATCTACATAGCATCCCTAAAGACTGATATATGGACAAATCCTCAAGGAGTTTTCCAGTTTCACAAGAAAGGGGAAGGTTTTCATTAACCCTTTCATCACAAGTAATCATTACTTGTCTTTCAAACTACATGTACACTCCCACAACAGTGTACAGCACATCTCATCACTGTGATTATACAGAACTGTCTCATCCCTTCATATACCTTAATCACATATATGTAAACATTTGTCTGAGATATATTTTATATCATTGCATATATACCTTGTAAATATTTTATGTTTTTTTTATATATTACACAATAGATACTACCTATGCTTCCTTCGTAAAAGCTTCAAAAGTAATTAAATATCTAATACAGGATGGTATACCGCGTTATAACAAATTGGGCCGAGATTATTAAGTGGGATGAATAATTCTCTTAATAAAGACTGTCACAAGTCTAAGATAATTATTTGTAGCATAACAGGGTCACTGTATATGCACATGGCTGCATATAAAATAATATTGGATGGAATTAGATATATTTAAAGCCATTCCTAAATGATATTTAATATCTGTTTGAAGCAAAATTATATTCATTTATTGTATTGATAGGATGTTACTATATACACATCAAAAGCATTTTAAATAATTATTAGTCAAAATATAGGTAGGATAGAAAACGCCTTTATATGGGTTAAACTGGTATAAGTTTATGTAAGATTGAGATGTATAAATAGGTACAAGGTAGAATAAGGAGATTTAAGACTGCATGGTAATTTATTCAGTGAGGAAATACAGAACAGAGTAGGTGTACTACTCACAGCCATTTGTGGTACTATTGCCCGAAGACAATTAAGACCTACTATTAACAAGCAAGGAAAGAAAGAAAGAAAGAAAAAAAAAAAAAGACTGTTTCATATATGCCTGTTCTATTCAAAATCACAACCTGTTTGTGCAAAAGCAATATGGACACTGGTCACAACTGCGGCATTGGATAAACGCAAAGGAAACAGAACTGCTAAAGACTGTATAAAGACTATTACTATTACTGAGGGTCGTCACAAGTACTGAATGTTCAAGACACAGCACTCGACGTACACAGCCCTCTGCCTCAAACAGCGAAATGGCAAGCAAAGGAGCAGCTGCTACGAAGAATTCTACTTCTAGTAATGGTGCAAATGTTGCAAACGCAAGGCCATAATGCAAACGCAAGGCATCTCCAATTGCAAGCAAACCACGCAGATGACAGTCTTATCCCAGTAAATTGCTACATACAAGAACAGCAAAAATGTCCAAACGTACTGATCCAGATACAGAAAAAAGGTCTACAATTGGGCTATGGTATTCCAAATGTCTGTAGAAATTAGTTTTCCTCATGAATACTGAATAAAAACCTCAGTTTTGTCTGCTTTAGTTAAAAAGTAGAATAAGGTTAGGTAAGCTAAGAATTTTTAGAGATTTTTAAAATCATAATGGTTATTATTATTACACTTATGGTATATATTATGGTTACAACGAAAGTTATGTTTGAAGGAATATTTTGAAATGTATTTGGAAGCAATTACGCTAGTTTAATGTGTGGCCAATCAAAAGAATTTCTCATGGCCACAAGGGGGCGACTGTTGCCTTATAGGTAATTGTCTGCACTTAGTATAATATTAGGGCAATGGATATTGTCTGAATCAAAATATAATTCATTATAAATAGGCGATGTTACCATAGTGGACAGTATACTGGATATATATAGTAAGGAATAGATATGAAATAAGTTTGAATGTATGAGGTAATGTTTAGCTGATTTAAGAGATTAGGTTTGTGTATGTGTTTATATAGATATACTGTATATTTGTGTTTTACAGCAAGATGGTAAAAAATAGTGTAGGGAACAGGTTTATTCTGCTCTAGTCATAAATAAGGCCAGAGAGGTTACAGTAAGATCAAGAGTCATTGTAGAGAAAAGGTATTAGGCCATAAATGATAATAGGTATGTGACAGAGCTCTGTTGGTCATTGGAATTCACAGGTGTGCTTACAGTAGATCAGAATCTACTGGTTTGTCTATTGTCCAGTGAAGGTTAAAAGCTAGGGAGTATAAATTAACTACTATGAAAAGAGATCACATCCATTGATAAAACATTGTGTAACCGACCCCAGGAAAACTTGTCAATACAACAGAACTTTGGATGAAAAGACATTCCAGATTTTACAATACTATACTTGCTTAAGGCAGTGTGGACACCACACTTTTATGACACCATGCCTCCGTGAACAGGACACGACAGCCCAGTTCAATGTTTGTTTTATTACACCTTGGAATCTGACAAACCTATAATTACCTATTCCATTGGAAACTATGAGAATATGATAGTTTGAATTGGTAAAATATGAGATAAAAGGACCAGACTTGTAGTTAGGAGTTAGAAGGAAGAGGGAGAGGGAGAAGAAGAAGGAGAAGGAAGGAAGTCAGTCAGGAGGAGAAGTCATGGAGAACATGCAGAAGGAATGATTCTTGGGATGGCAATCTTTAACTTGCAAGTATACATTTTATGTTAGCAATTGAAACTGTTTGTGAAACTTATGTCATGTTGTTTTATGTTATGTAACGAAGGAAGCATATATAATTATAATTAGTATATATATCACTACTGTGTATATCTTATTCTGTACGATTTGATCTGCCTGTAAATAAAGAATCATATAAAAAGAGCGGTAATATTCAAGCTTGAACTCTCTTTAAGGAATCTTAACTTAATAACTTCATAAGTCATATGTATAAGGACTGCATATATGTATCAGCCAATTAGTTTGTAAGCCTGACATAATATATTTGCAGATATATATGATAAATGCATATTAATTGAAATATATCCATATATTAAATACCATATATGATATATTAAATATTAATATTCATAAATATGATTCCATAAATCAATACCAGTCCCCACAATAAAGCAATTAGCACACTGAGCACAGATATTTGCAGCACACTGAGCACAGATATTTGCAGCCCACTGAACATAGAAACTGAGAGAACGCCAGCCACGTCCTCTCACGATCATCTCCGATGCACGAGTGAAAAATGGCGTCGACGCGCGGCTCCTTATATAGAATACGAATCTCGCGAGAATCCGACCGCGGGATGATGACGTTCGGGCGCGCTCGGGTTAACCGAGCAAGGCGGGAGGATCCGAGTTGCTCGGACCCGTGCAAAAAAAGGTGAAGTTCGGGCGGGTTCGGATCCCGAGGATCCGAACCCGCTCATCACTAGTCTTGTGCAGTGTAATGCAACATATCTACCATGTATAATACAAGTGCACAGTCTGGAACCTGATCCCTAGAGGAAGGAGTGTGCACTCAGGCAGTGGGGCCTACCGGTGGTTTCCCTGGTACCCCTGTGGGCCAGTCTGACCCTGCACACACACATACACACACACACACACACACACACACACACACACACACACACACGGGAATGTGTCCTGTTTTACAGGACACATTCCAGCTGCAGCAGCCAGGGCGCCTGTGTCCCCTGCGGGACAATGTCTCTGACAGCGCTGGGACAGCTTGTCTGTCCCCAGCGCCTGTCAGTGTGTGGCGGTGGTGGGTGTCCGGTGCAGGGATTACCCTTTTCCCTGCACCGGACCAGAGGCTGCAGGGGCATTTGAATGTTGGCGCCCTCCGGGAGCCAATCGCGGCTCCCGGAGCGGTAGCCAATCGGAGAGGGGCGCGGCGAGCCAATCGGCGCTCGCCGCGTCATAGGCCCCGCCCCCGGCGTCTGACGTCAGACGCCGGGCGGGAGCCTGAAGATTAGTCCGCGCGCAGGAGCGCGAGGGAGAGAGACGCCGGGCGGGAACAGCGGAGAGAGGAGGCCGCGCCGAAGAGTGGCGAAGATCCCGGCGGCGCGAGGAAGAAGAGGACGCCGCGGTGGGAGGTCCTGAGGCCACGGAAGAGGCGAAGAGACGACCGGCTGCGGGAAGATGTCCAGCGGCGGCTGGACGCGTCGAGGCGACGGCGGCGCCGCTGGCCAGGATGGGCCACCAGCCGAAGATTGAAGAAGATAGCGCTGGAGAAGTCACCAGGGGTGGAAAGTAAGAGAGCTGATGAAACTCCCCCCTGGTGCCTCTCCCAGCGGGTCAGGTAGGCCCTTCTCAGGTGCCCCTGTACCCGGCCCTCCCTAGACCACCGGGTGTTCGGGCATTAGGCCCGTGGGCACAGTCAGGCCCTCCCGGCCTGTGGGCACGTAGTCGGGCCCTCCCGGTCCGTGGGCACACTGTCGGGCTCGTGGCCCTGTTAACCGGGCACTAGGCCCGCAACCACGCCTAGTCGCCCATGGCGCAAGATAGGCGGGCATTAGGCCCGAGGGACAAACACAGGCAATAGGCCTGGGGAACATTAGTGGGCATTAGGCCCTAGTGTATTTTGGGCAGTAGGTACATATAAGGTGACCCTGGGCACAAGGCCCAGGTCACCCAACGGGTGACAAGTTTAGGCGGGCGCTAGGCCCGTGGTTGAAGTCAGGCCACCGGCCTGTGCGCAGTCAGGGGGCGCTAGGCCCAGTGAAGAAGTGTTCCCCCGAGGTGAATAAAGGTGGCACTGGGCACTAGGTCCAGGCCACCCTGAGGTGATCAGGTAGGCAGGTCTGCTTGACCTGAGCCCCCGGAGGGTACAGGAGGTGGGTAGGCTGTGCGGCGTCCACCCCCTTCCAGCGGCAGGTAGGAATTAAAGGGACAGCACCGTGTGATCTTGTATTCCGATATTGTGATGTATGTTGTTACCGTGCAGGGCAAAGTGTCTGTTTGTTTTAGTTTGTGCATAGTTGTGTTGCACCACTCACACGAGCTAGTTTGAGGGCTCTGTCTATGTAGCTAGTGTAGTGGACGCACACTAGGGTAGTTCTAGGCCCTGCACGGCTGTTTGTTTGTTTGCCTCCTTACAGGGACCTGTAAGTGGAGAAGATCGGAGTGCAAGACTTGAGACGGTGAGTAGCATCCGTGTACGTTTGTCACTTTGTCTGTCCCCGAGCGCCGGAATAGGGATTGCTCACGGACGTGAGAATCCCCTTCATCACACTACGCGCGTGAGTGCGAGTGTGTGAATTCTGGGTGGCTGAGGCTTTGTGCCTGTGATGACCTTTCACCCAACCGGTGAAGGTCGCCGTCACCCCTGGGGTATCCCCTTTTCCGGTGGAAGAAGGGTTGATACCCCCCTTGAGGTAACCTATTCTCTCCTCAGCTCGGTCGTCGGTCAGCTCCGAGAGGGAATCGCCGTGTCCGGATCCGATTGAAGATTGCCAGGTCCGTTGAAGGTTCCGGTACCTGAAGGTGAGAGAGAGCGGCGCCTGGTGAGTACCGAAGCTACACCTACACGGCAGCAGGCACCACCACACGCACCGCAGCCGCACCTCTTACACACACACACACACACACACACACACACACACATACTCACCGCTGCTGCAGAAGACCCAGGACTTGCTCTGGTACCCTGGCGGCACACCCCCTGATGGTTAGGTTCATTAGTCAGTTGTTACTCACCTTCTGAAGCAAGTCTTCTTCATCCAGTGTCAGAAGCTGGGTGTCCTCAAGTAGCGGTGAGTATGTGAGGTGTGTATGAGTGTCAGTGTGTGCATGACCCCCAGTGTGTGTGACACCCCTCCCCCCAAAGGGAGCCAGCCACTGGGAGATCAGCCCTTGCGACACCCAGCACTCCCAGAGCCTCCAATCAGCTCCAGGACTCCCAGCAGCACCCTCCCCAGTGGAAGATGGAGGGGTGGCCACTGGGAGCTGTGGAGAACACCGGAAATCATTTTTCAAAATTGGATACCGCTGGAATTGAGAGTGCGAATACCCGCAGTACTCCAAATTTAGGCGCGAGGTACGCAAGGTTTTTGTTTTTTTACCTCGTGCCAAATTGAATTCCCCCCTATACGCAACAGCAGCCTGGGAGGTCTTTGTGTATGACGGGTCCAAATGACTAGTTTTCTTTAAGCTTGGTGGAAAAGTCACAGGTACAAGTGTATATTACAGTAAGTACGGAACCATAAACCACGATTACTCACTACATGAATGTATAAAATGGCAACTTCACTTTTAGTCACATTTGTATTATGATAAAACATATCCATAACCATCATACATAAATACAAGAGATAAGCTCAGACCTGTAGATAATTATACCTGGGGTGAACACATGTGGACTACTACAGGACAACGAGGTCAGGTAAGTATAAACAAGCTGGTACTTATAGTTCTACAAGTCACAACCGACCATGACATGGCATGCTGGGACCTTAACATTTTATCTAACAATAAGGAGGGGAATTCAATTACAGATGTGTCCTCCTACATCTTTGCTCTGTGCGCTATAAGTCGCGTTACACATAACATGTGAGTGTTGTGTCCCTGGGTAGCGTAGAATGTCTTTTTTCAGATTTGTTTTCTGCTAAAATGTGTCTTAGACTCAGTGTAATGCAATAGGACGCACAAGTAGCTTTCTGCTGATTAAAAAGATATGCGGCATGTCTATATTCTGTGTGTGACTGCAGCTGTATTTGCATACAAAATGCTATGCTACAGTGTTTTCCTGAACGTGGCATTTCGGATGCAGATACAGCTGCAGTCACACACAGTATATAGACATGCCGCATATCATTTTAATCAGCAGAAGCTGCTTGCGCGTCCTATTGCATTACACTGAGTCTAAGACGCATTTGTGCAGGGGGGAAAAAAATCGCAAAAAAGATGCTCAACGCTATCAAATCCTGCCACTTCATGGCGTGACTTGAAGAGCTGTTTAGTGTGACTGCAGCAAGGATGTAAGAAGACACATCTGTAGTTACCGTAAATTTTTCTGCAAAAAAAAAACACAGGCTTTTCGGGATTTTTTGCCCAAGGTCTTTTTCCTCCAGTTCTATTAATGCCTTTTTTTTTTTTTTTTTTGCAGAACAATTTACCCCTTTTCAAGCAAAACACACATGGATCCGGGATAATTTGCTGCATGGCTTCCCTGTATGGTTCTAGCCATCCAGTCTGGCAATAAATTAGGCTGGTTACCCTAAAATTAGGATGACCACATGCCATTTCCCCCTGATTTTGGGGTAACCAGGGATGGGCTGAATGCACCAGTGCTGGTTACAAGTGGGGTGGGGAGGAACGTCACAGTTTTGTTTTAGTTTTTTCACAGAAGCAAATGGACAGCTTCTTTTCTCCGACAGATCATTCAGTCAGGGACAAAGTCCAGAACTTTCCCCCTACACTGAAACGATAGCCAACTAGCTGACAGAAATCAAACATGTTTGATTCCTTCCTCTTGTCGGTCCAATCGTTGTCAGCGGTTTCTGAGTATGTAGAAGCAAATGTCTGATTATCATTGCGCCCACACACCAACGAGTTGTCTGACTAGAACGATAGCCATTCTGTGTATGGCCAGCTTTAGGATGAGGCCATTTAAAACAATTTCTAAACACAAAAGTAATAAAATATTTACAGTTCATCCATATAAACAATAGGCCAGAAGTTATGTATGTAGGGTTTCACTAGATACTATGGGGGGTATGCAATTAGCTCGTAGGCAAAAAAACTGCTTTTCGCAATTTTTTGGGCAAATAGGGATTTGCCCTATGCAAAAGCAGGGCCGATTTTGCGCCTAGGCGAAAAATGCGGCAGGAGCGTAAAACATGTGGATCAGCGAAACCATGTGTTTTTCGTCGAAACGCGGATCATTCTCGACGATTTTGAGGCATTTTTCGCCAATGAAAAAAAAAAAAGTCAAAAAAGGCATTGACGAAAATGCCTTCAAAATGGACGAAAACGTCCCGTAATTGAATACTTAGGGGGGCAAATTCATTAGCTCCAAAACAATCGGAGCTAATTGAATACCCCCCTATATATTTATTTGCAAGACTCGGTTGGGAATGAATCATCAGAATGACAATGTAAGTTTGAATTCAAGTTTTGTTTTATATTTCCATGGATTAGGTGCATACCAGTGACTTGAGACATGCCACATCTAACCAAAGGTAAACTTAGGAGCCAAGTTCCTCCCCCGAGCAGTATTGAAAGGAAATAGTGTAAGTACTGTGCTGCATTACATTTCACTATGAACCGGTAACTGCCCTGTGCAAAACCAACCAATTAAACTAACGCATTATATCTAAGGATTTAAACCTCACCAGAATCGTGCTGACTTCCACGAATTGTGGGCTATTAAATTTGTCTTAATGGTCATAGCAATTAGGGGTCTATTTACTAAGCCTTTAATGGAGATAAACACAGCCTGTGACATGGCAGATATATTCAATTGCTATTGAAACCTGCCATCTTATCGGAAAGATGGCAGATTTCGACAGGAATAGGTCAGAAGGCCTATTCAATTCCCTGCCCGGTGTTCCGACAAGTTCGCGTGCTGCTGACGAAAACGGGACCAAATTCAACAGTTTTTGGTCCCGTTTTCGACAATGTCAATCCGACTTTTAAAAAAGTCAGATTGACATTGGCGTGAACGGACAATTCCTGTCGGATATGGCCGTTCACTGAATAGCCTGTGTCGGATCCATTCCGACAAATACATGTCGGAATGGATCCGACTCTAATTACCATTGTAACATTCTGCACCAGACGTCATTTTCTCCTTTATCTCTCTCTTATTTACCCCCACACACTTTTCACCGACCCAGTTGACTGGTTGGAATAAAAATCTGATATTGTATGGGAACAAAAAACAAACAGCAATTTGCTCCCAAACCTCGGAAAACAGACGCAAACGGTCATTCAGAGAAGAGGGTTACATCGGTTTGATCTAAAGTACTTGTTTGATCGACAGTTTTTGCCCAATATCCGGTATTTGGGAGCAAATGGACGACTGTCATTTCCTCCCATACATTATCAGATTTTAATTCCAATCAACCAACCGGTTGGCTGAAAGTCGATCTATTCAACGGCCAGCTAAAGTCCATTACATGGACCAGCTCACCTGTCACTCACAATCCCTTTAATTTGCTGGGAACTTAGATTCTAGTGTCTCGCAACCATAAGAGCACGATGACTGGCCTTCCCTCGGACCCTCCAGGGCTTCTTAAGCAAGCACTCTGGAGCAAGCTACTAACATTATTATCTGGCAGGGCTTCTTAAGCAAGCACTCTGGAGCAAGCTACTAACATTATTATCTGGCAGGGCTTCTTAAGCAAGCACTCTGGAGCAAGCTACTAACATTATTATCTGGCAGGGCTTCTTGTTAGGGTCTCCTGCCCTGTGCTGCCACGTCGTCATGGCAACCAGGAGACAAGTGCTAGTGGAGTAACCTGAGCGCAGCTGATACTCCGGTTCGGGTCTTTTGCTGTGCAGTGGTTATAGGCTCTGTGCACGGCAGGGGATCCGGTGCTGGTTTTTGTGCTCACAGTCTGTGAGGTCTGAGTGGGGCGTGGACAGCACCTGCTTTATAAGGCCTCTTTTCAGGGTAAGCAGATGCTGCTGAATCTTTGTTGGTTAGTCAGTTCATGAAAGTTAGCCAGTACTGTGTAGCTTTGTATTTGTTTGTTGCTTACTGCAAATAGGCCTGGGGATTTGGTATTACACTCTGCCAATCCAGACCTAGCAGTAAGACTGGAGTCAGTCGTTTAGCTTGCTGGGGTTCTGTTACTACTCTGTGAACCTAGCAAGTTTGCGGCTGTATTCTAAGACTTGCCTGTCTAATCCTGTCTCACTGTGCTAGGTGTCAGGGGTCAGTTTAGTGGCAGTAAGCTAAAACCTGTGCACTGCAAGTGAGAAATAGGATTGTGGAGACTCTCCTTGTGTCTATCATTCCATCTCTGACCAAGGAGTTTACTGCCACACCCGTTGGTAACCCTTTAGGGTTTTGCTGTTGCCCTTAGCAACAGCATTTCAGGTTCTCTACGTATTAAAACACAACATCTTGCTTTTTACATCTGAGCAGTTCTAATACAAGGGAGATACCCAGTTCCTTAGCCTCTGGGCTTCTCTGTTCACTTTGTGTGTATTTTGTTACCCTATCACCTTCTGTGTACGTTATGTCATATTCCCCAGTTTGTCTGTGAGTCCATTTGTTTTGCATAACAGTTCAAACACCAGTACATTCCTGCAGACACTGGAGTGCATAACAGTTCTGACACCAGTACTTTCCTGCAGGCACTGGTGTGCATAACACTTCTTAAGCAAGCACTCTGGAGCAAGCTACTAACATTATTATCTGGCAGGGCTTCTTAAGCAAGCACTCTGGAGCAAGCTACTAACATTATTATCTGGCAGGGCTTCTTAAGCAAGCACTCTGGAGCAAGCTACTAACATTATTATCTGGCAGGGCTTCTTAAGCAAGCACTCTGGAGCAAGCTACTAACATTATTATCTGGCAGGGCTTCTTAAGCAAGCACTCTGGAGCAAGCTACTAACATTATTATCTGGCAGGGCTTCTTAAGCAAGCACTCTGGAGCAAGCTACTAACATTATTATCTGGCAGGGCTTCTTAAGCAAGCACTCTGGAGCAAGCTACTAACATTATATCTGGCAGATGATCAAAGTATTCGTTATGACATCCATAGCTACAATGCGGTACGTTTCACCTACTGTATAAAAAGTAAATATAAGGCTGTGCTAAAAACTAGGACTTCAAGCTCGGTAGCCCTTTACCCTTAATGAATTATTTAATGCTGAAATACTTGACATAGGTTGTTGTGCTTATTCATACAACACAGTGTAAGTAATGTTCTCGTGAAAGAAAAGAATTTATGTCTAACCATTAACTCATTAGAGGTGAAATGGATATGGCGGAGTCTTGTAAGGGCTCAAAGCAAATAATTTGATAGGAACAGAGAAGGAGAGTTGTACTTGGCACGAGCTGAACTATTTGTCCTGGTGGCTATACACAGGCTATGATAAATGATATCTGATAAATGAGTTTCTTTGCAACAAGCCAAGAGCACTGGGCTGAGTCAGTGACTTGCTTGGAATCACACAGTATGCAGTCAGAGGTCGTGGGAAGGAACGTATTAAAGTCCACCGAGCGTCACTCTTATTTAGATCCTCACCTACGCTCACATTTCATGGGGGGTAACAATATTAATATGCAGACACTTTATACTATAAAGCAACATATTAATAGCATTTACCATATTATACATACTGTCTGCATAAATAAATGATTCATTTTGCCTGTTTAGTTAGATCAGATAAGACCCTTAAAATGTATTGTTGTCCCTTTTAATTAGCAGCAACTTGCACACCAATATCTCTTATATACAGTAGCCTTAGGGGGTCATTCCGAGTTGATCGCACGTAGCAACTTTTTGCTGCCTGTGCAATCAACTAGACGCCGCCTATGGGGGAGGGCTTTTTTGAATAGCAAGGCTGCGAACGCTTGTGCAGCCGTGCTATGCAAAAACATTTTGTGCAGTTTCTGAGTAGCTTTCAACTTACTCACCCGCTGCGATGTCTTCAGCCTGTCCGGTTCAGGAATTGACGTCAGACACCCGCACCGCAAACGTCTGGACATGCCTGCGTTGGACTCACCACTGCCTGAAAACGGTGAGTTCTGCCCTCCTGTCAATCTTCTTGCGAACGCAGCAGCGATTGCTTTCTTCGTTCTTCTTGTCGTTGCCCAACGACGGCAATGACGCGCCTGCGCACTGCGGCCGCTGCGCATGCGCAGAACCCACCCGTTCACACCGCTGTGAAAAACAGCAGCGTGCGAATGGGTCAGAATGTCCCCCTTAGCTATGATGACTGAGATACCTTTCACACATACAGTATAACTCTTTGCGACAAGGATGGGAGGAAACCTGTAAGTGTCTGGCAAAAATACAGTAATCCCGAGGCCAAGCAAAATGTGTGTCACTAAACAGGCCCATCAGCGCCATTCCATAAAAAGGAGGAAAAATGTCCCATAGGCGACACTGTAAAAAAAGAAATAAATCTGTAGCTGTGTATCTTTTGAGCTAAAATGATAGTTCTTTCTCATAGGATTTCATAGGTTTCTTAATGTGGAGCTCAGCGGAAGTCAAAATTTTCTTTACAAGACGGTGGTTGACTTGACTTTTGTGATATTGTGTTTGGTATAAAGTAGAGAAAAGAAAAAAAAATTCTACCTAAAAGAAATAAGCCTTGTTAGGCACTTTGCTATTACAGCCATCCATTAAAAAATATATATATTTTTACGTATGTCCCGTATGCGGCAGTAGAATGACCCATATAGTATTTGAGGGCGGATCCCCTGGTGCAGAAAAAAGACTGATGACTACGAGTGATGCCTCATCTGACTGACTAAACGTGTCCAAATCCTTCTTATTCAGCCAAAGGTATTCTCCTGCTGACATCTACTATGCATTATTATAGTGATAAGTGCAATCAGTGATAAAGCAAATTCCCAAGTCATCCTTTAAAGCGGTAGGAGACTGATGTTACTGTTCATTTTACTTGGTGTGTGCACTTTATTATATACTAATAGGACTGCCTGGCTATGTAATGTTTTGCGTATCAGTGGTGTACTGTATTTTGGTATGTTTTATCTAACCCATGACCCCAGCGCTATGAGACAGCAAATGAAAACACTGTGCCGCCGTGTATGATGCCCATCCACCAATACCAGCTACCAGGGCAGCCATCAGTGAGGGAAGGGGGGGGGGGGGGGCACTGTGGGGACTGGTGTCCCAGGCACTTGCACCCCTGGCTCCTACTACCAATACCTGGAGAGCTGCACCAGGCTGTGAATCAACAGCAGTCTGATGCGAAGGGAGGACTTCTTAAAATAAGCCTTATCTGTGCATCAAATCTCTGAACCGTTACTGTAGGTCAGGCTCCAGAGCCTTACCTCCGGCGCGTGTTCCCGCGGGTTACTATTCCGCTGGTTGGCGCGGCTGCGGCGGCGGGACATCCTGGACGGATGTGCGGCTGCCAGGGGCCGAGGGTCTGGAGAGCCGGGTGCTGCGGTGGGGGATCGCTGCGGTAAGCTGACTAAAGCTGTGTGCTAACAGCTAAGTATGTCTCCTGTGCTGGGGGCAGCCATGTTGGAGATCAGAGTATTACCACTGAAGTTCCCAATCTGTGTCCAGCCAATCCTGCGTGTTCTCCCCTTATAAAAGGGGGCTGGCTCAGAGGGAGAGTGCCAGTGCTTCAAGTTACCTCCTTGTGAAAGGTTCTCCAACTCTGTGCTCCCAGGTTACTTCTGGTTCCCTGGTCCTGGTTGCTCTCATCTGTTGGTTACCTATACGCTGCTGCAGTCCTGCTGTCTAAGTCCGTTGCCACTCGTGGAAGCGCTCACGGAGTCCCAGGTCGTAGAGGAGCTCCAGGTGCTAACGGCGGTTCCTGCATACGTTTTCATTTCTTCAAAGTCCAAGTTCTTCAGCCTCGTCTTTCAATCACAAACCAGTCTTCATTTCTTCAAAGTCCAAGTTCTTCAGCCTTGTCTTTCAATCACAAACCAGTCTTCATTTCTTCAAAGTCCAAGTTCTTCAGCCTCGTCTTTCAATCACAAACCACACTCTTTATTTCTTCAAAGTCCAAGTACTTCAGCCTCGTCTTTTAATCATAAAACACAGTCTTCAATTCTTCTTTACCGGAGTTCCTCAGCTTCACTCTTCAAGTCATGTAACCATAAACTCTAATTCTTCCAGTTTCTTCAATTTCTCCAATATTCGTGTACAGCCTGTTTATTCATTAAAACTACAGTTATCTTCCTATGAAGTCCTCCTTTTCTTTACGCCCTCCGGCCAACGTTAACACTTAGTTTGGCTTCCACCCCATGAGGAGGAATTACATTCAGCCACCTCGTTTACTCTCCTCACAGGTAGCTGTCCCTTCAGCCAAAACTCGGTTGTCGGAACCCCAACTTACGCCGAGCGTGACACTGTAGGTCCGCAACACTCCACCTATATGTAATATCACAATGTATGACATCACATAATGGTGGAGGAGTGCGGCAGAATTTTATTTTCGGGTGGAGGGACTGGCCAGTCTATTTTGTCAGTCCTGGGCCCCACAATTTCTGATGGCAGCCCTGCCGGCTACACTCTCACAAGTCCAATCCCTGCACCAGCAAGTAAAGAAGCCCTCTATTCTGTAAAGCACTATGGGGTACATTTACTAAGCAGTGATAAGAACGGAGAAGTGAGCCAGTAGAGAAATTGCCCCATCAACCAATCAGCAGCTCTGTATCATTTTATAGCATGCAAATTATAGATGTTACTTCAGTGCTGATTGGTTGCCATGGGCAACTTCTCCACTGGCTCACTTCTCCACTCTTATCACTGCTTAGTAAATGTACCCCTATAGCAGCTGTTCTGTCTATACTTACTCCCCTGTATACAACAATATACGTTCTAATACACATTACATGAAGAGTGCACGCACGCAGGAACGCGGCTTGTGTTGCCCCTGCACTTGATGGAACAGAAAGGATCTTAGACAGAAATGTAAACATTCATCATAGATCACTCTGTGGTGATAACTAGGGCCATTCACAGAGCTAATGTTTCATAGAGCATAGGTGCCGCTCGCAGCAGTTTTCCCTGCACTGATCATTCACAGCGTACTCTTCCGAGAGACACATGAACGCAATCACCGTGAGTATCCACGGTCACTTTATAACGTTACGCTTGAGATGCATTTCAATTTTACATTTGCGTGGGGCTAATAGGGCGATATGACTATAAGCATGCACATCTAAACTGACGTTGGGCCTAATTCAGACCTGATCGCTAGGCTGCGTTTTTGTACAGCCTGCGATCGGGTCTGAACTGCGCATGCGTATGCACCACAATGCGCAGGCGCGTCGGTCCGCAGCGAGGGGGAGCAACAGAACGGTGCGATCGCAAGGTGACTGACAGGAAGAGGCCGTTTGTGGGTGGCACAACTGACCATTTTTAAGGAGTGTCCGGAGAAACGCAGGAGGGACCAGTCGTTTGAAGGTAGGGTTTCTGACGTCAGCTCTGGCCACGATCATCACACTGGAAGAGTAAGTCCTTGGCTGCGCAGAGACCGCACAAACTTCTGTTTGTGCAGCTCTCCTGCACATGCGATTGCACCCCTGCACAACAATTCCCCCCCCCCCCCCCCCCCCCCAGGTGGCGATTACCTGATTGTAGGGATGCAAAAAATGCACCCTAGTGATTAGTTCTGAATTCGGCCCATTGGGGGTCATTTTTCGCAGCGCAGCAAACAGGTTACTACTGCACATGCATATGCACCGCAATGCACAGGCGCATTGTACAGGTACGTTGCTGTGCGATGGATTTAACGAAGAATCCATTCGCACAGCCGATCGCTAGGAGATTGACAGCCGATCGCTAGGAGATTCTCTAGGAGATTCGATTAGCCGATCGCTAGGAAATTTGTGGGTGTCAACTGACCGTTTTCAGGGATTGTTTAGAAAAACGCAGGTGTTTGCAGGGCGGGTGTCTGATGTCAATTCCGGGACCAAAAAGACTGAAGTGATCGCAGCGGCTGGGTAAGTCCAGAGCTACTCAGAAACTGCACAAAACTTTTTCGTCCCGCTCGGCTGCACGCGCGTTCGCACACTTGCAAAGCGAAAATACACTCCTCCCATGGGCGGCGACTATGCGTTTGCACGGCTGCTAAAAGTAGCTAGCGAGCGATCAACTCGGAATGACCCCCCATTGTCCTCAGTTAAACATAAGGCAATGGTCTGACCTCACAGTGTGCACGGCCCTACAACAGGTCTGACGTTTAGTTACTAAGCATCAGGTTCTAAAACTCAGCGCTTCCCAATGCGTTTATGCCCAAATTTTATAAGGGCAATGATTTTACTAGGAAAACACGGCTAGCAAAATTATTGCCCTTTTAAATTTTGGACATGAAAACGATCGGAAGAGCTAGGTTTCAGAACCTGATGTGTGATAAATAAACACCCTTGGAAGTCTTACGAAAAATGACATTTTCCAAAAGTCAGTCACAATATTATGACTATGGTCCCCTTGTGTGGGTCATCCTCTGTCCCCATCAAAGGCCCAAGCGAAGCAGAAAGACATCTGTCCATTTGGCTTTCCCACTGACTAAAAGACCTTGCCTAATATAACTAACAATGGGAGTGGATTCAATTAGCAGCAATTAGCTAATCAATCCAAACTACTGGGCGCGTTGAGTATGGGCGCCCAACAGCCAACTTTGGACGGATTTCTGCTCGCCACTTCAGGAGGGTGCAAGCAAAAATAATGGCCGCCTGTCACAATAATTGGCAAAACAATTGAATATCGCTCATCAGGCTCACACCCTACTGAGGAGACGAGAAGAAATCCACGTAAAGTAGGGGTCGGGGCTGGTCGCGAGTACCGGGCACATCATAACCGCAGTACACCCGGCACTTTGCACAGGAAAAGCTGCTTAATGCAGCTTATCCCGTGTACTGTATATGGAAATCCACTGAATAGCGCCTGGACACTTAGGGGGTCATTCAGACCCAATCGCACGCTGCCTTTTTTCGCAGCTGCGCGATCAGGCCTGAACAGCGCATGCACCGCAATGCGCAGGCGCGTTGGCCGCCGGCGATGGGGATCGCCGGGCAGTGACAGAACTTATGAAGAAAGCAATCGCACCAGCGAGCGCAAGAAGATTGACAGGAAGAAGGCGTTCGTGGGCGGCAACTCATCGTTTTCAGGGAGTGTCCGGAAAAACGCTGGAGTGTCCAGCCATTCGGGAGGAGGGTTCCTGACGTCAGCATCGGCCTGGATCGTCGCAGCGGCTGAGTAAGTCCTGGGCTGTGCATAAACTGCACAAACTTTTGTTTGTACAGCTCACTACACAGCCGATCGCATCCCTGCACAGCGTTTACCCCCTCCCCTGTAGGCGGCGATAACCTGGTCACAACAGTGCAAAAAAACGCCTGCGTGCGACCAGGGCTGAATTAGGCCCTTAGCCCGGAAGCTAAATTCCCATCCAACAATTGAATCGCCCCCTAAAAGTCAAAGGTGACACACTAAACTTACAGTATAGCCTGAGAATTTGTGGACACTTTTTCACTTAATCACATTTTCTTTTCTTTTTTTTTTGAATCAGCACTGTTTGACATGTAAAACGAAGCATGGGGGAAATGCAAGGGGGTAATTGTTCTATCTTGCTACAAACAACTATTACGAAGATCACATAAAACTACCACATACAGTAATGCTATGCAGCGTTCTAAGTAAAACAAACCGCCCTGCTGAAACTCTCATGCTATGTTTATACACCTAGAACTCTCAGCAGGAGGTTGGGAGGATCCACACTCACACTGGGAGTAGTCCATTCTCAAATGTATTATTATAAAATAACATGATTCTTTAGCCAACTTGACCATCCTTTAATTTATTCATTGTGAAAAGAGCAACCCGTCAGTAACCTTTTCCAATTAAACATGTGCCCGCTGTGCTCCAATGCATTACAAATGTAACACACGTATCAGATGGGGAAGGCAGAAAAGAAGTGTTATGGAAGACTTACCATTGTTAACACTTTTTCTGCGAATTACACAGAGTTCCACAGGGAAACATCGGGGTGTAGAGTGGATCTTGATCCAGAGGCACCAATAGGCTAAAGCTTTAGCTGTCCCAGGATGCATAGGGGCCTCTTCTATAACCCTGCTGCCAGGTACTAAGAGCTCAGTTTCGATAACCAGTCCAATGCAGGAGCACGCAAGAGAGAGAGAAGGCAGATGTTAGTCACATAGAACCACATAATCACGACAAGAGAAAAGAACAGCGGCTAATGCCATACAACCCAAAGAAGCAAGGTGCGTCAGGGAGGGCGCCCTGTGGAACCCTGTGTACTTCACAGAAAAAGTGTTAACAATGGTAAGTCTACCATAACACTTCTTTTCTGCAGTAGGGTACACAGGTTTCCACAGGGAATACATCGGGTATGTTCTAACACAGTTCCTCAGGGGAGGAGACATGTCTTAGCGGATATGAGAATCAGCCGTCCAAAGGAAGCATCCTGGGAGGCAAAGGTATCAAAGGCATAGAACCTAAGAAATGTGTTCACTGATGACCACGTAGCCGCCTTGCACAATTGTTAAGCGGACGCGCCACGCCAGGCCGCCCAAGAAGGTCCAACAGACTGAGTAGAATGGGCTTTAATAGCAGCAGGAGCAGGGAGTCCGGCCTGCGCATAAGCTTGTGCAATCACCATTCTAATCCATCTGGCCAAGGTTTGCTTGTTCGCAGGCCAGCCACGCTTGTGGAAACCAAACAAGACATCCGATCGCCTAATAAAGGCAGTCCTCTCCACGTAGACACGGAGAGCCCTTACCACATCCAAAGAATGTTCTTTGGCTGACAAGTCTGAAGAGATAAAGGCCGGGACCACAATCTCTTGGTTAAGATGAAAAGATAACACCACCTTAGATAAATAACCGAGGCGAGTTCGCAGAACTGCCCGGTCACGGTGAAATATCAGAAAGGGTGGACGACAGGACAACGCGCCCAAATCCGACACCCTTCTTGCAGAGGCAATAGTCAGCAAGAACAGGACCTTGGGCGTGAGCCATTTAAGGTCCACTGATTCAAGAGGTTCAAAGGGAGACTCTTGCAGGGCATTGAGGAAAACAGACAGATCCCATGGAGCCACTGGAGGGACATAGGGAGGCTGAATACGTAGAACACTCTGAGTGAACATATGAACATCAGGTACAGAGGCAATCTTGCGCTGAAACCACACCGACAAGGCAGATATGTGAACCTTGAGGGAGGCCAGACGAAGACCTAAGTTCAGGCCTCTTTGTAGAAAAGCCAGAATTCTGGAAGTCTTAAATTTACCAGCGTCATAGTTTTTATCAGCACACCAGGTGAAATAAGTATGCCAAACCCTGTAATAAATCCGGGCAAAGGCCGGTTTGCGGGCCCTCAGCATAATTTGAATTACCACCTAATTAAATCCTTTGGCCCTCAGGAGTGATGCTTCAAGAGCCACGCCGTCAAAGTCTGTCTAGCCAGGTCTGGATAAAGACAAGGGCCCTGTAAGAGGAGGTCTTGACGCTGAGGAAGTAGAAAGGGACGCCCTGTCGACAGACCCTGCAGGTCTGAGAACCAATGCCGTCTGGGACACGCCGGAGCGACTAGGATTAGCATTCCTCCTTCCTGTTTGAACTTCCACAGTACCCTGAGCAGGAGTGACACTGGAGGGAATATGTAAGGCAGCCGAAAGTTCCATGGAACCGCCAGTGCGTCCATGAACGCTGCCTGTGAATCCCTGGTCCTTGATCCAAAGATCAGAACCTTGTAGTTGTGTCGAGAAGCCATCAAGTCTACATCTGGTAAGCCCCACCTTTCCACCAGTAGTTGAAAGACTTCTGGATGAAGGCTCCATTCTCCGGAGTGAACGTCCTGGCAACTGAGGAAGTCCGCTTCCCAGTTTAGGATGCCCATAATGAACACTGCCGAAATGGCTGGCAGATGACGTTCCACTCAGGAAAGGATCTTTGACACTTCCATCATTGTCATGCGGCTTCGAGTGCCGCCTTGATGGTTTATGTATGCCACTGTGGTGGCGTTGTCCGACTGTACCGTACTAGAGGCAGGGCAAGGTTTAGTGCGTTGAACACTGCCCTCAGCTCCAGAATGTTGATTGGGAGGAGTGAATCCTCCTTGGTCCTACGACCCTGCAACAAGTGTTGTTCCAACACTGCTCCCCATCCCCGTAGACTGGCATCCGTTGCCAGCAGGACCCATTTGGGGATCCAGAATGGACGGCCCCTGCACAATTGCCGTTCCTGGAGCCACCAGGAAAGTGACAGGCGAACCTCCGAAGTCAACGAGACCAACTGGTACCTGATCAAATGAGGTAGGCCATCCCATTTTGACAGGATCAACCGCTGTAGGGGACGACAGTGAAATTGAGCGTACTCCACCATGTCGAAAGACGACACCATCAGGCCAAGAACTTGCATCGCCGAGTGTTTATCGACATTAGAGTGTGACGAATGAAGTGTCTTATCCTGTCCTGAAGCTTCAGTAACTTTGTCTGGAGACAGGAACAGACTCTGACTGTGTGTGTCCAGGAGTGCCCCTAGGTGCATCATTGTCAGGCCCGGGTGTTTTTGTGAATCCGTTAACCCGGAACCAACCACAGGTGTAGGTGCTGGGGTATGAAGAAAGCAGGGAGGACGAAGAAAGTTCCGCTTCATATATTTATTAAATAACAATTCAGTAAGGAGTTAAATGACTAGTTGTTAATCATCATTATACTGAAATATTGCAAGAATGGCAGAAATAATATGCAAGAGAAAACTCAAAAATAAATAAAAGAAATGTTCATGGAAACATATGCAAAAACAAGCTGAAGAATAAATGTTGAATTGTCCAAATATAAACAAGCTTTGATGCTGAACTGCAGATTGTGTTTAACTGGTTAATGCAGACATGGTGAATTAACTGTAAGAATTTGCAATGGAGTTTTGAGGGTTAACTGAGAAACTGTGATGAACTATCCTTGTAATGACAACATAGCAAATAAAAAGTACTGAATTGGGTTACTTGCGGGTTCCGGAGATCACTGTGAAACTGTAGTAGAAGACAAGGTGATGAATGGGTTAAATGCAGAGTTGAACAAACGAACAGCTGAGAGAAACAGAATCCTCCAGACTTTGAATGATAGGCAGACTGACAAGGTAACCTCATGCAGGACACTGGGAATCCAACTATTTCCAATAGGAGTGCAATTAACTGACAGCACAGCGGAGAGCCGGTGGATCTTTCAGCAGTGAAGGCTGCAGACGGACCTCTGGGAACGGAGGCGATATCTGGACCACGGGAATCACACAGGAATGCACGGAGAGAGCTCAGAGCTAGAGCACAGCTTTGATACAACAAAGCACTGGCCCAGAGTAACATAATCCCAGCCTACTTAAAGGCAGCACAAGCACGGGATTGGCTTACACCTGCCCACAGGTGTTTTCACAAGTGCTCAGTATTAGCTATTTGGTCTCCAACATGGCCACCTCCTATACAGCAGACACACCGCAGTGCCTTAGGCCATTTGGTCCCCGCACTCACAGTTCCCAGACTCTGCATTACCTGTGCCATTGATCACGCCGTGTCCCCACACGGGCGCACAGCACCGCGAGCAACCGCACTGGCAACGGATGAACCCCAGAACCCGCAAAGGTGAGAGACCGGTTCGTGACAGTACCCCCTCTTCTACGGGTGGTCTCCGAACACCTTTGAACCTTGTCAGGATTTTTGGAGAAGTATTTCTGTACCAGTCTTGGAGCATGAACATCTTCAGAGAAAACCCAGGATCTCTCCTCCGGACCGTAACCCTTCCAGTCGACCAGAAACTGTAGACGTCCATATCGGGAACGTGAGTCCACAATCTCTTTAACTTCAAATTCCTCATTCTGCAAAGAGTGAACTTTAGGAGGTTTGGACTGGGTAGTACGGAACTTATTGAGAATCAAAGGCTTCAGTAAAGATGTATGAAAGGCGTTAGGAATTCTCAAAGATGGTGGCAACTTGACTTTGTATGACATAGGGTTGAGTACCTTTACAATGGGAAATGGACCAATAAACCTGGGAGCAAATTTCTTAGAAGGAACTTTGAACTTGAGATTGCGCGTAGAAATCCAAACTTGGTCTCCCACTTTGTAATTCGGTACAGCTTTACGTTTTCTATCTGCAAAAGATTTATAACGAGCGGAAGTTTTGACCAAGGACTTACGTACACAACTCCAGATGCTAGATAGACGTTGAAGCTCTTGATCTGCCGCTGGAACCTCTAGGGCTGGCAATGGATGAAACTCTGGCACACGAGGATGAAAGCCGAAGTTAATATAAAAGGGCGTAGATTCTGAAGATGAATGGAAGAGATTATTATGAGCAAATTCTGCCAATGGAAGGTAGTCAACCCAGTCATCCTGTGAGGACGATATATATAGCCGGAGAAATGTTTCAAGGTCTTGGTTGACTCTCTCAGTTTGTCCATCTGTCTGAGGATGATATGCAGAAGAAAAGTTCAACTTGACATTTAAAGATGAACAAAGCGACCTCCAAAACTTGGCCACAAACTGTGTTCCCCGATCAGAGATAATTTCTCGAGGAAGGCCATGCAACTTGAAGATTTCAGAGATGAACAATCTGGCTAGTAAAGGGGCTGATGGTAACCCAGTTAATGGAATGAAATGTGCCATTTTCGAAAATCGATCCACTATCACCCAAATGGTATTTCGCCCTTTTGATGGAGGTAGATCGGTCACGAAATCCATTGAGATATGAGTCCATGGTTGTTTGGGTATGGATAGTGGATGTAATAGACCTGGTGGAGAACTTCTTGGACTCTTATGTTGGGCACATTTAGGACATGCTGCTATAAACTCTTGGACATCGGCTTTGAGACGTGGCCACCAATAAGACTGTTGAATAAATTTGAGAGTCTTTAGAACCCCAGGATGACCCATGAAGGAAGAGGAGTGAGCCCAGGTAAGCAGCCGTTTTCGAAGACTTGTGGCGACAAAGGTCTTGCCAAGCGGAGGAACTGGAGAGGTTCGAGTCATTAAAAAGGACGTAGGATTCACAATGGCTTGATTCGTGGTAGCATCATTTAATTCAGAAGAAGCAAAGGACCGGGAAAGGGCATCTGCCTTTTTGTTCTGAGACCCTGGACGATAGGTGAGTTTGAAATCAAATCGTGAGAAGAAAAGCGCCCATCGAGCTTGTCGTGGATTCAAACACTGAGCTGACTGCAGATACAGAAGATTCTTATGATCAGTATAAACTGTAATGCGATGTTGTGCTCCTTCTAGAAGGTATCTCCACTCCTCAAATGCCAACTTGATGGCAAGTAACTCTTGCTCACCGATTGCATAATTACGTTCTGCCGGGAGGAACTTACGGGAGAAATATCCACAGGGATGGACCTTTTTATCTTCAAAGACTTGTGACAACACAGCTCCTACTGCTTCTGTAGATGCATCCACCTCTAGTAGAAAGGGACGATTCAAATCAGGCTGTCGAAGAATGGGGGCTGACACAAAGGCTTGCTTTAAATCAGAGAAGGCTTTGATTGCTTCAGAAGACCAGTTCATAGGATTTGCTCCCTTGCGAGTTAAGGCTGTGATGGGAGCAGCTAACGTAGAATAATTCTTGATGAATCTCCTATAGAAATTCGCAAAGCCAAGAAATCGCTGAATCCCCTTGAGAGTTGAAGGAGTGGACCAATCTCGGATAGCTTGTACCTTACCTGGATCCATACATAGCTCTGATCCCGAAATGATGTAACCAAGGAACGGTATGGAAGATACTTCAAAAGTGCACTTCTCTAACTTACAATAAAGTTGATTTTTCCTCAGACGTGTCAGTACCTCTTTAACTTGGTGACGGTGAGACTTTAGATCCTTAGAGAATATTAGGATATCATCCAGGTACACTACTAGACACTTGTAGAGAAGATCACGAAAAAGTTCATTCACATAGCTTTGAAAAACTGCAGGTGCATTACAAAGACCAAAGGGCATTACGAGGTATTCGTAATGCCCATCCCGGGTATTAAAAGCAGTCTTCCACTCGTCCCCTGCACGGATGCGGATTAAATTGTAGGCCCCTCGGAGATCCAGTTTTGTAAACACAGTAGCTCCCTTTACCCGGTCAAATAATTCTGGAATTAAGGGTAATGGATACTTGTTTTTCACAGTGATCTCATTGAGTCGACGGTAATCTATGCATGGTCGTAACCCACCGTCCTTCTTCTTAACGAAAAAGAATCCGGCTCCTGCAGGTGAAGAAGATGGTCTGATAAATCCTTTGATTAGATTTTCCTGTATATAGTCAGACATAGCTTGCGTCTCTGGGATGGATAGCGGATAAATTTGTCCCCTAGGAGGGGTTTTGCCTGGAACCAGGACGATTGGGCAGTCCCATTCGCGGTGAGGAGGTAGAGAGTCTGCTGCTTGTTTACTGAAAACATCTGCAAAAGATTGATACACCGGAGGTAGGTCGGGAAGGCTAATTGACCGGAGAGGTACAATAGAGGCTAAACAGTCCTTGGTACAAGATTTACCCCACGAAAGGACTTCCATGGTTTGCCAATTGAGTTGAGGATTATGTTTCTGCAGCCAAGGTAAACCAAGTATCACATCTTGAGAGGCTTTGGGAATCACGTAGAAGGAGAGGTATTCGGAATGGAGCACACCAACTTTCATCTTGAGACATACGGTTCGATGAGTAATTATACCATCTGGAATTCGACTTCCATCCACTGCTGTAACGGCAACTGCTGCTTCCAGAGGCATGGTTTGAACTTTAGACCGCATGACAAAGGCTGAGGAGATGAAGTTCTCGGCTGCCCCGGAATCTAGGAGAGCTGAAACTTTCACTGTAGAACTTGGAACTTCTAATTGAATAGACAAGGTCGGCTCTTTCCCAGAACGTGATTCTAGAGTAACTCCTAGCTTAACCTCTCTTGAATAAGCTAGGAGCGAGAGTTTCCCGGTCGGAGTTTGCAGAATTTAACTAAGTGTTCGGAGGACCCACAGTACATGCAGAGGTTACCCTGTCGACGACGAAGTCGTTCCTCTTCTGTGAGGCGAGAGCGCCCAATCTGCATAGGTTCTTCTGTCGTTACCGGAGACTGTGAAGAAGAGTCTTGTCGAGGTCTAGGATGATAACGTGGACTGGATCGCTCTGCCCTGGATTTCTCTAAACATCGCTCCCTGTAGCGTAGGTCAAGTTTGTTACAGAGAGAAATCAATTCATCCAGTTTAGTTGGCACGTCCCGGATAGTTAAATCATCCTTGATTCTCTCTGAAAGTCCATTCCAAAACGCGGCGATCAGGGCCTCCTCATTCCAGTTTAACTCTGAGGACAACGTGCGAAACTGAATAATATATTGACTGACAGGACGTAAACCTTGACGTAGACGGAGAATCTCCAAGGATGCTGAGGTGGTCCTGCCTGGTTCGTCAAAGATTCTCCGGAAGGAAGATACAAACTCTTTGTAATTAGAGAGGATAGGATCACCTCTCTCCCATAATGGTGATGCCCACTCCAGAGCCTGACCAGAGAGGAGGGCAATAATATATGCGACCTTAGAACGAGCTGATGGGAAACTGGCGGACATCAGTTCGAACTGGATCTCGCATTGATTCAGGAATCCTCTGCAAAGTTTTGGAGTCCCGTCAAACTTACTTGGAGAGGGTAACTGCAAGCGGGACGTAGGCAGCATCACAGGAGAAGCTGTAGTGGTAACTGGGACAACCGGAGTTAGAATCTGAACTTGAGACGTTTTAATAGCTGTATGAAGAGTCTCTAAACGGTCTGCCATAGTTTGCATAAACTGCACTATTTGTGTCTGTATAGACTCCTGGTTTTCCAGACGGGAAAGGATATCTGACGTAGCACCGCCTCCTGCGAATTGGTCACTTGACGGATCCATGTGGCCAGTGCTTACTGTCAGGCCCGGGTGTTTTTGTGAATCCGTTAACCCGGAACCAACCACAGGTGTAGGTGCTGGGGTATGAAGAAAGCAGGGAGGACGAAGAAAGTTCCGCTTCATATATTTATTAAATAACAATTCAGTAAGGAGTTAAATGACTAGTTGTTAATCATCATTATACTGAAATATTGCAAGAATGGCAGAAATAATATGCAAGAGAAAACTCAAAAATAAATAAAAGAAATGTTCATGGAAACATATGCAAAAACAAGCTGAAGAATAAATGTTGAATTGTCCAAATATAAACAAGCTTTGATGCTGAACTGCAGATTGTGTTTAACTGGTTAATGCAGACATGGTGAATTAACTGTAAGAATTTGCAATGGAGTTTTGAGGGTTAACTGAGAAACTGTGATGAATTATCCTTGTAATGACAACATAGCAAATAAAAAGTACTGAATTGGGTTACTTGCGGGTTCCGGAGATCACTGTGAAACTGTAGTAGAAGACAAGGTGATGAATGGGTTAAATGCAGAGTTGAACAAACGAACAGCTGAGAGAAACAGAATCCTCCAGACTTTGAATGATAGGCAGACTGACAAGGTAACCTCATGCAGGACACTGGGAATCCAACTATTTCCAATAGGAGTGCAATTAACTGACAGCACAGCGGAGAGCCGGTGGATCTTTCAGCAGTGAAGGCTGCAGACGGACCTCTGGGAACGGAGGCGATATCTGGACCACGGGAATCACACAGGAATGCACGGAGAGAGCTCAGAGCTAGAGCACAGCTTTGATACAACAAAGCACTGGCCCAGAGTAACATAATCCCAGCCTACTTAAAGGCAGCACAAGCACGGGATTGGCTTACACCTGCCCACAGGTGTTTTCACAAGTGCTCAGTATTAGCTATTTGGTCTCCAACATGGCCACCTCCTATACAGCAGACACACCGCAGTGCCTTAGGCCATTTGGTCCCCGCACTCACAGTTCCCAGACTCTGCATTACCTGTGCCATTGATCACGCCGTGTCCCCACACGGGCGCACAGCATCGCGAGCAACCGCACTGGCAACGGATGAACCCCAGAACCCGCAAAGGTGAGAGACCGGTTCGTGACAATCATACTCTGAGCCGGGACCAGCGAGGACTTTTTTCCATTTTATTAGCCATCCATGGGCTTGCAGAAAATCCACTGTCAAGTGCAATTGACTGGGAATTTGCTAGAATCAGAAGGTCGTCCAAGTATGGGAGGATTCTGATTCGCTGGCGACGGAGATGGGCCGTCAGCACAGCCATGACCTTCGTGAAAATCCGAGGAGCTGTAGCCAGTCCAAATGGTAGAGCCTGGAATTGCTAGGGAAGGTTGCCAATAGCAAACCGCAGGAACTGATGATGCGACATGTCAATAGGAATATGCAGATATGCATCCTGTATATCTGGGTTCCATAGCCAGCACAATTGAGCGCAGTGTTTCCATACAAAACCTGGATATTCTCACGGACCTGTTCAGAGACTTGAGGTTGAGTAGAGGCCGAAAGACCAATTGGGTTTTGGGACCAGAAACAGGGTGGAGTAGTAACCTCTGCCCCTCTGGGACTGAGGTACCGGCACTACCACTCCTGTATCCAGGAGGGAACGCACAACCAGGTGTAGAGCTTGCGCCTTCAACGGATCCGAAGGGATAACCATTGTGCAGAACTGGCGAGGGGGACGTCTCTTGAAGGAGACAGCGTACCCGTGAGAGAAAACTTCCAGTACCCACGCATCTGAAGTGGTCTTTAACCAGACCTGGGCAAACTGTAGAAGTCGGCCTCCCACACTCGGGTCCCCCATGGGGAGGTCCGCCCCGTCATGCAGCAGGCTTGTCATGTTCGAAAGCAGGCTGACGGGCTGCCCAGGACTGTTTCGCCTTGGGCTTGGTCCACTTTCCACGACCTCAACCAGAGTATGCGGTGATCCAGGACAGATGTGGTCGACGCCTTTGGCTGCCAATACTACCACCTCAGAGGATGCCACCTGAATGTAATAGGAGGTGGTGCATATGTGAGACAGGTATTATCTGGCATTGTCAGAAATATCCTCGGGTAGCTCTTCCTCTAATGCCTGAACCCACGCCTCAATACCTTTCACCGCCCAAGATGCGGCAATAGTGGGTCTATGAACAGCCCCTGTAAGGGAGTATATAGATTTCAGGCATCTCTCCACACACCTATCTGTCAGCTCCTTCAGCGAGAGGACAGTGGTGTTAGACAGAGTGGACGACACCAAAAGGCGGGTGACATGAGAATCCACCAGCGGTGGAGTCTCCCATTTGTTACACAACTCTGCAGGGAGAGGATAGCGAGCCAAGGCCCATTTAAGAAGAGGGAATTTCTTCCCTGGATTAGACCAGGTTTCCCGCCTGATGTCCAATAGATGATCAGAACTTATCAGATTTCTTTGCCACAGTAGTGGAATCTTATTCATCAGTGATTTGAAGGATATGCTTAAGAGCAACCACCAAGGCAGGGACATCAGTTTGTAAGGGAGAATCCTCGTCAATAACACAAGATTCAGTGTCTGACAGGACCGTATATGCTCCTCTTGCTCTTCAGCTGAAACATCAGAGAAGTTAGTAGATTGTGATGTGGAAGCAGCCCGCTTAGAGGGCCCAGGGACATGGGATTGACCGGGGGTAGATTTCTAACTAGAGACTGTTTTAGTTGCTGCAGTTGGTTAGATAAATTTTCCGCCCAAGGCGGATTAACCATAGGGACAATTTGTGGTGGTAGTGGCACAGGTGGTCCCATAGGGGTCGCAAGGTGTTCCACCAGAGTACCCAGCAGGTTAGTGATCGCAGCCCAAGGTGGCTCCTGTGTAGGTGCAGGAGCTGTGGACTGAATGGGAGGTGCATGACAAGTATGTCACAACTGAGGGCCTGAGCTGACGGGAGGCAGCCTCAGTTGTAGGGGCTGAGATGTAACGGAACCTGGGAGGTTGTATCAGACCCCTAGACATGTAAGTAACATGTAGAATAACTGCCCGAAGGCGTGACCACGACAACCAGGATAAAAGTCAATGATGTTTATTATGACAAACTCCGTAACACAGCAGCAGTAAAAGGAAACATAAAAGTCAACAGAGGATAAATACAATTCCTGGGTACTACAGGGTGGCAAGGGCCACAGGCACTGGTAGTGTGAGACAGTTCTTATAATCTTCTAGTTGGAAAGTCCTTACCAGGCCTGACTGTAGCAATGGAGAGAACCCAGGATCGTACCAGCTGATGTTCCAGGAAAGGCTGGGCTGCTGAAGGTAAAACGGCTGCTGTGGATACTGGCTGGAACCAGACTGTTGTTGGTACGGAGTGGATACTGGCTGGAACCAGTTAAATAATAAACGAACTTGAGAGCGATGAAATAATAATGAAGTTTGGAGTTTGAGAGCGGTGAAATAATAATACCGGTGGAGAGTGGTAAACTGCAGAAAAGGACACCGGCCCTTTAAGAGAAGCTGTACACTGCTGGAAGCTGGGCTGGAAGCAGGTGATTGTTTGAGAGCGGTGAAATAATAATACCGGTGGAGAGTGGTAAACTGCAGAAAGGACACCGGCCCTTTAAGAGAAGCTGTACACTGCTGGAAGCCGGGCTGGAAGCAGGTGATTGTTTGAGCTGGAAACAGGTGAGTCCAGAATGGATCGGAGAGTCAGGCTACACCGCAGATGGAATGCTGGTGCGGGTCTCTATAGCAGAAGTCTGGAGACAGGAGCTGGAACCTGGAAGACAACCACAGGAGAGAGACAAACTGGAACTAGGTTAGACAACCAAAGCACTGACGCCTTCCTTGCTCAGGCACAGCATACTTATACCTGCAGCAAGGAAGGGGTTGGCTAGGCAATTATGCAAATCAACAATACAGACAGCAGATTGGTGGAAATAATCAGATGACAAAATCCAAGATGGCTGCGCCCATGCAGACACTTGGAGGGAAGTTTGGTTTGTAATCCATGTGAGAATTGAAACAGTAATGGCGACGCCGGCCACAGGAGACAGGAGACGCCAGACTGACAAGCGCACATTTAACCACGCGGGCACAGCGGAGGCCGCGGCTGATGAAATCACCACTCTGACATTCTGCATGTGGAAACTCAGGAACAGCGGGATCCGGTCCTGGAACGCTGAGCCAGCCTTAGGAGGCATCTGAAGGGTAAGTAATGGCGTCCAGATACCCGGATCGTGACAGCACCCCCCCCTTTAGGAGTGGCCCCAGGACACTTCTTAGGCTTTAAAGGAAACTTTGCATGGAAATTTCGGACCAAGGCAGGAGCATGGACGTCTGAGGCATTGGTCCAAGAGCGTTCTTCAGGACCATAGCCCTTCCAGTCAATGAGGTATTGTAACTGACCGTAACGGAAACGTGAGTCCAAAATCTTGGCCACCTCGTACTCGACTCCCCGTTGAGTCTGAACTTTGGGAGCTGGAGGAAGTGCGGAATGAAACCGATTCAGGATCAGCGGTTTCAACAAAGAAACATGAAATGTCCTGGGTATTTTCAAGAAGGATGGTGTTATGCACACCAGTGCCTGCAGGAAAGTACTGGTGTCAGGACTGTTATGCACTCCAGTGCCTGCAGGAATGTACTGGTGTTTGAACTGTTATGCAAAACACATGGACTCACAGACAGACTAGGGAATATGACATAACGTACACAGAAGGTGGAAGGGTAACAAAATACACACAACGTGAACAGAGAAGCCCAGAGGCTAAGGAACAGGGTATCTCCCTTGTATTAGAACTGCTCAGATGTGAAAAGCAAGGTGTTGTGTTTTTAATACATAGAAAACCCGAAATGCTGTTGCTAAGGGCAACAGCAAAACCCAAAAGGGTTACCAACGGGTGTGGCAGTAAACTCCTTGGTCAGAGATGGAATGATAGACACAAGGAGATTCTCCACAATCCTAATTCTCACTTGCAGTGCACAGGTTCGGTTTACTGCCACTAAACTGACCCCTGACACCTAGCACAGTGAGACAGGATTAGACAGGCAAGTCTTAGAATACAGCCGCAAACTTGCTAAGTTCACAGAGTAGTAACAGAACCCCAGCAAGCTGAACGACTGACTCCAGTCTTACTGCTAGGTCTGGATTGGCAGAGTGTAATACCAAATCCCCAGGCCTATTTGCAGTAAGCAACAAACAAATACAAAGCTACACAGTACTGGCTAACTTTCAGAAACTGACTAACCAACAAAGATTCAGCAGCATCTGCTTACCCTGAAAAGAGGCCTTATAAAGCAGGTGCTGTCCACGCCCCACTCAGACCTCACAGACTGTGAGCACAAAAACCAGCACCGGATCCCCTGCCATGCACAGAGCCTATAACCACTGCACAGCAAAAGACCCGAACCGGAGTATCAGCTGCGCTCAGGTTACTCCGCTAGCACTTGTCTCCCGGTTGCCATGACGACGTGGCAGCACAGGGCAGGAGACCCTAACAGTACCCCCCCTCTGACGAGGGGTCAAAGAACCCCTACCACCGGGTTTATCGGGGAACTGCGAGAAGAAAGAGCGTATCAGTCTGGGGGCATGAAGATCACAACTGCGCACCCACGACCGCTCCTCCGGGCCATACCCCTTCCAGTGCACCAAAAATGACAGCCGACCCCGAACCACCTTGGAGTCAAGAATCCTTTCAACAACAAACTCCCTCTGGCCACGTATCAGAAGAGGGGAAGGTCTTCCACTGGAAGAAGGATTACTAATCGCCCGTTTTAAAAGGGAACAATGAAATGTTTTATTGATACCCAAAGAACGGGGCAGATCTAACTGAAATGCCACCGGATTGATAACCCTGGTGATCTTATAAGGGCCGATGAACCGGGGGCCTAACTTATGAGATGGCTGTCTCAACTTCAAATTCTTGGTAGACAACCAGACGAAGTCTCCTAATTTGAAGCTGCAGGGTCTTTTCCGCTTATCAAAAACCCTTTTGGTCACTAATGACACAGACACAAGGGCTTTCTTCACTTTCCGCCAAATACCTCTAAGGACCGAAACCACAGAGGAACCACCAGGCGTGGAGTCCAGGGGGTCAAAAGAATTGGCCTTAGGATGATGCCCATACACACAAAGGAAGGGAGAGATCCCTGTAGCAGAGTGAGCCGCGTTGTTATAGGCAAACTCCGCCATGGACAGATGAGCAACCCAGTCAGTCTGACACTTGGAGACATAACACCTGAGGAACTGCTCCAAGGACTGGTTCACCCTTTCAGTCTGCCCATTAGACTGCGGATGGTAGCCCGACGACAAGCTGACAGAAATCTGGAGATCGGAACAAAATGCCCTCCAGAATTTGGCCACAAACTGGGATCCGCGGTCAGAGACCACATCAAGTGGCAACCCGTGGAGACGCACAACATGCAGCATAAATAATTCAGACAGGCGTCTGGCCGATGGCAGCCCAACCAGTGGAACGAAGTGCGCCATCTTCGAAAACCTGTCAACGACAACCCAGATGGCTGTCATCCCCGAGGATTTGGGCAAGTCCACCACAAAATCCATTGAAATGTGGGTCCATGGCTTAGATGGGATAGAGAGTGGATGTAGTCGGCCAACAGGAACCCCTCTAGGAGTCTTATTTCGGGCACAGATGTCACATGCCCGAACCCACTGATCCACATCCTTAGCCACCGAGGGCCACCACACCGCCCTAGATAGCAACTCCCGAGTTCTGGCAATACCCGGGTGACCTGCAGACTTCTTGGCATGGAATTCCAGGAACACTCGCTGTCTTAACCTAGGAGGCACAAACAAAAGACCTACCGGAAGGTCTGGAGGAGCCTGCTCCTGTGCTCTAAGGACTAATGATAAGAGGTCCTGGGTAATGCCCACTTTAATACATGATGGGGAAACAATGGGCAACGGCTCCTCGGTGGTCTCCTGGATTGGAGCAAAACTCCGCGAGAGCGCATCAGCCTTGATGTTTTTTGACCCAGGGCGATATGTTATCAAAAAATTAAAGCGAGCAAAAAACAAAGCCCATCGTGCCTGCCTGGCATTGAGACGCTTCGCTGACTCTAAATATGCCAGATTCTTATGGTCAGTGAGAATTGAGACCACAAACTTAGCCCCCTCAAGCCAGTGTCTCCACTCCTCGAGTGCATCCTTAATAGCCAACAATTCCCGGTTACCCACGTCATAATTCATCTCGGCAGGCGAAAATTTACGGGAAAAGTAAGCACAGGGATGAAGGCGATTATCTGACACTCCCATCTGAGAAAGCACTGCCCCAATACCCATCTCAGAGGCATCCACCTCCACCACAAAAGGACGCTCTGGATCTGGGTGTCGCAGCACCTTGGCCGAAACAAATGCCCTTTTGAGACGGGCAAAAGCCGCTTTAGCCTCACAAGACCAGTGAGCAACATCCGCCCCTTTCTTAGTGAGTGCCACCAAGGGCGCCACTATAGACGAAAATCCAGCGATAAATCGTCTATAAAAATTCGCAAAGCCCAGGAAACGCTGAAGCGCCTTCAAACTAGTGGGCTGCACCCAATCCAGGACTGCCTGTACCTTGGAACCCTCCATTTGGAAACCTTCTGGGGAGATAATATATCCTAGAAATGCGATTTGCTGAACTTCAAATTCGCACTTCTCCAGCTTCGCCCCAAGCCGGTGGTCTCTGAGTTTCTGGAGGACTAAGCGTACATGCTTCCGATGTTCCTCCAGGGAATGGGAGAAGATTAGGATGTCATCTAAGTATACAACTAAGAATCTATCCAAATATTCCCTGAGCACATCATTCATGAAATCCTGGAAGACTGCCGGGGCAATACAGAGCCCAAAAGGCATCACCAAATATTCATAATGCCCCGAGTGGGTATTAAAGGCAGTCTTCCATTCATCCCCCTCTCTTATTCGGATTAGATTGTACGCACCGCGTAGGTCAATCTTAGAAAAAATGGTGGCAGTACGAAGCTGGTCAAACAAGACCGAAATGAGAGGCAGTGGGTATGAGTTTTTAATCGTGATACGGTTCAATTCCCTGAAGTCGATGCAGGGTCGCAACGAACCGTCCTTTTTACCCACGAAGAAGAACCCCGACCCAACTGGAGACTGTGAAGGTCTGATAAATCCCTTAGCCAAGTTCTCCTGAATGTACTCTGCCATAGCCTGAGTCTCAGGACGTGACAGGGAGTACAACCTGCTCTTGGGAAGCTTAGCATTTGGCAACAAATCAATGGCACAGTCATAGGAGCGATGGGGAGGTAGTACCTCTGCAACTTTTTTGGAGAACACGTCCGCAAAATCTGCATAACACCCTGGCAATCCTGGCAAACTTAGCTGCGAGAACCTGACTGGAAGGCTCAAGCAACTCCTGAAACAATCAGTACTCCAACTAAGAATCTCCCCAGAGACCCAGTCAAATTGAGGATTGTGGGCCCTTAACCAGGGTAACCCCAACACCAATGGGGCAAAAGTACAGACAATCACATAAAAGGACAATTTTTCAGAGTGTGTGGCTCCAATAAACAAAGAAATCTGGCTAGTGCAAGAGGTAATTTTACCTTGGGATAATGGTTCCCCGTTTAACCCACAAATCTCAATTTCCGATGCCAAGGGTACTAAGGGAACAGAGTGTTTCAGGGCGAATTGGCGGTCCATAAAAACCCCGTCGGCCCCACTGTCCACAAAGGCCTCAGTCTTGACAGTTTGACCGAGGATCTTCAAGGTCACCGGAATGATAAAAGTCTTCTTGGGAAATTCTGACTTCTGGCCTGACAGGATATTTCCCATCACCCTCAGGCCCTGAAGTTTTCCGGCTTTTCTGGGCATGATACTACCACATGACCTTTATTCCCACAGTACAAACACAACCCCTGCTGTCTCCTCCGCATCTTCTCACGCGAGGAGAGGCGGGTAGCCCCAATCTGCATAGACTCCTCGGAAAATTCCTCAGAGTCTGAGGTTCCCTTGGGAAGGAAGGAAATCTCAGTCTCCCTTTCAAGCCTACGCTCTCTCAGCCGTCTATCCACCCGGATGGATAACTGCATGAGCTGATCCAAGCTATCAGGCAAGGGATGTTGTACCAGTTGGTCCTTTATCTGGTTAGAAAGACCTCTTCGGTACTGGTGTCTCAGGGCTGGGTCATTCCACTGGGTATCATGGGCCAACCTCCGAAACTCCATACAGTAAACCTCAACTGGCCTTCGCCCTTGCTTAAGGATCGAAATCTGAGCCTCGGCTGAGGCCGTCTTGTCAGGGTCATCATACAACATGCCCAGTGCCGTAAAAAAAGCATCAACACTTTTAAGCGACGGACAGTCAGGCTGCAACCCATATGCCCAGACCTGTGGGTCTCCTTGTAGCAAGGAAATCACTATGCCCACCCGCTGAATCTCCGACCCAGAAGACTGAGGCCTAAGCCGGAAGTATAGCTTGCAGCTCTCCTTGAAACAAAAGAACTGCGAGCGATCTCCAGAAAAACGATCCGGGAGATTTACTTTCGGCTCCTTAACCCCTGCAGGTGCTGCTGCTGCGGGAGCTCCGCCAGCAGCCTGGGAGGTGTGCATTTTAATGGACAAATCATTACATTTTTGAGTCAGGACCTGCACCTGATCAACCACCTGTTGCAACGTATTTTGAGGGGTATGCTCCATATTCCCACAAAATTTCAACAGGAGTATTGGGCTGCTGAATATGTTATGCACACCAGTGCCTGCAGGAAAGTACTGGTGTCAGGACTGTTATGCACTCCAGTGCCTGCAGGAATGTACTGGTGTTTGAACTGTTATGCAAAACACATGGACTCACAGACAGACTAGGGAATATGACATAACGTACACAGAAGGTGGAAGGGTAACAAAATACACACAACGTGAACAGAGAAGCCCAGAGGCTAAGGAACAGGGTATCTCCCTTGTATTAGAACTGCTCAGATGTGAAAAGCAAGATGTTGTGTTTTTAATACATAGAAAACCCGAAATGCTGTTGCTAAGGGCAACAGCAAAACCCAAAAGGGTTACCAACGGGTGTGGCAGTAAACTCCTTGGTCAGAGATGGAATGATAGACACAAGGAGATTCTCCACAATCCTAATTCTCACTTGCAGTGCACAGGTTCGGTTTACTGCCACTAAACTGACCCCTGACACCTAGCACAGTGAGACAGGATTAGACAGGCAAGTCTTAGAATACAGCCGCAAACTTGCTAAGTTCACAGAGTAGTAACAGAACCCCAGCAAGCTGAACGACTGACTCCAGTCTTACTGCTAGGTCTGGATTGGCAGAGTGTAATACCAAATCCCCAGGCCTATTTGCAGTAAGCAACAAACAAATACAAAGCTACACAGTACTGGCTAACTTTCAGAAACTGACTAACCAACAAAGATTCAGCAGCATCTGCTTACCCTGAAAAGAGGCCTTATAAAGCAGGTGCTGTCCACGCCCCACTCAGACCTCACAGACTGTGAGCACAAAAACCAGCACCGGATCCCCTGCCATGCACAGAGCCTATAACCACTGCACAGCAAAAGACCCGAACCGGAGTATCAGCTGCGCTCAGGTTACTCCGCTAGCACTTGTCTCCCGGTTGCCATGACGACGTGGCAGCACAGGGCAGGAGACCCTAACAGATGGTAACTGTAACCTGTAGGCAATAGGATTGATGACTTGTTCAATCTTGAAGGGTCCGATGTAGCGAGGTGCAAATTTCATGCTGGGAACTCTCAACCTCAAATTCTTCGTGGACAGCCACACACGATCACCCACCTTGAGAGCAGGAACCGCTCTACGCTTCCTATCGGCAAACTTCTTATACCTGAATGAGGCTTTAAGCAGGGCTGCGCGGACGTTCCTCCAGTTATTTGAAAACTGACGCAAGGTGACATCCACTGCTGGAACAGAAGTTGCGGGAAGCGGTTGGAATTCTGGGACTTTAGGGTGGAATCCATAATTAATGAAGAATGGTGTAGAAGAAGATGAGGAATGGTATTGATTGTTGTGGCTGAACTCGGCCCAAGGAAGGAGTTGAACCCAGTCATCTTGAGAGGAAGACACATATATACGGAGGAAGGCCTCCAAGTCCTGATTCACCCTCTCGGTTTGACCATTGGTCTGAGGATGGTAAGCCGTGGAAAACTTTAACTTGACTTGGAGAGCTTGACACAAACTTCGCCAAAATTTGGCTACAAATTGTACTCCACGATCCGAGATAATCTCTTCAGGAAGACCGTGAAGTCGGAAGATCTCCTGTATAAACACTTGAGCCAACTTGGAAGCTGACGGAAGACCGGGGAGAGGGATGAAATGTGCCATCTTGGTGAACCGGTCAACTACCACCCAGATGGTATTAAACTTGTTGCAGATAGGTAGATCGGAAACAAAGTCCATCGACAAATGGGTCCAAGGTCGACGGGGAACAGATAATGGAACCAGTTGCCCCGCAGGCGACTGGCGGGAGACTTTGTGTTGGGCACACTTTGGGCAGGAGGCAATAAATTCCATAACGTCCTTCTTCAGAGTTGGCCACCAGTAGGACCTAGAAATAAATTCAAGGGTTTTCTGAATGCCTGTATGTCCAGCAAAACGGGAAGCATGGGCCCAATGCATGAGCTTCTTCCTTAGAACTGGCTTAACAAAACTTTTCCCTGGTGGAGGCGTAGAGTCCATCCCTACCGTGGAGAATGCCAACGGATTAATAATAGGATGCTAGTCTGCAGACTCGGACTCATTTTCTTGCTCCCATGAGCGGGAAAGGGCATCGGCCTTACGATTCTGAGAACCCGGACAGAACTGGAGTTTAAAGTCAAACCTAGAGAAGAAAAGTGCCCATCTGGCCTGACGAGGATTCAGACATTGTGCGCCTTTGAGATATAAAAGATTTTTGTGGTCGGTAAGTATGGTGATTGAGTGGGAAGCTCCCTCCAACAGGTATCTCCACTCCTCCAGAGCGAGCTTGATGGCTAGCAACTCCTGATCGCCAATGGCATAGTTGCGCTCAGCTGGGGAGAACTTCCGGGAGAAGAAACTGCAAGGATGTAGATGTCCATCTTTGGCCCTCTGGGATAACACTGCTCCTACTCCAACGGAGGAAGCATCTACCTCTAAGATAAAAGGAGAGTCGGTGTCGGGCTGTTTCAGAACTGGTGCAGAGATGAACCGTTGCTTCAGAAGGTGAAAGGCCTGTGTAGCTTCCTCGGACCACTTGGAAGGATTAGCACCTTTCTTGGTTAATGCAGTGATAAGCGCCACAATGGTGGAAAAGTCTCGTATAAATTTTCTATAATAATTGGCGAACCCTAAGAACCTCTGGACCCCTTTGAGGCTTAAGGGTATAGGCCAATTCTGGATTGCTTGGAGTTTCTCAGGATCCATCTCTAGTCCGGAACCGGACACAATGTAACCTAGAAACGGAATGGTTTTAACTTCAAACACACACTTCTCCAATTTACAATAGAGGTGATTGACACGGAGACGGGAAAGAACCTCTTTTACCCAGAAACGATGATCTTCGAGATTATTAGCAAAGATGAGGATGTCGTCTAGATAAACCACGACATGGCGGTACAAGATGTCCCTGAAAATCTCATTCACGAAGTGCTGGAAGACTGCTGGAGCGTTGCTCAATCCGAAGGGCATGACGAGGTACTCATAATGTCCGTCACGGGTGTTAAAGGCGGTCTTCCACTCGTCACCCTCACGGATTCGGATGAGATTGTAGGCACCCCTCAAGTCCAGCTTTGTGAAAATAGTTGCACCACTAACTCTATCAAAGAGCTCGGTAATCAGGGGTAAAGGGTATCGGTTCTTGACGGTAATGTCGTTCAGACCTCTGTAGTCGATGCACGGATGCAGACCACCGTCTTTCTTCTTGACGAAGAAGAAGCCTGCGCCGGCTGGAGAAGAAGATGGTCGGATGAAACCCTTCGCCAGGTTCTCTTTGATGTACTCTTCCATGGAGTGTGTCTCAGGCAGAGACAACGGATAAGTTCGGCCTCGCGGTGGAACCTTCCCTGGAATGAGGTCGATTGGGCAGTCCCATTCTCTATGAGGAGGAAGGATATCAGCAGAGGCTTTACTGAACACGTCCGTGAAGTCTTGATATGGAGGAGGCGGAACATCAGATGACCTGGGGAAGGAAGAACAAACAGGAAGAACTTTGGCTAAACAAGTCTCAGCACAGGAGGGACCCCATGCCAGTATTTGCGTAGTCGTCCAGTCAATTGATGGGTTGTGGAGACGGAGCCATGGAAGGCCTAAAACCACTGGATGTGTGGCTCTTGGAATCACTAAAAAAGAAATATACTCAGAATGAAGAACTCCCACTCTCAGACGAACTGGGAGAGTCCTTAAGGAAATGACTGCGTCAAAAATCTTGCTGCCATCCACGGCAGTCAGAGAGATGGACGAGGACAGTCTCTCGGTGGGTAGGGACCACCGTTTAACATAAGCTTCGGTTATGAAATTCCCAGCTGCTCCGGAATCAAGGAGGGCAATGACGTTCCTGTAACGTTGAGCAATTTGGAGCGACACTGGGAGGTTACAGTCATGAGGAGATGGAGAGGAGATCATTACTCCTAGCCGGCCCTCTCCTTGGCGAGCTAGGATCTGGAGTTTCCCGGACGTTTGGGACAGGCATTGATAGTGTGCGACGGAGCTGCACAGTAGAGACAGAGAGACTCAGAGAGACGTCTTCGGCGCTCAGCGGGAGATAGACGGGAACGACTAATTTGCATAGGCTCATCCTTGGATGGAGATGGTTGACGAAGAGGAGGAGCAGAAGATTTAGGAGTAGATGATCTTCCTCGCTCGGTTGCTCTCTCTCTGAAACGTATATCAACCTTCGTGCAAAGAGAAATTAGCTCATCCAACTTAGAGGGCAAGTCTCTGGTAGCTAACTCATCCTTGATGCGTTCTGATAAGCCATGCCAGAATGCAGCATACAGGGCCTCGTCGTTCCATGCCAGTTCGGATGCCAGGATTTTAAACTGTATAAGATACTGTCCCACAGTACGTGTTCCCTGGCGTAAACGGAGAATCTCAGATGAAGCAGATGTTATCCGGCCTGGCTCGTCGAAGATGCGCCTGAATGTAGCTACAAAGTCAGTATAGGAGGATAGCAGGGGATCAGACTTCTCCCATAAAGGTGATGCCCAGTCAAGGGCTGAGCCACTGAGAAGGGAGATGATATAGGCAATTTTGGTACGGTCACTGAAGAAATTGCCAGGTAGAAGCTCAAAGTGGATTTCACATTGATTGAGAAATCCCCTGCAGAACCTTGGAGATCCATCAAATTTTGCTGGCGTTGGAAGATGAAGATGTGGACTGGAAATGGGTAAGGTGGGTGGGGTTACAGCTGGTGTCACTGTAGTGGACGCACCGGACGTGCCAGGTCCACGGAGGGTCGTTTGAATCCCATCCAGCCGTGTAGAGAGATCCTGGAGACAGCGGATGATGTGGCCCTGTGCAGCCTCCTGATGTTCAAGTCGGGCTGCCAGTTCTTGCATCGGCCTGGCCGCTTGATCCTGGTCTCCGGCTGGATTCATTAGGTCAGTGCTTACTGTCACAACTGAGGGCCTGAGCTGACGGGAGGCAGCCTCAGTTGTAGGGGCTGAGATGTAACGGAACCTGGGAGGTTGTATCAGACCCCTAGACATGTAAGTAACATGTAGAATAACTGCCCGAAGGCGTGACCACGACAACCAGGATAAAAGTCAATGATGTTTATTATGACAAACTCCGTAACACAGCAGCAGTAAAAGGAAACATAAAAGTCAACAGAGGATAAATACAATTCCTGGGTACTACAGGGTGGCAAGGGCCACAGGCACTGGTAGTGTGAGACAGTTCTTATAATCTTCTAGTTGGAAAGTCCTTACCAGGCCTGACTGTAGCAATGGAGAGAACCCAGGATCGTACCAGCTGATGTTCCAGGAAAGGCTGGGCTGCTGAAGGTAAAACGGCTGCTGTGGATACTGGCTGGAACCAGACTGTTGTTGGTACGGAGTGGATACTGGCTGGAACCAGTTAAATAATAAACGAACTTGAGAGCGATGAAATAATAATGAAGTTTGGAGTTTGAGAGCGGTGAAATAATAATACCGGTGGAGAGTGGTAAACTGCAGAAAAGGACACCGGCCCTTTAAGAGAAGCTGTACACTGCTGGAAGCTGGGCTGGAAGCAGGTGATTGTTTGAGAGCGGTGAAATAATAATACCGGTGGAGAGTGGTAAACTGCAGAAAGGACACCGGCCCTTTAAGAGAAGCTGTACACTGCTGGAAGCTGGGCTGGAAGCAGGTGATTGTTTGAGCTGGAAACAGGTGAGTCCAGAATGGATCGGAGAGTCAGGCTACACCGCAGATGGAATGCTGGTGCGGGTCTCTATAGCAGAAGTCTGGAGACAGGAGCTGGAACCTGGAAGACAACCACAGGAGAGAGACAAACTGGAACTAGGTTAGACAACCAAAGCACTGACGCCTTCCTTGCTCAGGCACAGCATACTTATACCTGCAGCAAGGAAGGGGTTGGCTAGGCAATTATGCAAATCAACAATACAGACAGCAGATTGGTGGAAATAATCAGATGACAAAATCCAAGATGGCTGCGCCCATGCAGACACTTGGAGGGAAGTTTGGTTTGTAATCCATGTGAGAATTGAAACAGTAATGGCGACGCCGGCCACAGGAGACAGGAGACGCCAGACTGACAAGCGCACATTTAACCACGCGGGCACAGCGGAGGCCGCGGCTGATGAAATCACCACTCTGACATTCTGCATGTGGAAACTCAGGAACAGCGGGATCCGGTCCTGGAACGCTGAGCCAGCCTTAGGAGGCATCTGAAGGGTAAGTAATGGCGTCCAGATACCCGGATCGTGACAAAGTAATACATAGACCATCATACAACACTTCCCCCTCAGATAAATCCTTGGAGCATTATCTACAGGATACAGGAGCTTCCACTGATTTACTGCCCTTTCTGTTAGACATTATGACATAAATGCAACAACAGGGCTATTATAGTACGATTAAGCCAGACAAAATAATACCTGCAGATAAAATCTGGTATTACGTAACTGTAACACAGTAGAATATACTTAATAGATAAATACTGTGTAAGACTATATTATAAGACCCAGACGCACCTAGCCCAAGGTACAGAATATAGTGGCAGTTATATCTGGGAAACACTGAGAGCGAAACCACACAGCAGATACAGGCACACAGTCACAGGCAATGCAGAATTTATTATCACAATAAAGCTGCATTGGAATTATATATATATATATATATATATATATAGAGAGAGAGAGAGAGAGAGAGAGAAATAGTCGTTACCCAGCACTCCAATGAGGGATTATAGGAAATACTTGCTGCGGTGCCCTCCGTGGGTTAGTAGCACAAACCCCATGTAGTCACAAAGCAACGGCGGCACTACAGACTTGTTCAGAGCTTTATAAAAGTTGTAAGTTTATTTTCCAACGGCGTTTCGGGGATATACCCCGTCGTCAGGGACAGCACATCACAAACAGACAATAGCAACATAACACTTATATAGGCAGGACAATCCTATCTAAAATTGATTAATCATACTCACCTGCCCTTAGCCGCTGACCGCCCGCTCTCCGCTATGTACATAGTGGGAACTCCAAAGTGACGTGTACAAACGGCGCCGGACAGGCGAGCTGACGTCGTGACGTCAGTTGCCATAGTGATGTACTATAACAAAATACAAACATAAGCATTACTAAAGGATACATACGATCCTCTGCATATACCTAATCAAGACAAACTTTGTGAAATACAGCCAACACCAGACCTAACAAATATTAAAAGACATGTCAATCTAACACTGGATTAGTAACTTATAGCAGGATACTGGTTTTTATACTGATAACTTATGACCTATAGCGATCATCAAAACATGCATTGCAATCCTAAATTCTCATTCAATCCTCCTGGCGCTATTGTATTTAATTTAAATATCCATTTAGTTTCCTTTCCAACTGCAATAAAGTTTTTCCCCTATTTCCTCCTCTATGTGAAATGGGGACATGATCTATCAACATTGCCCTAACGCTGGTCGGGCTATGTCTGGCGGACAAGCAGTGGCGAGCCCGGCCTTGAATAATACTCGGTTACTCCCTAGTTATACTAGAGGCAGAAATCTTGCAGATAAATTAGTTAAATTGGATGTGTTCCCTCTAACTAGGACGGAACAGATGCATTTTCTGAGACCAAAATTGGGATGTTATCGCTGTCTTGGATGTTCAGCATGTAATATACTGATGACGGGGCCTATGTTCCATCACCCCTCTACGGGTAGGAAATTTAGTATACATCATCGCCTTACCTGTACAACAACACATGTCATATACATGCTCAAGTGCCCGTGCGGATTGGCGTACATTGGGAAAACCCAAAGACAATTCCGGGACCGTATGGCTGGACATAGAAGTGCCATCAAACAAGCCCTAGAAAAGGGCGTTAGTGATCAGCCAGTGGCTCACCACTGGTTGTCCGCCAGACATAGCCCGACCAGCGTTAGGGCAATGTTGATAGATCATGTCCCCATTTCACATAGAGGAGGAAATAGGGGAAAAACTTTATTGCAGTTGGAAACTAAATAGATATTTAAATTAAATACAATAGCGCCAGGAGGATTGAATGAGAATTTAGGATTGCAATGCATGTTTTGATGATCGCTATAGGTCATAAGTTATCAGTATAAAAACCAGTATCCTGCTATAAGTTACTAATCCAGTGTTAGATTGACATGTCTTTTAATATTTGTTAGGTCTGGTGTTGGTTGTATTTCACAAAGTTTGTCTTGATCAGGTATATGCAGAGGATCGTATGTATCCTGTAGTAATGCTTATGTTTGTATTTTGTTATAGTACATCACTATGGCAACCGACGTCACGACGTCAGCTCGCCTGTCCGGCGCCGTTTGTACACGTCACTTTGGAGTTCCCACTATGTCCATAGCGGAGAGCGGGCGGTCAGCGGCTAAGGACAGGTGAGTATGAATAATCAATTTTAGATATGATTGTCCTGCCTATATAAGTGTTATGTTGCTATTGTCTGTTTGTGATGTGCTGTCCCTGACGACGGGGTATATCCCCGAAACGCCGTTGGAAAATAAACTTACAACTTTTATAAAGCTCTGAACAAGTCTGTATGAGTGCCGCCGTTGCTTTGTGATTTTATATATATATATATCTCACAGCTCAGTCAGTGACCAGAGGATATATCAGAATACTTATACAATATATTCTGTAAGGTACACTCTTTCTCAACTAACGCTGTCTCAAGACATGTAAGATACTTAAGTGTTTGTAAAGTCTCAGCGCTGTATACAAGCGGCTTTACAAGGGAGACCTTGCCCTGCAATCCTGGAGACCTGCTGCAGCTATGCTGTGATGAATGGCGCCCAGTGTCTCAGTCAAGGAGTGATCGAGAGTGTGAGGAAGCCCCCGGGCGGGAAATCTGCGAGGAGATGACGCCCTGGGCCGGGGCTCAGGTCACGCGCCGCCTCCCGTATGCTGGACTTCCACCCCAGGTACTAGTGAGCCTTATAAAATGGGGTGTTGTTAATACACCCGACCTGCGCTCCAATGCCCTGGTGGTCTAGTGGGGTCCCTGCCCAGAGACAGTGTCCACACCAGCGCCACAAACTGTCTCCCTAGGTCGCGGACAGAACGCGATTTAGCGGTGGGTTCCGCCCAGGGGACCCTCTTACCTCCTCCCCGTAGCAGCCATGAGACCCAGGAGAGTAGTCTGGTGATGGAGCTGCAGCACTGAATGTCATTATGACGTACAGCGCTGACAGCCCAGCCAGAGAAATCTTCTTAGAAAAAGCTTTTCAGGGCTGCCCAGTGCAGCCCTCCTGTTAGGTGACCTGCTGCTGCAGGCACCAACTGGAAACTGAGCTCTCAGTGCCTGGAGGCGGGGTTATAGAGGAGGCCCCTATGCATCCTGGGACAGCTAAAGCTTTAGCCTGTTGGTGCCTCTGGATCAAGATTCACTCAACACCTCGATGTTTCCCTGTGGAAACCTGTGTACCCTGCTGCAGAAATTGGCATTAAGGGCCTGGATTTGCATTTGTACGCAAACCCAATAATTTACGTACAAACCCAATGTTTGGGAGTCTGCTCATGTGCAGAATGGGACTTGTGATATCGCCTACAGCCTACCCCCATCACCGACATGCTCCAGTGTTTCCGGGATGGAGCGACATTATAATGTCGAATTGTCATAATGTCGACGATGACCATGTACACATTCATCACGTACACAGATAAAATATTGACATGTTAGAATATCGACATTTCATCATGGTAGCTCGGCGGCGACTTACCTTCTCCAGGCGGCTGCAGCGACACCAGCAGCATCTTCTGGGTCCCGGCGGTCATATCCAGGTCAGACCTCCGATCTCCCAGTGTTCCAATAAGTATTTTCCCTCTCCCTAACCATAATCCCCCACTCCCCAGTCTAATGTTGACACGCTGTCTGAATTGTCTTGTCGACATTTTAACTACATGCCTTATGACTGAAAAGAGCAGCGGAAGAGACAGTGCAGGTTGTAGCCGGAAAAACTGCACCTTTAGTTTACATCTAACTCTGAATAAGCCCCTATATCAGTAAGGCGCTGTCTTATAATAAACGCTGAACCCACAAACTGAGAACAGCACTTGTACTAAGGTTCCTCTGTTAGATGATGGCATGATCTTTACCAAATGCCCAGCATTTGGTAACCTGGAGGTTATTGTTACACTTGGTGAGTTAAACGAAGGATCCAATATTGCGCTTGTGCTCAGTCGGGAAAAACACAAGAGGATGGGCTGTCACTAGTGCATACAGAGGCTGTAAAATGATTATTATTCACGTCTTCATAATTCTATATCTATATAGAAGATTTAAAAAAAAACATTCTTCACTAATTAAGTTCAGTCAGGAAATAAATTATCCAAATGTCAATATTGTATACGTTGAAGAGAGCAAGATAATCCCGAGAGAGATATTTTATATACCTGCATCATATACATTATATACAGCCAGACAACTGGCCACACACTTTCCATAGTGAATTTTTCTTCAGGGACCAGGTCTATGTTTGTATGTATGTATTATTATCAAAAGTGTTAGGAAAAACACAAGGAAAAGGAAGCCAGTATGGTTTGCGAAAGAAGTAGCAAATATTGTGAAAGAAAAAAATATGGCTTTTAGGAAATATAAGCAGACACAAAATAATGAAGACAAAGCGATATATCTTGTTAGACAGAAGGAGACTAAGAAGGTAATCAGATGTGCAAAGGCACAAACTGAGGAGAAAATGGGTAAAGGAGGCAAAACTTTTATTAGGTATACAAGCGAAAGGAGAAAAACAAAAGGCGGAATAATAAAACTAAAGACAGAGACTGGGAGTCTTGTTGAAGGAGACAATGTAATAGCAGATCATCTTAATAATTATTTTGCTCAGTATTTACTACTGAAGAGAGGGGAAGGGGCCACAGTTAAATTGCAGGAATATTCAAGAAAATGGAACAAGTACATTTACAGAGGAGAAGGTCCTAACAGAACTCTCAAAGCTGAAAGTGGACAAATCTATGGGGCCAGAGGGGATACATCCACGGATACTAAAAGAACTTAATGAGGTGCTGGTAGCACCATTGACAGAATTATTCAACCAGTCATTAGCTACAGGAGTAATTCCAGAGGACTGGAAAAGAGCAAACGTAGTCCCACTGCACAAAAGTGGAAGCAAGGAAGAGGCAAACAACTACAGTCCAGTGAGTCTTACATCACTAGTAGAGAAATTGATGGAAACACTCTTAAAAGAAAGAGTTGTAGATTATCTCAAATCCAGCAATTTACAGGATCCCAAACAGCATGGATTCACTGGGGGGAGATCATGTTAAACAAATCTTATTGACTTTTTTGACTGTGTGACTAAAGTGATGGATAAATGTGGAGCCGTGGATATAGCTTATCTAGACTTTAGTAAGGCTTTTGACACTGTTCCATATCGCAGACTGCTAAATAAACTTGGAAGCTTGGGATTGGATACTAGGATTGTTGAATGGATAAGATCTTGGTTGCAGGATAGAAAACAGAGAGTTGTGGTAAATGGAGTGCATTCACAGGAGGGAAATGTTACCAGTGGAGTACCCCAGGGATCTGTACTTGGACCAGTGCTTTTTAATATCTTTATTGGTGACATTGCATATGGTATTAAAGGGAAAGTACACCTTTTTGCAGATGACACAAAGGTATGCAACAGGGTAGACACACCAGGTGGGGTAAAACAAATGATTGAGGATCTAGGTAGACTAGAGGATTGGTCAAGAGTGTGGCAATTACAGTTTAATGCCAAAAAATGCAAAATCATGCACTTGGGTCTCAAAATTCCAAAGGCTAAATATAGTATTAATGGCAGTATACTGGAAACTACTGAGGCGGAAAGGGATCTAGAAGTCACTATCTCAGGTGACTTAAAGGCAAGTAAGTAATATAACAAAGCAATGAGGAAGGCTAGTCAGATACTTGGCTGCATTGGGAGAGGAATCAGCAGCAGAAAGAAAGAAGTAATAATGCCACTGTATAGGTCATTGGTACGGCTTCATCTAGAAAACTGTGTTCAATTCTGGAGGCCATATCTTCAAAAGGATATTAATACATTAAAGACTGTACAGAGAAGGGCAACTAAAATAGTGCATGGCCTACATCACAAAACATACCCAGAAAGACTAAGAAATCTCAATATGTATAGTTTGGAGCAGAGAAGGGAAAGGGGGGACATGATAGAAACTTTCAAATATATCAAGAGTTTTAACAAAGCCCAGGAGGGAAACATTCTCCAAATAAAGAGAAGCAATAGGACACGAGGACATGCACTGAGACTGGAGGGGGGGAGGTTCAGGGGAAATTTGCGGGAAAATTACTTCACAGAAAGGGTAGTGGACAAGTGGAATAGCCTCCCATCAGAGGTGGTAGAGGCTAAGACAGTAGAGCAATTTAAACATGCATGGGATAGAAATAAGGATATCCTTACAAAGAAATAAAGATCAAATAGGGATTGAGCTAAAAATATGGTTAAAAAAAAGGGGGCAGACTAGATGGGCCAAGTGGTTCTTATCTGCCGTCAAATTCTATGTTTCTATTATTATTTATATATAGCTTGCACTCATGTATATTGGTCCAACTTAGCGGTTTTTACCTGTGCAGAATATTATTAATTATTATTATCATCCTTTATTTATATGGCACCACAAGGGTTCCGCAGCGCCCAATTACAGAGTACATATGCAAATAATCAAAACAGGAAAACAGTGGCTTACAGTTGAAGACAATATAGGACAAGTACAGGGTAACTAAGCATAACTAAACCAGTAAACCACAGAGATAAGTATCAAGGTGGCCGAGAACTGCAGACTTTGGGCAGTTGAGAATTATTAAAGTAAGAAAAGGATAATCACATGAGGGAAGAGGGCCCTATATGTGAGAGCTTACATTCTAAAGGGGAGGGGCAGACAGACAGGGGTGACACAGATGGAGTAGGCCGAGCGTGGGACAGAGGGTTAGGATGAGAATTGGCTGGGTTTGGCAAAGAAGGGAGGAGCCAGCACACCCAGTTTAAGACATTTAAAGTACACTGGCTCCTTTGCACTGGCACCCGTCTATACCCCATCGTACTAATCTGTCCCCAATATCCCTTATGGATGCTAGAGAAAGAAGTGGGTCTTAAGACCCACTTCAGTAGGAAGTAGCATGCGGGAGGTGTGCCCACTCTTCCGGGGCTGCGAGGGACTACTCGAAAAATCGGGTGTCTCCAGCAGAATCTGGGAGAGTAGGTAAGTATGAAGTAATCAGAAGACAGGAGAGTCGGCGTGCATTAGCAGAGCGAAGAGGATGGGTGGGAGGGTAAAGGGAGATAAGGTCAGAGATGTAGATGGGAGAGGAGTGGGTGAGGGCTTTGTTAGTGATTGAGAAGCTTGAAATAAATTCTGAAAGGGAAGGGGAGCCAGTGAAGGGCTTGTAGGAGAGGAGAGGTAGATGTAGTGCGTTTGGTGAGGAAGATGAGCCGGGCTACAGCATTGAGGATAGATTGGAGTGGAGAGCGGTATGTGTCAGGGAGGCCCGTTAGTAGAAGATTACAGTAATCCAGTCTGGAAATAATCAGTGAGTGGATAATGATCTTGGTAGCATCCTGGGTGAGAAAGGGTCTGATCCTGGAAATGTTTTTGAGATGAAAACGGCAGGTTTGTGGGAGGTGCTGAATGTGTGGTTTGAAGGAGAAGGAGGAGTCAAGGATTACTCCAAGACAGCGCACTTGGGGGCTAGAGGAGATAGTAGTGCCACCAATAGATAATGAGACTGTGGGAGGTGAGGTTATGCGGGAAGGTGGGAAGATTATCAGCTCAGCCTTGGACATGTTAACATCCTAATTATCCAGAGAGCACTCGTCAATTTTGCACATAAAAAATATTTCATGCAAATTCACCTCCTCCCGAACATGGTCAAAGCTGGGTCACATAATGGGGCCAGTTCAATTGTGATGCACGCCACCTGCTGGCCGTCTGGAGTAATGGGCGTCTATCAGAGCTATTCAACCGTTGCTCCGATAAATGCCCATTAGCCGCGGCAGGCACATTATTCTTGCACCTCCTGAAGGTGTGAGAAAAAAATGTGTTAAAAAGTCCGGACTTTGGGGGTCATTCCGAGTTGTTTGCTCGCAAGCTGCTTTTAGCAGCTTTGCACACGCTAAGCCGCCGCCTACTGGGAGTGAATCTTAGCATAGTAAAATTGCGAACGAAAGATTAGCAGAATTGCGAATAGACACTTCTTAGCAGTTTCTGAGTAGCTCCAGACTTACTCGGCATCTGCGATCAGTTCAGTGCTTGTCGTTCCTGGTTTGACGTCACAAACAGAGGCGTATCTAGCACGGGGCGAGCAGGGCACGTGCCCT